>NW_023596297.1:11476279-11732122 GCF_011947565.3 Pollicipes pollicipes | reverse complement strand
GGGAGAGAGAGGAGAGGAGGAGAGAGGAGAGAGAGAGAGAGAGAGAGAGAGAGAGGGCTAATCCGATCACCACTGAGGCTGAAACAAAGGTGTTGGCAAATAGGCGAATGCATCAGTTCAATGGAATCGTTAGGTCAGCTTCGAGTGGGAATGGCCGGTGCTGAGAACAGCATACACGCTAAACTTGCGGTGCCCCAGGCAATCTCCATTGAGCCTCGACTAATGAAGTCACGTCAGATTTAGCCTCTCTTGTCGAAGTTCCTGGACATTCTCGTCAGCGGCATTCTGACGAGAAGACACGGGTGGGACGCTGTTGAGAGTAAACGATAACCAATCATCGATCGTCGTTCGTCAAATTTTGCACGCACCATTGTCCTCCTTACAACGCGCTTATTGTGCTCTTCACACGAGTGACTGGTTCTGCTTAGGCGGGGAACGCCATATTCACTGTTTTCTCACAGCTCACACAAATGAGCAGGGCACGTCACACGCCACTGAATTTGCCGACACACTGCGGTCGGCCGGCCTGGACGGAACGGCCCCAGGTCCGCCTTACGTGGGGCTGGACGGAGCGGCCCTGACCCAGGCCCGCCCCACGTGGGGCTGGATGGAGCGGCCCTGATCCAGGTCCGCCCCACGTGGGGCTGGATAGAGGAACCCTGATTTGGATTCACCCAACGCGGGGCTGGGCGGAACGACTCTGACCCAAGTCCACCCCACGTTGAGGTCGGGCGACGACCGGGGGTGCACGAGTCGTTTCGCACCCATGCACGGTGCGTATCTCTTGACGCCCTGCAGCACTCGCAAGAGACGTTTTGGAATTTTGGTGGTACTATCAGATAAGGTTAGGACAGGACAGAGTTGGTACGCTAAAGGGTGTTGCTCGGAATGGTGTTGTTGGGTGCTAAGGGTGTTGGGTTTTGCTCATAAGGGGTGTCGCTCGAAAAAATGTGCACGCAGCACACCCGTGTGTTGCTCAAGTGCCTCCCGAGACATACCTCATGTACGGCGCTGTTAGGAGGCTTCATTTCTATGTTACAAGGTTAGATGTCGTTTTCCGGCAGGCTAGGTGTTGCATATTCGCAGAGTTATATCGCTAGTGAGCTATCGCGGTGAGTGGCGCAGAAGTAATCGTACCCACTCTTCTCTGTGCCGTCCAGCTTGACAATACCTTGAAAGCCGAGCAACATATTTGTCCGACGCCACTTGGAGTAATGCAGTATTTCTTTGGTACTTGAAGTATTGCAGGGAAGCACGACCTTCAGGTTTGATTTTAATCCCAACCCATGGGCACATTGGTCTCTAATTGAGTGTTTCGTTATCTCTGAGGCTCTGGAGGCCTAACAATCCTTTCTGCCTCCAGGGCCCTCGCATTCATTGGACCCCAGGACATTCGGTGTCCCCTACTGCCGAAGACCCTCCTCGGCGAAGATTGAGCATTTTTGACCCTCAAGGGCATATGTGCGCCGTTGTGATTGGATCTGTAAGCGGCGGGGGGGGAGGGGGTTGAGAATAGCCTATAGTGCTCCGCCCTCATTTGGATACGCCACTGCACATGCACAACGCTCAAGCATTTTCTTTGATCCTGCAAACTCCATTCTAACGCACAGAGAGGAGTTTGCTGCCGCTGACGCACATAACCACGAAAGCTAATTAATCAGAGTGGACGCGAAGTGCCTCGTCAAATGTGTTTCATTCACGACAGGTCCGATTCGTACCTGTTGTACCTAGAAGGACCTAATCCAGTCCTCACTTGGACATCTTAACTCACCCACTTGACCTCAAGCGATCTTGTTGACTCTGCTTTGTACCTATCCCAGGTGCACTCCGAGAACAAAACTGAGGGGATGACACAGCCTGGAGCGAAGGAATTTGTCCAGAAGCTGGGACTTAGAGGCACTTTGAGCCGTTTCTTTCCATGCAGTACCGTAAGCCAAGCGCTACATTTTTAATGTACTGGGGGCTCGAGGCCCCAACCCCCCCCCCTTAACATAATAGTTCCCGCGCCTTTGGATACAGCTTAAATATTAACATGATGTAATAATAAAGTGTATTATATACTGTATATATTCTATAACAATATGATAATTAATCCATCATAATATGGAGTACATTACACACTATATAGTATTAATATTGACCTAAAGTGACTCTATCCGGGTCATCGCATATGCCCGCAAACTTCCGCCGGCCGAACTCTGCCATCAGCGGGAGTGTGCACATCCGTGTGTCAGATGACCATATCCGACCTCCGCAAGGTGAACACGTGGCTCCATCCGGCCACCGCGTGGAGCATGCATGAACTCGGATGGTCGACTCAGAGCGGGCAAATGACACGAACCGGTGCTCGTAGTGAGGAGCTCCTGTCGCGAGCGATGCCGCCGCGGAGCCGGTATGGGGCCGCCAACCCCTGGTTAGTCTGAAATTTCAGGGAATTGCGCTTGCCCAGAAGTTGATGTAACTCCAATTTTGTCCAAAGGAGCAGACCATGCTGATTCAAGATGTGTTTTTCAACCCCAATGCATCCCGAACGCCTGGAATGTTGTCAATTGTCTGTGGACTATCGTCATGTCTATTGATACGTAGACGTTTTTTGGTAGTCTCAATCTTTTTGATATAACGCTCATGACGCGCATGGAAATAATGGACCTGCAGTTTGAGCAAATAATGGGCACCTGGAAATCATCATGCCCATCATCAGCTCCACCCAGTACCAGCTGCACACAGCACCAGCTCCACCAGCCGCCAGCTCCACTCAGCAACGGATTCATCCAACCTCAGGTTCGTTCAGCACCACTCCTCTCGGGACGAACTCCACGAAGTGCCAACCCCTTCCAGCACCTGCCGCTCATCTTGGCACCAAGCACGCCCAGAACCGGCCCCACCCAGCACCAGCTCGTCCATCGCCATCGCGGCTTCAGGGAGAGGGAGACCGTTATCGACATCCGCATGGATGGACCCCCATGGGAGGCCGCGGCCGGCCGCGGCGGCCCCTGCCGGCGAATTATGGGCCATTCTCCTGCTGATGGGGTCACGTCCCGCTGCGCCGGTGCCGCCGCCGGCTTCAGCCGCCGCCGGTCGGAGCCCGACGCGGGATTCACGAGGCGTGGGCTTAGCGGCCGGCGGGGGTGAGAGGCGCCGGCCTGCACCGGCCCAGTGTGGGCCGCTCAATGGCGCCGGAATGGAGCAGATTGGATTTGAGCTCAGTCCCTCTGCGTACGCCCAAATTACCCGCATTAAGGTGGGAACACCATGGATGGCGGTAGAGGGCTACTCGGGCTGGGTGAATCCATGGGTGCCGATATGGAAAGGGTAACAGCTTGGTTTGGGTACAGGTTTAAAGTGGCTAATTACAGCTGTCGGTACGGGTATGGATAAGACGTTTTCTTAATATTGAGAAAAATGTTCACGGAATGCAACACAATGCCGCTGCTTGTGCGTCTGTTAGCAATAATTAGCTTCATTACACACATTACCCTAGCAATTATCAGCGCAGAGAAATAGCAGAAGAGTAGGCGAGTAGACATGAGCACAGTCTCATTAGCAGCCAAGGTGATTTAAGTGAAAAGCTTAAGTTTTCATCGGATTTCAGCCATTTCATTTTCGCCTTTCAATTCAAGGATTCAATTTCATTTGCATATTTTGAATTTTGCGCCCTGCATATGTTCAATAGCAAGGTCGAGGAAAGGTTCGATTGTCCTCCAAACCTCTCGCCGGAAGTTTTGGAGATCCCAACCCCTTGCCCTTAGCGTGTCATCGGCGAACAGCGCTGCTGTGCCAGGAACCACACAAACATATGGAAAGTTCCATACGTGGCGGCAATGGTCATAGCGAGCCCGGCGGCCGGTGAAACGTAGACACCTGGGCACTTGTGACGGAAAAATTATGACCTAAGTTTTGAACAAAGATGGATCTATTGTGCCTGCGTCTCTCTCTCTCTCTCTCTCCTCTATCTCTCTTCTCTATCTCTCTCTCTCTCTCTCTCCTTCTCTCTCTTCTCTTCTCTATCTCTCTCTCTCTCTCTCTCTCCTCTCTCTCTCTCTCTCTCTTTCTCCCTCTCTTTCTCTCTCTCCCTCTCTCTCTCCTCTTCTCTCTCCCTTCCTCTCTCTGTCTCCTTCTCTCTCTCTCCCTCCTCTCCCTCTCTTTTTCCTTTTCCCTTTTTCTCCCTCTCTCTCTCCCTCCTTCTCTCTCTCTTCCCTTTCTCTCTCTCCGTCTCTCTCTCTCCTCTCTCTCTTTCCCTTTCTCTCTCTCTCCCACTCTCTCTCTCCCTCTCTCTCTCTCTCTCGCCCTGCTTGGGAGCGCTTTTTCCTCAAATGCTTTCCGCAACACTTCATGGTGGTGCTCATGCCACCGAAATAACTCGTTTTAAAGGGCTTTAAACAGCACAAGTTTTTGTTTCCTCGCAAAACAAACCAGCAACAGTATCATTGCAATTGCGATGCGTGCTGTTGCTGGAGAGAGGTAGCCATACTAATGAATGTGACGCACCCAACAACCCCACAGTAAAGCTTCTGTGCATAGAGGCTGTTGCTCTCCGGACAGTGGACATTAAGAGAGTACCTGTAAGCACTTGCGTGCGCCCAGAGTCGTTTAGTAGGTCCCTGAGCTGGGGCAGGCGGAGGATTTCGGTGGACTAGGCCACCCTCGTGTTCAGATATCCCCTCCCACGTAATTAAGGCTCTGTGATCATGACAGTGCTACCTGGTAAGTTCCTGGGCTCCGTAAGCAATTATCCGCCTCATTCCTTTTTCTCAGACAACTGCGCGTCAGTATCCCCCTGGACGCGTGTGGTATCTCACCAAGTGCTCGGAGACGCGGGACGGATCCGCCAGCTGGTGACGTCACCCCATTGACGGTGTGACGTCACAGCGGCGCGGCCGGTGAAGCTGGCGACCTATGGCGTCAATACGGGGCGGCAGACGGCGGCTGGCGGCAGCTTGTGTCACGCCGAGCGGGGGCAGTCGTCGCGCGGCACCGGCAGAGGTGGAGCCAGTCCCAGCCCGGTCGCGTCGGCGTGTCTCGAGCCAGTCGGCCGCGACAGACCACGGTCCTCCCGCAGTCAGGCAAGAGCGACGCCCGGCGGCGGGAAGTGAGACCCGCGCTTGTTAGAGCGTGTTGTTTTTTACGCGCTGTGTTTGTGCTGGGCCCACACTTTTGTCGTCCGGCTGTTGACGTTGGTGTTCGCTATCAGTTACGTCGTCGTAACTGCATTCGGAAACCTCAACGCAAGGAACGCGAGGTCTTTCGAATTTATGTAAAAATGAGTTGGTCTACTCCAATCGTACAGTTATAATGTTGTTATGTACCATTTTGACAACAGATGCCTCCGGATCAAGTTACGTTTGAACCCATATGGACGATGAGATAGATGCCTGCTTAAGTCTAATGAAGCAAATAAAGATGTGCTTTCTGCCAGTGGGAATGCTGGCCGAGTGGATCTTACTTGAACGGGGACAAACTTTATGCTGGGCCAACCAGGCCCAGCCGGCGCTGCGAGTGGAAAGTAAAAGCTTCGGAACCGCTGATCATCGTGCACTTTTCATAAACGTTTAGCACAACAGGCTAGACATTGTGCCGCATAAATTTCCAGACAATTGCTTACTAGCCGTTTCATGACGTGCGGCCTTCTGCGATTGCAGTGTTGACAAAATATATCCTCCCCTAATTAATTAACATGGGCGACATGAAATCTGCGGACTGCAAACAAAAACCAAACCTACGTGTATCGAAACCGGGCCGTAATACCGAAGACCCAGCGTCACATTAAAATGTAGCCTACACATTTTGACTTAGCGTAACGGAGAAGACTAACGGCAAAAGCGTGGATCGATACACGAGTAGCCAGTATGCAGCTAGTCACTCGCGCTCAAGCACGTTACGGGCATCTCGTTTTATGTCGTGTTAAAAAATCTGATGTCAAATATCGGCAACAAGAGCAGTTTAAGGCGTGAAACGAGCCGCTCAGTGTGGGTAACGCACCGTCGATTAGTTACTACCCCGATCCACAGAAACGCCAGACGTGTCCGAGAAGCGGCTAATGCCAGCTGTTTCGAAACCGACCGCGAATTCAATACCTGGTGGCTTAAACTCGAGAGAGATTGAGCCATACGCGCCACATGGGCTTGAAGTCAAGTACTTCATCAGTAAAAGCCGCCCAAAATATTGGCCTGTTTGCAATACTTGTATCGCTGTTATCAAAGCGTTTCTTATCGGAAATTCATCACGGCCCTCAACTAAACGCACGAGGTCTGGCTGACCTCAGGGTTTGTCAGTTTTCGTGCAGCAACCTGAGAGCCGCTGCGCAAAAGCTATACCAGTGAGCATCTGCGGGGTTCACGGTGACCATACCGCGGCAGGATTTGCACCACAATAGCAATATAGTGACGTAAAGCCCAAAAGACTCCTCTGCAATGTGATGCCTCTATGACGCCACCTATGGATTTCGGATACAACAGTTTGGGCATTCTTTCTGTTAACAGCTTGCCCTTGCTTTTTAAGCGTACGTCGCCTTATGATAACAGTTAGGGTGGCCTTGAAGAAACCATTGCCTGCTAAACCCATATGAATGGCGGACATTCCAATGCAATGACCGGACTAATGTGTGCGAATATCCCAGTGTGTCAGTCTCCCAGTGTGTCAGTTTCCCGATTTGTGAGCTTTCTAGTGTGTCAGTCTCTCAGTATGTCAGTCTTCCAGTGTGGCAGTACCCCAGTGTGCCAGTCCTCCAGTGTGTCAGTCTCCCAGTGTGTCAGCCACCTAGTGTGGCAATCTCCCAGTGTGTCAGCCTCCCAGCGAACCAGTCTCCCAGTGTGACAGTCTCCCATTGTGCCAGTTTCCCAGTGCATCAGTCTCCCAGTGTGACAGTCTCCCATTGTGCCAGACTCCCAGTGTGTCAGCCTCCTAATGTGGCAATCTTCCAGTGTGTCAACCTCCCAGCGAACCAGTCTCCCAGTGTATCATACTCCCAGTGCGTCAATCCCCCAATATGTCAGTCTCCCACCGTGTCAACCTCCCAGTATGTCCGCCTCCCAGTGTGACAGTCTCCCAGTGCGTCAAATTCCGACTGTGTGCCGATTTTGTTCAGGTGCTCAACAACTGCACTGCACTATAAAATTTGTTGTGTGGCGCACCTTCGTGTCGTGCCTGGCCACGTATAAGTTGGCAGTTATCTCCGGCATTTACCGTTTGCCTTCAGCATGCTTTATCGAGTTCGTGTGCATCATGACAAGTTTCAATAAGCCTTTTGGTATAGCGAATAGCATTTTCAAACACAACCTGGTGATGGCGACTACTTGTTCATGCACAGCTTTGTGTCACTGGCTAGGTGATTAAATAGTTTATCATTTATAACATAGATAACGTTTTCATACGCAGATAACCATGAAACAGAACACTTTTTAGTCCGTTGTTTCACACAAAATGAAAACTTAATTCGATTCCAAGCCGTTCTTAGCATATCTTTTACAACGCATTTTGGTTCCGTGTCAATGCCTACTGATATTATATACATATATATATATATATATATATATATATATATATATATGTGCATAGCTTATGAATGTAATGTTGTGCACGCCGTGTATTGGCGCATATTCGCCATATTCCTAGCTATTCATTGAACTTTGCGATCCAAAAATATTTTGAGGCGGCTGACATAGATCATCAGCTCACGCCGCCTTTCCAACAGCACCGTTTCTCACATTAACATTAAAAGGACCAGATTCTTCACACCGTTCCTATGAATACCAGATTATTCAATGCTTTCTCCAGGCAACATTTCGGACAATCTACTGTTCCTACACGTTTTCGTTTCTTAAACTACCCCGTCATAGCATTGTTCTTCAGAAGGGATGGGCCATGTTCTCATGTGACTTCATGGACACATGGGGGGATTCCGTCTCGAACGCTCGCATGCGCTCTAATGTGCTCCTCTTCAGCGCGTAAACCGTGAAGACTTCTCCAATCCTCGCCACCCGAAACGCAGCATCTCGCTGGCGCTGCATTAGCGTCGGCGTCACACGAGTTCACTGAAGCGGCCGGCGCTTTTGAAGACAGCCGGGTGTCATGCTGCGCCGCACGGCGGCGTGTCAGGCGGTGCAGCATCTTGGCCCGTGCCGGCCGGTTCTGCGTGCCTGAGCTGGTACCGCGGCGGTGCTGCGGTGGCAGCGCGACAGGGGGAGATGTGTGCACTTCGGCGTACTCAGCATCGCGCGTGGGCCGGCTTCACATTGCGATGTTTAACTTAAGGTTGCTGACAACTTGTATGCGCAGTCTGCAGGCGTGATATCAAAAGCGCAAGAGTCATAGCTGAATCAAATCCAAATGTTGGAGGCATCAGAGCTCTAAAACATACCACGTGCCCCACGCTTCACTCCCGCTTCCTTCGACATGTACAAAGCCGTGCCGCGTCTGCCACTGTCCTGACCTGTGCCCGGCAGGTCCAGGAAATGTTGGAGGCATCAGAGCTCTAAAACATACCACGTGCCCCACGCTTCACTCCCGCTTCCTTCGACATGTACAAAGCCGTGCCGCGTCTGCCACTGTCCTGACCTGTGCCCGGCAGGTCCAGGAAAGCAGCCATGCTTCGCACTCTGCTCGCCTTCAGCCTCGGCTGCGCCCTGAGCTCCCTCGCCAGCTCGGCCGAAATCGACCTCGACCAGTTGCTGGCCGACATCCAGCGAGAGCGAGGCGAGCGCTGAGCCTGGCCGGATTACCGCGCTCCCTCGCTTCCCACGCCCCGCGACCGACCTTCCAGATGCCGTGTCGGAAAGTGGATGGGCCTTCTGTCTCGGGGGACCTGCTGGTGAAGGGAGCTGGGCCAAAATGATGGATGCATGATGCATGACGGTCTGTCTTCACTCTGTCTGTCCGGAGCTATGTTGAGCGGGGTGACCCACCTTTGGGGCACATTTTAAAAGCATACTTTAGTAAAACCTTAGGACTAATTACGTCTAACAATAGTTCTGAGAAGAGCCGTTACAGCGCCGTCAAGATATGATAAGGATATCAGTTTTACTTAGTTTCAAGTCCAAAGTACGCTGTCAATGCTTTGTAGCAACACTACGCTTCTTCCCTGCAGTCGCGACTACCGTCGTCATGACAACTAACGTGGGCACATCTACTGGTGCAAATCAAAGAACGGTTGTGATTGGCCCATTGAACAAGTGCCTGTTACTGAAACGCTATTTGGTTGAAATTGGAACCAGTGCATTACATTAATCATGTGATACTTGCATTCCCAAAGCCAAAGTGCGCCTGGAAAAGTCACTGTGGTAAACTCCAAATTGGCGGATAATAGCTCCATGTTTGCGTCCCTTTTTGTTTAAACAGAATGTTTCAAGCTTTCGTACCATTTATTACACAAACATTTTGACCCCCATATGTTACAAACATTACATAACATGGGGTTTTAAAAAGCAAGCCGAATTAAACGTATTGCTTTCTAGTGGTGAGCAGGGAGTCCGATGAGATTGCTCATGCAGGTCGGCCGCTTCTTTTGAGAAAACTGGTATCACTGATCAAATCGTACGCAGCTGATGTAACAGTAAGTGAAAAGGACATAAAAGTTGGGATACTCCATCAAAACGGAGTGGTTCACATTTGTAAAGGTTTTTAAGTATACTGGCTACCTTGAACGTTATTCGGTGCTGTTCACAACCTCTCTGTTTTTAAGGCCTATTCAAAGTCACACAGGCATCCATGTTGTCATAATAACGTCATTCAAGTTCTGCTATTCCGTTTGCCATGTGGCGACCGAGGCCGAGTCAACTACAATTTCGAGTCGTTCACATCTGACGTTCGTGAACACGATTTCCAGACAAAACGGCCATCAAGTAGCTTGCAATCAATGTTGTGTAAGGTACGATGACATAGTCAAACAATGACGTATTGAGGAAGGAGCATGTTTACCGAACAGGGAACTTACGTTGTGAATATTCCCTTTAAGAATGTGGGGGCAAACCCACCATTCGCCATAAGTGACACTAGTGTTGGTGACTGGTTTCCGCGGAATATTTGTGCAGTTCATCTAGGACTCACGATATTTGTGAACTTGTCGATCTCTCGCATCGCCTCTATTTGTCGCATGCCTTAAAATTAACGACTGATCTGAAAACACTGTTGAATTGATGCATTGAGTCTTCCCGAACATTCTCAATGGTTTATACATGATTTCTTACATGTACAGATATCATTTGTTTAAACCGTAGAGTAGCTTTTTGGAGAATGACGTAATAAGCTGATCTCACACTCAGCACTTGCATATTGTCTATCACGAAAGTGCTGAGCCCCTCAACCCGGTAAGAAAGGCGTGTCTGGTGTGTCAGCACTGACACACCAGACTAAGACGATATCCGGACTGTTATGCCAGCCGTGATACTAAGGCCTCGTCCAAATCCTTCCATGAAGCTATGCCGTTCATGAGTCCGTTTAGCTGCTAACGAGTGCCGGTGCTGTAAGTCAGTCACGTTAGGCTGGAAACCCGGCGGCTGGGCGCTATTAATCACGTGCGAACGGTGTCCCCGGGCGACGACGGTCAACTCGTTACGCCTAACGAGCCGGTTTATGGGCGTTCCCCTGTGTAAGTAATCGCAAACGTCAACAAAGCGACCATTCTTGAGCCGGGTCAAAAGTAGCTTTGTTGACCAGGTATCGTTTCACGGACGCGGCAGTGGCTCGGTCAGCGAGCGGTTCAGCGAATTCTACAGCGGGACAAGGCTATTTAGCTAAACAATCACGTCGTGAAAAGACTCGCGATGAACTGTAGCCGGACGGTGAGTTCCCGCCCACCACCGTCCGTGAGATTGCGACCAGCTGGGCTGTTCTGGTCTGTTTGGGCTGTTGCGCTGTTAGCTTTGAGTTTTTACGTGTTAGCTGTCAGCTTGGCGGTCGTTAATGGGGCGAAATAAAGTGTTGGATACGTTATCCGAGTATAGTGCTGCCTTTTCTGCAGACGAAACACACTGACTGCATGCGATAAAACAAAAACATGTCCTAATAAATTCTAAGATACTTATAATACCTAATCATGACAATCGCAAGGTATGTATACATGTATATGCATGAACATATATGTATATATATATATATATATATATATATATATATATATATATATTGCGCTACCATGTGTGCCATGCCGTGCCTTATTCATTTCGTAGTGCCGTCGCTCATGTGCTAAATAAACTAAATGTCTTGCTCTGCGACTCGATGCCTATAGGCCAATAAACGAATAAACGTGAATGTTAAAACATTGCTGGAAAACCAAAGTGGCATGTGTTGCTGTCGTATCAAAAGTTGGGTGAAACCAGGGGCGTAGTTTCCTATTCAGTTTAGTGCTTCAGCCCTGCCAGCTTTGACAACAAAGTGGAACAGATGCGACAGGAATCCCTTGGGTGGTGTTTTGGAATAAGTTTGGCAATGTTTTCCTGCTTAGCCCTCCCTTAACTTTTTTGCGAAACTATACCGCTGGAGTAAAATGTTGCTCTTGATTGCAATATCCGCCACAATCGCGGCCCTTAATTCCGATGGAGTCGATTTGGGTGTGGGGACGGCGTCACCAGCTTTTTGAATGGACAAGCAGACCTAGGGGTTCCAAAACACATCTAGGGGCCCTCTGTCCCATTCTCCATGAAGAAATATTCGAATTCTCCCACTGTTCAAGAGGACTTCACTGGGGAGTTCGCATGAAAGTTAACCCACATTGTGGTCACCCAGCCAATAATATGGTGGCATTTAAATGCCAGTTAAATTAGAAATCACGTTTAAAAATAATGTTAGCCTTTGGTCATCTCACATCCGTCAAATCGTAACGCTGTGAGGGATGCTTCTTTAAATGAGAACAAAAGTCGTGTCAACATATATCGCAACGACAAAGCCACCACTCTGGTACCCTTTTGGGTCGCTCTGAGCCGACTTGGGTCAACTTATATCTAGGCCACCCGTATGTACTTGAATAAAGCCTGCTGATTAGGCGGGCCTATGGTCTTTCTGATCGGGACGTTTTGATTGGCGGGATTTCCATTTTTGCAGTGAGGCCTCCCTTGAATCTGACGGGGCATCCTTTGGATCACATGGGGCATGGAATGGGTATGGGCATCCTTTGGATCATACGTCAATCAGCACGGCCTGATGTTTGACCATGTAGGGCCTGCTGCGGGGCGGATGATACCCCGAGCGTCTTTCGGGCCTTCTTTTCATTTCATGGAATGCTCTGTCTCGGTCCTCTGGGATCTCTTGTCGGCATCAAAGGGCCTAATAAAATATGAATTTGACTGTTTGACCCCGCTGGAAAATGGAGAGGGCACCTTCGCCCTCCTTTTTTGGCTGCATTCCGGTTGGAGCCAGTTCATCCTTGGCTTGGACCCAGCTTTGCCTCAGTCACACGAAGGAATCGATTTTTTTCTGGCTCAACGAAGGCATTGTTTCTTTTTTAGTAGATTTCGCCTCCAACCGGAGTCCGGCACAAGTCTGGCGTACAGCGCTTCTCGCCATCTGATGAGATGGGATAGCTCGTAATTCTTGTGGGAATTACAAGGTAACAGTTATGACCCCATCCGTTTCAGACGTGCAGCCATATGTTCCGAACGAGTACCCCGACGACTACTACAACGGCGCCGGCGACCCAGCCCAAACCATCATGGCTCGGGCAAGTGCCGCCACCGGCTGCACCAAGTAGATTTGGTTCATGACCATGGCCACACTACTGCATGATGATAATATTTACAAAGATGCGAGACGTTCCCAGGAGTTGCATTAAGCTGCTAAACTAAAAAAGTTACATAGCCTTGCTAATACAATCACGCAAACTAGACAAGTCTAACTGCAAATAGTGTCGCCGCGTGCCATGCAATCTGTCGTGACACCGAGCCGAGTTTCAGACCTGCAGCGAACATTTCTGGCTTTGGGATTTGATGAAGTACCATGTTTCAGGCCAATGCTAGTCAGGCTAGCATAAAGCGTTTCATCCGTGCGCATTTTAGCCACATCCGCTGGTTTTAGTCAAGGATGTAGAGCACCAATAATGCCACAAGCTTGTGCAGTCAGTTAGAAGCTCATGCGTCATGGCCTTGTGTAGGTTCGAAAGGGCGCTGGTAACTGCTACGCCCAGGGCAAGTGTCTTTACTACAGCAAGCGCATGAAAGGGGAGTTCTGCGGAGACTGCGGCAAACGCCCTGGATGCTTCCCAGGTAAGGCGCCGAAACGCACCGCACAGGCTCCAGGTCAACAGCCAGCCACAACGCTGTCGACATTGACCGTTTCAGAAGCGACGCGACGCTTTTAAACTCTGAAATTGCATGATGTCTGAACGCTTAGGGTGTGCTATTTCACGTGCATTTCAGGTAGACCTGTTTACGCATCGCACACCCGTGCCCAGTTACCCAAAGTTTAATCCACGCCCAGACCGGCCCTCAGCCCCACCGATTTCCCAATGGACCTGCCTGTGCGCGTATGCCCGGACCACGTCAGGGTATCCTCCGCCCGCGCCCGTGTTGCGCCTGACCTGCCGTGACCGCGCCTCGTCCACGGCGGACGCAGGGCGTTGCCCCGCCCCGTCCGCCGGCTCGGGGCGGCGCGGGCGGCTCGTTGTCGCCGCTCGCCGCCGCTCTATTTACATCCGGCTGGGATCGGGGCTCTAGCGCGCGGCCGCCGGTCGACACCGCCTCGTGATCAATACCTGCAAAACGGGCCGGTCCGCCTCACGCCGAGCGCCGGCCGCGAGCTGTCCTGGCCGGTGGCAGGCACCACCGTCTGCGGGAGACCAGAGCGCGCCGAGGGGTTCTGCCGCTGCACTGGGCAACACCGCGGGGCTGGACCCTCGCTTCGTCTCGAAGTTCGGTTTTCCTGTGAGGAGTTTAGAGAAACGGGATGATTGCAGCCAATGCTAAGTCTCGCTAAGCTTTGAGTAACGAATTATCCCTTCTTGGAATATCTCTTGACTTGCTTCGGAGTTTCAGGTACGGTCCACAGTTAATTCATGAGGTTTAAGTGCACGATCATCGGCATCTCTCTCCTCAATAATCGGCTTATATCAAATATTCGCGACACCATGCCTCTCCGGAGCGACCTGCCGCCGTCAGCCTTGAAGTGGCTGGAGTGCTCTCCCCCTGGCAAGGCACGATCCGGGCGCATGCATATAATCCAAAGAGAGGTACCCGTGCGTCATCAGATGGCCCTGAAATGGCCGAGGCCAACCAGAAGGGCTTTGATCTCAACCAAAGCAAAAGCGCGGCGTCTACTCACAGAATCAACAGCGCACAGAAAGTCGATCGTTCAAACCTCGCGCGTGACAATCCGCTGTGGTGCTGCGCGCCCATGATCGATTCAGATAATTGAATCATATTTTTCGTAACGTTGCAGCGGCCCACCGGTAAAGCTACATCAAGTTATACAGTGCATGAAATCCGTGCCCAATTTGAAAAAAGGATTGCGAGTTATCAGTTAGGGGCTGCTATAATTAAGTGGGAACACCATCAGCTGCTCTTGCGGTGGTGGTGCAGCGTCTAGGACGCCCGGCTGTGGACTTGCCGGTCTTGGTTTAGGACGCTCGGCTCTGGACCTGCCGGTCTTGGCTTAGGACGCTTGGCTCTGGACCTGCCGGTCTAGGTTTAGGACGCCCGGCTCTGGACCTGCCGGTCTGGGTTTAGGACGCCCGGCTCTGGACCTGCCGTACTGGGTTTAGGACGCTCGGCTCTGGACCTGCCGGTCTGGGTTTCAAGTGACGCCACCACCGCATTCCATATGGTCCCCAACGAAGGCATCCTGTCTCAAAATGGCGCTGGCAGTCGGTGAGACATAGAGCCCACTCATCACTATTATTCAGTTGTTTTTTTACGAACAGTGATCAGGGTTGGTTTTCTGACGGCTGACACGGGCTCTCTCCCCAGATCGCTTTCATTACTTTCTGTGATACAGCTCCTTGCGTAGGCTGTAGGCCGTTTGCCAATATGGTCTTGTTAGGCACAAGGTGGATCTAGCAACAATCGCGGGAGACGGGATCGTCAGAGAGAGGGATATACAGACGAAGCACCGAACCACGGCAATGCTACGATAGCAACATCTCGGAATTATAACAGTATACATTAAAGGTCAGGAGGACCATGGGTGCAAGCATCGTTTTCACCGAACATCTTCTTCAGGACAAAAAAAACCCTGAAGATGCGATGTTGCATGTCAAGACAGACTTCGCAGCCATATTTCCCTCTGGGCTCAGTGAGATTTTCCTCGTGCATGACACCTGCCGCGGTAACGCTCACATATTTATAAAACATTCCGAACCTCTTCCTAGCTCCTGCTCTGTAATTGTATCTAGAATACTCTCACGTCAACGCTACCAGTGACAGTTTGACCATTATCAATGCCAGAACGACTGGAAATAAAGCCATCGTCCGGCATCAAAGCCTAAATGATGTATAGGGTACCTTGTTAGTGTTATCACAATTTGTTGCGGAGCCTGTGCCCGTGGCATTGGGCATGCATAGTCGCCAACGAATCCTTGGTGCCGACCATGTCCACAAAACCATCCATATCAAAAATTAGCGTAGCGCTCTGTGTAGCACCAGGCCATCTTACCAACTCGCCACACTTTGCAGGCGATGCTAGCGTGCTGAAGAAGTCAGGACAGACAGTCAGCATGGCGGAATTGAAAGTGAATGACGAAGTCCTGGCAGGTAAGAACAAACTCATTTTGGTAGAAGTGCAACGAACAGTGCTGAAAAGGGTTTGTGGGCCAATGCTCAGCCTGCAAATGATTGTCTGTTCGCTTCTTGTCCCGGGCTGATGGACCTAGCTCCAATTCTCATAAATCTATTGTTGGACCATAGATCTTCCGTTGGAATAATGCGGTATACAGGTGGCTTCCGGGCAGTTTGTATTACCTTACTTAACTGAGCTGAAATGGTGTTCTCCATGTTCATCTGTGGCGAGCAATGCTCACCGTCCGCCGGCCGGTGTCGTTCGGTCTAGACAGAGGTCACCGCTCCTGGCCGGCGGGCATCCTGTGACCTGTGCCGGGGCAGGCCCTGTGTCCTGTCGCCTCTGCCGGGGCAAGCCCTGCGTCCCGTGACCTGTGCCGGGGCGGACCCTGCGTCCTGTGACCTGTGCCGGGGCAGGCCATGCGTCCTGTTACCTGTGCCGGGGCAGGCCATGCGTCCTGTTACCTGTGCCGGGGCAGCCCCTGCGTCCTGTGACCTGTTCTGGGCAGGCACTGTGTCCTATGACCTGTTCCAGGGCAGCCCCTGCGTCCTGTGACCTGTGCCGGGGCAGGCCCTGTGTCCTGTGACTCGTGCGGGGCAGGCCTTGCGTCCTGTGACTTGTCCGGGGCAGGCCCTGCGTCCTGTGACCTGTGCCGGGGCAGGCCATGCGTCTTGTTATCTGTGCCGGGGCAGGCCCCGTGTCCTGTGACCTGTGCTGGGGCAGGCCCTGTGTCCTATGGCCTGTTCCAGGGCAGCTCCTGCGTCCTGTGACCTGTACCGGGGCAGACCCTGCGTCCTGTGACCTGTGCCGGGCAGGCCCTGCGTCCTGTGACTTGTGCTGGGGCAGGCCCTGTGTCCTGTGACCTGTGCCGGGGCAGGCCCCGCGTCCGGTTGGTCCGCTCGGCGGGTGCATGGCATGGAAACGGAGGATTATTGTTAATGCGCCGACGTGACTGAAATCCCGCGGTAAATCCCGGGTTAACCTTCGACCGTCTGGGATGTTAAAGGAAATCCCCGCCAAGTCTCCAGAATAACTTTCGAGCCGCGCGAGATCGATTCAGCAACTTTCATCATCTGAACTGGGGCCAGCTGAACGTGTCGTCTAATTTTACAGCGAAACTATGCTTATTCGTACCACTGAGTTATGAGAGCGTCAGCGAAGTCTTGCACGTCAATGTTTGCTTCTATATGCGGTGATTCGCAGTTTCCTTTATTGTTATGGATTGCGTTAATGTAAAATGCTGATTTGCTTGGCGTTCCGTCAGCCAATGGCATTTACACCATGTAAGGTCACCATCAGTCACCATCAGAGGCCATGAGCCGTCAAGTCAAGGTTTTGAACCAGTTAGCTGATATGTCCATTGATAAAATACAACCTGGTATCATTTATCTACTCAAGAAACAAAAAATAAAGAATACGGATAAAATAATTAAGATTATAAATAGAAAACTCCTGTAACAGATATTCACTGAATTATTCCTGGCTGAGGCTGACCGGAACGATCGATTTCCGTGGATTTTTTTCCTGAACGATTAGTTTCTATGATACTAGAAAGGCAGTAGCCCCCCCCCCCCCCCCCAAGGGCCGCAGACAATGATTTCCTCGGATGTTGCTGAGTTTAGAAACACTAGTTCTCACTGAAGGGGTGATTATCTTATGAATACATTGCAGAAGACGCCAGCCACCATGGGGGGACATTCCCTCACCTCCGTTGATGCGTGCGAGGTGACGGGGACGGCCGCGGTCTTATTTCAGCCACCCGAGACGGCGAGCTGACCTTTAGCCCCGTGGTGACCTGGCTGGACAAGAGGTCCAACGACACGACACCCTACCTGGAGATTCAGGTTCAGCTGGGCCACCGTATCGTGCTCACCTCCAACCACGTGCTGCTCGTCAGGCAACAGGAGGACCTTGTCTCCAGGTCAGCTGCTGAATGCGTAGCTCATTGGACGGTGACAGTCATGACAACCAGACATGCATCTGGGTTTGTTGTGCATCGCAGGGAAAATCACGAAAATAAGCCGACTTCGCCTGATTACGTGTCGCTGGGGCCAGATCCTGTTAACTTATGTACGTACGCATGCATATTTGACAGTGTCACCAATGCGAGTACAGCTTTTCGGACACACAGGTCAATGCAAGGTACAGATACGAAAAAAGTGTCATGCATTGTTGGATGCGTACGAAACGCACGCATGAATTGTAAGACACATACCCTGCAGCAGCAGTCGATCGAGTCCATGCCAAATGGTGCTCCTCCCATAACTTCGTCCTAATGAAGTAAAAAGTTATGCACGCTAACAGGCCCTGCTGACACTTGTCAGGGCAGCGCCGATTGCGTGCACCTTCGCCGGGATAAGCTGTACAAATGTGTTGTCAGCAGATGGAGTAACGGGTCGACCGACTGCGACAACGCCGTGGGACTGTCGCACTTTCAAAGACCATTAGGGCTAGCAAACCACGGGCGTTGCCGGGAGGGCCGAGCAGGTGAAGCCTTCAGGGTCGCGAAAAACATCCAGATTTGCACCATTGCTGCCTGATTTTGGTACAACTAGTAGCAAAATTGGACTTTGCGCCGCCCGCCCTCCCGAATGGACTTCGACCTCTCCCAAGACTGATGCTGGAGCCGGCTCTGTGACAATGAACGATCGTCATGGTGCATGCCCCAGCACGGAAGCCAACAACTCTGAGCCGCTGCAGGAGTGCACGGCATCCGACCAGCCGGGATCGTCGGAACAGTCGGATGGGGCACCAGGAAGCGCTCTATGGGCCCGGCTCAGCAGGAGTGCACGCCATCCGACCAGCCGGGGTCGTCGGAACAGTCGAATGGGGCACCAGGACGCGCTCCATGGGCCCGGCTCTAATCACGAGATAGGAGCCAATGATTCCCCGGCGGCCATAACGCACCGCTGCGGCGCTGAACGGGCCTCTCATGGACGCCTGGCGCTGCCACTGCACCAGGGGCACGGTTGTATTCGCTGGCCGGTTCACACCTGAACCCAGTGGCGTGTCTGGTGTTTCGCTCAAGGCGGATCACCCTTAAGGGTCATTTGCACCCTTAGCAGCGGAAAAGTACTTGGTGATAGGACGGCCGTTTGAGCGGGTTCATACATAATCTCTCGAAGTCTTACGGCAAAGTTGAAACATTATAGTACCGATCGCGGCTCAATTCATGGTGAGCTGAGTTTCATTCAAGAGCTCCATGCATGTTACATATCATAATCGTTGGCGTCGACGTAACAGATCCCGAGACAAAGTCGCTCAAAGCCAAGCCCTCCTGAGTCACCCCCATGCAAAATAAAGAGCTTTCCCAAAATGTCACGTGTAACCGAATACAAGCTGAACCAGCCGGAGCACTTGACAGCTGTTCAACGTTGCCATTTTGCCGCTTGAATGATATGCTACAGCTTATATACGCGAGTGCCATCTTGACAGCCAAATGTGTCTGAAAGCCGTGCGTGCGCTGAGTCTGCCAGACTCAGTACAGAGGTTTGTGGATGGGCCTGTCAGGCTGCACACAGTGGCGGGTGAAACAGAGACCCTGCAGTGCAGTCCGGCTGGGATGCGTCAAAACTCAACAGGCTCTGGCTTCAGGCGCCTTATCCAGGAATGGAACTGCTCCAGCTGGCTGCCCATCCGTTCCCGCTGTCTGGCCGAGCTCTCCCGCCGGCTGGCCGGCTGTTTCTGCCGTCTCATGCATCATGGTGAGGTCGTGTCCCCAGATTCGCCGGTGACGTGCGCGTCGGTGACATGCTGAAGGTGGCGGACAGCGCCGAGGCCGGACGCTGGTCTCCGGTCGTCTCCAGCCGACCCCTCCTCGCCACAGGTCAGCACAGGTCACCACCGATCTGTTGAGAGCACCGCCGGCTATCAATGCAGACAACAGTAGTCCACTCTCTCAGGTCACCGGCAGTTAAAAGTACCTGCTTGATCAGGATAACTCTTCTTATTATCCTCCAATCTTCCCATCTCCTGCTCGCTGCCGTCCTCACTGTCCGCTTTACTAACCTTTTGAAGCATTCCATGTCCTCGTTCTTTGTAGCTGCTTTCCCTCGGCCGCCTTCGTTACCGCGGCCTCTAATTCCCGCCTGTGCGGGCTCATGGTGCCGCATGGTCGGCGGTCCTCCTCTCTGCGTCTTGTAGCGTCTTCTGCCGCTGTACCCCGGCCACCTTCGTTACCGCGGTCTCTAATTCCCGGCTGTGCGGTCCTCGTGGTGCCGTGTAGTCGGCGATCCTCCTTTCTGCGCGCTCAGATCTGTGTGAAGTGCGGTTCACTGGCGCCGGCCGGTCGAGGCCGATCCCACACCGACATTCGTTCCAGGCTCGGTATGGTTGGGGCGGCTCCGGGCGTGGCCAAACGGCCATCGGTGTATTGGGAACCGGGGTGTTGACAGCAGAGATATGGGAGCCGGGTATTGAGAGCCCGAACAGTGAGACCCGGTGTTTTGGGCGCCGGTGTTTTAGGAGCCGGGATATTTTTGCTGCCGGGACATTGGCAGACCGGCTTTGGAAAGGCGCGATGAAGATGAGCCAGACATGACAGCGAAGCTGGAAGGCTGTGTGAAGGGTGGTGAGCTCGATTGTCGCCCATGGCAACCAGCTACGGCATTCATCACTGTACCCAGAGATGCATATCTGAGGCTTTCGCGAGAGTGAGCCTGAATGAGAAGCGAGCTTTGCTGCGGCGCCGCTCGCTCCCACACTCTCGCCGACTGAAACGGTCCGCCGAGCCTGGCGGCGCTCTATGAATAGGCCCCATCTTCGAGCCTCCGTATTCGCTAATCATGAGGACGTGAACCAGACGGGATGGGCGGGGAGGGGGGGGAGGGAGGGGAGGTCTGCAGCAAATGCCTCTGGTGTTGTCTGTAAATATCCGACGGCTTGCCGTCAAACTCCAGCAGCCCTCCCAGCTGGCGAGCAATGTAGCTAAATTGTGCATGCTCGGATGTCATCAGGCAGATGTTGGCCCGTTCGCTGTCTGACATTTCTGTGGCGGGTGACTTGGAGGTGTAATTCCTGTTGCATTTCAACAATGGCCTGAGGCACGCTTTGCTTAGGCACGAAGCTGAAGACGTTTTGGAGTGAACAAAAGAAAAGCTGAACTTTTGTCGCCAACGTTCAACAAAGCATCCGTAAATAATCGCCTGATAAATCATATGGCCCTGGCTCATGAGGGCCAAGCGTCTGCACTCATTAAAAATGTCAGAGCCAAAAGAATAACACAGCTGGCGCAATTAAACGTATACACACACACACACACACACACACACACACACACACACACACACACACACACACACACACACACACACACACACACACACACACACACACACACACACACACACACACACACACACACACACACACACACACACACACACACACACACACACACACACACACACACACACACACACACACACACACACACACACACACACACACACACACACACACACACACACACACACACACACACACACACACACACAGATATATATATATATATATATATATATATATATATATATATATATATATCATACACACGCTTTAAAAACACTAAGCAGACAGCGATAATAAACATCGGCCAACTTTATGCATCCCGTTAATCGGTACATGGTATCGCATACACCCTGTGAGCTTTGACGCAGTCCACTTTACATTATGTGACCTCGCATGACACCGCGCGTCGACAGGAGCGTACGTGCCGCTGACTGCCGAGGGAACGATCGTGGTGGATGGTGTGCTGGCCTCCTGCTACGCCTCGTTCGATCACGACTGGGCCCACGCGCTGACCACGCCCATTCGCTGGCTGCCTGCGCTGTTCGACGGGCCCGGCGACCGAGACGCGGACGGACCCAGAGGTGAGGACCGAGACGCGAACGGACCTAGAGGTGAGAACCGAGACGCGGACGGGCCCAGAGGTGAAAACCGAGACGCGGACGGGCCCAGAGGTGAGAACCGAGACGGGGACGGGCCCAGAGGTGAGGACCGAGACGCGAATGGGCCCAGAGGTAAGGACTGAGACGCGGACGGGCCCAGAGGTGAGGACCGAGACGCGAACGGACCTAGAGGTGAGAACCGAGACGCGGACGGGCCCAGAGGTGAAAACCGAGACGCGGACGGGCCCAGAGGTGAGAACCGAGACGCGGACGGACCCAGAGGTAAGGGCCGAGACGCGGACGGGCCCGGAGGTGAGGCTCGAGACTGTACGGCAGCCTACTTACGTCACTACGCTGATGTGGCTCCTCGCAGAGCCATGCTGCGGGAGCGGAGCTCGACATTTCCTTCGTACAAATCGCATTGATCTTCGTGGTCATTCATGAAGACTAGACACTGACCCCGACACGGTGATGATTAAAAACTGATGCGGTGTCCAGCAGGGGGGCCTCTGACAGTTACCTTAGGTGCACACCTGAGTCCCACCCTCGGCCGCCAGCAACGCCGACAGTCTGAGTCAGCGCCGTACCGCCGTCAGTCTGTGTCAGCGCCGTACCGCCGTCAGTCTGTGTCAGCGCCGTACCGCCGTCAGTCTGTGTCAGCGCCGTACCGCCGTCAGTCTGTGTCAGCGCCGTACCACCCGTCATTTCAGCCGCCGTCGAGCTGCTGAAGAGCTTCGGACGCTGGCTGTTCCCCGAGCCGGGCTCCAAGAACCGCGCCGCCGACGACCACTCGGTGGTGAAGCTGCCGCTGATGGCGCCGCTGCAGGCCAGCTCTCAGTAGGCGGCGTCAGGACCGCGCCCCGAGCCGGGCCGGCGCGCGCTCTCCCCAACTGCGGCAGCCGCCCGGCACCCTTCGTCTCCAGCTTCAGCGGCCTCCCGGCGCCGCCTGTCTTCAGTTTCAGCGGCCGCCCGCCGCCCCCTGTCTTCAGTTCCAGCGGCCGCCAGCCTCCCGGGTGCGCGCTGTTTGAGTAGCTTCGCGCGAAACTGCGGCAATAATGTCGAGTCGTCACAGCTGATGGTGACCCAACGTGGCTGCGGCGATCGTTTGCGGAATGTTCGCCGCGCGACTGGGTTGAGGGTGGCTTCACGATGCGCCGGTGGCCGCATAAACCGGCCTGCTTCATCCCCAGAGAGTGCAGGTGTAGCCGATCGAGGGAAGGGTGTGCGAGGTCAGACCCCACTGTGACCTCGCCCAGCGTTCCCCGCTACTCCTCCACCTCTCCGGTGCACAGGGTTACCTGGCAGCTCGACGAGGTTTCCCCGTGGGCGTTCTTGCCGACCTTCTTGATGGATAGCTACATCAACAGGCTTTTAGCGCGGCCCGGTACCTTGGGGAGACTGCAATGCGGCTCATCACCCTTGATGGAAGTAGTGAAAAGCCTCATGTGCTTTCGATGAGCTTGTGAGGCAGCTGAGCGTTTTTCACGACGCGCTTGAGCCGCGGAGGAGTCTCCACCGACCAGGTACGCTCGTCCGGCAGCGCCGACCCAACAGCGGCCGCCACCCTGGGCGGACGCCCCGTCCCCGGCCGATGGAGTCAGACGTTGCCGGGCGGCGGCGGAGGCGGTGGAGTCGGCCGCCGTCCCTGATCCGGGGCTGACCTGACCCTGACCCGGGCGCCGGCTCGACCCTGGCCGGTGCCGTGGCTCGGCTCCCCCCTGCCTGGACCGACTCCTCCGCCGTGCCACGCCGCGCCGCGCTGCGCAGCAGACGTCCTCGGCGGCGGGCGGGGCGAGCGTGCCACGCTGGCCGAGCGGGCCAGGGCCGAACCAGCTGTGGCGCGGATCTTAAGGCGTCTTATGAAACAGGCTTGTCGGAATTCCGACGTAAGATATGGATAAGAAGGAGCTGGCGTGGAAACATGTGTCATGTCTGCGCCACTGCGCCCCCTCCGCCAGCCTCCGGCACGATACCGGTCCGCCACGCGGCGGTGCTCCGCCCGCACGCTGTCGGCTCCACAGCCGTGGGCGGTGCGGCGAGTCCGGCCCTGATGGGACGCTGGCCGGCTGTGGGAGCGCAGCAGCAGCAGCCGGCGGCCGGAGGGGCGCCTCCGACTGCGGCTCACGCCCTGACAGGCCGTGCCGTGCGCGGAGTGAGGCCCGCATTCCTGGGTTGTCTGCTGCCGCTGGCCACTCACGCCATGTGCTTGACTTGGCTTTGGCGGGTCGCCCGGCGATTCGTGTGCTGCGCTGTTGCGATTCAACATATCACTTCAACATATCACTTACTGTAAGTGGGCTAAGTAATACTGCAAACGTGGCGCCATGAAATATTGCTGTGCTTGTCGTGACTGACGCGACTTTTGTCCGAAACACCCAACATATCAGATGTGTGATATCCTGGTGCCACGGACCCTGTAAACCGGACGTGACAAATTCTTTCGTGACAAATTCTTTCGTTTCGTTATCGACAGCTTCTGCGAAGAAAGATGCCGATCTTCTGTGTTGGCCTTGTTTTATTCACGTAAATGGATTGTTTGGTATCGTTCACTTCTCTACTGCTTATTTTTGGTACAATTTTACACCAGCTAAACTAACAAGGGACAAGTTGTTTGAGGTGTGTGTGAATTAGACCATGTACCAGCATTGAATGAAAACGCCGCACGCCCTTTGAAAATAGGTGACCTGTTGTTAGATCTAACAATACCATGCCGTTTGATGGATGTCAGTTATGTTCCGGAAACATTCGTTGCGGATTGCGAATATCTACGGGGTTACTTTCTTCTATAGAATGTCTTCGTTGGATTAGAAAATACATTGGTGACGCATGTTCCGCTTGTTTTCTGTATTAGAACAACGTCTAAGACACGGTCCGCACCGCATCATACAGTTACATGGCGGTTGTTAGTGACCAATGGCTGAGCAGAGCGTGAGTGTTACAACAACCGAACGTGATGTAACCAGCAACCAATCCGGGTGCTCGTGGAACGGCAACGCCGCTGCTCAAAATGTCCAACCGAGAAAGATATAAGCCTTCAGTTGCCACCAGCCAAACAACATCATGCATTTCAGTATTTTCTAACGCTTCTGCTTCAACACTAAACATAGCCAGAGCAGGTAATTGTCGCAGCTCCTTCCCTCTTTGGTGGGATCTCCCCAGCCATTCCGCGCACCACAATGAGTTTTAAGTGAATTAAAAACTGGTCTTGGTAGAATAGTGATATACGTTTTAGACGTTTATTATCATGATTTTGAATGTCACAGTGCATCCTGTGTACTGAATGACTAAAAGTTATGGTGTTGTAAGATCGCACATAATTCAACCGAATATTTGGCAAGAGACACATTGCACAACCAGTAAACCATCTCAAACATGATGCAATTTTAGCTACTTGAGTTAACAGCCGTATTCCACATACCGGAAACGTGGGTTCCTACTGTACTCATTCGCTCCCCCCAATCCCACTCTCTACAAGGTTGTCAAGGTCAAAAGGCTGAAAACGAGCGCTCCATGGCACAATCTAAGTTGTGTGCAGCATACCTCCATATTCAGTGGTTTTAAAGGTGCGGAGGCGTCATATTATGGACGTTATCGACGTCCGTAGGTTTTACTAAGGCTGGCTGTGGTCAAGGTCCATCGTGCCATGTCTTAAAGATATTTGACATTCTTCATCAATGACATGGCCTTTTATGGCATGGGCTGACGTGACTTTGATGCGTCCATGCGTCGTCTGAGAGTTGTCTCGGTTGAGGCTCGTTTAGGGCCAGGTCTTCCAACAAATCAGGTTATTGTTAGAGGACATTTCAATGTGCCAATGTCACCGCCACGCATAATAACTGTGTGTGCAGGGTCATCCTAGGTAGCGGCCATGGTAGCTAATGGAATCATTATGATGGCATTAACCCTTGGAAGTAAGCGGTAGCACACCTCGACTCGTGTCACCCTTACATTGCGGACATACGCCAAGCTACGTGAATGCGCAGAGATAGCAGGGTGCAGACTGGCACTCGATTTCTCTTGAACGCAGTCGACTGCCACGCTGACTCACAGTGCATTAGGTTGATCACGACTCAGGAACAAAGGAGCAGCGAAAATTCCGAGCCGAATGCGATTCCAACTCAGGCGTACCTAGTCCTATTCCCGATTCGATTCCGATGAAGTCGATTTCGGTCATAGCAGTGTGGGAACTAAAAAGGCCTATAGGTTACATACAACATCCGAGGGATAATCATCATAACAATTACGAGGCGTCTACAGATCCACACTTGCTGCACGCAGGCCCCGTTTGAGTCGCCTCATCGCTGATTGTAGCCCAGCCGTTTGACTCAACACAGACCCCAGCTCTCAGACATTCTCAGGGAATCCATTCCACCCTGTCTCAGCAAACATTGTGCTCATTCCAGAGCTGGCTTCAACTCCGCCCGGAGTCCAGGTACGTAAGCGGGGGGGGGGGGACCACAGCGCCGTGGGAAGTTGCGCTACCGGCGAAGCTGGCGATTAACAAACAGCTGATTATAAGTTTAACAACGTCAGCAGCTGGAACGTGCGCAACGATTCACAGCTTCCGACAGACTACGGCATGCATAATTCATACACTGACAACTGAACATCACGCAACAGAGATCGACTAGCGGGCATGTTAATAAAATATGGAGGAATGAGACTCGAGTTTGATGACTTAATTAGCGCTGAAATACTTCATAAAGTATTGCGTCTGCACCCGCTAGTAGCACATCAGCGAACGAATTAAACACAAAGACACTCGTTATTGCGACCAACATAAACACATTTAACAGCACAGCCCTTGGCGCTGCATACATCTCGTATGACGCAACTGGAAAGGATTCGCTTCGAAAAAAGGACCGCAAATCAGCCCCGTATCAGGCACGCGGAAGTTAATAAGCGACACAACCAGCGCTACTAACATAATAAAGCTTCAACATCAGCAAAGGATGATGAAGATGATGTGTTCCAGATGAAGGAGAAATCACAGCAACGGGCAAAACCACACCCATAATTCTCCACTCTGCCCACATGCACAATTCAGCAATATTACACAACACTGCCCCGCCACCAACACAATCAACAATCAGCGACTGAGCTGCGCAGAGCAGAGATCGGCTCAGCCCCGCTCTTCCGCCACCTGCGCGGCCACGCGACCGTCCAGGGCGCGCCCAGGAGCGACACCGGCGGCGGTCGTGGAGCGGCCGGCCGGTGGCCGTGCCTCCCCGGCTGGCGGGACGCGGCGGCCCGACGCCAGGCTCAGACGCGGCTCTCCGGGCCGTCCGCCTCATGCCGGAAGGAGGCGCGCAGGGCGGCCAGCACCCGGGCGCACTCGTGGCCGTACACGCGGCTGTACCACTCCGGCGAGCAGCCCCTGCGAACCCGCGCAGTCATGTCACCCGCGATCACCTCCCACCGCCGCCTGACGGGGGCGGGTTACCGGGTGAGCGCGCCGCCACTGGGGCCAGGCCGTCTGAGAGACGCACGCCTAGTGCATGGCTGCGCTGTAATACCCTCCAAGGCATAGAATATGTATACATCTGTCGCAATGGCTGGCAATTGCAGGATCTCGAAATGAGATGTGAAGCTTTTCGCACTAGAATCCTGAGCGTGAGCTTTGTGGCTGGCAGCGAGCGCGAGCGAATGGACCAATCCAGACAATCGTAAGGCGCAACTCAGCACGAAGCGCCCATTTTGCATATCCCACAGCGGCAAGCTTTCGTGGAGGACCGCTCGGCGCCGGACTCAGCCCGCTTCCCGGGATGGCCGCGAGCCAGGCCGGGGCGTGGCCGACCTACCCCTGCTCGACGCGCGAGTAGTGTGTGAGTCGAGACTTGCCGGCGCCGCACGGCTCCACGAGGTAGCGCGAGGCCAGCACGACCCCACGCCGCGAGCTGGCCGCCGCCGGCGCATCTGGAGGAGGCATGACACGTCAGGCGGGCCGCGGTTGTCCCATCCGCTGCGTTGATAACGGAGGACGCGTGTAAGAAGGTAGTGGAAGTTAATGAACAAAAACATGTTTCTGCGGGACGCAAATGCTTGGCAATGGGCATATTACACATGTCATGATGATGCGTGGCGAGTCAGCACACGAAATATTTCAATTTAATGAGCTGGATTAGATGAGCAGGCGTGATGTTTTCTAATGCTATTAATGTGCAGCAATCAAGTTCCAATTCTTTCCGGAGCGGGAAATGAGCCAATATTCGTGCGGTCGGTCCAAGAAGCCAGCCCCGCGCCGTCGCCCGGCACTTTCCTTGTAACCCTACCAATCCAGCTTTCCGAGAATCGCCCCACACAATCACTAGAACGCCCTCCCCCCTCCCCCCCCCCACCAACGGCTCCGCCCACAGTGCAATGCACTTCTCCCCATCCTCTCGCCCAGCGCTGTAAGGCCCCCTCTTGCTCCCCCGCCCCTCCTGACTCTTCGCTGTCCGACGCCGCCACCCACCGGGGTGCTCGACGGTCCGACGCCGCCACCCACCGGGGTGCTCGACGGTCCGACGCCGCCACCCACCGGGGTGCTCGACGGTCCGACGCCGCCACCCACCGGGGTGCTCGACGGTCCGACGCCGCCACCCACCGGGGTGCTCGACAGACGTCTCGACAAGGCAGCAGGCGCCGCGCGGCAGGTCCGTCCGCCAGGCGCGCAGCACGCAGTACTGGACGGTGGGCCGCGGGCCGGCCGCCGCCTCGACGTACTGCAGCACCTCGGCGTCCTCGGCCAGCCGCTCCACCAGCCGCCACTGGAGCAGGCGCAGGTCGAAGGCGTGACGCTGACGCAGCAGCCGGTGCAGCACCTCGGCCGGCGGCGCCTCCAGCTCGACGGCGGCCCGCCAGAGCCGCAGCTGGTGGCCGTCGCCCACCTTGCGGACGGCCAGCTCCAGCCCGGCCTCGCTCGTCGGCACGGTCGTCCAGCCGCGCGGCCGGTCGCGCGCCTCGCGCAGCAGCGCCGCGCAGCTGGCGTCGGCGTAGGCGCGCCAGCTGCGTGGCTGCTCCTCGGTGCCCAGCTCCGAGAGGCCGACCGGCTGCGACACATCCAGCGCGGAGAACCGGCAGAGCGCCAGCAGCCCAGCTGGCACGCGGAACAGCGACTCGGCCTGCCGAGAGGGAGGGGTCAGTAAGACGGTCAGCGACGCGCTGCTCGGCCTGTGAAGAGGGAGGTCAGTAAGGCGGTCAGTGGCGCGCGCCTGCCGAGAGGGAGGGGTCAAGAGGGAGGGGGTCAGTCAGTCGGTCAGTGGCGCGTGTCTGCCGAGAGGGAGGGGTCAGTGAGTCGGTCAGTGGCGCGCGCCTGCCGAGAGGGAGGGGGTCAGTAAGACGGTCAGCAGCGCGCGTCTGCCGAGAGGGAGGGGTCAGTGAGTCGGTCAGTGGCGCGCGTCTGCCGAGAGGGAGGGGGCAGTGAGTCGGTCAGTGGCGCGCGTCTGCCGAGAGGGAGGGGGCAGTGAGTCGGTCAGTGGCGCGCGCCTGCCGAGAGGGAGGGGGTCAGTGAGACGGTCAGTGGCGCGCGGGCAAAACGACAACACTCGGGTGGCGATTTGGCAGCGGTGGTCCTCTGCCATCGGCAGGAGTGGGGCATCGATCTGGCTGTAATAACCTCTCGTTCCGGGAAATATGCATGTAAGCCGCCGACCAAACTAAAAATCCTTTTTGACATCTTACATTGGGAAGAAAGTGGCTGATTAAAAGACGGCGTTCACTGAGTAAAACATAGAGGTCTGTGATTTGCATACGCAAACAGCCTCAGGAACTTGAGTCAACAATATTAAAACTAGTGGCATTCAGTCTAGCACTTAGATTAGACAGAGTGGTCCTATTCCTCGTAGAATAAACGGAAGAATAGAGAGATATATGTGATAATTCGACAACATCCCTTTATCAAAGCAAATTGTTGCGGTTCGATAAAAGCATGTAGCCGAACTATCACATATATCCTTGCTTTCTCCGGTTTATTCTACAAGGAATAAGGCTATTGGTACTGTCTCATCTACATGCATAATGTTCTTAGCAAATGCACTTAACAACTTACGTAATCTCGCACTTACATAAACCAGTACAGTATGTTCAAAGCCATCTCACTCTGTATTCAGCAGTCGCGCTTGTTAATGATATTAAGATTTCCAGCTCCATTCCTAATGTAACCGTTACAAATCGGCCCTGCGAGAAGACAATCCATTACACAAGTTACAGCCGTTTTCACGCTAGCGTTTATTCCAGTAGAAACTAATTAAGCCCTGCTGCATTCCACAAGCACCTAGTTTTGAAATGCACGGCAAACAGAATACACATGGGACGGAACCCATCGTTTG
Organism: Pollicipes pollicipes; assembly: GCF_011947565.3. Taxonomy (NCBI): domain Eukaryota; kingdom Metazoa; phylum Arthropoda; class Thecostraca; order Pollicipedomorpha; family Pollicipedidae; genus Pollicipes; species Pollicipes pollicipes. The sequence goes on along the minus strand of NW_023596297.1, from coordinate 11,702,229 downwards.
TCGTCAGGCCTATCAAAATAGCCAGTCAACTTCATTCTGGGAAAAGTTTTAGTTCCTTCATTATGAACCAATTAGTCTTTTTTATGCTTGCGTACTTGATCCCATGGGACCAAGTCATAAAGTACTGCGAAGCGAATGGTCGAGCAGGCATATGATGATAAAACAAAAACGACTCCGGAATAAAAATGTACAAGTATTCTAATAGCCCTGACGAAAAACCACGGGTCTCGCTCTTGGCTATATTATTTTCCGTGCATTTCTGATTTGATACCAAATTAGGTCACCGTCTAGTAATGCCTGCGCGAAAGAGATTATATATATATATATATATATATATATATATATATATATATCAATGCATAATATGTATGACTTCCGTGAGCTTTTGTGGTATGTCCGTTTCCACGGGAGGGAAGCCGGTACGTCTTCCTGCCGATTCCACATTCGCTGCGTCAGAAAAAAAAATGAAAAAAATATCGCAAAAGTCCTGCCAGCCATCTACCGGCTGCAGCTTCTAGCAAGCTTAGTTTGAACTTTCTGTTATGACTGGCCTGCCAGGTCGGGTCAAAGGAGGTCAAATCACGCTTATGCCGCCTCGCGTAGTCTCTCACATGTCCGAAGTCAGGAAAATCCGATTCAAGTCAAACACGCAACCATTTATTTCCACGATGTAATGAGAGGTCAGCTCACGTATTACTGTAATTTTGATCGTATATGACAAATTAGTAGCAGTCCTCAAGGAGGACAACGATAAACATGACCGTAAAAGTTGTAGGTACTAAGAGCACTTCGGTTCATTTGAAAACGTAACGTGGTCCTGACTGATCAAACCTGACACTCTCTTTTTGTTGGACTAGAATTGCTCTAATGCGGTCACGGGGGCAGGAACTCCGTGACAGGCCAGTCTTGGCATGTACTTTCATCTCAAATTATCCCCGCGTACCATTCAAATTTTCAGTCCCAATCAGCCGGGTGGTGCGGAAGCATCCCCGAAAACTCAAACGACGTCTCACCAAACCACTCTCCAAGCTGGCCAGTCTCCTCCGCCAGGGGTGGTCGACCCACCTGTCGTATCAGAGCTGTCAGACACTCGTGCGCCGCCTTGTTCTCGTCCAGCTCGCGCTGGTCGGGTAGCCCCGCGCGGCGCGTGCGGCGCGGAGAGACGGACGCCGAGCGCTGTGACGTCATCGAGAGGAGCGTGGGCGCCAGGCAGACGGCCAGATTGTGAGCCGTCATCTGGTTGACGTCGGCGGCGGCGGCCACCTCGGCCAGGAAGGAGAGCAGCGTCTGCAGCGCCAGCCGAGACTCGTCCGGCAGCAGGAGCAGCGCGGACCGTGCCAGTTCGGGCCGCAACCCCGCCGGGGCGTCTGTGGACCGCCGACCCGGTCAGGTACGCCCAGCGGGCGGGTCCAGTACCGATTACAGCTGGGTGAGCCGCAAGGCATGGTCGGTCAGCGGCAGCACATGGCCAGGGTAATCGATATGAATAATCATGGCTTACGGCTAAGAATATTAAGTACGGTAACTTCGAAAATAAAAGACAGAGGAGGTAAGAGCCTAAGCCGTGCACCAGCAGTGGGCGCATTTATGTTGCAAACAAGCTTGGAAGCAAAGCGATGAATGTTTGCTTACCCAAACTGCACCGTCATAGCAGCCTGCAGGCGCGCGTCTCCAGTTATGGTTAGCATTAATCCCTCTTGAGCCCGTGCCCGGGAACGCACGTTGGCCGCATGCACTCACACTGGTAGATGGCAATCAGGATCTGGGAGACCCTGTTGGTGGCGAGCACCTCGGGCAGCTCGCGCAGGTACTGCTTCAACATGTCGGCTACGTCGAACGGACTGTGCCCCTCGAAAGAGACGGGCTCGTCGCCGGCTTCCTCGCACGCCTGGCGTAGCTGGTGGATCCGCGAGCGAGCGCCCGACTTGCGGAACAGTCCCACCTGGGGGCGGGGACGGCCGTGGTAGCGGTCCCACGGGAGAACAGCGCGTCGCGCTGGGGTTGGCGGAGCTAACTTCTCCCTGGCAATGGTTCAGAGCGCACCGGGAGGGCGCGACGATCGTCATGTTGGCCTGTCAGCGTATGCTCACTGACGGATACCAGTTGGAGAGAAACAAATACGGATGGCACGATGTCGCTCGGTGTCTCTGACATACACGCAAATAATGGGGGTTTACGGATCTCAAGCTTCCATGCGAAGAACATGCACAAAAACGGACCAGTACAGTCACTAGTCCCCAGCGCCCAACACGACAGCACAGCACAAATCTGGCACTGCTGTCCGGTGCCGGCGCAGCTGACGCCGCTCTCACCTGGTCGAGGGCGGTGCGCCGGAGGAAGTCGACGGCGCCCAGCAGGGCGGCCGGCAGCGGGTGGCCGGTGCGCTGGGCGATGATGGCCAGGGGCAGGCCGAACACGCGCCGGCCGCGCCAGTCAGGCTCGCGGCGCCTCCGAATCAGCCGCGGCAGCTGCCAGCTCCAGCCGGACGACTGCGGCGGGCAGTAGCGCGCCATCGCCGCCGTTATCCTGAGAGCGCGGCCCGCATCGGTCAGCCGAGGTCAGGCGGGGTCGGACCGCACCGGCCGGCACCGGCCGACGGTGAGCGGTCCCGTCTGGACACCCCCCCTGCCCCTCCCCCCCTAGGCTCCAGGAACCGGGCTGGCACACGCGACATGCCAGGTCGTCTGTCGTCGGATGGGAGCTTTGCTGTTTTATAGATCACGGAAGCACCAGCGCTGAACGGCTATCGGGGTCGTAATACGTAAGGCACATAGCCTAAAAGCCTAAGCGACTGGAGTTAGCGCCCGTGTTACGAAATCAACAGCTCGCCTGGACACCGAAGTTTATAATGAGCCTTCTCACGAGTTTTTAGCTTCCGAATTATCTTCAAGCGGACAAACGAGAACACTTGCTTGCTTGAGAACACTCCCTCACATCTACTCGGACAAGGAACCTCATCAGCAGTGCGCCGAACGTCAAGACAGCATTTTCGGCCACTGACCGGAGCAGCGCCTGGTTCTTGAGCACCAGAATCTGTCCGCAGGTGAGATGGGAGAGGGGCGTGGAGCCGGGGTCGGGCGGCGTGGGCGGCGTCCTCCCGTCCGTATCGTCGCTGCCGGCCGGAAAGCTGTGCCACCGCACCACGCCGGCTCTGTGGCAGAGGACGTCCGTCGCTCAGGTACCTCGCAGGCTCAAACAAACGACAGAAAGCTCATGACACGATGGACCCTCATTTCCCCACCACGTGATGTCCGATTGTGAGTGCCCTCGACACCCGCGCTTCCGACGCGGCTTAATGCTGGCTTGGCACGAATGGGGCCAGTCCGCATCTGACTGACATCACTAATGTGCGGTAATTTCCTCTGTGCAGTGCCATGAGGCACGGACCTGTCACTTCCAGCCCAATCAACAGTGAATCAGCCAACGAAATGCTTTAGCGCGGAGGCGGCCGCCGGTCGATGGCGGCCGGCGCCGCATGGCGCGTGGACTGCAGCTCACCCGCGCTGCTGCCGTTCCTGTTCGGAGCTGGCCACGGAGGGCAGCGAGCCGTCCGAGCCGCCGCTCACGCTCGTCTCGCAGCTCTCCGAGCGGCGGCGCGAGAGGCTGACGATCAGCGGGCCTGCCGGCGCGGCTCCGGGTCAGGTCAGGTCGCGCCAGGTCACGCCGACAAGGATCGCGCGGCGGCACGCGATGACACGCCTGGATAAAATGTCACGCCGCAAAAGGTGTCAGACGGGGATAGGAAATAGTGCGGAATATCTCACCGGGACAGATAATGTGTTGGGACGGCTATCACACGGAGCGCAGAATTTCGACCGCGCGGGTACTTGCACCCGGACGGGATATCGCGCAGAGGCGTCACGCCGGGATAGGGTAGAGAACCAGGACATGATATCCCACCGGGAGGGACGTCAAGCCTGCACGAGCTCTCTCACCTGTGTAGGATAACGTGTAGGATAACCTGTGTAGGATAGCGCAACCCGGGACGGAATATCTCACTGCGACAAGGTACCACACCTGGATAGGATACGCATCAGGACAGAACATCACACCGGAGCAGGACAAGCCGACCGGTTAATCAAGTCCCATGAATTATTTGCTCGGGCGACGTTGGAATCAGATGAGACCCCCCCCCCCTCGTAACAACGGCTTGTTATGCGGACGCCGGCCCGATACTGGAATGGACGTAAGCCGTAAACAATGGGATCATTTGGTGCCAACCTGTTATCCGGATATCTGTGGGGTCTCGTACCAGGACATGCGGCGCCGTAACACGGCAGGACGTCACGAGTGTTTATGGACGGCAGAAACGGGAAAGGGTGCAGAAACGGGCAGTAACCAAAATCAGAAAAACGCGACGTTATCACAAGAGCAGAAAGAAACGACGTAAATATTCCGTTTGCTCATCTCAAACATTGTCCGGGAATTTTCATCAGAGAATATCACAACGGGGCAGAATGCCACAAATAAACCAGACATCACACCCTTCCAGGATGTCGCGAAGGCACGGAATGAAACGGAGAAAAAAATGTTATCACGGGATAAAACACCACAAAAACCTGCTGACACAGGTAGCACCGGACCGCCCTACGGCAGAACGGGGATAAAACACGCATGGGAAATGTGCAGACAAGGGTTGGGCATATAAAAAACATGTAGGAGTTACATATGTAAAATGCTACAGCACCTTGCCATTATTATTAAAGAAACACGTCTCTTCACGTTGGCAGTTTGTTCTACAATGTAATACATCTGGGCGTTTTGGCAACGACACGGGTCCAGTGAAAAGCACATATCACAGTGGTAAATAAGTTAATTTGTTTTGGCCCCAAGCGTTACATTGAAGGCCAAAATTGGAAGTATGTTACGTGTTAAGGATCATCTGGGAGCTGAAACACGGAAGGCTCTGTGACCATAAAATCAAAGAACTTTCTTGGCGGGAATAATCAAACATTTAAAGTGGCCGAATGCCTGAACAACGGCCATCATTGTTCGCGCTGAGCGTGGCAGCTCGGCAGTGCGGCATCGCTCACTGGAGTTGGCGCGCGTCTCGCGGCCGATCATCGGCATCATGGCTGCCGGCAGCGCACAGTCGGCCAAGCAGCGGTTGTAGACAAGCAGCGGCGCGGCCTCACTGGACGCACGGTCCGCGCGGCGGCCGGCCGCGGCCAGCGGCGGCGAGTGTGACGCAGCTCGGAACGGAGGCAAAGCATGCTCTTGATTATCCTTATTTTTCTTTTTGATGACACCTGGGGGATATGCCACTGCGCATCAGCTTGGTGCTGAATAAAACTGGTCGTTTTCGTGACTTCTTTCACACTGTGCTCAGTTAACCATATACCAACTGTCACTTTGTCAACCTGCTTGTACCATTCATGTAGATATATATATATATATATATATATATATATATAACATTACGAGAGCGTGAAGCGCCCGGAGCCGCAGTTCACATCAAACACATACCTAGAACTTTCTTCCGGTATGCTTGGCTTTCCTCGCCCATGTTCAGGCTACTAGAGCGCCATCTGTTGATTCCGGTGTTTCCCAATCGCAGACTGCCACCTCGAATCCAGCCGCTCTTGGGCGCGGCCTCTCTGCGCGTCTCCAAAACCTCCAACTCGCTACCGTTGACCTCCTTCGGGACGGGGCCCCCAGACAGGCTCCGCTGCGACGGTGATGCCTCTATACCAGAGTTAGTTTCACCGTTCGCCGCGCAGGCCGACAGGCAGCGCTGGCGGCGGTCGGCGCCAGTCCCCGCCGCCGCTGTCGCCGCCGGCTTCGCCTGGCGCTGGCGGCGGGCGCGCAGGCTCTCGACGCGCCGCAGCAGCGCCGCCGCCGACTGCTGAAGGCGCTCGCGGCTGCTGCGGCGCGCCTCGGGGCCGACGGCGGCGCCGGCGCTCGAGTCCGAGTCGAGCGTGCTGTTGGAGCCGGCGCCGGCGACGGCCGTGTCCGAGCGGCGTCGCCAGCGCTGCGAGTGCCGGCCGTACAGCCACGGATCGACGGGCGGCCGGCCCTCCTCGTCACTCTCCTGCACCTGTGACAGACGCACGGCACAGGTCACAGCAGGGCCGTGGAGCGCCGAGCGCGCCCGCGACGAAGGAGGCCGAAAGCGTGATGCACAACGGATTATCGGCCCCGACACAGCTCCTGGACACTACTGGATCATAGCACTCTGCCATTGTTTGTTCATACACGGTGAATTTATTCGAGCTGAGCAGCTTAACCACGAAAACAAAATGCAGCCTGAAACGTGACAGCCCCTCACGTTTAAAAAGTTGCAAGGTTTGTCCTTGGCGGAAAGACCCACGGCCCTTGCCCGGCGTTCAGTCAACGTGTCCACAGACAGAGCGACCCCGACCCAGCTACCTCCAATGAGCAAAAAACGTCCCGCTTCTCACGGAAAAGGTCTTCAAGGCTCAGAAATCGCAGTCACAACACACTAAAGCATCTGGTGAACGCCAGCTGTGCCTGTCTGCTGACTGCACACGAAACCCGATCAAGCAGCTCTTTCCCAGCGGCAGTCACGCAACGAGCGGCGTCCTGCCGGCACAACAGGGCCGGTGTCCGGTCAGCAGTCTGCCGGGGCGGAGCACGGCGCTCGGCGGGCCGGATTCAATGGTCGGCGGGCCGGATTCAATGGTCGGCGGGCCGGATTCAATGGTCGGCGGGCCGGATTCATTGGTCGTCGGGCCGGATTCAGTGGTCGGCGGGCCGGATTCAGTGGTCGGCGGGCCGGATTTAATGGTCGGCGGATCGGATTCAATGGTCGGCGGGCCGGATTCAGTGGTCCGCGGGCCGGATTCAGTGGTCCGCGGGCCGGACTCAATGGTCGGCGGGAGTGAGTCGGGACCATGGCTGGTCTTGACTTGGGACCTTGACTGGTCTTGACTTGGGGCCTTGACTGGTCTGACTCGACCATGGGCAGATGAGAGCCCCGTGGTTGGTGACAGGACAGCAGGCGGCCCCGCGGCCATGGGAGTCACAGTCACGGAAGTTAGTGTCCTGCGTCACGGGGAGTCATGGGGAGTCAAGTCTCAATCCTACGGTCGCGAGTAGCCACGATCCTGCGATCGCGGGGAGTCTCCATCCGGCGGTCACGGGGAGTCTCCATCCCGCGGTCACGGGCAGTCACGATTCTGCGGTTACGGGAGTCATAATTCTGCAGAGTGATCATGGAGAGTCACGATCCGGCTGTCACGGGGAGTCTCCATCCCGCGGTCACGGGGAGTCACGATGCTGTGGTCATGGAAAGTCACGACGTAACGTGGACAGCACCAGCGACCTCGCAATCACAAGCATCATGGCCATCCCGCCGTCCCGGCGCCCCGCAATAACGGAAACCCCGCCGCTCCATGTTTAGACGTCAGGGCTGGTCGCGTCGTCGGGCCGACTGTGACGGCGACAAGGGAGCTGACGGCAGCTGCTGATAGATCGATCGGAGACAGAGGATGACCTCAGGCAGGGTCTCCCGCCCCGGAGCGGGACATGGAGGGGAGTCCCGACTCAGTAGCGACCTCTCCCCTGAGTCATCCCTCTCTGGGCAGGGGCTGCCGGACGAGCAGGACCTGTGACGTCACGGACCGGTTAGGTTGGCGACCAATGCGGCTCTTCGGAGGCCACCTGAATGGCAGGGTGTGACCGCGAGAACAGGTTCTCGATTTGAGACGAAGCTCCAGATATGGCGCGGTATGTCAAGAATGTTGCATGTGATAAAAACCCACTGTCCCAGCAAACAATACAAAGGGATGCATGCGGTCAAGCTATCTCAGTTTACCACTACTGGCAGGGGCCTGCTCATTTTAAACGCTGGACAACGAATTCGGCTAATGAGAGGGCTCAGGATCCCCCAGAAAGCCGACATCCGTTGTGACCGCTAGGCGGTAAGGGTTGACTAATGACTGGAAGGCGAGAGTCATTCGATGATGCGCCAGCTGCTTGGCAGCATTGCACAGCATAAAAGAAGATCCATCCATTGTTCTATGAGTGCAAAGGCTGGAGGAAAGCGCATTTGTAAAAATTATCTTGCACTGGTTTTGTGGTTGCTCCGGCGCGCACCTGGGGTCCGACTTTAACCCCGGTTTAACATGGCGCGCGCAGGTTTCAACATAGGTCGTCTCCTCCTCCAGTATTTGGACACTTTCACTGAACTGATGCCAACCAAGGATGTTTTGTGGGATAGCATTGCAACGGCTCATACTGTCCAAAGGCGGCTTGCGGGGATGCCATTTGAGCTCGTAAGACCTTGAGACAGATGACACTTCACGGTTGAGTACCCTCAGACAGGTGACTCATCATGGTGGAGTACGCTTAGACGGGTGACACCTCACAGTGTAGCACCCTTAGACAGGTGACTCATCATGGTGGAGTGCCCTTAGACAGGTGACACCTCACAGTGTAACACCCTTAGACAGGTGACTCATCATGGTGGAGTACGCTTAGACGGGTGACACCTCACGGTGTAGCACCCTTAGACAGGTAACTCATCATGGTGGAGTACCCTTAGACAGGTGACACCTCTTGGTGGAGTACCATTAGACAGGTGACACCTCACGGTGGAGTACCCTCAGACAGGTGACACCCCACGGTGTAGTACCCTCAGTCCGCGCCACTGGAGCAGCGGCACCGCGCAGCCTGCCTCACCCCTGACTCACGCGGCCCTCGAACAGCCGGTCGCGGCCTCGGCCCGTAACTGTACATGGCATGCAGTGCCAGGCGTCGCGCTGTGAACTCGGGGCGAAATTCCGCTGCCACTCGCTTTGTCAGCCTGGCAGTTGTGTCCTTTGTTATTTGCAAGTTGTTTCGTCACTCTGATTAGCACTAATGTGTTACTTTCCTATCGCAGCGGCACACAACCCCTCCTGTTACTGGCACTGTTGTAGAACTGTGCCGCTTGCCTTTTTGGTAGGACCAACGTTTGCAGGCTTCGCCTAGCTAGATCGGAGACACCGCCGACAAAATCTAGCCGATCCCTAGAAGTCAGGTGTCCCGGTGGTGCGGACACTTCGGCCATTACAACGTGTTGGTATGACGCACGTTGGCATGTCCTGCCTAGCCAGATCGGGGACGCTGCCGCCGCCGACACCTGGCCGGCGCCAGAAGTCAGGACTCAGATGTGACTCGGAGAAAATACAACTGCCACGCAAATGGCACAGCGACATTTGTTTGCCGGATAAGGTGAGCAGTGACGGCGTCAAACCCGGCCGCCGGGCGCGAAAACAGCCGTCATGAGGCCAGCTCGGCGCCGCTGGCCGGCCGGGCGGAGCCTTAGCCACCGCGGCCGACAGCCCTGCGCCGGGGGCGGCGGGCGGAGTGGCGCTGCCTGTTCCGGGGACCGTCCCGATGACGCACCGCAGAGGGAGGAGGCGCGCACGGTGGCGGCGGTGCGCGGCCGTATGGCTACAGCTGTCTAAGCCAGGCTCGGCGCAGCATCGCCCTGCGTCGTGTCGTCGGACGTCTCTGAATGGTGGCTGACCTAATGTCGCAGGGTGGCGGCCCGGGTGATGGGTGATGATGGGTGATGTGAATGATGGGTGGCCCGGGTGCATCGTGTATGAAGTAGTCTGAACTCTGGACTGAGCAGACGCCGCGCCGTCATCGCGATGTGGTGCAGCTATCCAACAGCTACACAGAGAACTGCGCATGTGACAGTGAGGAGAGGCGTGGTGCGTGCCCTAACTGTACCGTGTGTTGGCCCGTATGAAGCTATTAACTGCTGTTGTGTCCTAACTTGAAACACGCTGGCAGTCTTTTGGAGTTGGGAGCTGTTTCAGTGGTGGTTGCGATGCTGCGTGCTTGCTGTCCCACAATGCCAAGACGCCGCGGCCGCACCGCAATACGATTCAGGCGTTATGTAACATGTCGGGCATCAACCAAGTCCAGCAAAGCATTACCCGCGAGTAACTTTTCGTTGAAATCCATGCAAGAGTCCATCCGAGGTCGAGCCTATCCTCTGGCTCAGTGCTCTTGTGCTCTTGGAGGATCGCTGGGCTGGGCTGGTGCAGTGCTCTTGACCGACTGTCCATGCAAGAGACTATCCATGCAAGAGCCTATCCGAGTGCTCCGGCTCTATCTGAAGTGCTCAGTTGTCCGTAGATGCGTGCGGCTCCGAGCAAAAGTCTTGAGGTTTTGGGGGTCAGCGTGCTACCATACGAAAAACCCTAAATAAGTTTTTTGTGTGGCCGCCGTCCCAACTAGAAGCTGACCCACACGTTTCAATTCCCCGTACGCCGTCAGTTACATCTGGACAATACAGTGGCTTTGGTATTGTCCAGCTGACCACACGACCGCAGAGTGACCGGCGAGAGCAGCCACAAACTGCGCTCAGCCCTGTGCCATCACCCCCCACCCGCAGGAGCGGCCAGCCAAGCTCCGTTCCACCTGGCTTGTGCGCTGCGCCCGGCCCTAGGAGCGGCCGCGGACGCCAGCTGGAGGCCGAGCTCGGCTCACTCACCTGGCGGCTTCTGATGAGCTCCAGCCTCATGCCGGCGTGCCGACGCTCCACAGCCGGCGACGGCGCCCGCAGGTTCAGCTCCGGCCACGCCACCTCAGGTCCAGCGAGCCGGGCCTGCTGCCCTGCAACGACACGGCGGGCGGGCATCAGCGAACCGCCCGAACTGCGAGCGGGCATCAGCGAACCGCCCGAGCTGCGAGCGGACATCAGCGGACCGCTCGAGCTGCGGGCGGACATCAGCGAACCACCCGAGCTGCGAACAGGCATCCGCGAACCACCCGAACTGCGAGCGAGCATCAGCAAAACGCCCGAACCGCGGGCGGGCATCAGCAAACCGCTCGAACTGCGGCCGGGCATCAACAAACCCTGCAACGACACTGCATGGCATCAGTCTCCGCCGGAACTCCGGCCGGGCTCCTGTCGACGCCGCGGAGGGAGGAGGCGTGGTCAGGGACAGCGTCCCGACCGGGGCAGCGTCGTTATGAGGAAAAGAGAACCATTCAAAACGGCGCAACACCGTCCAGACTGACCTGATGAAAGTCAGAATGGAGTGAGAGGACCAAACTTTTTCCAGGTGAAATCAGCCCCGACACGAAGTGGCAGTTTTACGGCTGAGTGTGTAATGGGCAGACGGAGGGTGTGAGCAGCTCTTAACAGACATATCCAGTCCCAGAGTGCTGTATGGTCACCTCTACCCGCGCCAGCATCCCAGATCCGTCCAAGCCCACCGCCATGCCAGCCTCCGCTGCCGGGCGGCCATCATGCTCCGCGACACAGCCCAAGGATTTATCAGAGATGGTCCGGATAGTGCCGACGCAAAGGCTGTTCAGACATTCCGGGTGATATTCAGTTTAAGATCTGGTACATCTCACACAGCTCCCGTAGTCGTCACTCGGAAAGCACCGGAAACTGCTTCGGAAAGCTCCATACAGCTGCTCCGGAATGAGCTTCGGCCGATCCAAGTGAAAACAGTGCGGAACTAACGAGAGAAAGTTGCCAACACTGCACAAGCAGGTGCGGTGGCTCCTGTAGTGACGAGGTCGAGCGTGAGCCGACAACACCACCCGAGTCAGAGCTCAACTGTGGACAATAGACATCAGGGATTTCTCGAATCAAAACAGATTTGTTGCACGATACGACCATAGGACTGGTTGAGCAAAGGACTTCCATTGACAAATGTTGTTTTCATCCGCTGTAATCATCCGGAGCTCAGCCGTTGTTATTTTCATTGTAACTAACCCTAGAGGTGACGTGTATAATGGCGTTCCAACGCCGCCACGTAGCGCCCTGCTATGTCAGTGATCTCAATAGCCCACTGTGATCGGCTGATGTACATCTGGTAACGGTACTGTGGTGACTGGTGACGCACCGGCACCAGGAAAATGGGCGCGGCAGTCCGATTTCCTGCAATCGTGACTGTTCTTCAAACGACAGGGCTCAGATCTACACAGAATGCATCGAAACACAAGCCGATCGTAAGGAACTCGTTTTCATCTGACTCACATATCACGCGTCGACTAATGCGCATGACCGGCGCATGATCGGGTCTCCATCCGTCGCATACGCCCTTTGCTGGCATGAGTCAACGACAGATTCTCTGCGTATCTGCAACGGTCACAGATTCCTGGAAACGATAACTCTTGAACTGATCACCGCCTACGCGCTGTTCCGTAGATGCGGTGAAATCTGTTCGCATCGTTCAAGGGGGGAGGGGGCAATACAAATACTCGGCTCTGCCAAAACGCCGTGTCAGCTTGCGTCACAAGAACAGGAAGGTGCGATCGGTTACGGCTGCAGTTCCCTCTCATTAAAACGCAGAACAGGCAAAGTTGTGTACCAGGTAATATTGTCATGGAGCCAACAAACAACAGCGCGAGCTACGGACCACATGCGCACATGGTCTCTGGAAGGGAACTTAAAGTGGACGGAATGGTCCCTGGACAAATACTCGGAATGCAGATTCATAAGCTTCTGGACGGTCACTCAGACTGCTCAGCCGGGTTACAGGTCCCTGGGTGAGCACTCGGACGGGCACTCAGACTGCTCAGCCGGATTATAGGTCCCTGGGTGAGCACTCGGACGGGCACACAGACCGCTCAGCCGGGTCACAGGTCCCTGGGTGAGCACTCGGACGGGCACGCGGTGAGCACTCGGACGGGCACGCGGCACGGTCAGCTCACCGGCACCCGTGCCGGCGAAGGTGGAGGGATTCCCTCCAGTTCAGCGGAAGAAAATCATAAGATCGATTGCGGGCTACAAATATTATCATGAAACAGCCAGCTGTGTCTGGTATCAAGAGACATGAGACACTTGACAAGCCTTCTCGCAAAATGGTGCGGCACGAGGCTGGGCTATGTAGAGTCGGAAAAGCGTCAGGGGCGTACAAATAACTCAGGTCCTTGAATTTGCGTCTAAATTGGGGAATAACGTTTTACCTCGGGTACAGCCAGGCCACCTTCCCTCCCTAGCCACGCATTTTTCCTTTTCATGAAAGATGCCTGCTGACAGCAAGCAAAAATCGGTGTAACGCCTTCTTACTGAGCTGCCCCTCCCCCTTAAGACAATCCTAGCTACGGCCCTGCATGTTATCAGCAGCACGCCCACGTGCACCAGATGGGCAAGAGATCCGTCACACCATCCAGGCACTGCCACACAGCTGTCATCGAGTACAGAGCTGAAGGCCTGCTCGGTTTTATGATCCAGCCGATTTTAGCGCCGGACAAAACGTGGGGCCACTGCCAGCTCATTTATGTTTTTTACTGCAGGGCCTCGGAGTAAAAATAAGCAATCCTGAGGCCCAGGTTCCACCGGCTCACCAGTCATACCAGCGGTTTGTGACGTCATCACATTAGCCAGAGTCCATTTATTGCTGGGTGACGGGGCGACATTCCAGCGCGTGACAGCTGCTGCGCCAGGCATGGCCTGGTTCGCCCGGGCAAGACGGACATAAGGGGGACGGACAGGGTGTACGTGAAGGTGGGCGGCCCGGGCGCCCGCACCGGGTCACCTTAGCGACGAGGGACGCGGTGTCATGCAGAGCCGAGAGACACCGGCGCACATTTGCGGAGGCTCGTTTCTGATCACAGCTTGTCACCGCTGGTGCCAACATGAGCAAGTGCGGTGAGTTGTAGGAGACAGTCGGACCGCCGTTGGTTGAAAGCCAATACAGGAGACGCAGACCAAAGTGCATATGGTAAGCGCATGTGGGACCATTTCTACGGGAGTGCGCTATCGTCTCAAGCATTGTTTCGTAGCGGCGAAAGCAGGGCAAGCGAGCCCGGGTCAGCTCGGCCGTAAAGTCCCACGGCTGAAAGGCGTCGGGCGGATTGGTCCGCGACAGAGCGATGGCGACCAGCACCCAGTTTGACACAGCACATGGTGGAGCATCTCCCCCAAAAAAAGGAATTGCACTCATGCTTACGGGCTCCAAACTTCCACATTTGAATACCCCGGGCGGCAATAACTTTGGAGGCCGGCAGTTCCTGGCGAGTAATAGACGTTCATAAAATCCAACATTCAAATTCCGGGCTTGTTTCTGGCATAATCTGTCTTGCGAAAGTGTGATTTCGGATTTAGGTCAAGAGAGTAGCCTCGAGGGAGCGCAAGTGGCATTTGAAAGCAAGCTGCATCAGGATTAATGGCTGAAGTTCTGCGGGCAGTCCGCACCACGGGGATACGATCGTGACAACGAACATTCAAATGTTCGACTCTGCGGTACAAGCCAGGTCCGGGTCTGCAAATGGAGAGTCGCAGTCGGAGCCGGTGAGCTCATCCGAGGCCATCGGCTCTGACTCCATGACTCACCAACCGGTCCTGCTCTCCCGAGTCAGGAGTCTCGCTGCTGATTGGGAGTCAGGTGGTACTGCGGGCCGTTTGACGGCACCAACAAGCGAAGCTCAGCCAGCCGGCGAGCCTGGTCGCGTGCTGTAAAACGGACAGCGAGTGCACGTGAGGATGTACGAGCTCCGACTTCCCCAGCTCCTCACACCTAACCGGCGGAGGTCAACGCCACAGTAAAACCGCCATAGAAAATCCGACGACCGCGCCGGCTAGGACGAGCCCGGGCCGTACCCGTCGCCCCTGGAGCGCGGAAAACACTCCTCACCCAGTCGTGGGGGACGCTCCGGACGAGGCAGAGAAGACCGGTCCACCGCTTAGGGCCGCCGCCCCCATACACAGCCGCTGAATGGTTTATTCATAAGTGGGAGATGACGGGCAGACAGACGGCTCGGCGCTGGAAACGCCGGTCCGTCGAATACGCAATGTGCACCTGTGCACTACACCGGCGCATGATCGGCCGACCTCCGCAGCTGGGCCACATTTGCTGGTGGCCGTGGCGGAGTCCGTGCATGTTGACCGGAGGCGTGTGACATTAGTTTGATGAGGAGCGTGCCTCGCTGATCCGTTTGGGCTGCGTGACATTGGTCCCAGCGACGGCGGCGGAAAAAACATGATTGGCGACCTGTCTGGCTGGAAACATCCCAGAGCCATCACGGGGATCACGGAGCGGCCCACAGCATCACAGAGCGGCCCACAGCATCACACAGTTGTCCACAGCATCATAGAGCCGAGCTGGTCGCTCCGCCAATTGCCGCTGTACCACTGAGACTGGGGTAATTGGCATCGATAGGTCAGGCCGCCACGCTCTGCCAGCCTGTCCACGCAAATCCTGTCGTCCTTAGCTGCATCTCTGGGCCGCCACGAGTAGCACCGTTAAACTGCAACCGTATGTACTCCGCTTTACACCAGTACGTGCTGAGATGCTTTTTGCTGCGTGGCGAAAGGGTCCATTTCGGTAGCTCAGGTGGTTAAAGTGACTGCCTGTTGGCTCTCTTACTCCTGACGGATGGGTCCGAAATGCTTTAGACGCTGGCACACGACAGGGATGGCCTTCGAATGGTGGCAGCGCCCACGCTAAAGGTCAAGTGACGTCAGAGGGAAGGGCGGATCGAACCGCCTGTTGCGGCACGTTGAGTTCTAGCCACAAAAGTATGCCGCTGACCTGAAAATAACGATCAGATGGTGGGCTTCGTGCTTACCCGACAAGCTCTGCATAGCGCGGACTCTGATCCAAGAAATCCATGCAATCAAAATGCTTGGACTGAGCCTAAAAATGCAAACGTTGTTTGGAATCTGCGCACGTCACTAGCTCGAACGCACCAGGTACGGTTTATTGACATATTTGGAGGCTAGCCCAGGTTGATCATCGCAATTTTGTCGTGGAAAAAGCAGGCAGCCTATTAGAAAATGCACGTGCTGCTGACCACTAAAATCAGGCAACAATCACTCGCTTTGATTCCACACAGGCCTGAACGGCGATACGTACTTAGCAAAGGCAAACAAGCCGATGACAAAGCCAGCATGCATGTTTATGATCTCCACCTGCACTTAGCTTAATGGGCCAGAGAATAACATCACTGTTAAAGGGAGTATAGGGGCTTTAAAAATGCTTGGAATGCACTCTTTTGTAATCTCACATAGTGCAGACGAGCGGACGGTCCTAGTTACCAATGCCTCCAAATGGAGGAAATCGTTGGCACCCCGTACCCTGGTACTCCACCGTTACGTTGTACACCTTTCGAACAGCATCCCAGGCGACATGGGAAATTCCGAGTCCTCCCTTTAAGAGCTAGCCAAAATAGCACAGGACCATGTTTGTGCGGCGGCAGTGCAGGGCCGGAGAATAAAACGATAGATAGCCATGTGTTGTCGCGGCACGAAACCGAGCCGGACTTCCAACACCACCGGCGGAGGCGTTCGCATGTCGTGCAGGCGGCGGCTTATCCAATTCCGCAGATCGGCATAAATCAACATAATAACGTGGCAGCGGTGACAGGACGGCAAACAAGGCGCATTCCTGACTGGCGGGTGGGCTCCGGCCGCTGGTCAGGAGTCGTCCCAGTGGCCCGACTCCCCTTCCCCCCCCCCCCCCACACACACACTCCTGACACGCCACGAGATGTGGACACGCCCCGGCGGCTCGAGAGCCCGGCTCCGGCCGCAGGTCAGGAGCCATCCCGATGGCGCGCCTCCCCGCCCCCTCCGCACTTCTGACACGCCCCAGTGGCTCTAGAGGCGGCGCCTCAGACTCGGTACACGGCGGAGGGTCCGGCTGAAGATCCTCGCAGAAATGTCTGTCAGTCGCCAGTAAACACTGCAGTCAGCAAACGTGATGTTAACATTTCACGCTCACTCACGACTGGGGGCCGTTGACTGATGGGTATTTGGGAGGGTAAGGAGGACCCATGTACCGATGTAAGACACGAATTATACAAGCAGAGCCGCTCGATGCATGGATGCTGAGGTCAGCTACAGAGACAGTTCGAAGAAGTATGTTCGTTCAGTGAGTGTATTCAAGATACGCGCATTCATGCCTAAACGTGAATAATTTTGAGGAAAACGGAGTTAAATACCCTCGGAAGAATCCGCCATAGCTTCAGTTATTTTCAACCACCTTCCATTTTCTTTCCATTGGTCGGCTGGTTGTCAATCCAAGTGAGAGAAGCTTGCCATATAAACCCACAGCCCGAGAAAACTCCAAGGGGCAGGGGCATCAGAGCTCCAGTAAGGGGGCAGCTGGTTTAATCCCGACACATTTTCCCGGACTATGACAACTGTATGCTACAACACATGGTACAGACCTCGACACAACAGAGGGATGAATTAAATTTTCACAACACCCCTTTGCCTAAGCATAGGGGTCGCACGGCACGAGGCTGGATGTAAAACCCAGATCCCATGCGACACACGGGCACCCAGTGCACCCAGCCTGGCTACGAGCCTGCTGACATAACCAGCTTATGCAGAACGGTTGCCAATAAAGGAGCGCGATGTTCAGGGCGCAGATACGAGCATGGTGACTTCAAGGCATCATATCGTTTGTCCAATCTGTCAACAGCGTTTTTCCTGTGATCGTAACGCCCAAAGCTAAGCACGACTAACACACAAGTTCATTGCATTATGCAAAAGTGAGCGCCGATACACTGATTCCGGCGGGTTTATCAGGTCGATATTTGGGGCTGAACTGTGGACCAGCGAATGGACCAGTGTCCCTGAGCACATCGACCCGCATATCACGACGGAACAAATAAAAACCTCGCGATCGCAACGCGTTGTAAAACGCCGTTCAGCGCATGACCTCCCGCATGATGACAGGCCTGCAGCGAACGACCTCCGGCGTAATGAAAGGCCTACAGCGAACGACCTCCGGCGTAATGAAAGCACTTGACAGGTGCGGAGGTGGAGCTGGGCTGAGATCGCGCGAGCAGCACCGATCGAGGGCGGTATGGCGCCGCGTCAGCCTGTCAGCAGCACCGGTGACGCAAACGTGACGCGTGCACGAGCACCGCCGCTGCTGACATATTGGCTGCTGCCAACCCACGTGACCTGTGACGTCAGGGGTGCCACCAGATGCGGAGCAGGCATCGCTGGTGTGAAGGAGCGATTGCCGCCATTGACAGACGCCACAGCGCTGCGCTGAAGGCCATGAGCCGCCAGAGCGGCGCGTCTTCAGGGCGCGCACGATCCGGCTGCCGTATTCGACTGGTTATGATCCGGAATGCGCCCGCTTGGGTAATTGGTGCGTTGTGCTTGCGCGGGGCGTCGTTTTAAGCACGTCTCTCCGCTTAACCTCTTCAAGACACTCAGAGCGGAGATCAGTCTCAGGCGATTCTCTCACAGTCTCACAGTCTCTCGCAGTCCAGCCGGTCCCTGGGAGCGCGCCCACGGCAAGCGGCCGGTCAGCCGGAGCGCTGCTGCCAGCGGCCGGTCCGGCACGCGCCCGCCGCGGCGCAGCGTGCGTGCGGCTGCGGTTCAGACCGCAGCGGCGCACGGGCTCGGCCGGTGTCGACCTGACTGACAGGCACGTCATAACTCGGTGACGCCGACCGGGTATGGCGCCGTCGGTAGGCGGCGAGCAGGGCTCGGCCGAGTCGCTCCTAGTCTGGTCTGGTCTGGTCTGGTCTGGTCTGATCTGATCTGGTCTGGTCTGGTCTGGTCTGGTCTGGTCTGGTCTGGTCTTGCCAGGTCAGGTCAGGTCAGTCAGGTCAGGTCAGGTCAAGGCTAGGCTGGTAAGACTCAGTCTGGTCCAATCTGCTTGTCTGGCCTGAGTGAAGATCTGCCTGTTGGGCTCAATGGTCGGTGTGCTACATGTACGGCACACCGAGCCCGTGGTTTCCATCGTTGGTGGCTAACAAGCGAAGAACGGTCAAATTTTCTGCTGAACATGCCAGTGGAGTGGTGAGTGTGATGCATCCACTCGGAGCGGAAGCACAGACCTGTCACCTTCCAGTCGATGGCGTAGTGGGAAATCGGCCAACAACGCTTCATAATGTTCATCGATCGAATGGACTTCGGATTTACTGCAAATTGCATGAAGGTCCGGTATCAAATAAACGCCACGCTTTTAAGTACGTTGACCTCCAACCAGTGCATTACTTTTCATGGGCACTGCTTTCCTCGTCTATTTGAGGATATCGAATGGGGAATCGAAGCCCGCGTTTTCCCAGAGGTACGACGTCACTACGTCGCATTCTAACATACCGTATATATCAAACGCTCTGCCGCTGACGTATGCACCACGTAAGCACGCACCAGCCGCGGCAGTAGGGCGTCACGTGCTGTCAGTCGTCCTGCATACTGAACGAGGACACCATGAGCTCTTCGGGGGATAGCACGCAGATGGTAAAGACGGTCCTTGGACGACTCTCGTGGCTCTCAGATGCTATCAAGAGGTATACGCCGCGCCCGCATAAATCCCGGGGACCTGATCATGACAAGGAAGTGATGGTGAGACTTTGAGGTTTGTATCACATTAAAATGACTCGATTTGATATTTGAGCGACGTTTTTGTCCTTATCAGTGTCCAATAAAAAAGCTCCGCTCGTAACTGTCTCTTCAAAGTCAATAATGTAAAACAAAACTGTGTGGGTATGACAAAGCATTCGACCATCTCAGTAATTCGTGTCCGGGTCTTTGTGCCAAAGATTCCACTGGGCATACCTCATTGTGTAGGCACCGACTGCACCCGCCAAGTGGCCCAAACTAGGGGCACATTCGGTCCTGACCCGACCGCCTAAGATTAAGCGCCCGCACGTCGGTAATGAGCCGTGCAATGCTGCAAAACGGTCGACAGTGGCAGAAGTTTAGCCGTCTTGTCGGAGAAATGCGATGCATTATGTGTAAATTGCGCTCCGTGTTGAGTGCCCCCAACACATGGAGGCTGCTCTTCTCTCTCAGACGACACCTGCGTTCCGACCACTTTACCAGGGGGATGGCACACGACAAGCATGGGGGCCTGGATCCTGAACAAACCCCAAGCAAGCACGCACACAAATTCGGCGATGAAATTACTTTCTCGCTCTGTGGGTTGTGGTACCATCCCTCATGTAAACAAGCCGCAAACAACAAGGGCTCTGACGACGTTGTTGTACAATCGATTGCGTTAATCAGGATGAGCGGTGGTGGCTAATTCAACCACTTTCACTCCCACCCAAGCCACGTATTAAATGTCCAGCCATCCACGACCTGCGGCAAGTCATGCGAATGAGCAATATTGGTCCATGTCCCTTTGTAAGCCACCAATAACACAGGTGTTGCGGTCAAGCAGTTGGCATGCATCAGTTGCGTGTTTTCCAGGGGATATCAGTACATGAGTAATGTAAGATAACGGACGCTCGTCGGACAACTGTATCCCGAGTTTTTTAGTTCAGCACACCTGCATGTATGCACGCAGCGCCAAGCGATAAACAAAGATCAAGTAACGGAGGACGACCACGATCTCGACAGTCGCGTTCACTACCGATCTTGCAGCCATGTGGCGTGCGTGGCATTGCAGCAGATTCCAGTAGTGGCGCGTGTTCGCATCTAGCCCTCTCAGAAAATCGAAGGAAGGTCCGTGTAGATGTCAAAGTAGGCCAGCAAATTTGTCCTCATCGAAGATTCCCCCACGTCGTGTGAGCAATGCGGCTCATTAACCAAATACCGTGACATTCACAGCCCTCCGCCGCGGAAGCAGAACATCGACACATTCCACTCCAAGTTCGCCGACCCGGGCAAAGCGCTTCATTGCATTGCCGCGCCACCAATAGCAGCCAGAGAAAAACAGATCCGTCTTAGTCGTCAAGCCGGGACTGGAATAACACTCGGAAGAGGACCGTCCGTTTACAAAGCCGATCAGGCCAGGTGCAGCAAAAACCCCGCCAAGGTCAAACAGGCCGGGCGCCATCGGCTTTACAGTAGCGGTCTAACGAGCTGGGAAGGATGAGCCCGGGCGCCAAACGAGCCGGGAGACCGATCTAAACGGCCTGGCCAGACTGCCGGCTCGTTCGACAAAGGTGTGGGAAAGAGGCAGCTTTAGCGAGGGCTGAACCCTCAATTGTAACAACATTAACACATTAGAGCTGAAACGTTGGGGGAAAAAGTGGGTCAGAAAGACGTCGCGTGTTGGCAGAGTCTGTGGCGTCCCGCCCATAACGCTGTCAGCTGGGCGTGCAACACACAACTTACAGGCATTTGGGGATCTGTCCGTTTGCAGACAATGACTTCGACGCACATACTTTGCACGTCAGAGTATAAGAAACTTCTAACGTCATGCTGAATAATAGCATTTGGCTCATTACACGAAGGAAGGTTTCCAGTTCCAAGGCGTTGTTGGTCCCGCTTTTTGACATGCATTACTATTTTGAATTTACGTAAATGAAACTTTACAAGGGCTGGAATTTCTTTGCACCGCAGAGCACGCACTACATCTCATATCTATGTCAGACACCCTCGGTCGAGACCACTGTTTTACCAGCCTCTGACCTCATTTCCTGCCACAGCCTGGAATAGGACGATCCGGGATCGCATGCGCCATAGGATCACCATGGGATCACCGGATCGGGCAGATCCGTACCGACGTCTCGAAGAGGCGAGCACCCATCACTACCCCCATCGCCCTCCGGGAGCAGGACAGCGCTGCAACCTAACGGAGATCCCCCGTCTCCATCAGCCGAGCCCTTTGCAAAGCCGTGGGGCGATAACAAAAGGTCGGATTTCTCCAAAGCGTAGATGTTGTTTCTACTTTTTTCCTGGCAATCTGGTTTTATTAAAATATTTCCGTTGCCAAAACACAGGTGAGGAGGGAATGTCATCCAGAAAGATGCAAACCCCCACTCGCTTCGTCTCCTCACAAAACTGAAATACTCCAAGCTTCGAGAAGAGGGGCTCGGCCATATCAGTACGACACCGGCTTGTAGCGGGCGCCTGGCTGACCGGTGCGGGTGCTGCGCGCCTGGATCTCTTCCGGGCGCCAGCTCCACCCTTGATCCGCCAGAGCGGAAGGTCGGATCGAGGCACGGCTGGTTGCGTGCGGCGCCGGACAGTGCAACCGGCAATTACGGCGGTGCCAGAAAAACGGTCGGCCATAAAGAACCGCCCTTTGTCGCTGCACGGGAGCCATGCGGCGGAGCCGCTGTCGCACGGTGCACTGAGCACTGGAAGGTGAGGGGGGACGGGCGCGGCGCCGACCGGGGCGGGCCGTGCCGCGGCGGTCCGGGAGCTGGAGGGACGTGGGCGGCGCCGACTGGGGCGAGCCGCACCGCCGCGGTCCAGCTGCTTGGGGACGGGGCCGCGCCGCGGCGGTTCGAGCGCTGGAGGGACGTGGGCGGCGCCGTCTGGGACGAGCTGCACCGCCGCGGTCCGGTCGCTGGGGGACGGGGGCCGCGCCGGCCGGAGCGGTCCGCGCCGCCGCGGTTCGGGCGCTGGAGGGACGTGGGCGGCGCCGACTGGAGCGGGCCGCGCCGGGCGCTGGGGACGGGAGGGGGAGCGTCGATCCCAGCAGGCCGCGCCGCCGCGATTCGGGCACTGGGGAGACGTGGGCGGCGCCGGTGCAGAGTGCGGCTCCGCAGCTGGAGCTCAGCTCATGTCTCGACGATTGGCCAGCATGGACCATTCATGAATGGGGCAGAAGGTAAGGGGGCCACCTGTTAAAAAGAACACGACAGCTTGGTTATGCTCGTTCCAGACTGTTGCTCATATATTCCTGTAAAGCCCACCTGGCCATCGCTAAACCCTCTGAATAATCCAGGTCGACCAATCACGAAAGAGAGCGTTTGCACGTGACAGGTCGGAAGATACTTCGTGCGGACCTTTGGGTAATCACATCCGCCGCCTGACTGTGGTGGGGCATGCGAGCCTCCAAATCGCCTCAGGAAGCTATTTCCGTGAGGCGATGGCGACATCAGCCGTCCAACAGGGCTGACGCCACGGGTCACATGGCACGAGAGCGTGCCATCGGGCAGCGTCCAGACGGGACGTGCCACACGCATTCCTGCGGGGCAGCGACCGATGGCCTAAATGTACGGTCGATTTTCTCAGCGCGTCGAACGCCCGTTCATGGGCCCCGGGTAATGTGCGAGCGTTTGGGTTCGACGCGGGTTTGCAGACCCCTGCCAGAGGCGCGTCAGAGGACCCTCCGCTGACGTCATGCTAGAGCTGAGTGCGCCGTACGCCCTGACGGCGATCATCGCTTGACGCGTGATAAGTGTTTCTCCTCCCGTCTAACTGTCTTCCAGGTCACCTTGGGGGATTCGTTTGTAGAAGAGGAGTCTTCAGTCAGTTGCTTGCATGCTTCAGTGTCTAGTATACAAATTATGTTGTCTTTTTTATGGATCATTGCCTATGGCTTGTCGCTTGCAGCTTTCTCGCGTACATATTTAGCTAAAATGTTTTGAGCGATTATATAAACCTGATCTACGGCTGTAAACCATGACGAGCAAGCTCTCTTCGCTCCATAATTGGAGCAAACATATCCGCCTAATTTTGTCCACATCTGCAATGCACGTTTCGCACTGTACATAAAATTCTGGGCAATTTGCCCCCTCACGACGGATACTGGCTGGACATGAAGACTGCTCCTCAGCCAAGTGCCTAAAAGACACCACGCTCTCGCATGACCCCATCGGTTTTTTGGCGCGCGTCCGACGCGCGCAAAAAGCACCTACCGGACCAGGCTATCAAAGGTGTCCGCCGAAGACCGGCGCCGCCTCAGCTTCCGGTGTGCTGAGTACGCCGAGCAGAGCGGTGACACGCACCGGGAGTGTGGCAGTCCGGCGCTGCGCAGCCCGTCACCGGCCACGGGGATCGGTGCTGCGTGGCCCGTCACAGATCAGGAAGGATTGGCGCTGCGTGAGCCGTCACCGGCCAGGGGAATCGGTGCCGCGTGGCCCGTCACAGATCAGGAAGGATCGGCGCTGCATGGCCCATCACCGGCCATGGGGGAACGGTGCTGCGTGGACTGTCATAGATTAAGAAGGATCGGCGCCGCGTGGCCCGCCACCGACCAGGGAGGACCGGTGCTGCGTGGCCCGTCATCGGTGCTGCGTGGCCCGTCATCGGTGCTGCGTGGCCCGTCACCGGCCAGGGAGGACCGGTGCTGCGTGGCCCGTCACCGGCGCCGCGCGGCTCGTCACCGGCCAGGAAGGATCGTCCCCACCCACGGCGTCCGGCTGCGCAGCGCGGGCTCGTCTGGCCACTCCGCACGAGTGGCCCTTGAGCGGCACTCGAGGTCGGTGGCCCTGGATGGTGATCGGTACTAGGCGCTAAGCGGGCCCAGTCGTGACTGCCATGGAGGTTTCGCCGGACGGCGTTGGGTTCGGAAGAGAAAGGCCGCTGCAACAAAGAAATCAACTGATCAAATGCGAAGAGATTCCGTGACGATTCCATCCGATCGCCAGCAGAACTTCGAGTGGATTTCTATTTCCATTTGAGAAGTGGCGCTATCCCTGGATGGATTCCAACCAGGCTGGCTGCGTTGACAATATGAAGGAAAAACGTCCTGGGGGATTGTGGAAGGCCAGTGTAGAACGTTTGTTTAATAATGGGCATATTGTTGTACTCCTTTCTATTCACATGTTGGTAATTCTGACAGTAATGGATGCTGTTACGCTACGCGATGCGTTACATTACGTAACATGCGTTATTTGAGAGTGCTCGCCATTGCGATCCGGCAGGTTCAGCCCCAGCTCGGACTTGGGGCAAACACTCAAAAGAATCGCTTCCATTCTGAATCAATGAAACTTTACTTGATTCGAGAGTCGATTCGGAGGCGCCCGAAGTCAAATGCAAGTTTGCACATGGCAGGCGATGCGTGCAGATAATGTGTGCAGAGAGCACACTATTTGCCATTCTGATGCACCGAAGCCCGAGGGTAGCTGAAGCGGATCTCCACAGTGTTACGTCTCATCCGTGCTAATTCGTGAAGCCCGGCAGCCGCATCGCCTTGAATACTGCTGGAAGGCACCCAGTAATTTCAGCTTCCAACGTTAGCTCCCTGGCGCTGAGTAGGGGAGAAAGATCTCAAAAGGTCCAAAGACATGCGTTTGGAGCTCCCAATCCTTTCTGTAAATTGACGCTATTCCACTCCACGAGAAATGGGTCCAATCTCGGTTGGAGTTGGACTCGAATGTATGATTTATCGGGACTTGGACTTACTGAGCTTATCCTTTGTACACATGTGTCGGACTCGAACTCGGGCATCGCACTGGAGAACACCGAGGGCCTGGAGTGATGAGCAGACTCAAGCCACCAGATCCCGCAATCGGATATGGACGTATCAGGAAGCCTGGGACTCGGACACGGACGAATCAGAACGCCTGGGACTCGGACACGGACGAATAAAAATGCCTGGGACTCGCAAACAGACGAATCAGAAAGCCTGGAACTCGGACACGGACGAATCAGAAAGTGTGGAACTCGGACCTAACTGGACCTTGATTCTCATTCAAATTCCTATCATTTAGAGAGCAAACGGACAAAAACTCGTAACCCCTGAAAGCGATGAGACTGGATTTCCACTTGGACTCATAAAATGTCTTAAGCATGGACTCGGGCTGGGACTTGGGTCAAAGACTCCAGACTCAGAATTGGACTTACATTTTTGGACTGAGACCATGCCTTCCACGCACTATGACCGCTGTGCAGTGCAGCAGTGACAGTGGTCCTGACTCCACTGTCACTGGGATTTTAGTTAAGATGCCCCAGTAGCTTTTGCTCAATAAAGCCATTAACACCCTTAGGATGACCTTGCTATGGAATTGCGTCTACCCAGGGTCCACTAGTGGCGGTAGATTCTTCAACGACAGTGGACACCATCAAGCAATAATCGTTTCGCTATGAAAAAGGGAGTTAACTTTTTGCACTTGGACGATTTAAGCGAACGGTACTAAACCCCGGTGTTACTTCTGCCATCGTCTTTCTCTATAGACAAAGAAATAGCAATCCCACAATGTAGCGCCACGCCTACACCTACCATACCAGGGCCAACCATATCGACACACTGCAATGTGGTGGAAGAACGTGGCTCTTCGTGCCTGGAATGTGGAGAAGTATCCTGCAAACCGTGTGTGCAAGCTAAGCGAGACCTCGTCTGCCATCTGTGCATTGCAAGTGCAGGCGGTCTCTGATGTGCTTCATGTGCTTGCTTTTACTGCGAGGGTGCACTTGTGCTGTACCTGCTTGGCATTCTATCATTATCAACCTAAGGTTTTTCCAAGTACATACGCGCAAAAGTTAAAACTCTTGAACGCACGCGCAACCGACAACCAAAAGGTGTCGCTGGCCACGGCCCGTAATACACCGAGCTGAAAACGTCGACAAATGCACTGAAAAGCAGTCCCACCTTAACCTAGGGCCGAGCAGTGGCACTTGCCTGTCACGCAACCCATCGAGATGAATACTCCACAGCCACATCGCAAAGGTTCTAGCAGGACTTACATCGCATGGCTACTCGCCTCGCCAGCGTGAGGCAATGCTTTGAGTCACGGGACTGCGGGGGACGCGACCACAGCGCCCAGACGTCCCGACGCCTCCGAGAGTAAACAAACCGGCGCCGCGACAACACACGACCACGTGCAGCACGTGCCACGTGATGTGGCACGCGTGGCTGGCGGAGACCCTGGACGCTGAATTCAGTGCACTTCATCGGATTCAAAGCGTAGCACGTTCGGTGGCCGTCAGACACGACTGCACGGAACCGCGCATGGAACGCGCTGCGTTCCTGCTGACCGGCCAGCGATCCGGCGCCCCTAGACTGAGTCCGGACCGTCCGGCACCCGCAGAGTCCGGACCGGCCGGCGGTCCAGCACCCTCAGACTGAGTCCGGACCGTCCGGCGCCTGCAGAGTACGGACCGGCCGGCGGTCCAGCGCCCGCGGACTAAGTCCGGACCGTCCAGCGCCCGCAGACTGAGTCCGGACCGTCCAGGGCCCGCAGACTGAGTCCGGACCGTCCAGCGCCTGCAGACTGAGTCCGGATCGTCCAGCGCCCGCAGACTGGGTCCGGACCGTCCAGCGCCCGCAGACTGAGTCCGGACCGTCCAGCGCCTGCAGACCGAGTCCGGACCGTCCAGCGCCCTCAGACCGAGTCCGGACCGTCCAACGCCTGCAGACCGAGTCCAGACCGTACAGCGCCCGCAGACTGAGTCCGGATCGGTCACGGTGACGGCGACATCGGTGACCGCCGGCCGCCCCCGGCGCGCGTCGGGCAAAGATGGGCGGGTCTCAATACGCGAACCATGCCCCAATCTGCACGCTGTGCTTTCAAATCGCTGTTTGTATCGCGAGTGTATCTTGGTATACGGATCGGGACGGAACTGTGCCGTGCCCGCGCCGGTCGAGACCGTATGCAATACTTGTCTCCACTGATGTGTGAAACCTCCCTGAGCATGTTTTGCCTCCATAGCAATACCGTGACTGTGCAAGCATGCTGTGAAATGACGGTGTTATCCATGTTGGTACAGTGATCGACATATTTGCATATATTATTTGCTGCCAGCGTTTTAAAGGAATGCATTTGTTTAACAGTAAGCACAGCTTTACGTTGAGGGCAGCTTTTGCGGCACATCAATCCTGCAACAACCAAATGAGGACTAAAAATGGTCTGAAGGCTGTCCGAAAACACGCCAGCGTACCTCACGCCGTAGACAGAGAGCACTCCAAAATACGTACCTTCAACACGTGCAGCGATTTCGAACTGATGCTCGTGCACAGAATGGCAACGATCAAAGCGCCCAGGTGCCGCGCTAACCGCAGATGCTGAGGTCCGCCCTGCGAGCAGGCAGTTCCAGAGAGTCGCCGGTGTCTAGCCGTGCACAGTCAGCCCTCCGCCCACAGCACGACTCCACCACGGCAGCCCCGGCCCCGTGCAGCGGCACAACTGGCGTCCGACCCGGGCAGCATGCAGCCCGCGCGCCCCTCCCGAGCCCCGGGGACGACCGCGGGGGGCGCGGACCGGCCGGCCGGCTCGCCGCAGGACCCGTACATGAAACGCTGTTCACCCATGTTGTCGCTGTATGTGTATTGATGAGCCGGAAACGAACACGTCGCTGAATAGAGGGTACGACGAGGCTGTCTAACGGGCCACGGGGTGCTGCAAAGATCACAGCGCGTTCGTCACGGCGACCCGTGATGGAGACAGTCCCGCCAGACGAGGAAACGGTTCTCTTGTGCTCGAAAAACGCAAATGAGATGTTTTTGCGGTTAATGGCTCGTCCAAAATTGAAGAGCGATTGTGTTTTTGTTTGCAGTTGCAGCAAAAAGAGAGCGTGCGTGTAGTCGTTTATGATGGTGAACAGACATTGCCCCAATAAATACGTTAGATAAGCTATAGGTATAATAAGCCAATGATGCGTACCGTTTCACCCTCAAATGTCAAAATGACAACATGGCGATCACGTTGACCACAAATCATGAGGGCCATCTCAGGAGGAATGGTGATGGCAGCCGGAAGGTATGTTTTCAGACCATCGACGCAGTGATGCTTTTCTTGCCTTGTACCATCACAATAAGACATAGTGATGGGCCACAGTTGGTCAAAACATGCACACAAAACAGTCATTACTTGCTTAACTGATGCTTCCTCAGCGAATCCTTGAATAGAACCATTCGCGGAGTCACGCACGGGTAGCGGTAATGTGCTGTGCAATCATGGAGCCGCAAACGTAAAAAGTCGTCCGCAAAATTTGCGTTTAATCACAGGTCGTCTGTACTGACGTAAATTTCAAGCACTGCACGAGAGCTGATCTCAGTTTGTGCTGGCCATGACATTGGTCTCCCAGTGGCCATACCAGC
Source organism: Pollicipes pollicipes (assembly GCF_011947565.3). Lineage (NCBI taxonomy): Eukaryota > Metazoa > Arthropoda > Thecostraca > Pollicipedomorpha > Pollicipedidae > Pollicipes > Pollicipes pollicipes. The sequence goes on along the minus strand of NW_023596297.1, from coordinate 11,673,670 downwards.
CATGAATCATGCGAGAGTTCGTGCGCATTAGAAACCCGTGACACTAAGTGGTTTGGGAGCACGGATGGCATCACTAACGTGGTCACGTTTTTCCACTCCGTCACAGCTTTTCATTAATGTGAATCACTACCTGGCGCGTTTATGAATCCCTCAAGCTGAATTTCCATTGGCCGGAGTGCGTTGCCATTATCAACACTGCGGAAACTGTCGTGAGGTCCGTTGTTCAGTCGAGGTGTGTCCTGAACGTCACAATTCCGTCCATTACCACATTAGTCCTGACTTTGTGGCTTCGTCTTAATCCCGTCTTCAGAGTTCTTTTGCACTCGCGGCCGATCACGTAGAAGCTAAGCTGTTCTGAACGTGATTGTCATTTTTTGGCTCGTTTTGTTCTCTAGTCATTGCTTTTCGATGGAAGACCAATGACTAACAAATGTCAGTGCCAGTCCCAGGCCGTCTGTTAAGCTAGGTAACAGGAGCGAAGCCCATACTGTGGCGAAGCGCTCCACCTTGCAGCGGCCCTCTCACCACTGGATGACCAATCACTGCAACTTGAGTCAGTGCGCTCATACAATCACAGAAATACAGTCAGCAGGTAAAATATGAAAAACTCGTCGTTACATGTAAGGATTTCCCTCATTCCCGTTTCCAAAGTTACCCACACAGTTCACAAAAACGAGAAAACTATAACAAAAAAAAGTTTAGTTTATTTTTCTCTGAATGACAAAATTGTGTGACTCGAGTTCGGGACAAGCAATGTTTCGGGGAGCCCTAGGCTAATGGACTGGGTGCCGAGCAGCCAAACCGTTTTTTTGCGACGATCTTTACCACATAGCGCATGCTTTTTGTTGTAAACCACCGGCTGCGTGTCGTCGAGAACAGCTAACGGCTTCTGAGACACGTCTATGATATAAGCAAAACATTACCTTCCATAGCACGTCCATAATTTGGACGCCTCCGTATGAACTCAATATAGACTTAATGTGCATTGAAATGCCCCTTGAAGGGTCTGACAATTTTCACAGGAAGTTTACGGTATGAGAACGTGGCACCTACGAGGCTTTGATTCATATTTAGCCGTTTGACCTCCAGAGGTCAAACCGGAAGATACACCTGATAATTTTACATGATGGTGTGTGGCATGCCGCAAAGCATCCACACCAAACGGCCGAGAACTTAAACATATTTCAGAGAATCAATGCTTAATACTACTATACTCTCACGTTACCTGGTTATATACTTATATACTTATGTTACAGGTATGCATACCTAAAAACTGAGTCCTGAAGATGACAATTTAACCACAGGGCATCTAGCAAGGTACGGTTGAACCGTTCCCGAAGCGCCAAATGAAATAGCATTGCATGTCACCACAGGTACGCAGACCTAAAAACCGAGCCTTAAAGGTAATCATCTGAGCTCGGGGCATCGCGTAATGCACGCCACCACCGTTCCCAAGCCGCCACACGAAAACGCAGTCTCATGGACAACTGAGTTTCAAGCGACAGCACCGTTGCTAAGCTGAACATTCCTGTTAACAGAGTACCAAATGTATTGAGGCAGACGCCGGAGCACTATAAAGGGACTTAGGGTATACGCACACTATCCTACTCGCCTCGCGCTGAAACAAAAGGGCAAATTGTGCTGCTCTTTGATTAGCTTGCAACTTTTACAGGACAGGACAGTAATTTTTTGTAGGAAATTTAGCCTTAACAAGTCATAAGGCTCAGATCTGGCGCATACGACGACTTGATGCGAATTGAGGGAAGTTTTAACTTTAGCATTCCTACACAAGCACAAGTCCGAGAAAGATGTATGACCAGCAAAACACCCTAACAAGCATGCATTGACCTCAAGTTAGAAAAGGCATGATTGCTATGAAAACGGTGGCGTTTGGTGCGTGGGGTATCTCTGACACAGATTTGCCCAGGCTAAAACCTGAAACCGCATTCTTATTCCAGAAGGGCACGGATGATGATCTGGTCATCAGTGCAATCCGTTTGATTTCTTTGAGGCCTTGATTTCTTCTTAAATTATAGGGTATATTTATTTCAAACTGGATGACGTGTTCTGGGCTCGGGAGGTCGGCCGGCTAAATGTATTCTAATAACGTTCCAACTCATGAAAACGCCTGAAAGCTGCAAACCTGAACGCTTGAGGGCTTTAAAAAACAACATTCTGGTGATGGAGGCCCACGTTGTAGCAAGAAGACTGCTATCTTGCGTTCTTGACAGCTTGAATGGTTGAGGTTGTTGGCGCGGCAAAAGGCCCCCGTCATGACGAATGTGGCCGTGATGCAGCAATACATGAGGCCCTATTCGGACTAGGCGAGCGACTCCCATGACTAACAACCCTCCATGAATAACAGCGGCATGTTCTCTATGACTAAGAACATACCTTCGTCTCGACTAGGGGGAGGACCCTGCGTTGATCGAGAAGAGATTCAGCAAAAAGAGATCAGCAAAGCAGATGTCTTAGGTCGTTTTGTGGAACCAGATGAGCCGTGGTGTTGTATGAAGTAGTGGGATTTGATGTGTTCATAATTTCATTTTCTCCTTCTTTTCCAAAAAAGCTTCGATCATCTGCGCCCGAGGAGAGGGGATATGAAGCTCAAGTAAAAAATACTGGTTTATGACAAATCATAGATAGCATCGTCATTGTCGGTGCTGCTGAGCGATATTTGAACGCGTGGGTAGAAATTGTATTGCAAAGCAGTTGCAGGCAAAATCCAGAACATTGGGATTTAGGTGGCCCATGTAATGTGGGTAGACTCTTAGTGTTGACCCTATCATAAATACTTGCTTACCATTAGTAAATGCAGAGGAAGGGGCGGGGGGAATGATGCACGTGCCTCACTCCCTTAGATCTCAAGGGGTTCGAACGGCTGGCCGGAGGCAGCATTAAGGGGCCTGGTCCCAAGGGCCGGGCTCTCAAATTTCAATCAGAAGGTCCTTTATGCTGACTGGAGTACCCTGAGTCGATTAGGGCCCCTATATCGGTCAGGCATCACCAGTGTCGAATAGTCTGCTCGGTGATGGTCGAAGCCTCAGGGCCCATTTTCCAAGCCGTGAGTCTTTCGCATTTAAAGATGTTAAAGTAAACATCAGATATGATGAAACAAGCTCCCTTTTAACTATTGGTATGCTTTTTAAGTAGAAAAGACCGCTCTAGACAGCACAACGCTTTGTTTAGCAAATGTGCTTTTCAATGCGTCATGGTTTGGTCACGTCATTGTACCTTGCACAGCATTGATTGAGAGTCATTTGACGGCCGTTATATCTGGAAATTGCTGAAGGATTGTGAACAGCACCGAAATGCCCTCCAGACGACCATTTCAGCTCAAACCCCCATACTAATGTGGAACACTCTCTTTAAAGGGGAGCCCTTGTGACGGCCAGTGGCCACAGTGACTGGCAGGGGGTCCAGTGTTGGCAAAAGGCCCCCATTCAACCATTGGCGGTGCTCGACGTGCCCGAAGAGAGGTCCAAAGAGCTTCTCGAGGTCGACGATGAAGAGCCCAGTTGGTAGGCTGAATGGCCCGAAAGGCTGGCTGTGAACCACATTAAAGTTCCCCGAGTCGATTAGAGTCATAAGGCCTCATTAAGGGCCTCCGGCCGGCTTCAATTTGGCGGCCCCAGGCCGTGACCTAAAACGTCCGTCAAAGTGTCTCTTACACCCAAAGAACAGGGTCCCTTACACTCTTACATCCATATGGTCATGCATATGGTCTTACTTAGGGTCAATGCGGGCCTCCAGTTTGGCAAGAGACCACCTGCACCGAACAGTCGGCTCTGTGTCCGTCTGAGCCCTGGGGTCCATCTCCCAAGCAGGGATGGGACCGGGGCCAGAGGGTCTCTTGCGTTGGTCTCGGCCCTCTGGCAGTTAAAGGAGATAAGGAAGCTTATGCTGAGAGTCTTCAATGAGGGGATGGAAAGGCCCTGTGCCAGTCAGAGCCCCAGTACTAAACGGGAGTCCTCCATTCAATTTCAGCCAGGGACCCGTTAAGCCGAACTGGAGTCCCTGTGTCAGTTATTGGACCACCTGTGACGATATGGGATCTTGTTGCGTCAATGAGGGACACCGCGTCGATCTGGAGCCATCTGTCCAGGTGAGATAGCTTTCCGCACCTGATGTATATATACATATATACATATATATATATATATATATATATATATATATATATATATATATATATATGTATATATATTATAAGATTCAAAAACGACAAACTCTTCCAATTCCACCACCAGATTCCAGCACCAGTTCGCTGTGCTGTAAATACGTTTACAAGGACATAGGAAGGAAATAGCATGTTGTTCGGGGCATCATAAAATCGTGCAGGTGAGGTTTACGTCAGAGCTGTCTTCTAAACGTGCTAATTTATGCTCTAACGCGATCAAAGATACTTTTTTAGACGCATCACCATTTTCGTCGGCTCATTTGGCCGCTGCCTAGCGTTAGCCGCGGGACCGAGGCTGAGCGGGCTTTGAGGACGCCAACGCTCGGAAACTTTTTTTTTACTCGCAAGCGCGTGTGTTAAATGCTTCATGTTTTTTCTCACTAATCGATTCGGACTGGAGGTTGGACAAAATTTTCGCGCAAACACATGAGTTAGCCATGTTAAAGCAGCTTTGTGAAGCTATATCGATCTACAATTAACGCTCACTGGTCCCGCGACATCTCTGCAGAGCATTGAAAAATCTGATGCAACCACTTATTTCCCTGCATTTATAAAGAGTGCACTCAATCGCTGTAAAATGAGAAGTGACGGTGGGTTATTAAATGAAGTCACTTAACGCCCGCTTTCTTCAGTTTATTAAAGTCAGCATTCGAACATGGTTGCATCTTCTGGTAGCTCCTGGCTTACATGCCAGTTAAAAAAGTTTTCAATAAAATGCAACAAAGAGGATCATGCTTCTCTCGAAATAAAGTCGGCCACATAACGTGATGCGTTTTTTCTGGGGGGAAGGATCCCCATCAGAGATCTTTTTCAACCTTGTGTCTCCCTCCCCTCTGTCACTTGCTAAGGTTCTGGCTGTGCCTCTCTTTACATTTTCAGCTCAAATTACCTACTTCTGCATTCATTCATAAAACTGAAAAAGTGGCCTTTTACCTTTGACCACCATCAAAAAATGTTCGTGGCACTTTCCCGACAATTTTGATTGAAGTCATTCGAGACTTAATTAAGCGTACATTGTCTGTCTCATCTCATTCTCGCATGCCTTGAGTACTGGTGCATTTCTTTTGCCACATATCCTTGGTTTGGTGGCCTGAAATAAATGATGGTTAAATATATGGTTTACTTTGCCGTTGTTTAAGCCAAGCACGTTTTTTTCTTTTTACCCAATTCGCCTGCTGGTGGTATTTAATATCTTAGCCTTCATTAATTATTCCAATCATTTCAAACTCATGCAAACACATACTCCGAAAATGTTTTAGTTATACCCCAGACAATAAGGCGCCCAAAGCGACCTGCAGCTCGGATGATATGTCTATTGTAACGAGCAGTGACATAAACGGTAGCGGCGGTTATTCCTAGCCAGTGAATTACAGACAGCACCCCAGTAGTGAACTGTATGAAGCAAGACCGCAACGTAACTTTCAAGCAATATTTCGTTTTGCGGATGCTTATATCATGTTTCGTCGGAACTCGCAATTCACTAAGCCCAACAAAGTTGCAAAAAGGATTGCCGCGAGAGCAACGATCCACCCTGCAAGAATGACAGGATGCTGAATAACGGGCGGTGGTATTGCAGGGAAGGGATTGAGGAACGGACTGTTGTCATTTCTAAAACAGCTATGATCATCTCCGCTGTACATGTGTGCATGTGTTGTGGTCCATCTCTGAATGTGTACGCAATGAATTCCAGGCGATTGAATCTGACTATTCTTCAGTTGGTCGTTAACAAAGGCTCAATGTCGCTCATTGTCTACACAGCGTTGTCACAAGCATGTTCCTTGCTGAGTAGGAACCAGCAGCGGGTTGCCTGGCTCAGCTGTCCTGTCTGGGTGTCGGGTGTCTTGTTCGGGTGTCAGGTGTCCTGTCCGGGTGTTGGGTGTCATGTCCGGGTGTCAGGTGTCCTGTCCGGGTGTTGGGTATCATGTCCGGGTGTCATGTGTCCTGTCCGGGTGTCTTGTCCGGGTGTCAAGTGTCATCTCCGGGTGTCAGGTGTCCTGTCCTGTGTCCTCTCCGGGTGTCGGGTGTCTTGTCCTGGTGTCAGGTGTCCTGTCCGGTTGTTGGGTGTCCTGTCCGGGTGCCAGGTATCCTGACCGGGTGTCGGGTGTCTTGCCCGGGTGTTAGGTGTCCTGTCCGGGTGTTAGGCGTCCTTTCCGGGTGTCGGGTGTCCTGCCCAGGTGGCGGGTGTCCTGTTTAGCTCGACTGGTTCGGGTGTCTGTCACACCTTCCGCTGGACAACATCGGGCAAAAGCGACGCTGGCGGTCATTAGCTGCAGCTTTCCTTGGTGCGACTGGTGGGAAGGCGGGGACGACGTTTTTACGGTGACGTGATACGACTCTTTGTCGGTTGCACAAACCTGCACCGATGCATACTGGTTTCCAGGTGCAAGAAGTGATTTATCACGACATGTTTGTGCCGCTTCGGTGGTTGGGAAAACCTGTGACCCTGTTACCACTCAGCTACTTAACTGCCGCATTGATTTGACAGAATGTTTACACCTGTCAGCACCTTGACATCATGACGTAAGGGGGTTACGGGAAGTTAATCTAGGCGCTAGTTTCTGGTTGAGTGTATTATTTGGAAAACAATGGACAGTCGAATACATGGCCTGCACTGGTTCGCAAACACAAAGGCACACCTGCACTGGCCGACAGATGCTGCAGTGTCAACACGTTTTCACAGCCGGTGCTTATGGCAAAAATAGCGAATTTTCCAATAGGTAGGATGTGTCATATACCGATGACCTGTCCTGCCCCCGTGATGACATTTTACTGGAACGCAGGGAGAGAAAACGTTTTGCATGGTCACTAAGTTGGCATGTGTGTTCATATTCGAATTCAGGGTAAAGCCCACAGTTACTCTGAAATCACAGGAATCGTTTTCACAGGAATGCTTGGCAAATGTTGGATCCACTTCATTCTGCGTAGACTGTTCATCTGTTCACTGCATGCTGAAGTGGTCATGCAGTTCTGTTACTGATTGCTCATATTATGCAGCTTTGCATTTCGAGCAAATGCAGCCCTCTCCACTCGATCAACATGGTAAAGTAAAAGATGACTGCGAACAGAAGTGGCAACCCGGGTAGAAACTGGGCCAGATCCTGATGGCCCGAGGTCAATGCGGTAGAACAACAAACCATGAAAGCGAAGACACAACAGACAAAAGCGTGGCCCAGTCATCATCGCACATTTAAAAGTGCGTTTTGATGTTTGGAACTGTTCGCGTGCGCTCAGTGGTACGTTGTTCCTTTTTCCGTTAAGCGTTCGTTCCAGCCCCAACTATGAAAAGAAAATTGACTAGATTGGCAGAGAGACCCGCTTTGGGGCGTAATTTGAGCGTGGTTTTAATCGTGTTTTTCTGTTAAGTTTCCTTTCTCTTATTTTGCGGAAGTACACCTTGGGCGCGGATCTTCAAGTGTGAGACACGAATCTTCAAGAGTGAGCCACGAATCTTCAAGTGTGAGCCACGGATCGTCATGTGCGCGTCATGGATTTTCAAATGTGAGCCACGAATCGGCAAGTGTGAGCCATAGATCTTCAAGTGGCAGGCGCGGATCTTCCAGTTCCTTGGTGTTTTAAGGATCGATGCCGCACTTAGGAAATCAGAGCATATAAAGACATCCGCACGGTACAGGTGTATGCACCGCCTGAAAATCGCATGATATCCTCCGCACTGTCGGACCTACAGGTGCGCCAGGCGCGGCTGGCAAGGAACATGACATGAGGCATGCCACTTTTTCCCAAAGCGGCCTCTTAAAAGGAGCGCCGCGGCAACAGCCCTGCACGCTGGTCACTATGTCCAATCTCATCAAAATATTTCCGCTTCTTCTGTCCCTCCAATAACTGTCAGTAGATGAGCAAGATTATGTTTCGTAGATTTTGTCGATTGGAATTACCAGGCCCGGTCGGACCCATAGCCAATCAGTTTCAGTGTAGTTCTGGACGGATTCAGCGGTCTCATTCGTGGATGCTTCAGGTTCGAGATCTGTCAATCAACTGACGTCTTCAGTTTCAGTCTCTAGCTCTCCTGACCGTCCCAAGGTCTGTTTTGGCTGATCATATTTAGGAGCTCTATATCGTCCTGGATCCGATAAATTGCATGCAATCGTCGCAAAAGAAGAGAAGGTCTCTTTAAAACAACATTATTTTGCGAACAAGCAGAAAATTCCAATTGCTCATCTTTCACAAGTGTCACTGATCTCTGCGTCCGTCGGGTCCTCTTGTCCGCCTCCTGGTCAGCAATTTCATCAGACGCCGGCCACAACCACTTCTGAGCTGCTGATCGTATATTGGCCCTCCCGCATTGTCGGGACTTTTTGCAGGCGTCTCCTGCGGCTATATAGCGATTTTGAAGTCTCCGTTTACTCAACTACTATTCACAAATTTGAGATCCATCAATGCCTGGAGTGCCTTGACTGTTTTGGACCATAGACATTGGAGTATCGGTACCACTTTAACGTCTTCAAGATCTCGTTTATCATTTAAAGGTCTTATGAATGTCTCGTAAAGATTAAAAGTCTCTTCGACCGCACAGAAACACCGTTACTGTCCAGGCCTTCTCGCGTCGAGAGGGCCATGACAATCTTAAGATCTTGGACTCTCATACAGCCATGATGAATTTGGGCTCCCTTGACCGCTTTGAGACCGCTTATTAGTTCAGACCCTTCGTTATTTACGACCGCCTGATGGTTTCGGCTGCACTTCGGCCATCGTTGGACCCTAGGAAGCACACAGGAGCATAAGGGAAATTTTGGTATCCTGAATCAGTTGGTTATATCAGCACCCCATGATAATATCGATACTCCGCGGCGTAAACGCCTATAAATGGGGCTTGTTTTATACTATATCGGCACCGCTCAGCCTTCGGGGATCTCGTGAGCTCCAATCCATTCCCTGGTCACCTCATTCGATCAGGGCTTTTCCAAAGAAAATTGTTTGCGGTCGCTTTCGCCATAAGGGTGCCAATTCTTCAACTGCGTAATCCCGAACGTCCACTCGGCGATACATCCGTATGCACCTCACCCCCCTAATTCCTTTGCATTGTCTTTACAATTCACTTTCATTCCTTCATTTCTCCACATTTAACAGCTTCCACATAGCAGCAAAGGCGCCGCAGTAGCGACAAAAAGGCACCCCCGTAAGCACGCGAATGCAAAAAGCAAGTCTTGAGGTGAATTACACTTAGGCGTTGTGGAGCTGCCGGACCGCAAGAATAAACTAAGCATTAATATTGTTTTCTCACTCACAAGAAATCCTTTACTCTTCTTTTAGGCTCATCATGGGTCGTTCGTCAAAGGATAAGCGTGACATCTACTACAGATTGGCAAAGGAGGAAGGCTGGAGAGCGCGAAGTGCATTTAAGCTCCTTCAGATTGATGAAGAATTCAACATTTTCAATGGTAATGATGGTTTTCACAGGCATTTACTTAATCCTCTGTTTCATGCTAATGTTGAGAATGTTGTTCACTATACAAATTTGTGACAAGCTGATACTAATATCTTACATTGGGTCATCACATTCAATGCTGCTGATGTTGGGGCGCACAAAGTGCTAAGTTAGCTATATTTGAAAGACTTATGGGACTTTTTTAGCGTGCTATATTTATTATGAATTGATATTCTAGCATTATAATGTAAAACTGATCATGCAGTATGATTTTTTGTGCACATGCAAAAGATACAATATAACAGCAGCAAACGGTCAAGGTTTGTGCATGACGGATCTGGGCCACCATGTATGATCCAAGACATGTACCTTTCCTCCACATTGTGTCAGAGTGAAAATTTGAGTGGTGCTGGCTGCATATACCAAGATATGGATCAAATGCACAATGCAATTAATGTAGAGAAGGGATTATAAATTACTTATGTAGAGAAGTAATTATAAACAATAGAATAGATGTGACCACAGGTATTTGGCAGTTATCAAGTCAATGCATGTAAATACTGTGGCATGTACTGCAATCCAAACTATATTCTTATACAGCTATCAAAGCAGTTGATTTGAGATCTGCAAAAATTTGGGGAATCTTTTATGATGCCAATGCTTCATGACATCCTGGTAGCTTCTAACAGAAGGCCAATCTGCAAAAAATTAACCTCTGCACTGGCCCCATACACAGCATTGGTGCACTAAATGATGTGCTTGCATGCATGAAACTTGGTTAAGGCCAAGTTACACAGAGTTTTCGCAGCACTTTTTGATAAAAAATGTGTTATGGGATATCTTGCTTGTGATTGCCTTTGCAGCATTTATATTTGCTTGTATTTGTTTACTCAAATACCACCCACCAGGTGGCTTTTCTGCTGTTCAGTTTGTTTCACGTTTGCTAGCTTTGGTGCATTGCCCACTCATTACAACATATTACAAACAAAAAACTATAAAAGTTGATGCTATAAAACATACTACAAAATATGATATAAATGATATTAGACTTTACTATATAATGCTATCAAATGCAATGAGATAACATACAGTAAGAAATGCAACAAATGTTCAGTAATGTATTGTAATGTAATATAATGTTGTAATACAATAAATGTGGTAAATTTACTACAGAAGCTGCCAAACCCAGCATGCACACAAAGAAGAAATGAATTGTAATTAAATGGGATCCACATCAACTCACAAAGATAACACACATACATACATATGGCATACAATCACACAAGCAATCAAGGCACATGACTAAACAGTTGCATTTTGAAATTTGAGTTTTTAATCCTTCAGAAGTCACATATGAAGACATAGTGGTGGTTGGAGGTAGTCGGTTGTAAATTGCTGCCGCACAGAAAGGCTTGCTTGGTGGCTTCCAATGGGCACCTGGGTGGGGGGGGGAGGGGGGAGGAGATGCGTTGACGTGGAGGAGTGCGCCTCCCTTAGTTAAATGGAGGAACTTGGCAAAGAGATCAGACTGCCAGGGGCCGTTCTTTGCATCTTAGGGCTTAGAATACTTTCAGTTTGTCCCTCTTTTCCACCAAATCATCAATCCCGGGCCAGCGTAGAGATTGCAGAGTCGGTGTTATATTTTGGTTGCGTTTCATGCCAGAGGCAATGCTGGCGGCAAAGTTTATAACTTTTTGAATGCTCTGCGCCCGGCATTTGTGCTAAAGTCGTTATCATGATGGTGCTGCACCGAGCATGTTCTACATAGCATGCGTTTTTTCAGTTTGAATTTTTACAAAATTTAATGGGTTTTCATTTCTGCATGAAACAGCTTCATCTGAAGATAAAATACTGATGCAAGACAATGCTTGCAGTGGTACTGAATTTGGACTGGATGCATTCAACAATTATCAATATGGCATAAAGTTGTGATTAAACATCTGGCATACCTGTGTGATTTGTGAATTATGGCTGTGGCATGCTTTTGATTATCCCACTTTGTGCCATTTCAGGTGTGACACGTGTTGTTGATCTGTGTGCTGCACCTGGCAGTTGGAGTCAAGTTCTGTCAAGAAAACTGACGTGAGTTTGGCTTCTGCCTGAGATTTGACAGGTTAATGCCAATCTAAACCAGGAAAGCTAGGAACACATTTACATGCAATGGATGTCCCATAGGCTTACAAAAATTTGGGGATGATGTCACAAGCTGAAGAGGTATCTTAAAAAAAACTGGGGCTGCATCACCCCCTCCCTATCCCATCAGCAGCTCAGGACGAGGGTTAAATGGCCTAGATCCGGGGAAAATAAGGTTTGCGGGCAGGTTGTGTCAACCTTAATGACTGTGCCCTCCCTAACTGATTTGTAAAGTGGCGCCTCCAGTTAAGTTGCATAAATGCGTGTATTGCTAACCAAATCCGATGTGTAGTTATACTTAAGAGCTTATTTTCCAAAGCACTTGTTTTCTAGTATCTCAAATATGGCGCATAACCTGTGCTTCTTTTCCCCGCGCCAATATCTGTCACACACCATATCCCACTGCCAGTGCAGATGTGGACGAGTCACAGCCATTTCGTGACTCCCGTTCCACAGAAATGACGGCCAGTCCTGTGACGGAGTCAAGATCGTGGCCGTGGACCTGCAGGCGATGGCTCCGCTGCCGGGCGTGGTGCAGATCCAGGGCGACATCACCAAGCAGTCGACGGCCGAGGAGATCATCACGCAGCTGGACGGACAGCAGGCGCAGCTGGTGGTCTGCGACGGCGCGCCCGATGTCACTGGCCTGCACGACCTCGACGAGTACATCCAGGTGTGTGTGTGTGGGGGGGGGGGGGGGGGGGGGCAGCGCCCCGCCAGCGGCGCACGGAACGCGGCCTGGTTCCGGCCAAACGCGTTAGCGTCCGTGATATGAGCAGTGTGCATGCATGATGCGCGTCACAGGCAGAGAAAAAGTTGCAACAATGTCCTGAGCAACTTCTGATAGCGGCGCTGTGTGAACGTGACAGTTCAGTCATTGGTTGCCTGGGCGGGGGGGGGGGGGGGGGGACTTCCGTGGACAGTTGGCTTAGGCTTCATGATAGATGGTAAGGCACTGTGGCCATGTTCGTATTCTGTCAGGTCCAGCAACACCGGTTCGGAGCATGCCATTGCTGACTGGGCTTTGGTGACCTGGTGCAGGCGCAGCTGCTGCTGGCTGCGCTCAACATCACCACCCACGTGCTGACGCCGGGCGGCACCTTCGTGGCGAAGATATTCCGCGGCAAGGACGTGACGCTGCTGTACTCTCAGCTAAAGGTGTTCTTCCGACGCGTCACTGTTAGCAAGCCACGCAGCTCGCGCAACTCCAGCATAGGTGCGTGAGGAGGCGTGTCCGTGCACGCGTATGGACGCAATGGTGATGGCTGTCTCCCCTCCCCCCCCCCCTCCCCACCACCACCACCACCAATTATGGGTCTGGAATAAAGATGGGTTAAGATGACGGAAGGCAAGTCATGTATGTGAAGCGTGCACTTGTGTAGAATTTGGTTATTCTTCGTCTGTAGTCGGTGGCCCACGACCAAAATGTAGCAAGTCAGCAGCATTATGGTCTTAACGAAGCTGCATTGCCCCGATTCCGGCCTTCTGCTTGTCGTCTTCTGCCAAGCATTTTATTTTCTCAGTATTGCTGCTACATTTATGTCAGTGCTATATGTGCCGTGCCAAGCTCACAAGATTAGCAGCTCACGCCAGTTGTGGCGACTGGGCCGTCAAAACATTGTCCATGTGCGCGGCTTGGGCACGCCTTTCATGGTCCAAAACTCAGTACTGGACCGCCGTTCCGCAGAGTCGTTCGTTGTCTGCGAGGACTACCGGCCGCCCGAGGGGTACGTGCCGAACCTGACCAACCCGCTGCTGGACCACCAGTACTCGGACCTGGAGGGGCTCACCGGGCCTAACCGGATCATCGTGCCGTTCATGGCCTGCGGTGACCTCTCCGGCTACGACGCCGATCTCACCTATCCACTCAAGGTCAGCATCACGGCAAGGAGTCACCAATTGCGCACGCGTGCGTGTGTCTGTGTGTGTATGCCTGCGCGTGCGTGTGCGCGTGCGCGTGTATATCGCGCATGGATGGGATGTGTCTTACAGCGTGCGTAGGTATACTATGCGCGTCGTACTTGACGCACTGTATTAAGAAGCAAGATTGTGGTTCAGACTTGACGGGACCGCACGTTGCTGCACTGTTGTTGCGGAAACTTACGTTATTATGTGCGTGAGCCTTTGCTGTGGAAACTGCCGCACGCTGTCTGTTGGCACGGTCCCACCTAGCCGGCGCACAGTTACCTGCTGTACGCATTCAACACAGAAAACACATCTGATCAGCTCTCAGACAGCGCAGTGTGTGATGATTGGACCGGGTCCGATGAGCGCTGTGCCTGCTGGATTGTTTGGTGGGTGCGATGTCTGGCGTGTGTGCTCGGCGGACCGGCGGGCCGCGGCCGTGACCTGTGTGAGATGCCGACGACGCCCCGTGTCGCCTCCAGCTCAGCGAGGATGCCGAGTACGAGTACCGCGAGCCGACCCAGCCGCCCATCAACCCGCCCTACCGGGACGCCGTCACCAAACGACGTGCCGACGGCCTGGCCAAGCCCGACGGCGATCAGCTGACCAGCTCCGGCGGCGATCAGCTGACTGGACAGGACCAGCTGGCCGGGTCCGACGGCGATCAGACGGTCAAATCCGATGGTGATCAGCGGGCCGAGCCTGTTGGCGACCAGTGAATTAATGTTGCTATCGTGTTATCTTTCTAGAAAATGTCATTGTCGGATCACCGTCGGCCGACGCTGCTCTGCGACTCGGTGTTGAAAAGTCGGTGTCCCGAACAACCGAACCGTGGACTGGGCTACAGCGATGCAGCAGAAGTCGTGAGCGTTGAGCCTCGCCGTAGAATGTGCCCCAGGCGCGGTTCCGTTGCTGAAGGCACGAGGCGAGTTACAGCGGTCTCCTCTTACCGGGTTTCATGTATATGTGCATTGTGTTGCGATCTATCAGCAGTATGTGTAAAGATGGCAGTGCGCGAAATATGTCTTTGGTAGGATTATGCTGTGTCCGTGACGTGGGGGACTCATTGAACTTGAATCGATTAACTTTTATGCATAAACGCATCTGCTCGTATTTTCTTTGGTGATGTGATGAAATGCTTGTGATGAGCGACGCATGCGTCAGGTCAGGAACCGTTCGCGACGTCGTGCAATGACTTACGTCTATTCCTTCACCCATTTCCAATGACCTGCGCAAGGGTGATCGTCACGTCGTAGCCAGTGGGCACTACCCCACCCGACTGTGGGGAGAGCGAACGCAGCCTGAGAGTGGAACGCGACCCTGCTGACATGAGACTGAGGCTACCACCAGGAAGATGAACATTTCAGCGGAGGCTATTACCGTCCAGTTCACCAGCCATCCAGCGCGCCAGCCCATCATTTGCTATTGACAATCTGATGGCTAAACTAGAACCCTGTCGTGTGCTGCTCCTGGAGACCTCACAAGGCCACAGGTCCGGATGACGAATACAACGTTTACAGTCAACGGTGGCAGATATATTCACATAACCTTTTATGTCATGGAAACTATCTCCTCTTGCCACTCATAAAAACACGACGTCACAGATGTCGGAATGTCATCTTGGCATCCTATAACTTGTAAGAATCGCATAACCTGGGACATCCAATTCACAATATCCACCAGCTGGAAGCTCAGAGCTTTGCATTTCCCTGGGCGGTACCAGCATCTGGTCACGATAGATATGCTTAACTTGTGTGCACCTGAATCATTCACATGTTTCCAAATGTCAAAGCACTTGCACCAGGATACTCCCATTTACAGAGTGACATGTCCACAGCACTCTTTAAATCCATACACTAATCACCTTTTGGTCACTGACATGCCAAATCACATGAATCTGCCCAGGGCACGGGACTTCTCCAGCTGATGCAGCAGCGAATAGAACTGGGTGACAGAGAGTTGGAGTTTTTTCACCGTCGCCTGCCCGCTGGGCGTCACCAGGTGCAGATCGAGCCAGACGAACGTCCTGCCGACTCGCGCCGCGTCGCTGCTCGCCGCAGTCACGCCAAAGCTCCACTGCACGTCAACAAACTCGTCAAATGAACACACCATGTCCTCGTCAAGAGCGGCGTCCAAGCTCAGTGGGACTTCACTTTCCACCTCCTCAACTGGTTTGGGTTCAAGAGGGTGATCATCCGGCTCTGTGCTTCTCCCAACAATTTTTTCTTCAGGTGTTGGATCTGGCTGGTGGACATATTTGGTCCAAAGTCTGATGATTACCATGGTTATTTGCTCAGAAATCTTTAGTCTCTCCAGGTCACTCTGGACCTGTTTAGATGATAATCCTGCTCTGAAGAATGCTTTCAGCATGCTCAGCAGGGCTTTAGCCAATGTCTGCGCACTACTTGGCTCAATATCTGCCATGGAAGCAAAGTTGTTAACTTCTTCTGCCATGATTTCTTTATTAACCCCCTCTGTCCCTGTCAGGTACTTGAGCATGCTTGCTGTGATGTGACTGGCAGGCTGCTGTGGTATGGTGTTCAACTGTTGCAGACCATCTTTAACAGACTGTGGCACTTCTACATGACTGGGCTGTGTTGCCATGGCTTCCTGGCAGCTAGGAGCTGATCCACTCAGCTTCTGGAATATGTGCAAAATGAGTTACATACTTGCATAACAAATGTTTAAGGTATGTACACAAACCACTCGTCTTACCCATCATCCTCATGAGTACTGTTAGTGTTGTAACACCTCCACACTCTACCATTTAGCTATATTTATGCATCAAAACTACTAAAATTTTTTGTTTACAGGACGTCCAAGACGCTCTAAACTGTGTCTGAGAAGGCAAACAAACTTCATTTGAGTTGTGACTGCAAAACTAGCTACTAATAGAGGACCACAGAAACAGAAAAGAAAGAAAACAGAACAGAAAAGGGTAATTGATGTTTAAATTACAGCGGCTTTTTCATAGCCTATCAGTGAAATGTTGAAAATGCACATAGACGGGTGACAAGCGGGCGCAACTGACGGCACCCTGGAGTAAGCTCCGCACTTCTTTACAGGGAACCTTACCCGTGAATGCCTCACTGTTCACCAACCAGCTCGGCTGGCAACGGACGATGCATGTGAAAATATGTGCTGATAAGTAATACTATCTTTCGATGCAGAATGCGTGCTTGAAATTTCAACAATTAGCACAGCATCACATCGCAGCGTGCTGACACACGAATGCCTCCTAGCGTGCCACAACCGCTCAATCGCCTTGCGCTCAGCGCGCCCCTTGAGTGCGCCACATTGCAGGACGTTTTTGATATGGTAGCTATCTTGTAATCTGGAAGCCGATAGTATTTCACGGCAATGAAGAAAAGAAGACGCCTCCCTGCAATAAACGTCAGGGAGGGTGCCACGCAGAGATTCGCCCATGTTGATGGGGGTGACAGCCACTGTGTTTCTTTCCGGTGTACGCCCATAAGAAAATTTTTAATTTTTTAGAAAGTTGGGGCTCAGGCGGTCAACACCTTGCCCACCTTGTTCACAGCCCGCCTGAAAGCGAGATTGCGCTGACGGGGCGCTCTTTCCTCACTAGAATAAGTGTGGTTTTCCACCCTTTCCCCTTCGTAATAGACGTCGACATGCTTCTTTGCAACGTTGGTGATGTTTATTTCCGCTGGTGTTTACGAGACCTTGTGAGAAGTCAACAGACCCCGGTGAACGGGCTTCGACCCAGGGGATGTAAAGATTGGCGCACATTCGCACACCTCTTGCTGGAAAGGTGTTCAGCAAAACTTTAATTTGGGCGCAACATCCTCCGCAGTTGAGGACCATCCGTGGCCGGCCCCGACGTTGAGACCCTGCACTCTGCGTACCCCGGAGCGTGGGGACGGTGCTTCAAATCGGTCAGCTAAACCTTATTCCCAGTCAGTCCTTTCTACACATCACCACTGAGTCACATTGTAGGCTTGCACGGCAACTAGGAGGCCCATAGCTCCGTGCCCCCCCCCCCCCCCCCCTCCCCCTACCCCACATACGACGCTCACACCAGTTTTAAGGCCTATGTCTCGGCCGTTTGAGTCGGCCCAGTTTGCGGAATGGTGAAATCTCACGTCCTGTCCACATTCTAAGCGGACACCGTGTTTGGGGGCACCCTCTAAGCCCATATCTCGGGCCGCCTGTGTCGGCTCACGTCCGGTCCAGATTCTAAACGGACGTCCGTGTTTGAGGCTGCCGTCTGGGCAGCCAGGCTAGCACACACACAATACAAATTTAGGACAGACATGGTGCTCATTGACGATTGGCCCAGAAGCGCGGCCGCACACGGAGAGCGCGCTCGTCCGGGTCTGATGTTCTGAGCGACGCCGAGATGCCTTCACACTAGTGTGGAAGCCATTTTGAGAAAACAGCGCAAATCGAGCTGCTTGCAACTGACCATACTACCATAGACTGTGAACGGTAAAGCCAACGTAGCTTCGCAAAATAAGCTTGGGGGAGAGGAAGAACTGTGAAAAATGACCCAAATTTCCCCCCAAAAATGCCAGCAAACAGGTTTTTGTCAGCATTTGTCCCATTTTCCTCCCAAACTTGATGGTCGAAGCCAAAGTTTGGGTGGGGCTGAAGCCAACCCTCCAACTGAACAGGAAACTACACCCCTGGGCGAAGCTGCATGGAAGAAATAACGCAAGCAGTGAGTCCGTGGTAGGTCTTGAACCTGCCCGTCGCCTCGTTTTCGCACAGAACCGGAGGCTCACCAGCGCCCAGAGTAGCACCCCATCGCCACGAAGAAGCGCCGCTGTCCTCCCTAGCGGGTGGTCCAATTACGGGACGGTGAAGCCATGTCCATGCCCACAGCATGCAGCAGGCGCCACGGCACGCGGGCGCCGTACCCTCCGCCCCGGCCGGAGGGGGTCGCTCTACGCCACGCACCGCCCAATGATGCTATTGGTAGTTCCACATAGCGCATGTCCGCACAAGACAGGTGGTCAACAAACTGGCGTTTATTTATATGGAATCACATTGAGACAAGGCACTCACCTATTTTTGAGCTGCGGCTTATCCAGACATCGGCTGCTTTGGCAAGCGTCATACATTGCTGAATACTTCTTCCAAGCTTCATGATGGCCGTAACAAGGCTTTCCATTTCAACATTTATCAAAAACAAAATATATAATCTTCTGAATATATCACACACCTCATGTAACGTACGCTGAACTAGTCCTCCGACGACGCCCCACCCCAAGACCACTTCACAGGTAACCAAGCAAACCACCGCCCCCGCGTCGTTTCAATCGATTCGGTTCAACCCTCGTACCACCGGCACGCCCACACAGCCGGCGTCTAGCATCCCCACGCCGACGGGCCCGGGCGCGTTAGCATTACTGCCTGCGCCGCGAGCTACGTCCAGCCAGGCTGGCCACTACCAGGTACTTGGGGCGCCGCCGCCAGGGCGGCCACGGCCAGGTCGTGTCACGTGGCCACGCCTACCGCCTGGAACAGCTGATGCAGGTACGGCTGGCGCAGCGGCAGCGTCAGCTTCCGGTCCGCTGGGATCGCAGCGCACTGCGGCGTCAGACAGGGGCGTGACGTCACCGGGGGCGGGCAAAGGTGTGACGTCACCGTGGGCGAGAGGCGTGACGTCATCAGTAGACAGAGGCGTGACATCACCGGGCGGCGGGCAGAGGTGTGACGTCACCGTGGGCGAGAGGCGCGACGTCATCAGTAGACAGAGGCGTGACATCACCGGATAATGGAGTCGTGCAGCTGCCCCGGTACACGACACGTGACGTCAGAGGATCGTCGGGCAGGGGGGGGGGGGGCGTGAGCGGCTGGTCCGGTGGAGGCACATATACGTCACCGATGTCACTGAACCCTTAGATAGCCGTATTTGGCCGCTGCAGCGCACAGGCGGCGGGGCTCACGCTGCTACCTGTGACGTCGCACGGTCTCCAAGAGGTGGTGCGCCCATTTAATCGGCCAAAAAGCTAAGCTCATTGTAAAAGTGCGTGTTCGAATCTTGCCCCAGACATATTTCACACACGGCTAGAGTCAGCGTTGGGGCGACGGGTACGACTCACAGTATCGGTAACATTGGTCCGAGGCGCGTGCCACGTGGCGTCCCATGACTTCCGGAAGCGTCCATGCTGCAGCGGGAATATGTGCCCCTCCGTAGAAAACAGGTACTTCATCGGATTCCGGTTGATATAGTTGTTTTCGTCAAACAGCTGGAATGAGCAAATATCTCAATCACGTGTTCATATTATATATATATATATATATATATATATGTCATATTATTTGCCATATATATATGGTACATATATATATATATATATATATATATATATATATATATATATATATATATGTATGTCTATCTATCTATCTATCTATCTATATACAGGCAACAGGAGTGCTTTTTCAGCCAGCTCCCACCGCGGCACGTACCGTAAATGTTACCACATTATACCTCACGTGAGTTCATGCCTGCTAAATCAACACAGATTGCAAAACTCATCCAAGCTACGAGCCAGAAAGAGGAGCGCGTGTGAGCAGACAACACGCGCATGCGTATCGTGTGTGCCAGCCTCCACACACCGGGCGCCCTGGAGGGAAGACGGCTGTCGTGCGTGCCGGACCGTTCTGGCGCCACTCACCAGGTAGAGGTATTTGCAGGTCTCGCTGAGGAAGAAGCTCTCCATCCTGTCCTCATGCGACTTGTCGATGACGCTGTGCAGCGTGGCGTAGCCGCAGCGGGCGCGCGCGTGCTGGTTCAAGCTCTCCACCAGCTCCCGACCGACGTGCAGATAGAACGGGTTTTTGGTGGCCTGGGGCGCGCCGTGGGTGTTAACAGGTGCGGGGGAGTCCTGCTATACTCCGCGAAGCGTGAACATCGCGACCACCGGGAGGACCGGTCCGTGACAGTGCAGCCACCCAGGTGTGAGGCGTGTTGGACGCTTAACGGGCTATAGGGAACGGCATTCTGACAGATTGCAAAACATTTCCAATCTCATGTCTCCCATAAACAGCAGCGATCAACTGGCCATCTGACGTGCAAGCTTCCGTCCGTCTCGGTAGCCCAGTCGGCTGAAGCACCCGTTTCCGGTCGGCCCCAACCGTACCGGAGGGATTCCAGTAGTTGCAGTCATTTTAAGCAACTGCTATATGCCCCCGACTGGGATGATCTTTGGCCCGGTGGCAGCAGTCGGGCAATAGGTCAGCTGACGTCACAGGGTGAAGAGACCGCGTTGGACATTGCAGCACGTTAACCTCTCGCCACAAAGTTCCCGCTTAACATGAAATTTCACGACCGCAAGTGGGGCCAGGACTCACGCAACAAGAGCTGCTTGGTGTGGGTTCTAATCTCGGAAATCCATGAACTGCAAGAGGTTCGGGATTAATCTCGCACAAAAATACGAATATAACACTAGCCACCGATAGCCATGCGCCGCTGGAGTCAGGCGTGCGTTCGTGGATGACCTGGCGGCCGTGTGCGCACGTGCCTGGTACAGAAAGTAGGTACTCTCGGCCAGCTCGGGCCGCAGCGGGTAGAACAGCACGTCCGGCTGGCTCCTCTGCCAGTTGAAGCGCTCCGGCAGCGCGCCGTAGCTGAAAACCGCGGCACGCTCAAGGTCACGGCACGAAGCGCAAGCCTCTGGCCCCGCGGCGACCAGCCGCGGGTCGCGGCGGCCGGCGACGGTGGCCAAGGCGGCCCGCCGCCGGCGCCGGGCCGCAGCCGGGGCTGGGGCTCACTCGGACACCGATAGCGAAAGTGTCGGCGGCATCACAGCCTCTTTACGCGGCGGCCGGCGACGGTGGCCGAGGTGGCCCGCCGCCGGCGCCGGGCCGCGGCCGGGGCTGGGGCTCACTCGGACACCGATAGCGAAAGTGTCGGCGGCAGCACAGCACTCTTCACGCGGCGGCCGGTGACCGTGCGACATGGACATGCGCGAAACCTACACCAACTGCATGTTCTCCAACGACACAGACTGACATCCAGTGGGGCTAGTGACTCCATCCAGTGACTCGAGCACTGCAGCAGCACTGCTAGAGACCGGGACGCCGCAGTCGACTACCCCTCATCTGGAGTCCGGCCAACGCCTCCGGCGGTGCAGCGGACTCACCGCTTCCAGATGGCGTAGAAGAGGGCGTGGTGGCAGATGGCCTCCTCCACGTCGCCGGCCAGCAGCTGGACGGCCGGGAAGGCCGCCTGCAGGCTGTCCACCCAGCCCGTCATCGTGTTGCCGTTGGTCATGTCCACGTTGACGTACATCGGGTGGTCGCCGACGCCGCTGTTGCAGCGGGACCTCCTGGCGGCACACGCAGGCGGAGGCGGTGTGCCGACGGCACTCCCAAACCGCGCACATCTCGCGACACGTCTGCACTGAGCTTAGCTTGCTGACGGTATTGACGACGTGACCCGAACGGAACGAGACTGGCCTCGTGAGCATTCTCGACTTGACAGCATGTCAAGCTGGTGTGTCATGGCAAAAAACCGTTTCGCGTTCACACACCATGAAACACATGGAAGGTTACATCTGCTAATGACGAGTCATGGCGAGCCCAGACTTCCCATGGTACAGTGATCTCCAGCATCTTGGCAGCATGCTGGACACATACTATGTCATATTCAGGACAATTTACAACCTACAGCATTTATCACTTATTAATACTAACACCCATGGCATCATCTGCAGGCATCCATCCAACAAACTTGCAGGCATCCATCAATCGGACAGCGTCCAGTGCATCATATTAGAATCCTTTTCCGTCGACCGCGTGACCAGTTTGAAGTCTAGAGGAGTCTCGATAATAGCTAAGGCAATTAGCAGGTGGCGCATGTTTTGAATGGTCAGTGGTCTGCGAGCATCTGCGAACGGCATACCAGTGCTGAGACCTAACAGGGGATACAACATAGCTTTCGTTTTGAAAAGAACAACACTAAAACAAAAACCCCAGCTAGCTTGGATCGCAGCATGCGCCGATATTGCGGTACTTCTAGGTTGTGGAAGAATGGTATACGGCAGCAAATTTGGCCTCTTTCGAGCATTACGCCGCAAGATCCGCTCCCGAGATACCATGCGTTATCTATGGCACGTTATCTCATAGCAGCTGAAGTGATGCCCGATTTATCTGGAATTGGAGCCGGGAAATCAGTCAATCAGCCACACATACAACACCGAGAGAGCCAGGCTCAACGCATCAGGCCTGTAGTCAATGGGGGAGCATGTCCCCTCCCCCGAGTCATGTGCTGCTACACACCAGATACTGCACTGCTGAACTACAGTCCGGTACATATACTGCACTGCTCAACTGCAGTTCGGTACATATACTGCACTGCTCAACTGCAGTCCGGTATATATAATGCACTGCTCAACTGCAGTCCGGTACATATAATGACATGCTCAACTGCAGTCCGGTACATATACTGCACTACCCAACTGCAGTCCGGTACATATACTGCACTACCCAACTGCAGTCCGGTACATATACTGCACTGCTCAACTGCAGCCCGGTACATATGCTGCACTGCTCAACTGCAGTCCGGTTCATGTTCTCAGTAGTTCGGGCAACATTTGACATCTACTCTTCCCTCCCTGCGGGGAATATTTGCTCCCCGCCCTGCACCACAGCACACCAAAACTCACCCCTTCCGCATGAAAATTTTGATTTTCTCGTAGATCTCGTTAAAGCGGCTGTAATCTTCCGCGTCGCCAAACATGATGAACGCCTTGAGGAGATACTCGTAGAAGGAGTCCATGCCGGCGCCGAGCCCGGAAAGTTTGCTGGTCCAGCGCCCGCTGTCCACGTTCACCGTGTTACCTGAGGCAGAGGTGATCGGCCAGGTCTGGGTGCACCACCGATCAGAGCACCATGTCAATTGTCAGAGCCGATGGCATGCACGCAAGCTTTGTTCCAGGACGATTTTCAGTTGTGGTGTGCCTCGTGATTTAGTGTTTGGTGCCATGCATATGGTATATTAAAAGCACCGATGGCTAACCTTGGCGCCGGTCCCAGTAATTCTCAGCTCATCTGGCATCTAGGTGCACCGCCATCAAATCCCTACCCCAACCTGACCCGTACTTCTACCTTTACAAAGGTTTGACTCCGATTTCCAGATCTAATGACGTCTCAAAGAACTCCACCTTACAAGAAGATTGTATCACGGATCCTGAGGCCAACCGCCCACAGACTCCCTCCCACCGCCCAGCCACACAACCACACAACCACTGATCACACAACTGCCCACTCAGGCCCAGTGACTCCCCGGCGGACATTCCGGTCCACCAACACAAACCTCGATCCCGGCCCCGGCGCGCCCGCCGATCTATCGACGCAGGACAGTGAGCTGACCTGTAGACCGGTGACCTGTGACCTCAGGCCCCAGAGGATGTCGACGGCGCGGCGAGCGCGCATCTCATACACGGGGTCACCCAGCAGACGGCTGAGCAGGCCGAACTCCAGCACCAGCGAGCCGGCGCCGGATGAGCAGGTCTCGCGCACCCCGTCAACGGGCACGCCCAGCCTGGCGGCGTGGATCACGTCAGTTCGGCCCGCACCCGGCCACCCCCGTGCGGGCAACCGGAGGCTAATGCGGTCATTGCTTGGCAAGTTCGTCTCATGGGGATCTCGCGATGCAAGAAAGCGTCACGTGAGTATTGGCTACGCCAGAGTGCGGGCGGCTGGTACCTGAGGACAGGCGGTTGGTACCCGAGGATAGGCGGCTGGTACCTGAGGACAGGCGGTTGGTACCTGAGGATAGGCGGCTGGTACCTGAGGACAGGCGGCTAGTATCTGAGGACGGGCGGCTGGCACTGAATGACGGGCGGTTGGTACCGGAGGACGGGCGGCTGGTACCCGTGGACGGGTGGCTGGTACCTGAGGGCGGGCAGCTAGTACTCGAGGATCGCCGGCTGGTGCCGGAAAACGGGCAGCTGATACCCGGGGACGGGCAGCTAGTACCTGAGGCTGATCCTGGGGTGCGGCAGCCCGGTGCCTGTCTCCTCGAAGGCGGGCAGCAGGCGGGAGGCCAGGTCATGCGCCAGCTCCAGCAGCTCGCCGTCGTACCAGCCCGGGTCCAGGTCCCCGAACGGCTTCTCCGGGTCGACGATCAGCAGGTGCGCCGACAGTAGCGCGCCCAGCACCCTGCATAGTCGGACCAAATGCGCCACTCCGAATACAGGCGCGATGAGCACAAGACTGCATGTGCCGGCGGTTGTGCAGGCCAACGGCTTACGCGACGGCGTTCACGCTCGGCTACTGGCCTTCGTCTCAAACACGGAACGTCGTGCGTCCAGTCGCGTAATCGTATCGTATGAACGTCGTGCGTCCAGTCGCGCAATCGAACCGTATGAACATCGTGCGTCCAGTCACGCAATCGTACCGCACGAATGTCGTGCGTCCAGTAGCGTAATCGCATCGTATGAACGTCGTGCGTCCAGTCGCGTAATCGTACCGTATGAACGTCGTGTGTCCAGTCGCGTAATCGTACCGTATGAACGTCGTGCGTCCAGTCGCGTAATCGCACCGTATGAACGTCGTGCGTCCAATCACGTAATCGCACCGTATAAACGTCGTGCGTCGAGTCGCGTGATCGTACCGTATGAACGTCGTGCGTCCAGTCGCGTAATCGCACCGCATGAACGTCGTGCGTTGAGTCGCGTAATCGTACCGTATGTTTGACTCGAACACTTGCACGGTCGAGTTCTTGTGGAATGAGAGGTTTTTGATGACCAGCTGCGCGGCCCGGCGGAACTCTGAAGCGTTGCCGATCACCGCCAGCGTGTCCAAGGCGTCCACCAGCGTCAGCGAGAAGTCACCCAGCACATCGTTTATGTTCAAGTTGGAACTGGAATTGAGAAATACGTTCCAACTGACTGGGCCACATATTACAGGCGTTGACATGCTGTGTGTCACTTGATGTCAGCTGGGAAAATTGTATTTCGTGAACGTAATTCCGTTTCGTAATTGTATCTTGTGAACAGTCAGCTCTGCACACACACACAGACACACTTCTGAAACGACAGCTTCCTCGTTTAGGCATTTCTTACTGGTCACTTGTGTGATGTACTTACGGATTCTCGACGTCTGGGCCTCTCCCATTGCAGTCAATGGGATTGAGTTCATCCTCAGGATATGCATATTTCATGTAGTTGTCATACCCAAAATAAAACATTTTGCGAGTTTCTTCTTGCATCTGGCTTTTTACATCTTCATGGAAGTGCATGTAGTTAGAAGTGCTCTGTGACACTGAGACTGCACTCTCAAACAAGCCTTTTGAACTCATGAGTGATTGGCTCAAGTCCAACATTGATCTAAACAGCTGTGATGGGCTTTTCACTGCCAATGTCTCTCCAGTTTTGGAAAGAGACATAATGGCCAAGACTATGACCAATATGGCATGTCTTATGCACTTGCATCTACCAAAATGCATAAAATGAAGGCCATACACCAATGGCCTTTTTCTTGATGTTTCATGCTGATATTTTTTCTGCATGGCTGTGTATTCCAACCTGTTGTTGATTTAATACATGACCTGAAAAATTTCCTGCAACACAAAGACACATGGATTAATCAGAGTGAAGCATATGAACTGGTTGCACTAGCATAAAAAACTGTGACAAATTACAGAGAATTGGTAAATATGATGCAACATTGTAGTGTTGGGGTTTGCAGTGCATCCTGTGAAAGTTTCCTGGGCAAAATAACAGCTGAATTAACAAATTAAATTGACCTAGGGTCAGGTATGAAGGGCACATGAAGGCCAAAACCAACCTAGTTTATTACTCTAGAGCTTGTTGTATGAGGTGGTTTATGGCACTCATTTTGAATTTAATAACAACAGGCACCACATTATAAATCTTCCATGGGCAGACCTCAATGTCAGAAAACTTCCCTGACCTCAAACAGCCATGTCAACATTTCCTCCTAGGAACATACTGCCTGGGGTACTACTTGATATTTGCACAAATGCAAAAATCACAGCACCATTGACCTGTTGCTGAGAGCAGGGTCTAGGTTCACCATGGTTGCATGAGATGATCTGAGGGCATTTAGGACATTTATCTGGAGTTTGACCATTTTGACCTCTTTTGACCTAATGATCATGACCTAAGAACCTCAAGTTTTAACACAAATGAGTTCAGACACAGACCAACATGTCCTATAAATTTATTTCTCTAGCTCTCTTCATTACTGAGATCTAATGGGTATAAAACTGCCCGCCCACCCCCCCCCCCCACACCCAGGCAAAGGGTATTTAACCAGCCACCTAGGCATTTGCTAACATGCTTCAACAAGTCCCTATATAAAATATGCCTCACACAATGCACAGATTGACCTTTTCATCAATCTATTTTAGATTGACTGATGATGATGATGATGATAATGATGATGATGAGATATTAGATTATATTTATCAATAGATTGCATAATTAAGTTTGAACTCAGATTATCATCTAAAAAGAGCTCACTGTATATACCACTGAACCAACATGAACCTAGCTAACATAGCCAACTTGAGTTACTAAACTTAGCATGTTTTTGCACCAGCAATTTATGCAGATGGACACAGATGCATAACACAAAATGTGTTGCACAGTCACCCTGGGCTTGGACTGATCCTTTTTGGTCAGTCCCCAGTCTAATTTTCTATGTTGTTTGGCTCCAGTAATGCACATGGAACTCGCCATCAGCACCTTTCAACAGAGCCAAAAATGTTTCCCTTAGGTCACAAATGCATCAAAATGGTAGCTAGCATAACTGCCATCCAGTAAATGACATCAAAGCATGCTGAAGCAATTAGCATGTAATAACTGCTGTCAGGCAGGCACCTCATTCTGTTTTTTTACATGAGGGAAAGATGTACAATAAGTCATCAAAAAATTGCTAATATTTTCTCCACAGTAAAGAGATATGGGGCCTTTCCAAACTCAGGCCTGGCAGGAAACAATTATGTTAACATTCATACTAGCATTGCCAAGAACGTAGCGATGGTTAAAAGCGACCATAATACCGACTGTCTTAGACATGCTGTTTGCTATTTCGCTACCCACACACCCCAGTTTAGCGCTACGTGCCCCGCCAGCGTCAGTGCGTCGTATTCGAAGCAGGTCTTGCATAAATGACGACAGACGGACCCAATCAACAGCTGACAAAGCTGACGTGCAACGAATGATGTACGGGAAATTTTAGTTCTAGGAAGATTAAGTTGCTTGGCAGGTGTGCTCATTTAAGAAGAAACCACATGCATGTAATTTAAAACTGGCATTTCATCCATGAAATATCACCATTCAATATTTAACATTCAAGGCCCCCAATTAAGTCGTCATTGCCATGGCAACGAGATTGCATCGGCGACGCGGTTGTGTCCTGTGCACGTTTTCCGTTGGTGATATTGGTCCGCCCGTGGAGACCGAGTGGATATAAGTGGAAAATCCCGCGAATCTGCTAAACCGTCGACAACGCCAACGAACGAAACTGGATTTGTTGATCCATCTTGTTGCAGTTGGCGCCCTCAGTGAGCTGCTCCCTGCGCCCGCATACATTTTCGGCTCTCGGTTAAGTACGGGATGGTGCGACACGAGCTTGACGGGGTATAGACACACGGAAAATGTCGTGCCGCAAAGCAGAAAATATTTGCAATCTTATCCCACAAAAACCGCCGCCGCCACCAAAGTTACTGAAACACGTTTCAAAATTCCACGGGCAGACAAAACAAGAAATTATTGACAGCCAGAGGCCCCATGCACATTTCGGCTACCAGCATTACAAAGCTCCTGATCCATGTAATTACCTCAGGAAGCAATCGAAAAAACCAATGACATCTCCACCAAAACCTCAAAGACACAGACTGATATCTCTTGCGAAGGTGGATGACCATACTCCCATTTCACTGAAGGAACTCAAGGTTGAGCATAAGGACTTCCTTACCAACAACAAAAAGGAAGCCAAAGAAGCCCAAAACATACATGTTCCTGAACGGAAATATGTTGACACAAAAGGAGGCGATAAGCACACACTAGAGCCATCTGGTCTCAAGCTTAGATACGTGTTCAAAAAGGATTTCGGTACCACCCCAAAGTATTTGTCCAGGCGTGTGATTGAAATGAAGCAGACTAGGGAAGAACGCGAGCGTCAAGCTCAAGAAGCGATTGACTCTCAGAAAGCAAAGCAAGTATCGGAAGAGGAGCGGCAAGAGCTGTTGAAAGGTCTGAAGGAAAACTGGGCCGCCCTGAACAAAGCCTATTCAGCCCAGTCCCTGTGCATCGACAATTTACCGAAGCAGTTCCGAAAAGAAAGCCTTCGAGCGCCAAATGGCGGCGCTAGAGAAGGATATTGATCTCATTGAACGGAACACCGTGATACTGATTGCTAGCCCTAGAGGCCACGCCGAGTGATGCAGGTATCACCTTGTCCCCAGCTGCTTGACGCTTGCTTGTAGCGCATTTGCTCTCTCCTTTAGCCATCTCCGCTGTTAAAGACTGCAAGAGGAAATCGCTAGGCGCGGCACTGGTTAGGCTTTCTCGGGCTTGACAAACCCGCTGCAGCATACGTGTCAGCCCCATCATTGTCAACTGGAGGGCCAAATAAAAAGCCTGCGTTATTTCCTGTTTTATTACAAAAAAACAGACCGTGGGTCAATCCGGCCAAGTACGAATGTCCGTTGTCTACTTTCCGCATACCACAGCTCCATGAGGCTTTGACACCCTAACGCACCTAAAAAACGCATGTCCGCGGCATTCCGGAACGACCATAAAGCCTGACGACACCCTCTGGTCATTTCAACGTGGCCATCGCCAGCCAACAACCGCCAATGTCAGCGTTCGTCCCGGCGCGTCCTTTTTAGATCGCCTGCGCGATTATTTTCCGCTTGGCGTCGTAGCGGAAGTTGTTTGCACTGAACAGGCCACTGGAGAAGAAGGGCTGCATATTGTGGATGTGGATCTGGCGGGCGCGGTCGGCCAGATCCTTCTCGGAGATCTCCACAGTCTCCTGGTCCGTGCCGAACCGGTTGCGCTGATAGGTCGCCTGGTCGTGGATCAGCTGGCGTAGGATGAAGAGCAGCAGCTCGTTGTTGTCGCGTTTGAAGGCCAGGTACCGCGAGAAATTCTGCAGGTCAGAGCATAACAGGCGTGTGAGCTTGCATGGTTGGGATCGCCCCGAATAGGGTAGCCGTCATCACGAATCTTTTGATACTGGTAAGGTTAAGTTAAGACATAAGTGATAAATCATTAAAGCAGACCAATGGGAAAATGCCCGAACGCACGAACTAGCGCACTAACAAATCGTCGACCATTTCGCACGCCATAATCGTCCTCATCGTGCCAGCAGTGCCTGAGAGGCACACACGGCCACTCACCCGCCGCATGCTCCTCATGACGCTGTACTTCTGCGTGTCGATGAAGCTCTCCAGCATGACACGGATGGCCATGTTGACGTCGTCCTCCTGCACGTAGTCGCGCAGACACATCTTGGCTTGCGCCTCGGCCATCCGAATCACAGACTCGATGTGACGCACCGTGATGGGAATGCTGCCCGTCGCCTGCGGGGACGCCAGCCATCTCAAACCACCGAAAGGTGCGAGCTGATGCTGAACATCAGTTTGACGAATGCCACCACCACACTGCAGGACTGGATTGTACTCATTCTCCGACTCAGCTGTCATGAGCTATCGGCGTCGGGGCGGAAGTGAAACGTTCCTATGGCGACATAACTGCTAGCTTCACGACCAATCATCACAAAGGTCCCGCACTGACACAAGTTGTGGATAAGATGTTATGTCGCACTATGTACGATTGTTTGGATCACCATAGGAGAAAAATATGGCTAATGCTTAACTCCATATATGACTGGAAACGACAAAATGGCAAACGGGAACGAAATTCCACCATTTTCGACTACATCATATGACGTACCATGGACTCCCTGCGCAGGTCGCTGTACATCTTTGCAACCTTATCCTGATCCATCTGGTTCAGCTTCGGGTTCACCCGATTTCTGGCATAAGCAATGTACTTCTTCAGCAGGTCCTGTGGGATTTTCTCCAACCCGTCCAGATTTGTACCCGACTGTGGCATGTCCTGTAACACAACAAACCAGAATTGAGCCATTAATGGCTCGCCAGGCGTTTGAGGAATGCCTCTAAAAAAGTGTGCTACGGGGCGGCGCAAGCCACTTCTGTGGAGAGATACTCGACCTATAGACATACTCGGAACGATTCGTGATGCAAATATTGCACTTAATATTAGTTTATCTTCGTACATCCTGAGCCCAAGTAAATGCTAGAACACGGTGGCTATACACCACATTGCAAAACGATCAGTCTGACGACCAACCAATAAAGAAAAGTGACATAACAGCCTCTCACGGTCATTTCACAGAACACGTGTTAAGCTGAGCCAAGCTTAACGGCAATGGTCCGTTCTATGCCGGTTCGGCCCGGGCCCGGGCCCGGGTCCGGGTCCGGGTCCGGGTCCGGGTCCGGGTCCGGGTCCGGGATCCGGATCCGGATCCAGATCCGTCCCGTCCCGTCCCGCCCCGGCCCGGCACGACACTGCCACCGCACCTCTGGCTGCTGCTGCTCCTGCTCGTCCACCGTGTTGAGCGGGTGGTTCTTGACGTGCGAGCCGACCACGAAGCGGGCGAGCCGCTCGTCCTGCACGGCGTCCACCGTGTCGCGCACCACACACAGCACGTCGAACCGTGACAGGATCGGCTCGGTGAGGTCCACCTGCGCCGCGCACGCGTGCTGGTCACGCGCGCTGCCGGGCGCCACGGTCGGGGGGGGGGGGGGGGGGGCAGGGACGGCGGTGACAAGGCGCCGTGTGGCTTGCAACTGGCTTCTAGGGATCGTGCACGGTGCTTGAGACGGATTAGATTCTTACAGGCCCTACCGAACGGACAGAAGCGCAGAAAGCATGGGGTGTGAGCATAACTACTCTAGGCCTGCCGACAACACGAGACATCACTCATCAACACCAAGCTCGTATTTCGCTGTTCCGCACGCATCAGATCAGTGTCGAACGCCCTTCACGCGAGACGAGTGCGCGCTTACGTTATCGGCGAACGTCATGCTCGGGTCGTAGCGGCCGCCGATCGGGTTGGAGGCGGCCACCACCGAGCAGCGCGCCTGCAGTGACGTCACGATTCCCGCCTTGCTGATGGAGATGCTCTGCTGCTCCATCGCCTCGTGGATGGAGGTGCGGTCCTGGTCGCTCATCTGCGCGTGGACGGCGGTCGAGTGAACGGCCCGGCGGCGCCACCGAATCTCACTGTGATGCTCACAATCGGGAGACACGTCTGCTCCTGCATCGGTCCAACGTTCGAGCTGCTATTTTGTGACAAAATACTACGTCTGCTGGTGCTGGCCGTTCTGAATGCGCCCGCCGCAGCTCCAGATAAGATGGCAGCTAAGCAATGTCAAAAATTAACAAGACGGTAACGCAGCGGTAGCGACGAGTAGTTCTGCAACGCAGCCCTCCGATTGGCATCTCTTAAGTCTCCCACGACTTGAATGCAGAGTTCAAGGGCACTGGGGCAGCGTACCTACGAGATCTCTGGAACCAAGCAAACATAAAGGCGCTGCTGGCGCGAGGCTTCATCGCATTTGGAATAAGACTATCCTTGACTATATATATATATATATATATATATATATATATATATATATATATCGCCGATAACGTATAATATATATATATATATTATATATATATATATATATATATATATATATAAGACTATCTGTCCAGACTATCACACTGGTCTGGTGTCAGTAACTACACAGCGTGCTCCAGTCGTCGTCAAGCGTTATTGTTGAGTCCCGGGGGCTGCATGAGATTGGGTTTTCAGTCATGTACGCGCCTCATCTCAAAATTTATCTTTGGAACTGCTGAGATTTCAGCTAGGTCTCCCACTTAACGTCCAGATCTACCACTGCCCTTACTGGGAAGGCCATTAACTAACTCGCGGTGGCAGTCCTTACTGCCAGGACGAAAGGCAGGCGACGCTACAAAGCCTCAACAGCTGAGTGCGTCGTGAAGCCTCAATGACATAGATTAAACTAACTGGACGTTTATCAACCCGTAACGATAACATTTTGTCTCAATCATTGCGTAAAGCTGAGAATTGTTCGCCTGACCCCCAGCGAACGAGTCTCGAGCCGGACGGCCCACCACCGCCCTCCGGTCGCCTCGCACCTTGTCAAACTCGTCGATGAGACAGAAGCCCTTGTCGGCGAGGACGAGCGCGCCGGCCTCCAGCGTCCACTCCCGGGTCACCGGCGACTGCTGCACGTACGCGGTGAGACCTGGCGACGCGGCGGCCGGATCACCGACCCGACGGGCCACACGCAGCAGCGGCCGCAGCCGGTGAGGTGTCAGCACGCGGCCGCGCAGCACTGGGGTGAATTGCGCACGTTTGGCGCCCAAGTGATCACTGGTAGTCCGCGCACCCAGACGGGTGATGTGCACACGAGAAACGGGACAGCAAATCGAAAACTTGGATCATGCACCGGGTTCAAATGTAGTTGTTTCGCGGACTGGTCCGGGATGGCCCACGCG
This sequence comes from Pollicipes pollicipes, assembly GCF_011947565.3. Taxonomy (NCBI): domain Eukaryota; kingdom Metazoa; phylum Arthropoda; class Thecostraca; order Pollicipedomorpha; family Pollicipedidae; genus Pollicipes; species Pollicipes pollicipes. The sequence continues at coordinate 11,640,513 of NW_023596297.1, read as the reverse complement.
GGGCTCTTGCATACGGAAGCAATGAACTGGTACGAACCGACGGCAGACGCTCCCTGGCCGGTGGTGAATACGGCACGTGGCGCGATCTTCTCCAGATACTTGAGAAACTGGGATTTGGCCGTGCCCGGGTCTCCGCACAGCAGGATGTTCAGGTCACCGCGCACCCTGCAGAGCCCATGATAGGTTTTACGGCGCTCCAACAGCGTTGGCTATTGACGACCTTTTTATACGAGGTTGTGTAAGACCAAGGCTCCTCCGCTAATCACGATGAATGCATGGCTTGTTGCATACGGAGATAAAGCAGGGGTGGATAAGCAAAATGGCGGCCTTCTTCTCAAACATCGAGGGCAAGAAAAATTGTCCTCATCATATTCATCACGCCAGTATAGCACTTACTACAACAGAACAGCAGACGGTGCCCGCCTGAGAGCGCGCGGCAGATCTCCCAGACCACCTACCGGTGCTTCTTGCCGGGGTTTTTGGCCACGCCGCCGAACATGGCGAGCGCCAGCGCGCGCTTGATGTCCTCGTGGCCGTAGATGGAGGGCGCGATGCTGGCCACGAGCCGCTCGGCGATGCGCGGGTCCTTGGAGAGGCTGGTGATGGCGCGCACGTCCTCGTCCGTCAGCGTGCGCGCCAGAGCCGCGTCGTCCTTCTTCAGCTGAACAGGAGTAAAACGGGCGTGAGCGCGGCGCCGCGAGAGGGCCGCACGACAGAGGCAGTCGCCAGTAGGACGGGGCCCACATGCCTGGTCTTCGGAACAGCGTGCTACGCTCAGCTGAGTGATTGGAAGTGGTTGGCTCTCGGGCTTCAGCCCGTAGTTATAATGAGACTAAAATGACACGCGGTTCGCGCAGAAGCGCAACGGGTAGCGGTATATTATGATGCAAGCAGCTACTCCTGAACTGGTCTGTCAGGCCTACAATGGAAGGGTGACATGCTCTTTTACTTTCACCTTTTGTTCATCCTTTGTTCAGGCAGCAACCTACTCATGTCTTGCTCACATCTTTAGCAACCTTTTCATTGTCGGACATTGTTTCCGTCAATAAAGCCGCATCCATGGACTGAGCTATAGCATTCTTATCATGGGTAGATTTGCCAACACTTGACACAAACCTATCACGAACGCTTCATTAAGCGCGTCTGCCTACGCATTCGCATCAGCAGCCATTACGTGGCTTCCACTGGAAGCCTCTTCCAGCTGACCTTCCAGCTTCCAACTCACGATGTGATTGGCCATGATGACCGTGGCGAACACCGGGAATCCCTGTTTGGTGTTGAGACTGCCCTCGTAGCTGTGAGTGTAGACGCCGGTCAGCTCGATCTCGTCGCCAGGCTTGCAGGAGTCGCAGAGGTCGCCTGCCAAATGTCACCATCGATTTGCATTCCCCAGCAGTCATGTTTAGACAGGGGTTGAGATAACCCGAAATGTCAAGAGCGAACTCCGGAATTTCGAGCGCAGTTCACATCGCATGCGACTCGCTGTCGCCGTCGACGTTGTTATCGCTCAGCCGCCAGACTTAAACGAGGTTGCGGACAAAATCGACGACGCGCTTGAGTTGATGCACGACAAGAAATTTAAGGCGCCACCTAACAGTATATCATCGTTTAAACACCATCCAGTATAGCCTAGCCGGCTATTCAGGGATAGCCAAGACCTGCACTCGGCTACCTCCGGATTGCAAACAGCTGCTGGCAATGGCTCTGACTGACTCTGAGAACGTCCGTGCCAAGCGGACGCCGAAACCCACCGAGCAGGATGGCATCCTTGGATCTGGGCAGCCGGCCGGCCGCCACGCGCCCCGGCGACTCCTGAATGGTCACGCGCTGGTAGTTCTGGTAAACCGTCTCCTCCATGTTGACCTGAGCATCCGTAAGGCTCGGGGTAAGTCGGTGCGCCGTCTACACAGATGCGACTCGTCGTACCTGATCGATGGGCGGATTCATCACACCGCCACAGCCGCTGGGCACATTGACATCTCTCCAGATATCTTTAGTTGGATAACTTGGCGAAGGTTACCAGATGTGATAAAAGCATCGTTTGTCCGCAAACAGGCTCTGAACCCAGCTCCGTGCGAGAACAACGGACGTGGCAGGGAACCCACCTTCCGACGGATGCAAAACAAGTTTAGACAAACGCACACATCTCTCACTCGCACCCACCCGGAACGGGCCGTTAAACACACGCATCTCTCACTTGCACCCACCTGGAACGGGCCGTTAAATACACGCATCTCTCACTCGCACCCACCTGGAACGGGCCGTTAAACACACGCATCTCTAACTCGCACCCGCCCGGAACGGGCCGTTAAACACACGCATCTCTCACTCGCACCCACCTGGAACGGGCCGTTGCTCTGGCACTCCGGGCACGAGCCCGGTTTGATCTCGTTGCTCTGGCCCTGGACGTATGGACCCAAGACGTAGCTGCACTTGTTGCAGTCGAACTTGATGATGGAGAGCTGGGGCAGGATCCCCGTTGCCGTGGTGACCACGCCGCTTGTGCGGATCAGCTGATTGAGATGCAGTTGCCTGAAGGGGGGGGGGGGGGGAGCCTTGCTTATGCAGACCAGGGAAACAGGGCACATTCCCAAGGATAGCATGTTAAACTTGAAGCCCCTACAACATTGAGCATGAAGCCTACATGGGCATAAGCACTTGATAACATCGACAATGTACGGTTCCCTATGCCAAGACCGCCCCCGGTCGGCAGAGATATTCCAAATAGATATGGCGATATTCGGGCGAAAATCCAATGTTCAGTTGCAAACATGACAACAGCCTATATTATATATATATATATATATATATATATATATATATATATATATATAATATATACGTATATATACATATGTAAACATATATACATATATATAATATATATATACGTATATATACATATGTAAACATATATACATATATATATATATATATATATATATATATATATATAATACCAAGACCATTAGGCCGACGTCCACAATATTTTAGTCGCCCGCAAGACGTCACCTACGCCATGATAGCTTGCAGCGTCAGACAATTTCTTCTGGTTGGCAGCACAGCAGGCGGTCCGTGGCTACAAGGCCGTTCTTACCTCAGCGACCGGATGTCCTCCATCAGTGGCAGGTCCGTGATGCGCACGTGAATCTCCTTGGCGATCCGCTCGTATTGGGGGAACAGGCCCAGCACCACGTCCTTGGCGGCCTGGTCCAGGATAGCCAGCATCTCGGTGGGCGCCTCGGGCAGGAACAGCGCCAGCACCCACTCTTTCAGCGCGATCACGTTGTAGTCCACGTTCAGGCTGGATCGGTTCTCTGGTGGGAAGAAGACACGTTTGTATATGCAAGAAAGAGGTATGGATCACACGACGTCAAACTAGTCGCGAAAATGGATCATATAAATCCCATTTCGGAGACCACAGTCATTTATCAAGAACTAGCACAAACCTTTAGACTGGATGGCTTTCTGAAATCGGCGCCAACGCAAGCAGTGACCACCCTATGAGAGGCAACCAGCATTCGCGACGGAACTGCGGGCAAACCGCAGTATTTGGTGGCAAAAGCTTTACGGGAGTATGCCACCTTTTTGTACTCTTCATTTACTGTTAGATTGGGCGCGTACTATCTAATCAGGTATACCGGTTTTCTCGCAATATTTCTGAATAGCGCCGAATTTCAATTTGAAGTAGCCGCTCCTCCCGGATTAGTCTCATTGGACTCCCTGCACACCACTACGAAAATATTACACTTCATTTGCCTCGTTTTTTTTCTAGCGTGCGTGTTCTGTGATGATTGCAAAATACTGATTCGTCAATATGTTTGTGTAATAAATGTTACGAAAGCTTAAACACTCTGTTTAGGCAGAAAAAATATGCGAACATGAAACTATTGTCCTGCGAATCTAATGAAACGTCATTATATTATAAACGAACCTTTCCACTTCTCCCCTATATACTACGGTGTTTACCACAGTGGCTCTTTTCAAAGCGCACCTGGCTTTGGGAAACGGAGTATCACGTGGTCTATAGTGACGCACCGGTACATACTTCAACCAATGCGCTTCTCGGTAACTGGTCCTTGTCGCCCACTGTGCTAATCACAAACGTTCATTTGTGCTGACATTCAGAAGCATAGTGCTGTAACAAAGCGCTCACAGCGTAATTTGGACTCGCGAATACTTTAAGTGAATATTTCTATGGTGTCCTGATGGTACTGCAGTAACACTATCCAGCGGTAATCGTCCTGGTGAAAGAACGTTTGCGATTGGACCAACGGGCAAGCCTGCTACCAATAAATGCATTGGCTTAAGTCTGAACCGGTATATAGCATGGACCATGCCATACCCTCCATTAACAAAGCCAAAGCCAAACAGCCAGTACAGCAAATGTCAGAGGAGAGAAACCAAGGCCATAGAATGACGTGTCGCTGAATTCGCGGGATAACAGCTTTATGTTCGCGGATCTTTTTGTCTAAACAGCGCTTCAGCTTTCCTAGCACTTGATACACAAACATTTTGACACAGTACAGAACACATACGTCGGAAAAAAAACAACGCACATGTACTACTTTCATAGTGGTGAGCAACTGGGAGTCAACTGAGATTTTCACGCAGGATCAGCTACTTCAAATAAGGTCTGAGCTTTTCAGAAGGTTTTCGAGAAAACTGGCATTACTCATCAAATCATATGCATCTTAAGCAACAATAAGTGAGAAGCATGAACAAGACGGGATACTCACTTTAAACATCTGGTTTCCCAGCATCATGACTTTCCATCCAGAAAATGGCAAACCAATCAAGGCTAGAAATTCAAACATCAGCAGGGGACGTGGTATGAGGAGCACTGCCAGGTGAGGTGCGTTTGTGGCCACTTTGATAGTCATTTGGTTTAAATGATATCAATTTTGTTATACAACTCGGACACAACTCATAACTACTTTCCAGCCATACCCCTGATATGGGCTACTGAGATCTTTCTGATTGGCATTCAGCAGCAGTTTCATGGACCATAAGTGGGCTGACAAAATGCGAAAGCTTAGATAATTAACTGACTTATCATGCTTCCATTGGTAGTCTGCAAATGTTCTGGACATGTTTCACCTTTCATACTTCGAAGTTCTGGGAGCCTCATGTAATGCCTAACCTGCACCACCCAGACAATGAGCGCATCTGATGTTTGTACCAACTACGAATCATTCACAGGCATGGCTTTGGGCTCCACATATCTGTTATGCAATGCTTGTTGCACATTTAAGGAGTCCACTATCAAAGTTGTGCCACTCACATCAACACATTATTTTACCTTCACCCTTGCACCAACAGGTCTGGCAGGGTATTTTACACATCAAACAAAACAGCGGCACGTTCTCCTCGGGTTGATACACGCTGGCTGGTGATCAGTTCACATGTCCATGCCAGCTAAACAATGCAACTGCTCTGGGTCTCCAGTCCAGTACCACTGTAGAGCAAGCCCATATATTTCTCCCAGGACCATGGAGGCAGGGGAGGGAGAGGCGAGGATTGAGTTTATATTTCTCCCAGACCAGTGGAGGCAGGAGAGGGAGAAGTGAGGACTGAACTTATATTTCTCCCAGACCATGGAGGCAGTGGAGGGAGACGTGATCATTGAGTTTTTCAAAGACATTTCAGTAAATGCTTGATATTTGTGTTTAGTCTTTTGGTATATGACTGATCAGTTCCTTTCAGCATAAGAACTCAACGTCCAAACGTCCTGGTATTTCGTCGCCTTGGGGAGGGGAACATGGCCCTGTTAGATCCCCATCCCCCCTACACTTGCCAATGCTCCAAGCTCACCTTCGCACATCTGGCGAATCTTCTCCATGTATAGCTTGTGGCCCTTCTCATCCACGTAGGTGCGCAGGAAGTTCTTGAACCTGTTGTAGATTTCGGTGCGCGGCCCGAGCTTGGTCACCCACTCGCGGACGGTGTGGCCCCGTAGGTCCTCCAGGTTCTCGATGGACTCCAGCTGGTCTTCAGGAGCGGCGGCGCCGCCTTCGGCCGCTTGCTCCGCCAGCCGCCGGCGCCGCGCCGGTCTGCCCTCCTCCTCCTCCTCGTCGGATTCGTCTGTCAACAACGCGCGTGGTGGACCGGCTTCCTCCCCCCACCACACGCCTGATTCGTATCGGACCACACGCAGTCAGGTGGACGGCTAATTCGTGAATGCAATGTCGTGTATATGGTTTCAGTCCAGAAATTAGCTCGCGAGCGCACGTCACTCACAAACTCACAAACAAACAAACAAACCTAACTGCCGCGACTCAAGCATTGTGCGACGAACCCAGGCATCGCTGAGCGAATGTGCATCGGTTTATCGGATCGGAAGAGCATGCTTACCGTACAATAGGCCCCGGCGCATGCGCCCAGCAGTTCTGCCTTCCTCGCGGTCGCGCTTGCGCATCGCCGCTTCAGCCGCGCGACGTCCGGTCTCACTAAGCGCGTCCACCTCCGAGTCGTCCAGCATGTCCGGCTCATACCGATCCAAAGCGGACATGGGCCGGTAGTCACTGCGGAAATCACCGAAAGTTCGCTCACACTCAATTTCATAAAAAGATATTAGAGTAGGAAATCAAAATTTAACTTCACATATCACATATTAACTACATAGTGACAAACATTACCTGCAGTGGTGAACAGACTTATGAAAAGATAATACATGTTAAGTTCCCTACTTGGAAGCAAGCTGGACCTGAGACCGAATCTTCCTCACAAAGCAGAGCTCCGGAAAATACAACAAAAAACTATAATACCATAGTAACAAACTATCCATTTTCTCACTTTTCCATGGCATCCCCGAACAGCTCCTCGCCGTCCTCCTCCTCCTCGCGGTCCAGGTCCATCTCCTGCAGCAGCTCCCACTGACTCATCCTCAAATGGTGCATCCAGGGAGCCAGTGGTGGAGCCGCGGCTGACGCGGCGGCGCCGACCCAGCCGCGAGGAGGGCGTGGCGCCCGACTCCGGCGAGCTCAGGGCCGACGGCGAACTTGGAGAAGTGGGGTTCACCTCCTGCAATGCCACACAGCTTGGAAATGGGACAATAATACATGTGCAATAGCCATCCAGATAAGATGCCTGCATCATGTCTTTTGTGTGGACCACAAATGTCATGATGTTGTTCATACTGAAATTTCATCACAGGAGTTGAACATCCAGCCTGCTTGCCTGACTGCACAGGGAAACCACTTGTTCAAAAAAAATTATCAAGAATGAATCAAGTATTTAACTGGGGGTAGCATATTTGAAACAATGATATGAAAACCAAGCCTAAATATGGAAATCATATTGTGAAGAAGGCAGGGCATTTGTCCATTTTATATTTTCTAGGTAGATCAATGCATGGACATTTAAGCTGCCACCCTAGCGGTCTCAAGCCCTAGCTCAAGAAACAAACAGTAATTAATACTTTTAAATATCACGTAGAGCATATTTTATCCTCATCTTAGCAATCATACTCATGCTTCATTCTGAAGATGAATAACTCCATCACTCATAGTCATATAATTTGTCATGAGTCACAAGTACACAAAATCTTCATATACAAATTAAATGTGAATAATGTATTGACCAATTGCCTTACCAAAATGGGCTGATCTTAATCATGCAGTCAACATAAAACCTTGACAAATTGATTTGAGATAATGTGGACAATCAGTAATACCATTATGGCACACAATTATCACACAATACCTGTGAATAAATAATTTGGCAATCAAAACAGTTAAAATCAGCATGCAAACATTGCACATAGGGCTTAATAATGCTGTATTGTTTCACACACACTTAGGACAATAACTTAAATTAGAAATGATTCATTGAAATGGGATGTCAATTGACATGGGACCAATCCACAACAAAATCATGAGTGAAATCAGATATAATAATTCAACAAGGATCACTAACCAATGTTAAATCAGTTCTCAAACATTTCATTTGAACAGATTTGCTGGCAATGCCAAAAATAGCAGAATTATGCAAACCTCACATCAAAATCAAATCCATGTCATATCCAAATCCAATGACCTTTGCTGATCAAGCTAAGTGAGCAATTGGAATGACTGCTTGAGGAAGTTATCTGCCAACTTCCTTCCAAATGGTTTTGCAAAAGCCAAATCTTATTGTTGCATTACTTTTTCAGACTATTTTAAAGCTATTCAGTGATATGTTCACAATTTGTTGGATGGCTTGCTTTTTCATTTGATAATCTAAGTTAGTACAGCCCAGATGCTGTGCACACAGAAATGAGCTGAAAACAATCATGAACAAACAAAATATCCCAAAGTTGCCAATTTGCCAAAGGTCTCTTACCGACATGTCTGAGGAAATATCTGATGAATATGTATTGTTGGGTGCGAGGAATTCGAGACGAGGACTTCCTCACGGTTGTCCTCGAGCTTGCAAACACGAGGCGTGCACGCTGATGGGGAGCTTCAGGTTTAACACGGTCCACTTCGCTGGAAGTCAGACTGGGCCGATTGGATAATTGACAGGAACAAGAAATGCTCGTAATAACTAAACACAAAACAAAACTCAGAAAACAGCACAAAAGGAGCGCTATCGGCCGGAGCCCACTCTCAAACCAGCGGCACCTCAACAAGACGAGCGTTCTCTTCGCGCGCTTTATTGATGAAAAGCGCGGGAAGTTGGAGGTCACACTTATTCACTGCCGTAGAGTTTTTGCGCACGCCTTCTGTGAAACAACTGGATTATGGTCCCGAGCTTATCAAAGACATGTGTAAAAAGGCATATTTGTGCAAAAAGTATTTTCAGTCAATTGCAAGTGAAGCTCAGGGTTGCTTTGATTTCGAGACTAATGGAAGGAGGTTAAATTGAATCCCAATTAGGGGAATTACGGCCCGATAAAATTTGAATCGTTGGAATTACGCTTAATCTGAATGCAAATTTGAGCTACATAAGGACTAAGCACAAATCTGTTTTATGCTTCACTTGCCTTGGAAAGCTTAACGGTCGAAATACTTGCAAAAAGCTCTAGGATTTATATCGAATATCATATGATGTTTCCGAAATGGAGCTCTGTTCACAAAGTGAGATTTTTTAGCATTGTAATTAATTAGTCTAGTATAAACACGATTTCTTGCTACATGAAGTTATATCGGAAAAGCGAGCTACAAAGGCGTGCCGTTTCCAAGGCAGCGTCAATGCACTGAAGACATGTTCGCAGCTGTAATTGCATAAATATTCACAAAATGTTTGTTTCCACAATAAATTGACGCACATCAAGCTATTCTAACTGCTCATCTTCTCATCAATAGTCTTAGGATGCCTACGGTGATGTTTTATCCTATATATCACTGCATTTTAGCGTCGACATAGCAGTGACGTCAACAGGCCGCGAGACGTTTCTAGCGCAAAAAGAGGAACGCGTGATAGCGCCGGGTGGTGATGTTTGTGGTAATGTGGGGGATTCCGCGAGTGTTTTGTGTATGATTTCTGTCTGTGTTTCACCGTAGGTAACCACGAACTTTGTGACGCAAAAAAGTGGTCCAGAGTTTATATTTTCCTTTTCAAGCGTCGAGTACAAAAGGACATGATTTGTTGAGTCTGTGTTGGCATCACCAGCAGCAAGTGCCACGAATTTCCGTGCACGGATTCCAACGAGATCAGATTTCAGTCATTTTTTGCGCTGGGATTGCCTAGAATGATCTTGCGATGCCTTTCCATTCATCAGATGATCAATGGAAATATAGTATATTAAGATAGTGGAAGGAACACTGCGCTTCCACTATCAAATTGGGTGCATGCAGTTATGTGTATGTGTGAATGTCGTTTCATGATATTCTCAAGGTAGACAATAATAAGCATATTGAGGAAAGGAGATGCTTCATGCCATGTCACATATCTTTTGGGCCTGCAGTCCAGTGTGCAAATAGTGTGCAAATAGTCCACTGTTTCTGGTGTCCAGTCATTGTTACACTGTACATTGTACTGGTGTGTGATGAATGTATGCCAGACCAAATTGTGCTGGGTTACTGTTTGTTACAATGATCTTAGTGAGACCAGTTGCTGGTCATTATGAGTGGGGATGGCAGAACGGGATGAAAGGGATGGCAGACATGAGGCAAATCTGAAAGCTTGGTTTTGTTTTGTACATGCAAAAAATTGTTGCAAGTGATGTTGCTGCTACACTGGACATGTTTGGTGTAACAGGTATTTTTTGAAGTTTAGTTTTTGGGATTCCAAACTTTTGTGTGAACGCTGAGCTGCGCATCCTCCCTGTTGCAAAATCCTGCATGCACCCCTAATATTAATGAGTTTGGAGACCTGGTTGTAAGATGTTAGATGCTAATGAAGGTAACCAGCAATATGAAAATGCATTTATTTTATTCCTTGCTGTATTGTGTATTTTTTGGTACCTGTATGGCAGGAGATTCAGTCAATATTATGACCAGGAAAATTTGGGAAGAAGGCGAGTCTTGGCCACCACTCCAGCAACCTGCCCAGAGATGCAACTGGATAAATACACATTGTATGATAGGTGCGGCTCATGGGTCATGGCAGTGGGATCAGTGTATCCATCTCCCAAGAAGCCTGGTGCTGCTCGTCTGGAGTTTGGATAACTGCTATATCTGTAGTATTTGTATTTGAAATTAATGGTCTTGCTCCCTCTCCCCTCTCAGCATTGTTTTCCCTTTGATCATGGGGTATCATGTGGTGATGACACTGGTCTATCATAGCAACCAAACTATAATTGGGATATAAGGATGTCTAAAAAGGATTCTGGATCTTGCAGGATCCTTCTCCAAAATTTCAGAATGGATCTGGGATTTCAGAGGATATGTTCACAGAATTCCCTTCATGCACAAGGATCCTGAATGGTCTTTTGGTACACTTGAACAATGTATCTGATATTTATTGAAAGGAGTGCCCCACCTTGAGGAGTATTTTTATAATGTGCTCTGCTGAAACACATCACCTTAATGATTTTTTTAGTACAAATTATGCTGCCAATGCTTCACGGATCATGGATCATGGATGGATCATGGATCATGGATCATGTGATGCTGTCATTGTTAAAGGCAAAGTGCACCACAAAGAGCCAGTATAGTAGATGTCATAGGTTGGAAATCGAAGCCACCATGTTTGACTGAATTTGCGGGATGCTGAATTTGCAGCCCCATATTCACCAGTTTCTTGTCTAAACAGCATTTCAAGCTTTTGTGGCATTTATTACACAAAAATTTGATACATTAGTGTGATGCATGCATTGCAGGCCAGACATGGTGGAATAAACAAGGCAGATGCAATTTATTACTTAGACAATAGTGAGCAAGGAGTCAAGTGAGGTTGCTCCCATGGGAGCAGCTAGTTCAAATGGAAATTCTGGGCTGTTCGGATGGTCTCTAAGGAAACTGCCACCACTGATCAAATTGTATGCATCTACTGTTGCAATCAGTCAAAAAGTACAAAAATGTGGGATACCCATTTCAAGAGAAAAAATGTTATGGAGACTTGATTGATGAAGGTTCAGGATCCAGAGCTTATGGCTCCCAACCTGTGATTTGTGTAAGGCATAAACATGTGCTAGGGTGGCATGGATCCTGGTTGCTTTCAAAGCAATCCACATATAGATGATATGTGTGAACCACATATTGTCTCCATCCCTTTTTCTTTCTTTATGTCTGTTTCCTCTGTTTCTGTCTTTGTGTCTGTCAAAAGTGAAGATGGTATTGAAAGCCTTGTTCCTTAGTGAATTACCAGGAGAAGGGAGGGATAGCTGTTGATATTTTGGCTGCATGCCTTTAGCAAAATACATGACAGTAGTAAGCTCAAAATGCTCAAAATAGTTTGAATGTATTGCTGATATTAGCAATGATAAAGGCATGTGGCCAAAATAGCAATGCATCTATCTGTTCATTCTCCTGGTTCTCCTACCAGCAATAAGGCTATTTATGCTGTCTTATTATTTTTGCTTATTATTTATGCTGTCTTATTATTACAAAGCATATTTTTCATGACAAGTGTGGTAAAATATCTACTTCACATAATGCATTCACATTAACACAATATGATGTAGTACTGGGAAATTATGATCAGTTCTGCCCTAACACTTTTTTATCCACAGGTCCTGAACTTGAAATCCAGCTAAGATGTTGGGGCTCTCTGTGTTTGGTCTCTACATGGTTTTTGTTGTCTTTCTCCTGTTTATGATGGTAAGTTCAATCTGAATGCAACAAGTCACCTGGTGCTGTCTTTTATGTGCAAGCCTGCTAACAGGCATGGGTGGAATCATGTACAAGCATAAAAATGCTGCCAAAAATTGAGCTGGTGGATCCAGGCATGTGTGTAAGCCCATACTATGGGGTTTGGTTAAGGCATTGGAAAGTCTGCCTGTCATGAGAGTAAAACAGGCAGAGTTCTGCTGGCATCGCTTTCGCGCTCATTCAACGATATTTTATGTGTGATTATGTGTATGGCCACGCGGGAGCTTACTGGCCAAGTAGTTGGTGCGTCGACTCCCATCTCCCATCTTAAGACCGTCAAATGCTGTATGTTACAGTAATTCTTATCGAACTGTTATGTTCTCTTGTTTTCTCGATGAGCATGGTATTAATTTCTATGCTTATGTGTGCTACATGATCCGTCATATGATGTAATGTCACGTCTGATGCAGTATGCGTGGAACATGAGTATTGAGGTGTCCACCGTCACCGTGCTAGGTGTGTCTGGGCTGCAAGTAATTAAAGCACCGAATAATCTTTAATCTGATGCTTGATTTCCCTCAGGTGTGTGTGGCTATATATTTAAGCACGACGCCGTACCCAGAAATCATGCGATATGACCAGGAAAAGACGTTTTACACCAGCAAGAGCAAGAAGCAGAAAAAAGAGTTTCCATTTGGAAAGTTCAAGTCTCAGGATTCAGTGAAGCTGTCAGTTATAGTGCCAGCATATAATGAGGAAGAGAGACGTAAGTTACGGCTTCTAGTGTCGGAATAGCGCAGTGGTATCACTGGGCGTCTGGGACACCAGAGGTATGAGGCTCGATTCGTCGCGGTGCCCGGCATTCCTGCCAGAGTGAGAACGGAGCTATGCTACCTACCCCCAGCTGCTGAAGGGCGTCGTGAAGCGTCAGTAACAACAGTGACATGTATCCGGCTGTTGTAGTTAAGGAAATGACAACTGTTGCCCCAGATGGCATGACGTATTTGTGCTGCACTGCGGGTAGTCTGCTGCGCCGGTTCTTGCCAGTCTGTCATTATCACTATGGCACCCTTTATATTTAAACAGTGTTTCGAAGCTGAAAGCGTTGTGTTCGTCAGGGGTCCTGGATGCGCATTTACTTCGCAGCGACCTACGTGCTCCGATAAACTTGTTCGGCCAGGCACTTCCGACTTCAAGTATCGTGTTCGTTAGGAAACGCGGATGCGCGTTTTCTTCATAGCGGCATGGTCCTCCGATAAGTTTGTTCGGCCAGGCGCTTCGGACATGATCCACCAGCCGCTCGGGCCCCTCCGCCGCTCCTCCCGGTGGGCCGTTCGCTGCGGTCTGCCGGCCGCCGGCGCCGCCACCGCCGCCGCTTGACCGCGCCGCGCCGCCAGTGCCGAGCATGATGCGCGAGGCGCTGGACCACCTGGAGGCGCGCCGCGCCGCCGACGACACCTTCAGCTACGAGGTGATCGTGGTGGACGACGGCAGCCGGGACTCCACCTCGGACCTGGCGCTGCAGTACACCGAGCAGTACGGCGCCGAGCGCGTGCGCGTGCTCACGCTGGCGCGCAACCGCGGCAAAGGCGGCGCGATCCGCATGGTGAGGCCGCTGGCGGCGCAGACGAAACGGTGTTGCGCGCCGTGACCGATTCGTGCCGGGCTCTGTTCGCGGACGGTTTTTCAACAGGAGTTCGTTCTATGTGTTCCCTTGCTGAGTGTTTTACGTTTGAAGGGTTTCGGTTGGTTCTGATTTTGTGTAAAAAGTGAAGTTGAAAACGTAGAGTTTGTTTAACGTGTAGCCACGTCATGGCAAGGGCTCTCAGAAAGTGTGAGTTTCTTTGTAGGCATGATTGGCCGAATTGGGTCTTATGACTGGGCTGTCATCCGATTGGTATTGCAAAAAGAGGTCACTGGTCGGTATTGGAAAAGAGGGTATTGTTTTGAAGAAAAGCTTCGCGCCGCCAAATAACCGAATCTTTCTCAAGCCCGATGTTCCGCCGTCACCTTCCCCCCCCCCCCCCTGCCAAGAAAAAACATAATGACGCGTGCCCAGCGCCGCTGGCTACAGCGGAGCCGTGTCGCCCTCGCCGTCACCGGGACCCGTGCGGCGGCAGGGGATGCTGAGCTCGCGCGGGCACTGGCTGCTGTTCGCCGACGCCGACGGCGCCACCCGGTTCTCGGACCTGGATCAGCTGGAGGCGCAGCTGGCGCCGCTGGCCGAGCGGCCCGACACGGCCGCGCTCGTGTGCGGCTCGCGCGCTCACCTCGAGAAGGAGAGCATCGCACAGCGCTCGCTCTTCCGCACCGTGCTCATGAAGGGCTTCCACGTGGTCGTGCGCGTGTTCACGGTGCGCGACGTGCGCGACACCCAGTGCGGCTTCAAGCTGTTCACCCGGCCGGCCATGCTGCTCTGCTTCGCCAACCTGCACGTGGAGAGGTGGTGAGTGAGGGCCGCCGGTGCTGCCGGGCCGCCACCGGGGCTCGGTATGGCTGGGGGGGGGGGGGGGGAGGGGGGGGGCGCAAAATCATCGGGCTGGTTTCAGTCTGGCGTGTATGCCGATTGGTTATTGAAACGACAGAATATTGGGTATTTTTCAAGGTTTGGGACAAGGTGGTGTCAAAAAGTAGGATTGGATGACGCGACGCGACAATTTTACGTCAGCCTCTTCATAATTATTAAGCATTGCTTCATTAAAGCCCTGAGGAAGTTGCTTGCTGAAGGTCATTATCAATGAAAGATCAGCAGCTAAATTGATGCGCTCATTGGTCCTGAATGTCTGTTCAGGCTCATATCAATATCAGTTCATATTAATGAAGACTGAAAGGTATACATCATCAAATGCCCGGATGGGATGGTGTTTGTTTTGCGAATGGACTAGACATGGGCGGAAAATACTGGATTGTAGTTGGTTGCCCGTGGCGTTGAGACGGATGGTTGGCATTATGTCCAGTTGTTTTATGTTCTTTTCAACCACGTAAGGAATTCGGTTTGTTTGCCGTTGACCCTAATATTTTGTTTACAAATCTGGCTTCATGATTAATGCATGCATATATGGTTGTAGCTGTAGGAATGGGGGTGGGGTCTCCCTAATGTGTTATTCCGTTTTCATCAACCTCTAATCCCGAAAGCAAAATGGTGGCCTTGACACATTGCCAGGAAACAGGTTTATATGTAATGTATTAATGGGACTGGATTTGTCGTCCACTGTTGGCAAGGGTTGGATACTGGCGACGATTTCAGGTTTTTCTTTCGCGCAGGGACGATCAAGCGTGCCGTATTATTTTGGATTATCGCCATCGTTGCCAGCATGGCCTGGTGCCTCTGTGATGTTCTCTTGAAGCATGTGGAGGTGGTGATTTCTACTATCGATAAATTAAATAGACGGCTGTTGTCTTCATTGATGTACTGTCGGGATACTAACCTATGATCAGAATGCAGACTCACCAATTCACCCAACAGTTCTGTTCTGGCTATGGCCACAACTTTGAATCAATGTTTTGTTCGTAACCGGTGGTCAGTACTGGGGCGAATGTGCTGTAACTCCCAAGATGTAATTTTTCACGTTTGGCAGCAACTACTCATAAGCTGTTTCGAAGCAGCGTTAAGGCTTGCCCGTGTTTACGTCCGCGTTTCAGCGTCAGCAGCTGACGTGCATGTCTGCCTCTAACACACCGCCAGAACAGCGTTGCTCCCTCATTTACATGTGATTTGGTGCCTCGAACGGCTTTAATAGGGAAGTGGCCGTATATGGAGGTGACAAATAAGTGTATTTTCAATCTATTGACCGTGGTTAAACGCCAAAAGTGCCCTATGATGGGATGAACAAGGTTTGACTGTATGCAAGTCAGACGAAAATGGCAGACTCTCAGCTGTGGCATTTGCCCTGATCTTAACTTGGGAAACGACCGGAGCAAGAACTACGCAAAATTGTAAATGACATCGAACGACGCTTCATTTGTCAATTTATTTTTATTCTGCCTAGATATTGTGTACGTGCGTATACGTGTGTCTGGGGGGGGGGGGGGGCGTATGTGCTCTCCCATTATTTCTGGTCGGCACAGACCACAGACTGTCAGCGCTAAGCTTACGCTCAGTGATCTGAGAATGCGCAGGGGTGCTGGTGGTGTAGTGGTTAGGCGCGTCTGCGTCAACCATTGCGCGTTTGGGAAACCAGAGGTACGGGGTTCAATTCTCCGCGGTACCCGCCTTTCCTGCTAGGGTGAGAGGCAGGCGACGCCATATAGCCTCAGCAGCTGATTGCGTCGTAAAGCTCCAGTGCCATGACATGACATGACTGGAGAAACCAAAGCATGCATCGCTGCAATTAGCGTGCGGGTCAGATCGTGCGCTGCATGATGTCGTCCATCCCCCTCCCCCCCCCACCCCCCCCCCCCCCCCCCCCCCACCCCACCCCGCCAACACCCCGCAGCAACAGAGGCAAATCGCGCATTGCCATCAGTTCATGGTCGTGGCTCGGGTGGGTGGATGCCCGGGCGAAATATGTATGGCGCTTGGCTTACAGCGCACGCCAGCCTGCGGCGACCGGGTCTGAACCGATGTCCGTAGTCTGCCGTCGACTCGATGCAGCGCTGCAAAAGATTGGTGACCGTAGACCACGACCCAGGGCGAAAATGGGCGTGCAAAGTGTAGTTTGCTCCAGCAAATTGCCAAAATAAAGCAGGTCCTCTTCAGTGTCAAGTCCCGTGCCACTCCCTGGGCTGTCGTGCTACAGGCTGATCCACGTCTGCAGGGCGTTCGATGCGGAGATGTTGTACGTGGCCCAGAAGCTGGACATGCCGATCAAGGAGGTGGCAGTGCACTGGACCGAAATCGAAGGTAGGGCCGAACTGGCGTGCCTTGGCGCGCTGTTGGGCTGACCTCTGGCACGCAGGTGCGGTGGACAGTGCGTGGTGTGAGTGGACAGTACGCAGCTGGTGAACAACGGTATGTGGTGGATTTGGAGCTGTCAGAAGCCCATCCCTGGGAACATGTAGGTTATGGAGTGCTTTGCACTAACTTGTTGACAGAAAAGTAGAGCCCGAGAAGAATTTGACCTTTATAGAGGCGGGCGCGGCACATCTCTGACATGTTGACAGAGAAGCTCAAGTCGAGCGGACTGTTGACCTTTACAGAGGCGAGTGCCCTACATCAGTTCAGAGGTGCTCGTTGCCGCACATAAATATTTGGTCACTACACCGTGGTGGAAACCGAGGCCAGTGATTTTCTGTAGCAGATATCGCGCTTAGACTTCTCGATTCGGAGCCGTCCGCGTTCACCGCTCAGCCTCTTATGTCTGATGTTCTCGGTAATGCGCCTCTTCTGTTCTCGCCAGGATCCAAGCTGACACCGATAATCAGCTGGATAGAGATGGGCGTTGACCTGTTCTTCATCTGGTTCCGGTACTCGATCGGTGCGTGGAGAATCCGAGATCAGCTGGACAGTAAAAAGTTTGAATGAGTTGCGACATCAAGGCTGTGATCATGTGACGTCACTCGGGGTGAGATGCGAATGGTGGGGCAAGGAATGTGTCAGCAGCGGGGCCGGGGCACCAAAGACGCGGCCAGTCCAGGCTTGTGCGTGGGTACGGGTGGGGGCACGCTCTGAAGCGATTGTGGCAAGCGTTTCAAGTATTCGTCATTTGCTTTATTGGAAAATGAGTTTCCACTCTTTCGCGAGCTGTCTGTCGGAACCGGCGTCGGCAAAGCCATTGTCACGTCACCACAATTGACACACCGCCAGTGCAGGGTAGGTCCGGCCGTCACCGAATGTCTATGGCCGCGATGGCTTACGAGATTCTTGTCACACCGATTTGTTGTGCAGTGATATCCAGTCGCGTATCCGATGTCATGTGCTCTGATCGCTTATCCACAGTGAGCCTGATTTTTGTGGGTAGATGTTGGTGTTTGGGGGTGTTCACGTTTGGTTTCTTCGTGGTTGCGACTTGTTAGGTTTAGAAAAGGTTACGTTTTGTTGGTCAACATTGCCACTGTACGCGTTCAGCGTAGTCGAGGACTTCTTTGGAAAATGGGTCTTCTTTGGCCAAAAATGAATGCGTGAACTCATTTTATCTCCATTTGGATGACCTGCTGCTCTTAGATTTCCACATACCGCACCGGCGTATCACGGTAACGGCATGTACCACGTACATACCTACGCACACATTGATGACCTTCCCATGGGGCATGTACGTGGCCCAGCTGAGTTCGATAGGATGCCAGTCTGTTCTGTCTTGAAAGTTTGTTCGATGTTTTGTTCCCGCCTGTGACTTGTTTTGGAACTTCATGATCATTCCTAGCAGACAACCCCAAATGGAAATTGTTTATAAGATATTTGTTTCTTCGGGACGCCACATTCCATCGTGGACTGGTTGGACTGCGTCTTTTTGTTCGGCCTGCGTACTTGACATGACCTTATAAGTTAATAGACGTGTTGGACACAGTCGACCAAGCCTGGAACTAATGTGTGGCGCCTCCTTTTTCCACCGCTATCGCTTCATGGGCTTGCACCACACGCGCAGGATATTAATACAGGTTTTACCGAAACGCTTGCTTTGAATGTCGTTCAGGTGTATGATGTCATAGAAACGCTGGCGTCTGTCAGCTGTCATACTGACTGATGTTGAGTGGAAGACTGGAGAGTCGCTGTCGGGTGTGTATCTTCCAGGGCTGTTTGGATAACGGCATAGATTGTAATGCAGCAGTCTACGAAGTCTTCGAACAGGAGCATCAAGGTGGCACGGGCGTGTCGCTCAGTGTGCGTGAGCGGCGTATGGCGCTGGTGCGTGTCTAATGTTGGAATCGCCAGCTTGTCGAGGCGACGGCGCACCGAACGCCGGCTCACGGGTTACCAGAACGGGTTAGATATCTTGCTTGGCAAGTATGGAGGTACGCGCTGTGCGGAAGATGCGCCGTGCTTCTGATGGCAAGGAACGCGGACGGGTTGCTGGCTGAATGCGCCTCGCTCGGTTGGGGGGGGGGGGGGGGGGCAATTAGATCCCAGAGATCTTAAGAACAAAGAGAGCTGGACTTGTCAAATTTACAGGTTAGATAGAGCTGTACGCGAACTCATTTGTGTCGAACTTTCAGGTCCCCAGGTGCCCTTCGGATATAAGAACGCCAAGCTCCAGATTGGTGTCTGAGGTGTCTGTTGACGTCCTGCAGTTAAGGAATTCGAAATGAGCGTAAAGACTACCACATTGAGCAAGTGTTTCAGCAATGAGGCGGTTTGGATTTAACCTTGAAATTACAATCAAGCCACCCACGATCAATTGAATTATTGGCAGTGCTGGAGTCAGTCATCTGTGTAACACACCATCCAGAAGCTGCATGGCGTCGTTAACGCCCCGTTGTCGCACCGGACTGAGCAATTTCCTAGGCATTGCCTTCGCGTACAGCCATGGCCTAGGTCATGGGTTGTATGGATGGGACGCGTTTAACATTTCGTACAATACAATTACTTTGATATCATCGCATATTATTATCGCATATCGCATCGCACAGCGAGGGGCATTTCTAGGGAATCGTTTAACCTCATGCAATAACGGAGCGTTAGACGAAGTCAGGCACGTCTGAAATAGTTTCCCAGACAATGCACGAACTGAGTTTAGAATTACAACCAATTAAATTGACCTACGGTAGGATATGAAGGTCAGAACGAGTTCAAAAGTAACCCGCTTTTTTACGCGAAGGCTTAGTTTTAGGGGGCAGTTTCTGGCGCTCATTTTGAGTATTAGTGACAGGGACCTCAACAGACTTGTCCCCTGGACTTGTTCAAGGTCACAGTAGGTCACTGACGTGAAATGACCCAAGTCAGCGCTTTGTTTTTAGGAACATACTGTCGAGCGTAGTCCTTGACGCTCATTCGAATGACAGAGTGGAAGCAAACTCATAGGCATTTGGCCACCTTGACCTTATAAAGGTCTAAAAGGTCACTGGCCTCATTGACGTTTTGCTTAGAACAGGTATCTAGTTTCGCGGTGGTTTCAGGAGGAGGTCTGGGAGCTTTTGAAGCACCAATCTGGAGTTTGATCTAGTTTGACGTTATTTAAAACCAAGGTAATTGCCTAGATGTCCCAAATTTTTACACAAGTGAGTTTACGTACATAATAAGACACCCTGTGAATATGGTGTCTCTAGATATTTTAGTTTCCGAGATTTCACGGGGTCAAATTGACCACCAACCGAGCAGAGTATTCAACTGGCCACCCGGGCACGTGTTGAAATGCTCAGAAACTGTCCCGAATATTTGAATGCCACTCTGAAAATCATCCTTCCCAATAAATAATGGCCAGGGCAATGTGAACTATTATAATGCACCAAGAACGATTGTCTCATGTGAACTTCATCTTTTTCTCATTAGTTTGTGTCCAAAAATAAAAAGGCAGTTATCAGCTTGGAAATATATGGACCATGCACCGACAAGTTATGCGTGACGCACGAAGGCAGGGCGCGCGACGTACCGCTTCAGCCAGCTCCCCTCATCACCACGTGAATTGTCGGGCCAGGGTAATTGGAGGAGGAGGAGGTGAGTGCGTACTGCAGGGGTGGTGACTGTTGTTCATGTAGGGCCATTCAGGAGTCAGACAAATGCCCAGTGATAGAGTCTTTGGCCACTGCCCGTTGTGTGGTTGGAGCCCGTGGCTGTGTTGGCAGTGTCTTGCAACAATGAAATGCTCTACAGCCCCAGTTGCGCCAATCTGTTAGTGAACCACACAACGAGAGTGCGGCGAAGTTTACTGGGGATATGCCATATTTTTGTCCTTTCATTTTGCATTAGATTAGACACGTCCGCTTTGATCGTTGATACCAGTTTTCTCGCAATCTCTCTGAAAAGCTCAGAATTTTTATTTGAAGTAGTCAACCTAGTCGGACAAATATCGTAACACCTTTCATTTGCCATGCTTTCTCCAACGTGTGCGTTCTATATTGTGGCATCACACTAATGTGGTCAAGTGCTCGCGTAATAAATGCTGCGAAGGCTTGAAACACTATATGTGAAGTGAAATATATTTGCAAACACGAGGCTATTATCCCGCGAATTCAACAAAACGCTTCACTCCGGCTTTGATCCCTCCACAATGACGTTTACTACAGAGGATCTTTTCAAAGCGCACTTTGGCGCTGGGGTATTGCATGGTCTAAAGCATCATCGCATTGTTTCAAGCTGGGCATATAAGCATTATTCCATCGGGTGTGTCAGATACAAGCGCATGGTGAATGAGCTGAAAGAAGATCGACAAAGGATGGATAACCCTTGGCGTTTCCATCGGTTCCTTACATGGTCCTCATTTACGGTATTTCTGGGGACCGTCATTACTCGGCGGTCCCCAGAGAGAACCGCCGAGCTTTTTTCGGAACGACGCAGCTCATAGTGCGCTTGTAGCCTTAAACTCAATGAAGAGCTGATTTTTTAAAAAATGTTCTTCCTGAAGGGGAAAACATTTGAGGATGAAAGCTAAAAGATTGTCTTGTTTTGCGAATCAGGTGCAGTTAGAAGGATATGTCCCGCAAAGAAAGACTATGTGTCTGAGAGGTGTAAAAAGTGATGAGATGAAACAGCAAAGCTGGCTAATTCAAGGCAGTCTGTATAGGATTCACCAACTTAATCAGGAAGACGAGAGTGACCCACGAGTCGGATTTCGAAAGTGTAGTCTCCGCCCGAAACACTGTGTCCTGATGTGTAACGGCACCACTCAGCGGTTTCCGCATGCTGTCATCACCAAAACGCCAAGCTGATGGTTGGGTCTCTTGGCATACGAGATCTCACTTAACATGACCGACTGAGTCTCGCCGTGTGTGATGTTCATAGGGAATCCTGCATGATCCGGGAGTGCGAGCATTTTCCGCATTCGAGATGGTGTGCGATCGCTTTTGACTGACGCGAGCAATGCGCGAGCGGCTGACATTTTGGATTCGATCAATAAAATAAGATTTAGCCATCGGGTGAGCACCGACCGATGCACTTCGAATGAAATTGTTTTGCCATTGGGTGAGTTTTTGGTCAAATTGTCATAACCCACAGTTGAGTGACCAGATATCACTTACGACCCAACGCCACGGTAAATTTGTTCGATGGCCTTTAAACTATTTGTTGACTCCGAGAACGGAGCTTTGATCCTTTTCGACCTTCTAGAAAGCTACAATGTCATTGCCCAAAAGGAAGGTCAGCAGTTTCATTGGGATGCATCGTCATGCACGTCGCATCCTTTCGTGGCATATTGGCCAAAAGCTGGACGTGTTGCGCATAAAAAGTTATTGCGCGCTGTCAGACGCTGATGAAACATAACACTTTTGTGATCCATACATTTCTACGCTACGTTTTATCGGAAGTGCAAAGCCTCGCTTCAAATATGAATAGTGTTTTAGTTTTCGGACGGATCAGCTGCGCAGTGCAAGAACGGCTTAAATCCTTCGAACATTTCCTTTCATGAGGAGGACTTTGGTGTGAAGTGCGAGTGACATTCCCTTATCATATCCCATGGGAAGAACTTTTTGGACCGGGCTGGGGACCTTGAACACGGTTGCTGCAGGCGCCAGCCCGTCGCGCCTCTATTCTGATCATATTCTCTCTGTTGAGAATGCCAGTTGGTGCAGGCCGAGGCAAGTGTGCAGGCGATATGTATCTTCGTACCAAGGGGAGGAGTCTTCGGGCAGAGGATGATCTTAGCATCAGACTGGCTACGGCCAAAAATACCAAAAGGACATTAAGGCTCACAGAGTAACTCCAGTGAGTGCTCAGACTGTCATTGCCCGTGAGTCAGCATCAGGCGTGGGGGGGAAAGCAGCGGTTCTTGACTTCCAGAGTTGTGATAAATTAGAATGAGTTAAGCTGTGTCACTGGTGCACTGAGTAAACTACGTGTGTGCGAGCCATTATGTGGTTAAGCTTAGCGTTGTCTCAATGCGCGCATTTTCCGCCGCCTGTGCGGAGAGACGCGTGGGAGATACTGCGCCGGCAGCCGCCGGCCGATGGCGCGATTGTAACGTCTTCCCCTCGTTTGACGCTGTTTTCAAGCCGATAGCCATCTTTTTTTGTTTTTAGATTATGTGGTTTAAATTACGTTATTTTATATGCGAATAAGAAAAGGCCCAAAATTGCGGGGGGGAAATGGTTCAGCATGCATTGCAAGTGTTCATAATGCCAAAATCAGTATTTATTGTGCAATACGACTCCAACCACGACATTCGCATAGTCTGGACGGTCTCTTATTAATTTTGAAATCAAGATTTGTACGGATTTCCTTATTCGCAGCGAAAAAAAATCGTCGCCGAACGTAGCCCTTCAACGACACAACACCAAAAGGCCCGAGGCTTTAGATCCGAAACCGCTTAATTGGGAGGCCTGCATAGGTCAAAGGGGTCTTCAGCGCCATTGACAACCTCTGTAGCCCATTTGTATCAAAATCCGATGGATGGTGATAACAAATTGATACTTCGACGCCATCAGTGGACACTTGCATGCTGCTGCTTCTGGGATACGCCATCAACCGACTCCTGCATGCTGCTGCTCCCGGGGTACGCCATCAGCCGACACCTGCATGCTGCTGCTCCCGGGATACGCCATCATCCGACGCCTGCATGCTGCTGCTCCCGGGATACGACATGAGCGGACACTCGCACGCTGCTGCTCCTGGGATACGCCATCAGCCGACACCGGTATCTGGGCTAGCCGAGCATCCGTTTTTGTTGGCCAGGCCTTGTAGACCTGTCAAAACACTTCAATTTGTATTTATCAGGCCCCACTCCAAGTTGTGCTTATGCTGCATTTTTCTAGCCTCAACGAATGTAAAACCCATCGGCTTCGCCGCATGAAGCTTAAGTTCGTTTTGCACTCGCATTTTGTGATAGGTAACAAAAGCCAGGTTCAAGCTTTGTTTAAGTGTAGTTTAAGGCCAGTATGAGCTATTACTCGTAAGAGCTGAGACATTAAGCAACAACTAAATACTATTAATAGTATTATTTGCGCAGAATACATTCGCTTCTGCCATAACTTGGATTCAAAGTCCAGAGTGAATGAGCGAAGAAATTAACGTTTTTGCCATGCCAAAATCTCTTCTTCCTTTGACAAGTGCCCGCGAAATTCAATCGGTTAGGTGGGTAAGCCAAAAGACCTGATAAATTCTGTTAATTTTTGTAGGATATTGGGCACATGGCTGGAATGGTGCCCCCAGGTTTGCTAGTTTTCGGCTGCGAGACCACAAATAGGGAAGGCACATTTAAACGATTGCGAATTTTCGACAGGCACAGTGCATGACTGCCAAAACGTCATTATCATACCATTATGCCATTATCACTAAACATCAAGAGGAGCTTCTTACTGAGAGGAATTACGCAAAGTGTTGCCGGTCCCCTATTTGGAGTGCTCACTTGTACCAACTTAACCGTGGTATTGTCAAATAGGTTTAGCGTTCTGTGATGCTCTGCGCTATTACCCTTCTGCACATTACCCTTCTGATCGCGTGCACATGCGTTCGGCAATTGCGGGTCTCTTTTAGGTTATTTGGGACAATCCTCCACTTTCTGAAGCTTGTGAGTTCGCGGCCCCACGGTGTCGCCACCCCCTCTGCGGACAAGCCATGAGCCCCCGCATTCTTCACGCATCGACTGGCGAAGTGCTCAAGAGCAAGTGTGATGAAGGGGGTCAGCCTGACATCGATTTGCGAAACATTCGGGAACAAATACGGTGAGCGAAGCCAGCTTCACATCGATTGGCGAAGTGTTCAGGAGCAAATTTGGTGAGTGGAGGCAACCTTACATCGAGTCTACGACTGGTGCCAGATGAAGATGTCACGGGCTATCAATTGCCGACAGCTGTTCCCCGATCCAACGCTGGGACTTTAAGATCACCGTAACATCATCCGATTTCCTCAGGTCTGGGGCATCAGCACACACCTGAGGGTTGTGGTCGGCGAGATGCTCCCGAGGCTGGTTAGGCCGGTCTACTCCGCTCGGAGGCTCAAGCGATCTCCAGCCGTTACCCGCAGCGCGGCGAGTGCGCCTGCTTTCCAGCGTCTGGTCGCAAGGGTCGACGTTTGCTGTGGCCATCACACGGTCACATCGCGACCGCGGCCCAGCCCGCAGCGAGTGTACACCAGCTCCCCCCCCCCCCCCCCCGGCAGACAGTCAGCAGAGGCCGCCCTTGGGCCTAGGGCTGGCTGGGCCCCCGGTCGGCAGGCGGCAGCAGTATCCTCCCGCAACCCCAGCCGGGCTGACATGGCGTGCTCCGGGCAGCGCCTGGGTGCACCCTTGGAAATGACTCCTCTGCTGCTGGTGTTGGTGCTGCTGTCACTTCTGAAGTCGGGTGAGTTCACCGCCGGCGCTGGGCGTGGTCTACTTGCTGGTGCTGACCGTGCGGAAGTCGTGGGAGCTTAACGTTTGCTGACATGTTGGCATAAGCTACAGTACCTCGCATCTGGCAGAGGTTTGATATTCACATTCTGCAGAAGTCGACACCCCGTTTCGATTTCGCTCAAACTTGGTATACAACTGAGCAACGGATCCCCAGCAAACGCATTTCGCTGAACGCATTTTGCCACGCACCTACAATGCCCAAATTGAACTAATCTCGGGACTGCATTGTCTTGCATATCATTCGAATCGTCTTAGCATGGGGGAGCCCGAAATGTATATATTCAGGCTATATTCAACCTAGAATATACCCTGCATAGGTCTGGTTCATCATCTCAGGTGAAAACTTATCTGGAGTCCATCGTTACACTACGCCCCGCTATGGGACATGCTTTGTCCTTACAATTCATAATTAAGTATACAAAATCGACTATCGCGTAGTGGACTTGGGTGGACCTATGACAGCGTATTTTCCAAAACCCCGTTTTCTTCAGATGTCACTTCAGTACAGTCACTACAGTACATGTCACTCAGGTACAGATACGGGGACCACTGCAGTCCTTAACCCATGCGTTGGAAACTGTGACCTCCAGAGGTCATGGAAAACCTCACCGATGTTCCACATTGACCACCATGAACGTGTGTACTAGTCATACTATTACCATTTTCTGGTGCCAGAAAATGAAAACAGCACATAGAACATCAAGATCACCTCATGACTGCTCGCATTAGGAGTTTTTTTAGCATTAAGCATTAAGAGCTTTTATTCTGTTTTTGTCATGTGCATTTGCAGTGCATCCACGACAGGCAGTCAAGCACACAACACAAATAAAGACACGGTCATCCACGCCCGATACTCTCCGTAGATGAATAATCAAACAGACGACCACACTCCCCTGACAGTTCAGCACATTCCGAGCGCCGCTCGTGACGTAACGGAATCGAATCTAGTTGAGCTCCCGTTCACCCACATGTCTCTTTTTTAAGGCACAGTCGCATATATGCCCTCCCCCCCCCCCCCCCCCCCACGTTAGCTGGTGGGGCGCAGACCGTGCGACCGAGGTTGGTCGCTCGGTAAGTCTCGATCACTTTTAGTTGAACTTTTGCACGCCATGGGTCATGCCAGCCATGCTACTTTCAATTGGCATGCATTTATGCTTTCGAATGTGTGTGTAACAAAGCATTGTGAATTGAGAGTGAAGTTCATACACTTTCAATGGCAATACGCCTCCTGCCCAACATAACAAGGGTCTAAAGTACGATTGAAAAAGCTATTACAGTGGACAGGTTTCCCGAAACTTACGTTGTCACCTGAAAGCTGATCAAGGACCATCGTGCTTTCTTCATAAGTTTTCCAAAACCTAGTTACCACATGGCACTGCAAAAATTGACGATGCAGGGTCTTTTCACTGTCAGAGCCAACTGCATCTCGAATACCAGATATTACTAGATGCTTATTTGAGGAGGAAATCCGCAAAAAAAACTTAACTAAATCTATCTGGGACTGAAGATGGGCTTATTTGAGGAGGAAATCCGCAAAAAACTTAACTTAATCTATCTGGGACTGAAGCCGGTTGTACCAGCATACGGGTGGACGGTCGTTTGTTACCAGAAAAGGTCCTGGCGAAGGTTCAGTTCCCTTCGCTAGTTAAGTCGATAAGTAACAAGCGCACTCGCCGTGATTTTACAAAGATGGACATTGTACGCCATTTGACCGTTTAGTCGTCTTTTGCAAGGTAACTGTACTGTCTACAGGGTTGCCTGCATGCATTCTGCCACTCGTGATTGATCTGGCCTACTTTCTACGCCTGCAACTAGTTTCATAAAGTTCCACAAAAGCGGAAAAAGAGAAATAAAACCAAATTTATTATCAGCAATATTTGGTGTATCTTAAACAGCATGTCAAGGCTATTCGAGTTACATTTTTTGGGCTGTAACCCCATATTGCAAGTACAGTCGTGAATTTCAGCGACCGCGGCAATGTAACGCCTTGTTCTACTGGAAACAGAGCCCAAAACATAGACCCCAGATTTATTGTTGAAAATAATGGATTCTCCTCTGCCTTACTCATTATGCAACTGATCACTTGGACTAACCGGCTAACCTTGAATAACCTAGGAATTAACTTTGGGCTTGATTTTGATCGCATATAGCAGTCAACTTAAGCTCATTTTGTCATGCTTTTTCTGTATATATATATATATATATATATAATTATATATTATATATATATATTAATATATGTATATAATGGTGATATTCTATATACTCTCTCTCTCTCTCTCTCTCTCTCTCTCTCTCCTCTCTCTCTCTCTCTCTCTCTCTCTCTCTCTCTCTCTCTCTCTCCTCTCTCTCTCTCTCTCTCTCTCTCTCTCTCGCTCTCTCTCTCTCTCTCTCTCGCTCTCTCTCTCTCTCTCTCTCTCTCTTCTCTCTCTCTCTCTCTCTCTCCTCTCTCTCTCTCCTCTCTCTCTCTCTCTCTCTCTCTCTCTCTCTCTCTCTCTCTCTCTCTCTCTCTCTCTCTCGCTCTCTCTCTCTCCTCTCTCTCTCCTCTCTCTCTCTCTCTCTCTCTCTCGCTCTCTCCTCTCGCTCTCTCTCTCTCTCTCTCTCTCTCTCTCTCCTCTCTCTCTCTCTCTCCTCTCTCTCTCTCTCTTCTCTCTCTCTCTCCTCTCTCTCTCTCTCTCTCTCTCTTCTCTCTCTCTCTCTCTCTCTCGCTCTCTCTCTCTCTCTCTCTCCTCTCTCTCTCTCTCTCTCTCTCTCTCTCTTCTCTCTCTCCTTCTCTCTCTCTCTCTCTCTCTCTCTCTCTCTCTCTCTCTCTCCTCTCTCTCTCCTCTCTCTCTCTCTCTCTCTCTCTCTCTCTCTACTCTCTCTCTTCTCTCTCTCTCTCTCCTCTCTCTCCTCTCTCTCTCTTCTCTCTCTCTCTCTTCCTCTCTCTCTCTCCTCTCTCTCTCTCTCCTCTCTCTCTCTCTCTCAATTTGACACAAACGCACCAGATTTCACGACGACCATTACCGTAGATGAATACTGAAATTATGACGTTTTTAAAGGATCGGCCATGCCCTCTGAGCGTGTGGATTGTTCTCGCCATATCAGGGTTTTTAAAGGTCCTTCCTGCACTTGGCTTTTGACTTATTTTCCGGTCTCCGAGTGAGCAGCACCACTACCAGAGGTGGCATTCTGGCTGGTAGGTCATATCTGGCTGTCCACACAGGTATGTTGGTGTAAGAGCCACCTTAGTGGCATACTCAAATCGCGGTTATTCTCCCAAGTTTATTCTCCCACTCCCACGCTTTTCACAACAAAATGACGAAGGCGAATTACCACGAGCATTATTGGAGAGTCACCACAAAGATTGCCATTACTATTCTTCTTTGCTGCACCGAGGTGCCCTCGAATCAAGCAAAACAAGCCGAACGAGCCGAATCTGAGTCATGACTGACAGTGGCAAAGGTGCTTTCATAGCGTGCCAACGGCCAAGCAAGGACACTTAAACGTTGCTGACCCGTGGATCTTTAGGTTGATGACTTTCGTGATCCATACGCAATTGTGTGATATGGAATAATGATCCGTTCTCGCCGGCTCGCTCCTACGCTCTGCCCCGAGGTGCGGGTTTCAGCCGCTTGGCGGCGGGGCGGCGGCGGGCCGGGAGCGGGAGGGCTTGAGCGGCGTCCGGGAGGGGAGGACGTTAATATCAGTGTCTGAACAATACAAATTGCCACCGACAAGGCGACCGAGCCGCGTCGAACAGTGCACTATCTTTTGTATCACAATACCGGCAAGTGTTTTCTGAGTGCGTCAGCATTTCATTAACTTCATTGTTGGGCCCGACAGTCAGATCTGCCGAGCTTAGTGCAATCTGCTTTGCTTCGCCTGAAATCGCGACAACTTAAAGAACTGATTTAGTTGCACTGAAATTCAGCAGAATTTACCATGGAAACAATTTGTCACTTGGCATAGTAAAAACCAAGTGCGGTCGACTGAGTTGAGTGGTCCGAGAACTGGGCTGATTGCCTCCCCCCCCCCCCCCCGCACTTGCAGGCCCGTGCTGCCCTCAGGACAGTCCCCGGCCGGCGCTGACCGGTACCCCTGTCGGCCCCTGTTGCCCTACGGACAGTGCCGGGCCGGCGTTGACCGGTGTCTATGCTGCAGGTGCCAGCTACAGCGCCTGCTCGTCGGAGCGCGCGTGCGTGGTCAGCCCGCCGCAGACGGGAGCAGTGCGGCGGGGCGCCTGTGTCGACATCAGCGCCACCTGCCAGGAGCTCGACTGCAGCGCCGACCAGCCGTGTGCACTCGACCCGAGCGGCCATCCCGTCTGTCTGCCAGCGAACGCGACGCGCGCGCCTCACTGCGGCTCCGAGGACGAACGGCTCGAGCAGCCCTGTCCAGAGGGCGCCACCCTGCTCGGCTTCGGGTGCGGCTGCACCTACTGCTCGGACAGCGAAACGACACCGTCACCGCCAACGCCGCGCGGAGAGCGCCAGGACCTGACGAGCAGGGCGTGCATGCTTGTCCACATGAGCGGGGGGAGTGTTAAGGAGTGCGCTGATGTCGCAAGCCAGTGTCGCGAAAAGCACTGTCCCAACGGCACCGTCTGCGGCCTGAACCTGGATGAAGAGCCGGAGTGCTTCCCAGCGTCGGTCAAAAACTTCAAGAACTGCAGTTCGGAAGAGCTCCGCCTGTCCCGGCCATGCCCGGCCGACTCCAGAATTCGTGGATATGGAGAGGAATGTACATTCTGTGTGGATGGCAACTCATCTGAAACATTCGTTGACGATCAGACACGAAAAGCATGTGTCGTGATTGACATGGGTTCAGGGCAGTTCAAAACAGAATGCATTGACATCAGCAGCCAGTGTCAGCAGAAAAGTTGTCCCAACGACACAGTTTGCGGCTTGACTCAGGATGAAGAGCTGGAGTGCTTCCCAGCGTCGGCCAAAGAGCTCGAGAACTGCGGTTCGGAAGAGTTCCGCCTGTCCCAGCCATGCCCGGCCGACTCCAGAGTCCGTGGCTTTGGACAAGGATGCACGTTTTGTGTGGGTGGCAACTCATCTGAAACATTGGGTGACGATCAGGCAGGAAAAGCATGTGTCGTGATTCACATGGGTTCAGGGGAATGGAAAAAAGAATGCATTGACATCAGCACCCAGTGTCAGCAGAAAAGCTGTCCCAACGACACAGTGTGCGCTTTGAGCCCGGACGAGCAGCTGGAATGTTTCCCATTGTCGAGCGTGGGCTCCAAAAACTGCGGCGCGGAGGATCTCCGCCTCTCGCAGCCGTGTCCGGAGAACGTGGACATCCTCGGCTTCGGTCAGAACTGCACGCTCTGCCGCGCCTCCGGGCCGATCCCGGCGCTGACTCGGGCGCCGACACCAACACCGACTTGGGTGCCGACGCCAGTGCAGATTCGGACGCCGAAGACCACTCGTCCGCTCCCGGAGACCATTGTCTGCCTGGTCCACAACGCGCGTTATCGTTGCGTGGACATCTCGAGACAATGCATAGAAAAGGCATGTGGGCAGAACAAGGAGTGCGCGCTGACTGTGAAGGGGCAAGTCGTGTGCGTTAGCCGCAAAACGAAGAATCGTCGCTGTGGCGCCGAGGAACAATGGAGGCTGCAGCCGTGTGAGCCCGGTCTCGTGCCGCTGGCGTTCAGTAGCAAATGCGCCTACTGCTTTCCCCTCGCGCAAACCTCGGTGCGGCCGATAATATCGGTGACGGCCCGGCCGGCCACCCGGCCGCCGCGGCGGCCGGCCACCTCGCCGCCGCCGCGTCTGCAGGCCTGCTGGAACGAGGGCAACGCGGTCGTCTGTGGAGGCATCTTGGCCATATGCCAGCAAATGGGATGTCCAGGGCCCAGTAGGTGCGTGTGGAATGCGAATGGTTACTTCATCTGCTTGCTTAAGAGGAACCGGATCGAGCAGTATTCCCAGTGCACCGGGTATGGACGGCAGGAGTTCCTGTGTCCGAGGGGATGGCCGCCGCGAACGGCGCGGGTGTTCACCGGCCGCTGCACCAACTGCCCGCTGCAGAAGGCGATGGCGAAGATGGCGGTAGGGCACATGGCTTGCTTGCCTCAGTCTGATAAGGGAACGATCTGCGTCGACGTCGCGGAATGGTGTGCGTTGCGGCCGTGTCGCCAAGGCTTCGAGTGCGCGTGGGACGTGAGGAAGGGGATTGCTTACTGCCTCTCGCAAAATCAGCGAAGCATGTTCCGCTACTGCGGCGACCAGCTGCAGCGACAGCGCCATCCCTGCGGTAAAAGACCCTTCCGTAGCGTGCGGTTCTACGGACAGAAATGTAACTACTGCAGCTGATGTCCCGGGCCGCGCCGAGCATGCGGCATGGGAATGCTTGCGGCTGTACGTTCAGACTGGGTACTTTTGGCTGCGTTCTGTAAGTCGGCGAGTTTATGAATGCAAACACGTTCCGAAAAAGCACGTGTCTATTTTTGACTAACCAAGCTCTTACAGATGTAACCTTTTCCATCTTGATGTGATTCATAAAGGAGGCATTTATAATACAACTCATGCAGAAAGAGGGCACAATCGAAGCGCGCATTGCATTGGACATTATTGGGCCATTCCACATTAATTGGGCTATTCTTAGATGTTTGCCAGCGGGTACACAGGCATTCACAACGCAGCAAATATAAACATACAGAAAGATGAATATGACAGGTTACAATATTAGGTACTTTGAACAATGTCATAGGGCATGGGTCTTGAACATACGAAGAGACAAGTCTCCAATGCCGTTGTTGATGACACGCTCGTTGTGCATGTACGTGGTTCGGAAAGCATAAGCTTGCTTTCCGCGACTGCTTTTGGGGCGAGAAAGAGATAGATCACGATGTTGTCTGGTACTTGTGTTCTCTCCCGTTGTTAAAGATGGGCCTGGTAGCAGTGGTGCAGACAAAGACCGCCGTCAGGTTTGTTTTGCCCCACGTTTTGCCACACACAAATTGACAAACATACGTTATGTGCAAAGGTCAAAGTGGGTGTAATGCCCCTACTGACTAATGGCTAATTTGATTGTGAAATGCCATTTTGAATATGTTGGGGTTCTAATGCCCGTGTAGGGGAGAAAAGGGAGAGTTGCATCAGTTTTTAATCTGAACTCCTTTCCTGCAATAACTACTGAGAATAGTATGAAGATGATGATATCTGCAGACAGCTATAACGTGCAGCTTCATATGTAGCGTTACGATTTTGTACTTCTATCTGTTTGCTCGAAATCCATCTACAAAGTGGCTCTTCGGATCTTCGGCTTGTTATAACGTTCGCTAGGTTTCGTTTGTTGCAACACTCACTTAATCGTTACAAAACATTACACAAATACTATAAAACACGATGCTGCGAAATATACTCTAAAACAAGACGTTACAATGATGTACAGTGCGACACTGCAAAATGTAATTTTATGAAATATGGACGAAGTTGAACGATAAATCCAAGCCATGTTCCAGATTAACAGCAGCAGATTACGTCAAGCCCAGAGTACACATACAACGATAAATGAAAACAAATCAAAATTACCTAAGATCCGTATTGATATGTCAAGATTACTGACGTACATACATATGGCGCACAATCACGCGCGTCACTACTATGGGCTTAAGGATATGACCTTACATTTGCGTTTTAAAATGCATGTTTTGCATTTCTCAGGGACGACGGCATAGGGATGGTTGGAGGCAAGCGCTGACGGTTTCAAGTTGCCGCGGCACGATAAGAAAAGGCTTGCTTAGTGGCCTCCAATCGGCACCTGGGCAGGTGGAGACACATCAACATGGAGGAGCGCCTCTCCCTCAGTGAAACAGAGGAACGTAGCTTGAAAAAGAAACCGCACAGTGGGGGCGATTCCTTGCATCTTAGCGCTTTGAATACTTCCAAGCACGTCCCTCTTTTTTCCAAGTGATCTGTCCGGGTTCAGTCTAGAGACTCTGGTCTCGTTGTTGCATGCTGGCTGCGATTCATACCAGAGACAATCCTGGCGGCAAAATTTATAAATTTGTGAATTCTCCGCACATGGCCCTTGATCGCACCACCCCATACACATAGACAGCATGATATAAGTGGAAAACCGTAAGCTTCCATGATAATTTGTAGAACATTAGGTGTAATGCTCAGACTAATGCGATACAGCAAGATTATAATTCCGCTGCATGTTGGCATTATTTTGGCAACACCCCTTCTCCCACGAAAGCGTCGAGTCTACGATTACACCAAGAAATTGCATGTGCCGTAAAGGTGTGATGGCCACTCTATCTCCCGTCAATTGTCCTTAAATTATGTTTTAAACCTATGAGAACAATGCCGGTTTTTGTCTTCATTCATGTTCAGAGAGTTTACGCTGGACCAAGCCTGCAGTTCACAAATCGATATTTCGTTCATTGCGTCAGGACGGTTTGTTGGGAGGAGCGTGGTCCAGGAGATGAGCGACATCTGCGTGTGAGACGAGGCGTCTATATCACAGGTGACTTGGCAAGTCGTTTGCGAATGGTGTGAAGGATAGCTGGCCGACTTTGGCTCTCTGTGGCACTCCGTGGGTTGCCAGAAGTGTCGTCATTCCTCCACGCACTAGGCAGGCGGTGTGTGCGGCAAACGTATTTCTCCACCACTCAGTATAACGTTCAGATTGGTCTAGATTTTGTCCGTAACCCCTAGTTTTCCACTCGTAAAACCCGTGTTCGGAGAGCACATTGAGCACGTTGCAGAGCATTTACTTTTTTGTAAGTGATTTCTGAATGAGCCCCTTTCATATGAGACGACACACCCGACCTCGATAAACTAGATCGCACAGTGGTGAAAGTCGTGATTATGTTGTACTTGATAGCGCAAGAAAGCCGAAGGCGTTACGACATCCAGACCAAATGCGCTCGTCTGCGCTATATCCTAATCCGTCGCGATTGCGACATGACCCATTTCTACCTTTTTAATCAGTCAGTCTTTGTCTTACGACAAGGCTACTAGAGTAAACTACTGGCAGGTATTACGACTATTGTCATGTCGGTTTCGGCTGTTCAGGTGCAAACTATGGGTCTGCATAGATAATGTGCGAGTCGACTTGTTGTCTAGATGTCAATGAGGCATGGAAGTCATATCAGCCAATCATTGACAGTAAGTCAATAACATATGGTCGGTACGTTGTACGACATTCCCATGCACAGGTGATAAAAGCAGAAGGTGTACCACCCGGCACCTTGCGAGAAAGTTCCTGCCGCCCTAAAATCCTTGGTTAGTAGGTGTTATACGCTTTGCAGTATATGCGACAAATACATCCCCCCACACTCAGTAAAGCATTCAGATTGCTATAGTTGACTGAAGCCCTCAAACCCACATTTACACCAATCCGTATAGTTTCCAACAACATTTAAAAGCAGACTTGTCGTGCTCACTCCAGGATGAGTTTACGGAGGCCGGAGCCTGAGCCTGAGCCGGACCCGGAGCCGGAGCCGGAGCCGGGGGTCGGAGGCACACTGAAAGGTAGAGTGACCTGTTGCGCGTCAGCTGAGTGACTTAACACGCGCTCGGGTGGGCTGGCGGTTAAATTGAACCCCGAAGGTTTTTCGAGAGTGGTTTCCGAACGGCGCGGCGTAGCCGCGCCAAAGCTTGCATATTTGTAGACAATTGCGAGTTGCGGATTGTTTGATGTAGAAGATTTAGATGAACCTTGTAAGGTCGCTGACCTATGGCAGGTCAAAGTCAGGCCATGGTTTCAGCGAAGGCAATTTCTAGGGAATCGTTCAAACTGATGCAACAACGGAGTGTTTGACGAAGCCATATATATCTCTGAGATGCTTTCTTAGGCAATTCAAATCTTGAATGAGAAAATGACGTTGACTCAATGTCAGGTATGAAGGTCACACCAGGTCAAAACCAGCCTGTCTTGTTACTCTGGGGCTTGCTGTATGGAATAGTTTCTGGGGCTCATTTCGAATTTATTGATAGCAGGAACCGCATTATGCATCCTACATTGACTTCTTAGAGGTCAGAATAGGTCATTGACTTAAGATGACCCTGGCTGACATTTGTTTTAGGAATATACTGCCGAGCGAAATGTTTTTCGCTTATTCAAATGCAGGAATCAGAGCAGTCTTGCATAATTTTGGTCACTATGACCTACAAAAGGTCAAATGAGGTCACTGACCTTTAGTGAGCGTGTAAACTTTCGCTTAGAAACGGTTGTTTAGGTGCTGGGGCACTTTGGAAACCAACCCGGAATTGGACCTTGTGTGACCTTATTTGACCTGAAGGTCATGACTTAGGAACCTCAAACTTTGACCTAAGTGAGTTCACGTACAGGTCAATATACCCTGTAAATTTGTT
Source organism: Pollicipes pollicipes (assembly GCF_011947565.3). Classification (NCBI taxonomy): domain Eukaryota; kingdom Metazoa; phylum Arthropoda; class Thecostraca; order Pollicipedomorpha; family Pollicipedidae; genus Pollicipes; species Pollicipes pollicipes. The sequence continues at coordinate 11,604,660 of NW_023596297.1, read as the reverse complement.
GTTTGTAACTTTGTTAGTTCCCGAGATCTCAGGTGGGTCAAGTGACCCCCCACCCGAGGGCAGGGTATCTAGCCGGCCACACGGGCGCCTGTTAAGACTGCCATTTCCTGTACTGAACTACTTGGACATGATACAACACGGAGCGGATCCAGGATTTCGTCAACGGTAGGGGGTATGCAACATTCTTTTTAAAGACTTAATTCAAACCTCTCGAATGTATGGGTTTCTGGAATCAGAGCTCACACTAAGCAGCACGTGTTTTGTTAACCCTGACCCCTTACCACCCGATCGCGCAATTCCATATCAACGGCAGAGTTTGGTGGCGAAAGCTTCAAGTGGCGCAATGCTCGGCACGGTCCGTCCTGCCGTCTGACGTCTGACCTTTATCTCGGCCGCTGACCATGCCTGTCACTTTCAAGTCAAGTCAAGGTAAAATAGCGAGCGCCTAAAGCAACCCGAACTCACCCTGTCACGAGTGAGCGAATTGGAAGGCAGGCGCTGCAACCAACTGAGCCACCGAGACGGTCAACATTGCGCGACCCTGTAGGGTTTTGAGTCCGCTCCAAAAGGCACTCGCATTTCTGCTATTAGCTTTTAGGATAAAAGGAGTAACACACGCACATACACACACACGCGCGCGCGCACACACGCACACGTACGCACATATTTCCGAGTTGTAATTTGATGGCGTAATTCGCATTTGGTTGTACCACAAAAAGGGTGTCGAAGAATAAAACCAGAAAATTTGGTACGGTGTGGTCCAGAATGAAAGAAATACAGGGATGGTGTTGATGGGCCTTTGCGAAGAAATCTGGCCATGAACATAGCTTCGAAGCGTCGAGTCTCCACAACATACCAACTTTTTTACGTCGCTTAACTAACACCTCCTGGTTTGCTGAATGTCAGTTATCTTCAGCATCCAACTCATCACCCCGAAACACCAAGGTTCTAGTTCCTCCTTGCTTTTATCAGTTTCCAGCACGTGTCAACGCATTGGCCCCGCCACTTTGTAGAGCAGCTGCCATTGAAGACGGGTGCTCTTGAAGACCCATTGGAGCTGATCTGTCATTCCAGCTATCGACGTCTTGTTGAATAGGCCGTGCGGATTCAGTCTTACTTTTATGTGTAGGTACATCGTGGCAGACATGCGCCTGGATCCAAAGGATGCATCCAGAATCCAGTGGGTTCTATATTAATGAGACAATGCAATCGGTTACTGTCATCCTTGGCTCCAGGCACATGTCTGCTGGGCCTGGCAGTGTACTCCAAAATCTTCCATAGATTATCCCCATACGCGTCAAGGTTCGCCATTTTACATAAAACCGCACTTTTGCACGTCGGCCGCTTTTGATGAACAATCAACGACACCTATGCCTGTACGTCACGAAGGCTCGAATTACTGAAATGTTTTTGTTTGTGGATCACGCCGCATTTGAAGCCTTCCACAAAAATGCATCTCTAGATCGCTTTGAAATGGAAAGTAATTTCTCCACAGCAAAGGAATTGTGGAATTAATGATTTTTTTGAAAGGTTTTGTTCACCGTGGACGTAAATTAAAGTGGTCCGAATCCAGGGAGAAATACGTTTTCGGAGCAGTCCGTGTCAATCTTCCCGCTCTGAATGACTTGCCCACACGTCAATCGCGGTTGGGCGTATAAATGCAACTTTTGACCCTGATCCGATCCTAGAGCTTCGATAATTTCAAAGCCAAGAGTCTCTGAGCCCTCACATTTATACATCTTTGAGAAGCTTTAGATAGCCGGGAGGCAATCGATGACTATTGAGTCTGAGCTTCGCATTTGCTAACTATGGTCATCGACGCTCAGCAGCCTCTACGTGACTGGTGAAGCTGGACGTCCGTTCGAATGATATATATTCCGAGTAATGACAACCTTGATTCACCCAAAATATTTTATTGTTTAATGATGCATTTAATGAACCGAAGAAAATTGGATTGCCTCGTTTATAAAGTGCCAAGCGGGCCAACTTTAGACGGGGAAAGTTTACTTGGGCACAACTTTGAGTAGTAAGCATACTGTGATGAGACGATTTTTCACATATCAGACGGGAATGGGCTTTCTGTACACGTAGCCCCATGTTCACAAATTAACGGTTGCATTATCGAGAACAACGTATCCTATTCTGCGGTACAAAGAAACCAATTATCAGAGGAAGGATCGAGCCATACTACCTTAGTACGACGAATATCAACATCAGCTGTACGCGGCCCTTTCCGTAGTTTAGAAGTGCGCGACGCAACATAGGCCCGAGTATATTTTTGCAGAAATCAACCCTGGAGTTGACTTCTGTTGTCTCCTGAGAGCAGTATTTCCTGATCAGTAGTCTTGCAAAATCCCTGAGTCCAATTTCATTACAGCATGCAAATTGGGAATGTTTTCTGATCGCAAATGAAGCGTGCATTCTGATCGCAGAAAATAATTTTCACTGAGTAAGCTGGAAACGGCACATATTCTAACAATGGTCATTCGACGTTGTCAATCCTAGTATTATTATATCACTTGGGCAGGTGATTTGGGAAGAAGTAGCCACACCCTAGAGCCCCAGCCCAGACTAACGAAGCTTAAAACTGTTTAAAACGTAGGGGCGTGAGCTGTCCGCGCCGGCAGTGCCACATCCCTTGGCAGGGCTGGCATGGCGTCCCTCAGATGGTGGCCTGAGTTCGCTGCGGTCTCGATGCTGCTGCTGACACTACTATGGCCAGGTGAGTCCGCTGACACTGCTAAAGTCAGGTGAGTACGGAACATGTGGAGACTGCTTGCCGTATTCATATCAACCATGACCCTCGCTTCGGACGTTATGGCTTTGACTTTGCGCGATACGACGCCAGTGTGGCGTGACGTTTATGGTAGGTCAGCGTCATCATGTTTGTTAAGAAAAACATGCAATAGAAAGCGAACGTTAATCAGAAATGCGCAAATGCGGTAGCTGAAATAGAAACACCTGGTCTGAAGCACACAGAACAAAATTCTAAACTGTGACCGCCGCCACGGAACAGCTCGCTCAGCTGGATGGATGGTCAGCCACCACACGTCTCACGAGGGATGCCACGTCCATATAGCAAGGTGAGGGGGATTACTAGCAACACTAGAGGTCGATAAATCGTTTAGATTTGAGCAGAAAATTTTGGAAATGTTGAGCCGCCACCGAACCGTCGTCATCGCTGAGGTTTACGCCATATAATAGAGTTTGTAGCTGATATGAATATAACTTGTGTTTAAAATCAATGTGTAACGTTTGAGATAAGTTGTCAAACAGATCGTTCAGTTGTTCTACATACTTCTGGCACGAGAGGACAAAATGATAAATGTTTTCAATTTGGTGTCCACACCGGTACGCCGGCGAAGCTGCTTCTTTAAACAAGAATTAAATGGGGATTCTAGCGGGCCATCTTCATTCTTAGTCTGACATACAAAATATTTTTCTCTCTTTTGATCGTGCTGTGGAATGATGGAATGGATCGGGCACTCCCCGTCGCTCGCAAAGCTGTTTTTCAAAGGCGGAGCGCGTGAGGTGTCGTGAGGCGTCATGTCACGCCAGTTCATTCCATTGCTTACTAGTTCTTGGAAAAATGGGTTCTGGCACGATAATGTGCGATTGGTGGTTGTAGTGTGCGTGCATTTATTTCTAAGGCCTCTGTTAATGTCTTTGGCGCGGGTATTAGGCATGACTGTTGTGGTGTTGTTTGGTGTACCTTGCCCTGGGCCGTTTAGTTTGTGATGGAGCGTCAGTCGTTGTATATGTCGCCTCGCTGTCAGTCTTTTCCATCCTAGCTCAGTTCGCAGGTTGTCGGATGGCGTTCTCAAAAGTGCCCGATCATCAGTCTCGCGGCTGTTTTGTTATGCTTTAAGTCTGATCGCGTCTTGAATTGTGATGTGTCTGTCGTAGATAGCATCGCAGTGGTTAAAACGAAGCCTGATGTACGCTTTGTAGATTTGGTCGAGAGTGGGCGTTGGTATGTGCTGTGCTATCGGATACAGAGGGCTGCGTGTTTTGTTTATTTTGAGCCATGTTTTGTTTATGTGTTGGTCAGAACGGAAATCTTTGGAAAATGTCACGCCAAGATGTGTGTGTGTGTGTGTGTGTGTGTGTGTGTGTGTGTGTGTGTGTGTGTGTGTGTGTGTGTGTGTGTGTGTGTGTGGTGTGTGTGTGTGTGTGTGTGTGTGTGTGTGTGTGTGTGTGTGTGTGTGTGTGTGTGTGTGTGTGTGTGTGTGTGTGTGTGTGTGTGTGTGTGTGTGTGTGTGTGTGTGTGTGTGTGTGTGTGTGTGTGTGTGTGTGTGTGTGTGTGTGTGTGTGTGTGTGTGTGTGTGTGTGTGTGTGTGTGTGTGTGTGTGTGTGTGTGTGTGTGTGTGTGTGTGTGTGTGTGTGTGTGTGTGTGTGTGTGTGTGTGTGTGTGTGTGTCGTGGACTGGTATTGGGTCGGCTCCGAATGTGAGTGCCGGTGACCGATGTTTGTATTTATATGAGAACGTCTGTTGGATTGTTTTTGTGGCATTGAACGCAATAGCCCATTCTTGACTAGAGGTACTTGTGTATTTCGTCAAGGTCGTGCTGGGGTGAACGCTCGGTCTCGCGCAAGTCAGTCGTAGTGTGCGAGGCGTAGAGAGACGTGTCGTCAGCCAAGAAAAGAGCATAATCTACCCCCGATTTAAGAGTCTGTCGAGATAGATGAGTGCTAATAAAGGTCCGGGTGCGGAGCTCTGCAGGCAGTCTGCATTTATGGTTTGAGCGGTCGAAGAAGTGTCACGTATTTGTGCTCTCTGTCGTCTATCTTGTAAGAATGATTCAAGCCAATTTAAAAGTTGTTTTGTGATTTCAGCCATTTTTGCACTTGTACAACATACCTTTATGAAATATTTTGTTAAAGTGTTTATGAATTATTGTCATAAAGTCACGTGCTATGTCCACCTATTTGTATAGGTTGTGCGTTAAGTATATAGCTAATGTTAAGTGCTGTGCCTCTGCCGGTACCCACTTTGCTTATCTGAGAGACGAGAATGCTCGGTAAAGTGGTCGTATATATTTGTATATTCACTTTTTTGAAAGCGTTTGAGAGCGCCGAGAGAATGTTTATTGGTCGATAACAGGAATAGTCCGATGGTGAGCCTTTGTTTTTGAAAACTGGTTTGATGTCTGCTTTGTAAAACTTACTGGGAACATTCCTGACACTAGGGATTTACTAAGCAACTGTGCTAATGGTTTTGAGATGAGAAGTGTAATACACTTTCGTAGTCTGACATGCGTTCCGTGGGGACTCGTAGATTTGTTTGCATCCATGGAGCAAATGATTTTTAGGACTTATTGTACGAAAATGGCAACGTTTGCTTGGGAAGGGCCCCCCCCCCCCTTCCCAAGCAAACGTCCGATGGTGCATTGATGGTGTTGCTTGGTTGTAGGAGTTGGGAGTCTTCCATGTGTAGCACGGATTGTGCTGCGAAATGATTGTTAAGTAATGTTGCTTTTTCGTATTCGTCAGTTATGATGTCGCCATTGGCTGTTTGTAGTGGTGAAGTGGCGTCATCTCGTGTACGTCCAGTTATGGAGCTCAGTGTGGTGATATGTATGGAGGCTATGCTTTTGTGCCAGTTGTCTTTGTACTTGGCTGTGTAAATATCACTTTTATAGCGTCAGTTTACGGTTGTTGCGTTCATACCTCCACCTATCCTGGTTGAAATTGCCTTAAGCTTACTTCGCAAATTAGAACAATCTGTCGCGCCTTCTAATGCTCCGGTCTAGTTTCGAGGTTATCCATGATTTTTGGTTTGTCTATTTCCTGTTGCGTTTAACTGGGATTCAAGCGGTGGGAGCGTTAAGTATTGCAGCAATGACTGACTCGGTTGGTGTGTCTACATCATTATTCATGATGTGTGCCCAGTCGGTATCAAGTACAAGTCGGGCGAAAAGAGGAGCGTTCAGTTTTGAATAGCTCCAAGTACCTGTACGGATCTTTGTTGTACTTTTTAGAAGAGAAATTGCTTGAACTTTGACGTCATGGTAAGTGGTTCAGGTACACGAAGGGTGAAAGAGTACCGCTCTCGATGGCTATGTTGCTGTCACTTGTGAAGATGAGGTCATGTGGGTTTTCGCAGTTGCCAACTTTTCGTGTAAGTTGTTTGATAAGCTGTTCTAAATCCACCGTTTCTGTCGTGTCTCAAAGTATGTGATCGAAACCTGCGATGCTGTTGTGGCAATAAATTCGTTTATCAAGGTGTTTCCAGCGCTTAAGTCGACCAATATTAACGTGGATGTGGGAATATGGACTTAGGCTTGACATGCTGGTTGTGAAGTGTTCAGTGAAGAGTCGTAATCAATCCGCCGTTAAATTCGGTGGGAGGCAAGCGCAGCATACTAAAAATGTAAAACTGCGTTTTAGTTTTGCTGATATCCACTCCTCGTCATCTATTTCTAGCTGGTTCAGTCTTTGGAACGGTAACGATGTGTGCATGTAAGTGGTGATTCCGACCCTGTGTCTCGTTTTATGTCGGGCCAGCGGTGTGCGGAAACCGTTCATTTTGTAAAGACTGTCAGCAATGGCGCCCTTTAATTTGGTTTCTGTAAGTGCGAGGGTTTTCACATTGTTAGTTCCCACAAATTTCTGAGTTTGTCAATTTTGGTTTCCGGCCGTGATGCTGTCAATATTGACGTGTGCAATAGTGAAGTTCTACTGTTGATGTAAATGTGATAGTCCTACATTTGTTTCGATGCCACTGATTGCTAATAACGTTTGGAGGCCTGCGAGCATTCCTAATCTAGCTTAATACTCATTTGAAACAGTCCTTGGAGAGTGAATTTGGTGTGGCAGTGGTTGTGCGTGTGACTGTGGCCTAGATAAGCAAGGTGTGGATAGGTGGTGCTTGCGAATGGCTGGGAGGGCCCGATGTATTTGCATTTGGAATGGCGTGTCCAGTGTTGGCGTGCCAGGCGGTGCAGCAGTTCTCCCAGACAGCTACAGCGGTCGGTGGACGGTCCACGATTGTGATGACTGGGTATCTGCGTGGACAGACCTTCCCGAAGAGGCGCCGGTGCCTGTGTTGGGGAGCACAGCATGAGTGCTTGGTGACGGCGGCGAGTGACACTGGGGCAGATGCACCGAAACAATGGAGGAAAGAACCTGGAGGTCGAAGTTATTGAACAGAGATTTGAGGAGAATGAAGAAAGGATGTCTGAAAGACTAAAATAAAGCAGACATAAACTTGAGATGGATAAGCAGACATTTAACGTATTCAGTGACTAACTAAGGATCCTACCGAAACTGCGCATTGAATAATCCAATGCAATGAAGGGTGAAAACGAAGCGACGAAATGGTAGCACCAACGCCAGCTGACGAAATAATTCGCAGCAGAAAGCAGCAAAAAATAAAAATGAAACACCGTAATGCCAGTTGGATGGTGAATTAGCTTTATGATATTGCGTTACACATTCATTTACATATACAATGCACTACTGTATTATACACAACATGTACTATGCAATACGCACTTGACCTGTCGCCATCCCATCCGCCGTGTAGTGTGTATAAAAAACGTCGCTGCTCAGAAAAAGTAAATGCCGGGAGCACGCTTTTGGAGTATATCAACGTGTGAAGGATGCTCCAGCCCACAGTTGGTGCTCGATTAAATGACATGCGGGAGAGGTATCTTTAAAAAAAACGTTAGGAAAACGCATCAACCACTTGTCAGGTCGTGGGTTGTGGCATTCAGGAACAAATCATAGCATTCACATATGCATTTTGGTTTTTTGGCCAGCTCGTCACCCCGGCCGGCCACTCTCAAGCTATTTTTGAGTCCACGCTTTTCCGCGTTGTGAGATATATGGGGCTTTTGAGTTAAAATAGAGTACCATTTTGTCATCGCTACGTGGCATTTGACAGCGCGAGTTGTCCTACCAGCACCTTAAATCAGGTTTTCGGACAATCGCACGGACTATATCTGTTTCCGTTAGTTTGGTACGTTTGTATATGGATACAGCGTTGAGACGAGTCTGGCACCCATACAAAATTGTGACATATTTGCCCCGTAAGAGGCTTCAGATGGCCAGCGTCACACCCTGTTGTCAGTAGAACCCCCAGAGGATGATAAGGATTCCCTATCAGATGTTCAAGATGCACATAGAATAGAAAAACATAGGAAGCCCGCCAGCCAAACATGATGCCCGGACACCAGAGACTCCGCCAGCCAGGGAGGCAATTTTATTCAATTTCATACACTAACCTAAGCGGTTATTATGAAAAAGCGAGCAAAACTCCGGACAAAGACAAGGCTCCATAATGGGGGATAGGATCGGAAACCCAAGGTCTTCTTGGGAAATCTGTTCGCAGATCTGATTGTCAAGAGATGTCCCTTAATCTGCTTGCCGTCCTTGGAAGGAGTAGGCGGCGTTATCCCTGGGTTACGACGGGTCGTGCATCTCGTTCTACGTTACAGTTGGTCGGTAAAAATTGCATGTTCAACTACAATCACTCTACTCTGGTGGTGTGGGTAAGAATATTTACAGCACGTTATGCTCAACAAAGACTCTTACGGTAAAGCTAAGCCCCCAAAGACAAAACCAAAAGCAAATATGGCCAAGGTCCTTTGAAAAACCTTCGCGGCGCCGTCAACCGCCAGACTGACACGAGCCAGCCCAGCTGCTTACGACTGGCCCATGTCCTAATGACTCTTCCCCTGCAGATGCCGCCAGCGCCACTTCCTCCACGCGAGCCTGTGTGCACGTGAGAGGGCTCGGGGACGCCGCTCGCAACGAGTGTGTGGACATTTCCGAGTCGTGCCGGCGCCGCCGCTGCCCGGCCGACACGCTGTGCGCGCTCGCCCCGGACCTGCGCCTCACCTGCCTGCCCGGCGTCGCCGGCCGGCTCCGCAACTGCGCGCCCGAGCCGCTGCGGCTGGCCCAGCCGTGTCCCGCCAACACCGTCGTGCTCGGCTTCGGACAGGGCTGCACGTTCTGCGCGGCCGGCGCGGCACCTAACGCGTCGGCTCCGCCGCCGGCTCTGACGCTGAGGCCGCAGCCAGGCGGCCGGAGCCAGCCGCGGCGGGCTTGCGTCACGGTCTGCCACGCCCGCGGCGGCGTCAGAAGCGAGTGCTTTGACGTGTCGGTGGAGTGTGACAGTCTGAATTGTCCGATTGGCACAAAGTGCGTCTTAAGACCGGACGGGGAGTACGGGTGCCTTCCGGAGTCAGCGTATGAGAGCGCAAATTGTGGTTCGGAGGAAATGAGATTGTCCCAGCCCTGCCCAGCGAACTCTGTCGTCGCTGGCTTCGGGCAGGGCTGCACATTCTGTACCTCCAATAACGCGACTGACCCGCCGTCCACAGCCTCGTCGTCAATAACAGCAAGCGCCAGCCAGGAGCATACACAAAATGCTTGCGTGGTCGCCTTTAATAGCTCCCGATTCTCTGTGGGGGAATGCTTTGACATCACCAGTCACTGCGTTCGAAAAGGGTGTTCAAGCGACACAGTTTGCGGTTTTAATTTAAAGGGAGCTCCGGAATGTTTTCCAGCGTCCGTGACAGCCTTCCAGAACTGTGGTCCGGACAAAGAACGTCTGGTGCAGCCGTGTCCGGCAGATGCTGGTGTCCTCGGATTCGGTGCAGGCTGCACTTTCTGCGTGGCAGGGTACCCCGTCGGCCCCGTATCAAGGACAGAACCCGCACCCATAATACAACGAGGAGCAGCAATAGGACCGAAGCCCACGTTAGCACCAGAACCTACGACAGGACCAGGTCCCGGGGTAAGCCCAAAGCCTGAGACAGGACCGGAACTCAGGGTTGGATCAGTAACCGGTATTACATTAGGACCTCCGATCCAGGACGTGGCCAGGAGTGCACGCGCACTGAGCACAGCCCAGGAACAATCGGCAAATATTTGTATTACGATACACAGCACTTCAAAAGGTGCTGAAAAGAAGTGCAGGGAAGTGTCGGCCGCGTGTGAGCTGAAACAGTGTCGTCCCGGCACGTTGTGCGGCGTGTCCATGGATGACGTCATCGGCTGCTTCACCGCGTCAGTGCAAGAATTTGAACCCTGTCGGATGAACATATCCGGCCACGTGCGGCCCTGCGCTGAGGCAGTAGACCTCAGCGGCCCCGAAGACGGCTGCTCTTTCCGCATGTGCGGCGGCTCCCTTGACTTGACGACCTCGCCGCCAGGCGGCAGCACCATCGGCACGTTTGAACTGCACGGGGCGTCCCGAGGGCGCGGCGCGTAACACAGGAGCCGTGTTGCGTCAATGCTGAGGCAGCCTCTTTGCTGAAGGCGGCATAATCCGTGCACACACCAAATTTGCAATATAAATGATTCACCGACTTTGTCGTGTTTAGATGTTCGAGTCTGTCTTCAACAAGGTCCACGCGAGTCGGCGGGCGGAACTAGACTATTTCTGTACTCCGCGAGACGCTCTGCCATCTACCGTTCGGTCTAGATACTACTACTCGCGCGCTATACTCGGTACTCGCACATCCCCCACCAGTCATTCAGCCCGCGGGACGCGATCGAATGACGAACACAATTTTTTATACGCGAGGGATGAGAGTGTACACTAGACAATTGAACACGACAAGCATGGCGGGGGAAGCGATCGCGGGCCGGTAGGGAGACGGCGGCGGAGCGCGGAGGCTACAGTGCGAAAATACGGGGTCGAACACTAAATCTACCGCACACGGTGTGCCTGCTCACTCCCTCACATGGTCCCAATTAGACGTTCGCGACGCCGGGTAGCCCGTGCAGACCGTCGCGGTGGCGCTGTGAAGACGTCGGGCGGTGCCTCTCCAGCCGGGGTTGGACATGGGGTCGGCTCACTCAGACGTCCCGAACCCCCCGCGAGGGCCGGCTCGGGCGGGGGCGGTGTGCCCGCCGCGGCCGTGGTCCAATGCGAATCGTGGTCCCCGGTCTTGATCCTGTTAGGGAACTGGCCCCCGGGGTCCAGGCTGACAGGGAGTCAACGTTTCCGTGCTCCTGGTCCTCGGCCGACTTAAACACCCGCATTGTCTTGCGGTGTCCTCAAACGGTGCCAAAGGACCTCTGGTTGACATTTAAGGCCCTACAGGCCGCGATTTTTTATGTGAGCTGCAGCCAATCTTTCGGGCCCTTATGCCCTTCAACCGGGCCCTTAATCGTCGGTTCCGTTGGGCCGCCTGGGCTTCTCTTCGCGCATCATCAAACACTGCCATTGGTTGGCTCGGGGCCCCTTGTGAACTCAGCACCCTTTGTTAGGCACTGTGGGCCGCTGACAGATACAGGGCCCCCGACCAGAGTGCATCGCTGGCCGCGGATTTGAAGCTGGTTGGGAAGTGAGCCCTCAGTCCATACCGACAGGGAGCCGGCTGTACGTTACTGGTGGTGCCTGACCGACATATAGACCTTTATCGAATCAGGGATTCCTGATCGGCACAAAGAGCCCCCTGACTGCCATCTGAGAACCCGTCCCCGCAGGTTGGGGCCCCTGAATAAGTCCCGACCAGCCCTTCATGTCCTTGGACCCTCCAATCGGGCCCTTGATCGTTGAACGTGGTGGGCCTTCCAGACTCTTCACCTCCTCGAACACTGCCTCTGGCCGAATTGAGGCCCTTGCCAGCACAGCGCCCCCGTCAGGCGCTGTGGGGCCCCGACCAATGTAAATCGCTGGCTCCGGCTTTGTGTCTACTTGGGAAATGAGCTCTTATGCCCATGCCGCCACGGGGCCGACTGTGCATTATTGGTAATGTTTGACCGACATATAGGCCCTTAAGGTCTTAATCGACTATCGATCAGCGCGCAGAGCCCTGTGACTGGCATCTCGATACCAGACCCTGTGGGTCGGGCCGCTGATACCAGGCCGACGTCCTGCCGGCCTTACGGGGCCTTTGGGCTTAAGAGCCCAAAGGCCCCGTAAGGCGGAGCCCTAAGTCATAGGTCCCGAGGGGCTCAAAAAGCTCTCGAAACCTGAGGGGCACGTGCCACCTGTAACCCTCCCCTCTGCATGCGCTACTGGTCTGATTCCATCTCGTTTGGTCCCGTCATGTTGGGTTGTGTTTTGTCCCGTACGAAGTCACCGCAGGCAGCGTGGTTTCGTGACGTCACCCCACGATCAGCTGAAACCATTTGTGACTGACAACATTTTCGCTCATCATGCGCACCCAAGGCTGTCTAGGCGCACCCAAGGCGGCGCACCGCAAATTTATGCGACGGCTGGTGGCGGGTGCTGGATCAAACACCGTGCATTTGCTACGCATTGATGTTGAAATGTATTTAGAAATGTATGGTGCATCTACTGATATCAAATTATCATGACACATGCCGGATTTGGCTGTTCAGGCCGTTCAAGAAGTGTAAGGCCTATGTTGGCAATACTGTCTTGCCGTTGATCGGGCATTCAATAATTTATATCAATGCTTTTTATTTATGGTACTCTTGCCTCCATATAGCATTGTTGGCCAGGTCAACAGTACCCATAAGTTGAAAGGGTGTAGGTGTACTTTCCGGCTTTTTTTTACTTGGGTACCTGTATTGCCGACGGTGGGGAGAGAGCTACGCTGGCTGCAGGGTTCCTGTACTGCCGTGATGGAGAAATGCTGTTAGGTATCAGCCGACGTAGTGACGTCACTGAAAATGGGTTTGCATCGATCGGGGTTCTTTTGGGCCGACCGAAGGCTACAAGGCATTTGCTAGCGATATGATGTCACTGGTATTCGACTGGATATGTGACGTCCCTGGTTGTGAGGCTTTAGGGATCTTTTGGGTGCAATGAATGCCGTAAAGCATCACCTGACGATATGTCGTCGCTGGTATTCAATGAAACATCAGGCGCAACAGGCCTTATTCCATCTTTACCTTTCGTACCTGTCTGCTGCAAGCATTTGCGTGCCGAATAAAAGCTTGACCGAATCACCTGAATGTGTGACGTCACTAATCATCACTTGATACGGGTGCACTTGGGCCCCACGGCCGCGGTGTATCATGCTCCGTGAAATATCACCGGATATCGTGACGTCACTGATATTCGACTTAATATTGGTCGCAACAGGTCATGCTTCATTTTTACCTTCGTACCTGTCTACTGCAAGCACTGGCGTGATGAATAAAAGCTACCAAATCACGTGAGTGTGTGACGTCACTGGTCATGCATTTTTATGGATCTTTGGGGGCCAACTGAGGGCCTAAAGCATAATCTAATGATGTGACGTCACTGGCATTCGACTGTGTGTGATGTCACTTGTGATCAGATTTTACGGCCTCTTTTGGGCCGACGAAAGGTCATACGACATTAACTGAAGATGTGACGTCACTGGTACCCGAATAAAATTCAGGCGGGACAGGCCATGCTTCATCTTTACCTTTGGTACCTGTCCATTGCAAGCATTTGAATGCTGAAGGAAGGCTCTGCCGAATTACCTGAGTGTGTAACGTCGCTAACCATTAATTTATATAGACTGCTTTGAACCCATCGTAAGCCACACCACATCAGCTGACCATATGACGTCACCGGTTTTCGTCTAGATGTCATGCGCAACAGGCCATGCTCTATCTTTGCCTTTCGTACCTGTTCACTGCAAGCATTCGCGTGCTATATCAAGGTGATGCCGAACCATCTGAGTGCGTGACGTCACTGGTCATGAGTTTATACAGGCTCACTTGGGCAGCCCAATGCAACAAAGCATCATATCCTGTGAAGCATCGCGGGATGATATGACGTCACTGGTATTCGACTCAACATCAAGCGCAACAGGTCATGTTCCATCTTTACCTTTCGTACCTGCCTACTGCAAGCATTCGCGTGTTATATCACGTCAGTGGTTAAGAGTTCTTACGGGCTCTTTTCAACCCCCTATATGGTATAATGCTTCAGCTGACGATATGATGTCACTGGTGTTCGACTTAACATCAGGCACAACATGTCATGTTCCATCTTTGCCTTTCGCACCTGTTAAAGTATTGGCGAGCCTAATGATGGCTCTGTCGAATCACCTGAGTGCGTCGTCATGAGTTTTTACAGGCTATTGTTGGCCGAGTGAAAGCCATAAGGCATCTTCTAACGATATGTCGTCACTGGTAATCCACTAAGTGTGTGACGCCATTGGTCATGAGTTTTCTCGGGCCTTTTTGGGCCGACTTAAGGCCATTAGGCATCAGGTAACGATATGACGTCACTGGTATTCAATTAAGCATCAGATACAATATGTCAAGTTTCATCTTTACCTTCCGCACCTATCTACTGCAAGTATTCGCGCGCCACATAAAGGCTCTGCCCAATCACCTGAGCGTGTGGTGTGACTGGTTATGAGTTTACGCGGGCTTACTCGGGCTGACTGAAGGACATCAAGCATCATCTGGCGATGTGACGTCACTGGTATTCAACCTAACACCAGGCGCGACAGGCCATGTTCGTCTTCACCTTTCGTACCTGTCTATTGTAAGCATTGACATGCTTAAGGAAAGCTCTCTGAAATCTCCTGAGTGTGTAATGTCACTGGTCATGAGTTCTTTATGGGCTGCTTTTTTGTACCTATAGGGTACAAGACATCAGTTGACGATATGACGTCACTGGTATTTGACTTAATCTCAGGCGTAACAGGCCATGTTCCATCTTTGCCTTCCGCACCTCTATACTGCAAGTATTCGCGCGCTACATAAAGGCTCTGCCGAATCACCTGAGCATGTGGTGTAACTGGTCATGAGTTTACGCGGGCTTACTCGGGCTGACTGAAGGACATCAAGCATCACCTGACCATATGACGTCACTGATATTCGGGCTGTGGCCCAGACTTATGACCGCTAGGCGACGCCCTTGATTATTATTTAGCCATTAGGGCATTCCGGACCGTAGCTGCTCAGGGGCGCATCCTGTGATGTCGGGCGGAATAGCTTTGCATATACGTCGGTTTGTGGGGTGGGATCACCTTTGTTTTGTGTTTACGTTTGTTCAAAATTTTATTCGTTGAAACAGCCCGTCGCGTTTGAAGTTGCTACTTAATGGTGCGCACAATAAAATTAGTGTGCTTAACTATGGTGCATCTCCCACCTCTGCTGCGGAATTTCGTAGCCATAGGTGGCCAAGTGACCTCCTACCAACTGATGATCAGTGACGTCACATACTCAGATGATTCGGCGGAGCCTTCATATAGCACGCGAATGTTTGCAGCAGCCAGGTACGAAAGGCAAATATGGAACATGACCTGTTGCGCCTGATGTTTGGTCGGGCACCAGTAACGCCATGTCGTCAGCTGATGCATTATAACCTATAATGGGTTCAAAAGAGCCCATAAAAACTCGTGACCAGTGACGTCACACACTCAGGAGATTCGACGGAGCCTTCATACAGCACGTCAATACCTTTAATAGACAGGTACGAAAGGTAAAGAAAGTACGTGGCATGTTGGACCTGATGTTAAGTCGAATAACAGTGACGACATATCATCCTGTGATGCTTCACGGGCCTTTGTGGCCTTGGGCGGCCCAAGTGAATCCGTATAAACTCATGACCAGCGACGTCACCCACTCAGATGATTCGTCTGGAGTTCGACTCGAGCGAATCGACAGAGCCTTTTTGTAGCGCACGAATACCTGCAGTAGGCAGATGCGAAAGGTAAAGATGAAACATGGCTTATTGCAACTGATGTTAATTCGAATACAAGTGACGTCATAACGTTATCTGATGCCTAATGGCCTGAACTCGGCCAAAAAAGGCCCGTAAAAGCTCATGACCAGTGACGTCACACACTCAGTGGATTACCAGTGACGTCATTTCGTTAGCTGATGTCTTATGGCTTTCGCTCAGCCAAAAAATAGTCGTAAAAATTCATGACCAGTGACGTCGCACACTCAGGTGACTCGGCAGAGCCACCATTTCACGCACCAATACTTTACAGGTACGAAAGGCAAAGATGGAACATGACCTGTTACGCCTCATGTTAAGTCGAACACCATTGACATCACGTCGTCAACTGATGCATTTTTCCCTATAGAGGGTTCCAAGGAGCCAGAAAAAACTCATGACCAGTAACATTACACACCCAGGAGACTCGACAGAGCCTTCATTCAGCACGTCAATACTTGTAATAGACGGGTACGAAGGGTAAAGATAGAACATGGCCTGTCGCGCCTGATGTTAAGTCGGACACCAGTGACGTCATATCGTCAGCTGATGCATTATACCGTTTGGGGGTACAAAAGGTCCCGTAAAAAGCTCTTGACCAGTGACGTTACTCACTCAGGAGTCTCGGCAGAGCCTTCATTCAGCACGCCAATACTTCCAAGAGACAGGTACGAAAGGTAAAGATGGAACATGGCCTGTCGCGCCTGGAGTTTAGTCGAATACCAGTGACGTCATATCGTCAGCTGATGCTTGATGCCCTTCGGTCAGACAGAGTAAACCCGCGTAAACTCATAACTAGTTACACCACACGCTCAGGTAATTCGGCAGAGCCCCTATGTGTCGCGCGAATACTTGCAGTAGATAGGTGCGAAAGGTACAGACGAAACATGGCTTAGATAGAGCATGGCCTGTTGCGCATGATGTCTAGTCGAGACCTAGTGACATCATATCGTCAGCTGATGCCTTGTGGCCTATAGTAGGTTCAGAAGAGTATACAAATTAATGGTCAGTGACGTACACACTCAGGTAATTTGGCAGAGCCTTCCACGGCAATGCTTGCAATGGACAGGTACCAAAGATAAAGGTGGAACATGGCCTGTCGCGCCCGAAGTTCATTCGAATACCAGTGACGTCACATCGTCAGTCAGTGCCGTATGACCTTTCGTCGGCCCAAAAGAGGCCGTAAAATCTCATGACCAGCGACACGCACAGTCGAATGCCAGTGACGTCACATCGCTAGCTGATGCTTTATGGCCTTCAGTTGGCCGCAAAAAATCCGCCAATACTTGCAGCGGACATGCACGAAAGGTATAAATGGAGCATGACCTGTTGGCTGATGTTCAGCCAACTACCAGTGACGTCATATCGCCAGCTGATGCCTTACGGCATTTCGTCGGTCCTAAAGGACACGTTGAAACCCACGACCATTGACGTCTTACAATCAGTCGTATAGCAGTGACGTCGTTAGCTGACACCTTGTGGTCTTCAGTTGGCCGAAAAGCACCGGTGGAACTCGTGACCAGTGACGTCACACACTCAGGTGGTTCGGCAGCTTTCATCCAGCAAGCCAATGCTTGCAGTAGACAGATACAAAGGTAAAAATAAAGCACGGCCTGTTGCGCCCAGTATTTATTCGAATACCAGTGACGTCACGCTATCCGGTGATACTTTGCAGACCATGACACACCGTGGTCGTGGGGCCTAAGTGCACTCTTATGAAGTGATGATTAGGGACGTCACACATGGAGGTGATTCGGTCAAACCTTTATGCGGCACGCAAATGCTTGCAGCAGACAGGTACGAAAAGTAAAGATGGAACGAGGCCGGTCGCGCCTGATGTTTAATCGAATACCAGTGACGACACATGGCCAGCTGATGCATTACGGCATTCAGTGGACCCAAGAGAGCCTTACAAACTCACGACCAGTGACGTCACATACCCAGCCGAATACCAGTGACATCATATCACAATCAAAAGCCTTATGGCCTTCAGTCGGCCCGAAAGAACCCCCATCCCGATCGATGCAAACCCTTTTCAGTGACGTCACAATGTCAGCCGATGCCTCACAGCTTTTCCCCCGCACGACAATACTCGAAACCCTGCAGCTAGCGTAGCTCTTCCCTCCGTCGGCCGTACAGGTACCAAAGTAAAAAATTACCTACTTTCCTACCCAACATTAGAAAAAATCATTTTATCCCATTTGTCGTGTTTAAGGCGGAACGTATCGTAAATAATCTCAAAACAGGTAGAATCACGCGCCTACCTTCAAATTTTAGTAGCTACCACGGCGAGCTCCCGAGCGCTGCACGCACCGCACCGCCTCGATTCCCCAGCACCGTTTCTGCGTTGTCGTTGCGTAATTACAATATTGCTGCTTATGAAGAACCGTAAAAAATGTACGAGACCAAGGTAACAATAATAATACGATGAAAATCGTTTCTTATTGCGTTTAGGTACATTTATGAAACGCACAGGCCAGAATAATTCAGAACATAGCCTAAACTAGCCTAACCTAACCTAACCTAACCCAACCTGACCTAACCTTACCTTACCTTACCTTGAAAATCGTTTCTTATTGCGTTTAGGTACATTTATGAAACGCACAGGCCAGAATAATTCAGAACATAGCCTAAACTAGCCTAACCTAACCTAACCTAACCCAACCTGACCTAACCTTACCTTACCTTACCTTACCTTACCTTACTGTACCTAATCTAACCTAACCTAACATGGATTCTTGTTACCTTGGCCCCATACATTTTTATGGTTCTTGATGCTGATTGATGCGCAGTAATGTTGTGACCGCGCGCAGTAATGGCGCCAGTGTCGCGACTGCTGTGTGTTTGCGGTGGTTGGATGTTCGGTATCATAATTAGTTAAGTTCCAAGGTAAGAGTATAGATGACATGTTTTGCGATTAATTATTATATGTTCTGCCTTAAAAACAATGATTGATGTACAGTGCTTTTTTGTAACATGAGGTAGGAAAGTACACCCTGACCTAAAGAACACTATGTTGCATTTAAGGTCCATGGAACTAAGAAAAGGATGACAGAGTCATCCAGAGTGATACTGAATGTCTCCCACAAGAGAAAACACAGCAACATAGAATTTAGAGGAACACTGCCAATATTGCATGATGGTGAGGAGCCATGTGAAGTGACACTGAGTGGGCCATGTGGTGTTGTGTCTGAGGGCAGCTTGCTAGACCTGTTTGCTGAGGTAAGTTTTTGTACACTCCCACCACAAGGGTGTCAACACCCCTCAAAGCTGCTCCGTTTTTCTTTTCTATGTCACTTTGAATGTATTTGCATGTTCATATTTCTCAGTTATTTTGTAATATTGTTTAATGTCTTCTTTTCAGTGTGTTTTGAAACACACCTGAAATGCTGCCTTTTACCCCGCTTAAGACTGGTTTATCACGTAATGTAGATAATTTGTGCATGACAGTGTGCCTCAGCTTGAGACCATGATTTGAGCAAGGCATTAAATGACAACACTTTATTTTCAGGGAGCATTTGGCACCAAAATAGCTGAAGAAATTTTAGAAAAATATCTAAAAATCCAGGAAGCGGTGCTAAGTGGAGAAGATGTCTCTGACAGTGACATGTTCTTCCTCCTTGATGCCACCCGCAGAAGGGATCGGCATGAGAACAAAGAGGCAGCCACAGACGTGGGCTTGTCGGAGGCTGTTCAGGCAATGCCCAGGAGTGCTTCAGATCATGATGAACTCATGTCAACTGGCTTGCCAGACACACCCTCAGCAGACAGGCTACAAGGCATGGCACACCTTGAGGAGCCTGCTGCATGTGCAGACAGTGGCAGTGACAGCAACAGCATTGACTCAGACGACGACGGCGACGATGCCCGGCCGGCGGCCCCACTCCGTCGCCGCCTGGTGCTGCAGCCAGAGGAGGTGCTGTTCCTGTCGCACGCGCTCGGCTGCGTGCGGGTGCGGACGGCGAGCGGCGAGGTGCTGGCCAGTGACGCGCTGTTTGGCCACCTGGCGGCGGGTGACCGCCACCTAGCGGCGCGCTACGCGGCGTACCTGGCGCTGCGCGGTCGGGGCTGGGTGGTGCGCGATGGCCTGCTGTCCGGAGCCGACTTCGGTGAGTGAATTCGCGGTCTGGCCGCCGCCCTGCGTACGCTCGAGAGCTGGCCCCTGATGGGCTCTGATACAGGACAGTGCAGGGGATGCATGCAGAGCCAGTGACGTATGGTCATCACGTGTGCCTAGATGGATTCCGCAATCCCTAGAGGGATTGCGGGAGCCGGAATCCGGGGCGAGCTCGTTATTGAACGCCCTCACGCCACCCACGGATAGGTCTTCTGTATGAGTTAGTTTCCGTGCTTGTGCTTTCCGGATTTATTCTGTACCCTCAGAATGTTTACGCACGTGTTGGCTCACTTCCTCCTCACCGCACCATGCCACTGTTATGACCCTTCGGTTGCATTTTTGTGTATGGACGCCGGGCAAAACTCGCGCTCTGCCGATCAGGAAGCTGAGCCGCCGCGTTTGTTTGCGCCGACAGTGGTGTACAAGCGCGGTCCGGCCTTCTACCACGCGTCGGTGGTGGCCTCTGTCCAGGTGCTCAGTCTCGAGACGCGGCGGCCGGTGGCCGAGCGCAACTGGCGCTCCTGCAGCTGGCTGTACGTGGCCGGCCTCTGTCGCACCGCCGAGCAGGCGGCCAAGGTGCGTGGACGGATCGCCACTAATTGAAACAGTGGGTTCCCCACGGACCCGCTTCTCAGTCGCCATCTCCACAACCTCCTCTGTCCTTTCCTCTCCCCGATGTTGTGGTATTGTAACCACGCGCCTGCTATTCGGGCCCTTTTGCCCTCAGGCTTCCAGTTTCATGGCTTCGCCACCTTGGCTGGACCCTGGTACCCTCGGCTCCCGGCTCTCGCTGCCGAGTTCAGTCCAGCGAGCAGACACATTGCAATCCTCTGATCCCTAAGGGGGTCGAATTATTTGCGCGTTTAGATAATAGCTGGGTTACCCCACACCTGAAGCGGCTTTTAAGCTTATTGGAGCAAGTTCCAAGGCTCCGTGTCCGTGACGCGTCTCGGGTGGCGTGCTGACGACGTGCGCCGCCGTGCTGACGACGTGCGCCGCTGTGCTGACGATGCGCGTCGCCGTGCTGACGACATGTGCCGCCGTGCTGACGACGTGCGCCGCCGTGCTGACGACGTACGCCGCCTTGCTGACGATGCGCGTCGTCGTGCTGACGACGTACGCCGCCGTGCTGACGTGTGCGCCGCCGTGCTGACGACGTGCGCCGTCGTGCCGAAGACGTGCGCCGCCGTACCGAAGACGTGCGCCGCCGTGCTGACGACGTGCACCGCCGTGCTGACGATGTGCGCCGCCGTGCTGACGACGTGCGTCGCTCTGCTGACGACGTGCACCGCCGTGCTGACGATGTGCGCCGCCGTGCTGACGACGTGCGTCGCTCTGCTGACGACGTGCGCCGCTGTGCTGATGACGTGTGTCGCCGTGCTAACAACATGCGCCATGCCGCGCCCCCGCTGACGCAGGCCGATCACCTTTCGGACAGGACGTGCTGCTGGTGCGGCTGCTCTGGCCGGACGGGCTGGAGCCGGCCGGCAGTCTCGCCTACCTGAGGCTCGTCAGCGTGGAGGAGGTGCTGGTCCAGCGCCGCACGCCCAGGCGCGAGCCGGAGAGGGGCCCCGGCGGGCAGACCTGAGGCTCGCCAGCATGGAGGAGGTGCTGTTCCAATGTTGATGTGGCTGTACGTGAGGGGAGGGACGGAACTCATGGTGGCTTCGCCGCGAGGCAATGAGAGGGATGTGTATATTATTGTGTGTTGGCTTGTTTTGGCGTTGGTGGTTCGTACTTACGGTTGTTGGTCACTTGTGTGTGGTAGTTATGTAATTGACATTCATGAACTTTGCTTTTGATTTGTAATAGTATTTTAATTGGTATTATGTAGTGTTAAGTTGAAATACGCAATAGCATTGATAAAGAGGACGCGTGAATGTCGCGTGGAAAGCTGTCACATTTCAGGTTCATTCACGCAAGAGCATGTGATTGAATCGCTGGGGAGGAGTCACCTCAGACCTGCTGGGGAGCGTGGTGTATCTATCCGCGGGTGTCACGTGTTTTTGTTCGTCTCCACTGCGCGACTGCGGTATTTTTGGTTGTGTTTGGCCCGTGCGCCTGTTCTAGACAACACGCCAGGACAACGAATGATCGACCATTCCCTGCATACGCAGACTCCGTCAGACGTGGAACATTCGGCGCTCAACATTGGACATTGACACATACTAACCGCCTAGCGCTCGGGGCTGGTCGTTCTTGCGTCCGTCCTTAAACTATGTGAGCCAGACGGAGGAATCGCAGACCTTTCGGCGGTTTATTAAGATCCCCGACGCTCTTCTGTTTTGTTTCTAGATTACCTCGCGTTCGTCCGCATATTCGCATATTATTTCCGATCCGTATTGTGCTCTTAGGAGTACTCGTAATATGACATATTACCATGATCACGTGGTATACCAATGTGATGATAATATGTGTTCTTTGCATTGGTGTGAGTTGCGTACCTGCGCGTGGGATGTTAAAAAGTATGGCTGCTATCAGGATCCCCCTGTTTCATTCTTTGTCCGTTCGTGTCGATGATGAATCGGTCGGGTGACCGCGGATAAATTACAGTGAAAAGAAGATTTGGCCTGGCTCCTGGTTGCGTGAACGAGCAAAGAAATAATCAAGAAAAGAGAGATTTAGATGGGAGAAGCGTTCACGACTCATGTTAGACACATGTTGAAGAGGACAAAGCCGCGTAGCGTAATGGTGGCCGGTATGGAGGGAGTGTCATGCGACCAGGTTACAAAAGAGAAACCTGCGCTGCAGGGGCACAGGAGGACGCTCTGATCTCGTCTGCTTCCGTAAACATGGCTACTCAGCCCGTAGTGTAGCGGACTCCTCTGGTCGTAACGGAGACTGTTGATGCCGTCATGGTGCAGATGTGCCACCTATCGTGGCTGATGGTCAGGATCGTATTGAATATTGCGTATCGCCATGTTGGAATGTGTTGACCACAGTGGTAGATGTTCCAGCTCTGCAGTTTCGCTGATGTCTTTCGATAAGTTCATTGTAACAGTTCGTTTTCTGCATTGTTTTTGGGTCTCTGTGGCGTGAAATTTATCACGTGGACTATGATTTCATAGCAAATAGCTGTCGCCGTTCAAACCTTTAGTGCGGAATACCTCCAGTTTGCTGTATTTTCATTCGCTGCGCAACGCACATGATGCGTTTACCTGAGATAACCATCGATTTCTCGAGTAGCACAATCGTCCGTGCGTTCTTAGGGAACCTCCGGCTTCGGTGACTCAAAATGAGGAAGAATTCTCACGTTGTTGCACAATAAAGATAAGACATATCACGTTCACTTGGTTTAACATTGGCAGTGCAATCAAAACGTGTGTAAAACCACACGTAAACGTTTCGTCGTCGCAGCTCCTGGCATCTTGCCGTCACACGCGAGTAACAGGATGGGCGTACACACCACATACATATTTAAGCACGCCCTGTGCTTGACTTGACTTAGACTAATGCGTAGTGAACGTGATCACGGAATGTGACAAATGATGGCTACTCGCTCCCGCCGATGATACGAAACGCAGTGCGTCAAATGGCCCATTTGATGCCGCCGATTGCACAGAGAACAAGTCAAATGCCCACATAACGCGGACCTATGCCGCGACGGGCGCCCCTGCTGGACGCGAGGTCACCTCCCGCCGAAGCCGGTCGTGACCGGCCGGCGTGACGGGCGGCGTCGCGGCACCGTCACCGGCCGCCGCCGCCGCCGCCCGTCACAAGCTCGTACACCATGAACACGCAGCAGACGTTGGGCGTGACGTGCAGCAGATAGGGCGCCAGGCCGCGGTAAAGACCGCGCGGGCCCTCGTGGCTCAGGATGCGCCGGATCACGTCCGCCGAGCCCGAGTAGCTGGCCCGGTGATCCTGTAGCCGCGCCCGCACCACCTGCAGCAGAGCAGGAACGCAGTGTCAGCGGGAACGCGCCGGGGTTGACGCGGCGGTGCTATGGCCGAGTCGGCCCGGGAAGCGGCCCGCTCCCGTCTCCGCAGCTTAGCACCGGCCAGGCAACACCGCCTCTCAAGAGCTCGTTACGCAGCATCGTAAGCCGGTCACTGGACCGGTGCGAGGATAGCCGTACAACACGGCCTGGTCGCCGAGTACCCAGTGATGTCTCGACTGTACGAGCGCCGGCGTGGCCGACTTGTTGGGTTTTGGCACCACTGGAGGCGAGGTGCTTGGGCGCGGGGATCTCGGGCTCTCCTACCTGGTACGGGTACGTGATGCAGGCGGCAAACAGCTTGGAGAGCGCGGCGAACTGCAGGTACTCGAGCGTTGAGAGCCGATGCTGCACCGGTCGGCCACGGCGCCGGTTGTACAGGCTCTTGAGCTCTTCGTACGCCATGAACTGGAGCGCGCCGTGTGACACGCCCCAGATGCCCGGCACGAAGCCCCGGTAGAGACCGCGCGTACCCTCCTGACGGTACGTCTTGCGCAGCGCGTCCAGCATGCCCGAGTAGCGCTTGCTCTCCGGCAACGTGGCGTCCAGCGTCGTCTGGAGGCAGAGCCTACCGAGCGGAGAGGCGGGCGACGTTAGCCGCGTGTTCCGCTGATTACCGAGGCAGTGGCGCGTTCCAACACGCTAAGCCTCGGCATGGACGGAAATGCTGTATTCAGTGCAGTGCGCGCAACAGCTGTTCGTCCATGCAGACACCGTACAGAGGTCGCTACCTTATCGTGCCTGGATGTCCCGAAGCATTCTAAGCGGACATTCATTCTGTCGCCTGTAGATGGCGCTAAGAGTCACTCACCGAGTGCGCACCACGCTGATGGGATTGGTCAGCGCCAGCGTCAGGACGCCCGCCTCGGAGGCCACGAGCATGTGACGGGCGGCGCCCAGGTCTCGTGACGGGTCGCCCGACTGCATCCACGACTTGAGCGAGCTGTAGCTGCAAACGAGCGGTCAGAGTCAGCATCCAGCCAGCGTCGGCAGGCTGGAGTGGACGACCGGGTCAGTGCACGCGCCGCTCGCACCCAAGTAGGACGATGTCGCAACGGCAAGTCTTATCGCGACAAGTCTGGTGCAGCCGTTCCGGGGACTCAGAAGCACGTCCGGCCGGGTTTCCCGCGCGCGTCAGCCGTGGATTACGGCGAAGTGCCCGCCGGGTCAGCCATACTTACAACATGAAGTAGAGGCCCCAGGAGGCGCCGGCGCCGCACAGGTTGGGCGTGACGCCGCGGTAGAGGCCGCGCACGCCTTCCGAGCCGACGATCGTGGTGAGCGCGCTCGCCACGCTCGTGTACTGGGGGCGCGCGCGCATGGCGCCGCCGTCCACGGCGAAGCGGATCTTGATGAGATCGAGCGGGTGCAGCAGCAACGTGGAGGTGACGCCGCCGGCCACGCCGCCGGCCAGGTGCTGCAGTGGCAGCGGCCGCCGTAGGGTGCCCGGCGTGGACATGGCGGCCGGTTCGGCCCTCACGGCCAGAGTCAGCTCGGGCGGCAGCAGCGGCGCCGGCAGCGAGGCGACGGGTGACTCGCAGACCAGCAGCGGCGGAGCGGCGACGGGCAGGGTAGAGCAGGGCCGGGCTGGGGTCTGCTGAACGGTGGCCAGGATGGCGACGGGTCGGCTCGAGGTGCGACGTTCGCCGCTGGCGGCCGCCTGCGCAGCCAGAGCCGAGGCGACTGAAAAAGCGTTCACCGCGCCGCGCGGCTTTTATACCCAGGCAGCCGGACCGCCCCAGCTGGCGCCTAACGGCAGATGGCAATGGGGGGGCTTGGCCTTGCTTTAACACCGCCCGACGGCGGCGGTGCTGCGGCCTGGCGGCGTGACGTAGCCGTCACTCCTCCAAACGTGGCGCTCCGATTGGTCGATGGCGGGGGCCGGTCCTGCGGTCGATGGCGCAACCGTGACGTCGCTGGCGTGGGCGCGCTCCGGGCAAGCGGGCGTCGCGGCTGTTCTGGAGGGGCGGCGAAAGCTCTCCATCCGCGTGGAGATCCTGTGGGCTGTCGGTCCGTCAGACGCACAAGGTTCGTCGCGTGTCCATGGTGCAGCTCACTGTTGCCGATGTAGCAGTGCCGAAAAAGTGAGATCGCTCGTTAGGGCCGGAACACCCGCCCGAATGCTCTGGACTGTTCCGGACCCACGTCAGCGCGGGCCTGGCGCCGCCCCTGGCGCAGCGGCGTCATCCAAGGCGGACCGGCCAGAGTACAGAGCGTCTCCGGCCTTGGCTGCAGGAATGCTCGGCCTGGAGCCCAGCCGAGAGCGGCCGCATCGGCTGACGTAATGTGAGCGCGAGCGGCGTCAAACGCGCGCCAGGCACACGGGCCGGGCCACCGCCGCATAACCCGCGTCTGATCCCGGTCCACGGCGGGAGCACGCGGCCCGTGCGTGGTGCCCGGTTGGTCCGGCGGTGTGAACGGCCTGCCGCGTGACCGCACTGGCCGTGAGAGGTCCAGGCGTGAGCATGCTCGTTTCGCCGCTGTTTTTTCAAGGCCGATGGTTATTGCGTCGCTTCTTAACAACTTGCCTCGAAGGTTGGGGCAGAAATTGTTGGCGAATTACTGCTGTAAAACATGACGCGATGAACTCGACAGGTGACCATAAATTAGAATACTGAGTGATGGTGTTGCTGCCCCTCCCCCCCCCCCCAGCCCAAAGCTGCTCATGACCGTAATTTTAAACCTCTAGATTGGCATGGCATCATGTGATGCTGTGACGTGAGCGAGCTGACTTTGTGTAGTGAGAAGTGATGCCAGTAGGGTGGTTTTAAGAGCCCCAGATAAAATGTACGCCTCTGGTCTTATTTATCGTTCTGCACTTCCGTGGTGTATTTTTGTTGAGTCGGGATGGTATCGATTCCGTTCACACGATAAGTCGGTGTCGAGTTAAATTAACCCAACTGCCGACGCAAAAAACCGAGGTAGGTAGCATACCCTAAAACCACATATCTATGCATATATTCATATATACATATAAACGCACGTTGTATATACAGCAACTGAAGCGTCAGTCAGGCAAATAAAATAAGCATGTATGCAGCAAAGCTTTTGATGTCAAAAAGAGGTGACTCTGTCGGAATCAATGCCGTAATTGAGTGGTGTTCATTGACTCGGAATCGGAGTCGACTCAAAATATTCTGAAGTGTTCGCGCCGTACTCGTTATCCGTCTTATACGTTGTGGCTACAATCAGAATCGATTCCGATGACGCAGAGCCGAACGCAAGACTGCGTTGACTATGACAGATTATGAAAATCACTGAAGTGGATGCAGACACGGAGGCTTTGACGCTTAATTATCGAAGGGACTTGGCACCGTGTTCGCGCCGACGCTCCCAACCGGTATATCTGAGGGCCAATAAACTTGCGCTACCAAACACCGTTTGAACGTCCAGGAAGCCGATAACGTCTGGCTTTCGATGTTGACGCGACGCTTGTTTAGGCCAGTCATCTCGCAAACGTCGAACCGCAGGCCGGTGCGCTCCAGCAGATGTTACGGCGCCATCGCCGGCCCAACGCTACGCGGTACCAACCCGTCACTGCAACTGCATTGACATTTAAGGAGTCTGGGCCGGGTTCGGCGGCTAGCCAGTGCTACTTCCCCTCCCCCACCTGCGCTCGCAGTCGAGATTATGCACCGACAAAGCCATGCTCTCAGGAACCAGGTGCTGGTCGCGCGTAGCGGACCAGTCCGAAACAGGCAAGTGCACAGCCTGGACCGTCGTCCCTGGATCGTCAGTCCCCGCTGGCACATGATTCGTCAAGGCCGACAGGCGCGCCTCGCTGTACGGCAGTGAGAGCGCATGCAGCACAGGGGCGGATCCGGCACGCTCGCTCCGCCTCTACTGTACGGCACGCGTGATGGCCTTTGGCAGCACGGGACTGAAGCCGACCGATGCTCCACATCCTGACGCGTGTGCTTCGACATTGCCAGCGAGAAAGGAAGGGCGAACGGAAGAATACAACAGACAATGACAAAAAAGCGAACAAGCACTTCGCGGAGATCGGAAGCAGGTTCGTAAACTGCGTGACGATCCGCTGCATTCTATGGGACACGATTAACAGGATATATACCCACCAGTGCTTACATTTGTTTGGCGATCAGGCCTATCCATAAAGAAATTTGACATCTTAGAATAACCAATGTTTTTGAAAAATCAACCACGTCGCTACAGCGTGTACTGAACTAAAAGAAGGTATGTTAGATGTCGGATCCTTCCAAGAAAAGCGGTTACTTTCCGGCCTGCATAATGTTGTCGCCGGCGTCTCAGTCGGTGCTAACGTCTGCTGTTGCCACCCGGCTTCATTGTGCAATGCGACACCAGAGACTAGTTTGTGCGGTTCACCACGGACACAAGAGAGCGAGGTTAGTCCGACGAGCTTTCATCGTACGAACTTCTGCTGTACGAACTGCTGTCCTACGATCTATTACGCATTTGCCGGGCGAAAAAATCTTACTTTAACCGCGAGCGCAGGCGATCTGGAAACATATGTGCCCTTTCACGTACTTACACCTATCAAAGTTAAAAGTGGCGGGACCACGTTCCTCTTGGTCGAAAAGCGAAAAGCTTGTGTAGGAGTGAATGGAATCAGTTTGCGTCTGATGAACTTTGACCGCCTAGGAATCGTTTGCGGTGTCCAGTTTCTCGGCGACGGGTGCCACGTGCGCGAACCCTGCCTTTCGCCTTCAAAACAGCGGTGACCTCGGACCGAGGCCGCTCGGGCGCTGACCGTCATGGACCAGGGACCCACGCCCACCGGGCTTTATCCCTAGGGCTATACCCAGCGACCCTGCAATCAACGGAACTAAACCGACTGAACACGCCGCGCAACGCCACAAGCCCTAGGAGCTACACCCAGCGATCCTGCAACCAACGGAACTAAGCCCACTGAACACGCCGCGCAACGCCACAAGCCCTAGAAGCTACACCCAGTGACCCTGCAACCAACAGAACTAAACCGACTGAACGCGTTGCGCAAGGCATAAACCCGAATGACTTCACGCTTCCTCAAGAGACTACTGGAGACCTTGACGGCGCGTCCATCCAGCGGGACAGTTGCGGCTGAACTTTGTACGCTCTTACGGCAGGAGCACGTGACTTTGCTCACCGCCCAGCCATCCATACATACAGCACAAACTGCTCCTCTGGCCACGACAGTCAGAAGCGGGATGGCCGTGGATTGTGTTAATCTCAAGGAAGGCGGTCTTCGTATATTTTGCTGCGTGTGAATTGGAACGCATTGTTCCGTCGAGTACAGGAGAACGGGATGAAAGGCAACAGGGGGTGAAGGCGAATGGAACGGGACTTGCGGCTTTGATAAATATATGTAAGCATATACTGGGGTGGCTTTGTTGTACATGCATACGGTAAGTATAATGTAAAATAATATATAATTATATATGTATATATATATATATATTTATTTATATATACAACCGTATTTCACCTTCATTATCTAATCTAATAAAGATATGATAAACGTAAATGCGTATATGCGTAAAAGGTGTAAAAACGACAACAAAGTTAAGCGCGTTTGAGTTATGTTTGGGTTCAGCAAATTTTGCACCGACAGATTGTGGGTACATTCGTAATGACCTGGAAGACGGAAGAAGCTATGCCGTTGACATCATTTATGACGTCATACTCCATATTCTGCTGCACCTCTTTGGGTTCGCAGCGACTCGGATGGCAAAGATTACGCGTAACATCACGTAGAATCGTCGCCGGACGCGCCGAGCGGGTTCAGTGAAGAAAAAAGACGACGCGCGCCCGGGACCGACGGCGGGTGAAGGCAGGGTGTGTTATACAAACAGTGTAATTTGTGGT
Source organism: Pollicipes pollicipes (assembly GCF_011947565.3). Taxonomy (NCBI): domain Eukaryota; kingdom Metazoa; phylum Arthropoda; class Thecostraca; order Pollicipedomorpha; family Pollicipedidae; genus Pollicipes; species Pollicipes pollicipes. Next base: position 11,575,197 of record NW_023596297.1, on the reverse strand, counting down.
TTGCTGTTGGGAGCACGCATAGTGGGTGCGAACGTAAATGCTATTGTTTCACATGTGCAGTTGCTGTCAGGAAAGTGAGGAAGATGTAAGCGGTAGGTAAAAGCGTAGCGCAGCGTGTACGTCCAGCAAAAATTATATGTGACGTCAAATAGAATAAAGCATTCTTGGCACGCTAGAATACACACTGTATTTACCTTTGTATGCAGTTAACACTCAATCTCAATGTGATGCCTATGCTTATAACCATAGGCTGTGTCTGACGGGTTTGTCATATCACGAACCATGCGGAGGATATGCGGTGGCATAGCCGCCTGCTGTAGAAGAACCAGAATGAACTTCCTGTCCGGTTCGATTCGGAGGTGGGCCGAGCAGATGATTTGGGATGACTTTGCATTCAAAACACTGTCGTGGGGTGTAGAGAGAGGAGAAGTTCGTGCTGATCTCGTGCAACATCTGATACAGAAGCGTTCTTGCCGCATCTTAACGCCACAAATGACCGGACAACGTGATGTAAAAAAGCACGCAGTTGAACTTAAATGATTTAAGATTATTTTGCACTGATCGAAGCAAGTATTTTCTTGGATCTCAACGTTCTAGATTCAACTTTCCCGGCATGAACGAATGGATGATGTTAGATGTAGCCCAACTTTTGACAGCTAGCGGTGGATAAGATGCAACCTTTCTATATCAGTCTCCTGAATTAACACCGTGGCTGCCGTGCGAACAATATCGGAATACCGGAGTACCGCATCTTTTCTTGATGCCGTGACCCAGCAGGTGGGTATCGCCAAATTAGAACATATTTTTCCACTGAGTGTCGGCACGGTGTGCATGTCATTTTGACATATGCGTTATCTCGAACGGTTGATCTAAGAGAATCATTCCAGATGAGTCTGAAACTTGTTATCTGTTCACTGCTGAAAAGACTGAAAGGAAAGCAAAACACTCTGTAGAGTTATTCCAGCCACCCAATCATGGCCGAAAAGAGTTCCCCAACCCCCCACTCAACCCCAGCAAACTGTTAACAACCGTCTCTCCATTCAGGCGCGATCGATTCAATGTTTGTCGTCCGCTCTTCTGGAAGTTTCCTGAAGTCTTGTCAGGACATTCACGGCCGGATAGATGGCAAAGGTCCGAGCAGGAGCGTTGTGCACCAGCCTGGTTATCGTTCCGTTGGCGTAATGTCAGCAAAAACCCGCTCCACTGAAGCATGCCCGCAGCGCCGTGGCGCATCCACAGGAAACTCGTGCCTGAGGGGGGGGGGGGGGGGGGGGGGTAGGCACGGTTGACCGGAGTTTGGCAAGTGCGGGCGGGCTGCGGGGCAGCAGAGACAGCTTGGCATCTGCGCAGGTTTGGTTTTGATTGAAATCCAGCGACTGCACGCTGAAAAGGTCGCTTGCAGATCAGGATCAAGTTTTGTGTAATCAGTTTGGAGCGTTGTGCCAGGAAACTACGAGCCGGTCCAGCATTGCGACACAAGCAAACCAGATGGCTAGCTCACATGACGAGCGGCCCGTACGTCCTACGGGTCTATGTAAGCACGTCGCAACGATGCTTATGAGCCATGTTTATGAGCCCCGAGCCATGAGCAGCCCGTCAGTGTCCGCGCAAGCGAGTGACGCAAGTATTGTGCGCAGAGATGCGAGATTGCTTTCAGGTGGGGGATCGAGCCCTCTCCACCTGCACAGCTGAGCTCTCCTACTCAGGGAGCGCTCCCAACTTAAGACATCAACCTGCACAGCTGGGTTCACAACTGATAGCTGAACCCCCACCCCGCAGCTGAGCTCTCCCACTCAGCGAGCGCTCTCTCAGCACAATTCCTCGTTTAGCTTTCAAATGAAAGACAAAATGCATGAATTGAGTTTTTAAGCTTCTCCGAAGACGAAGCAAAAAGCACAGATCCGGAGAGACATCAGTATCTGGGGCTTTCCGGTGTTTTTCCGACGCTGGGCTGACCACCACTTACTGATTTTGCGACACTGGGCTTCTGATTTTGGTAGCATGTATGCGTCTCGAAGGCATCGCAGCATGCTTACTTTACGGAACGACGTCGTCAGTCGCGTGGACCTTACGACACATGCCAGCCGTCCACACGAATTACTTCACATCAGCAGGGGCCGCGCAGCCGACTTTGCTCTCGCGTAAATGTTCGTGTGATTTTTTCCGGGTCTTTTGCGCAACAGCTCGTCGCACATACACACGACCATACGCAGACGCGCATGCAGCGATCAGCAATACGCCGACGCCGCACACGGCTCGCGCAGTTAACACATCCCAGCTCGTGTCGTTTCAACTGCACTTCAGTGGGATGCTTGATAATGTTTGTGATGGCCCAATACAGTCGGCAGCATTTTACATCGCGATTAATGGGCCCCACAATCGGAGCAGTTCTTATCATGCAGCACACAGTGCATCAAATTTAAAACAACAGGTCCTCTGACATGAACGGACCCCGCATTTGCTTCAATGTTTCCACAATCTATTTTCAAAAACCTTTTGCTTTCCGATTTGCAGCCTCTTGTCTATGTACGTATCAAATAGCTCACATGTAATCTCACTTTCTCTAAATATTCGAATGGCCTTGAACTGATTGGGTACATCACAACCAAGATGGCACTTGTTTTTTTGCGTAACATTGCAAACAATATATTGGCTTCCGTTGCTACTACTTAGTACGCATCTGGCAGTACCATTCACTCCAATAAATAATATATCGCAAAATATCTTAGCATCATGACAAGCAACAAAGTGATGACCAAGTGCATACACTTCATCACATTGGTTACTGAAATGATCTGTAACTGCGCGTCTGGAAACCAGGTGCCTCCTTTTTGGGTAATGTCTATACATGATTCTGTATTGCTATGTTTGTTATTTCGTCGATGACGTTACTTTAATGGTTAAAGCGTGGACTTCTGCCCATTTAGCTCCAAAATTGATGCCTTCTGTCAATCAGCGTTTTTGTGCTGTAGCTATATGCTTCTGTAATCTTAACGCGTGTAGATGCCTACCCGTGAGTTATCTAATCGCTTTTTTACTTTCCCTTAAATGAACAACAAGGTTAGCGGCTTTTTCGTCAAAACTTAATGTTGCATCGCCATCTCGCAGCATAACCTTTCACTGCCTGGGTATGGCATAGCACCAACAATTCATGCATGCCAAGAAATTTACACACATGACGTTCGTGTGATAGTTAATTTGAATGGGTCCCTCTCGCTGCTTTCGGGTTTTACCAGAACACCGGAAAGCTCGCGTATGTTAATGTTCGCGGCTTCTTAAAATGCAGCTGTAAACCCTACCATATATTTTTAAGAAGGAATGGACATCTGCATAGACAAAGGAACACGGGAATAGGTGACCGGGTGAACTGTGGCTCATCCGCTCCCCACACAAGATTAGCATTAGCCATACGAATGGGATGATGCATGGGAAAATTGCCTCAGAAATGATTTCCAACGCTGCTTTTCGAGACGCTCCTTCGCATCCTTGTGCACCCTAAAATTTGGAAGTCCTACTGGCTCAGCAAAGAGAATAGCTGTAAGGTGTCAGAGATCACCTATGTGCTAGCCGGTGAATCCTTGCGTAGTTTGGTAAGCGCCGCTAAGAGGCGCTCGCGTTCTCCTCCTCCTGCCCAGGCGTCCCGTATGAGTGACGCGGCCGTGGGGGTCAGGAGAGGAGGCAATAACAGGGAGAAGACTGAGAGCCGCCGGCGCGGGGACGGACGTGTCGGCGGGACGGACTGTGACGAGGGCCTGTGACGAGTGTTCAATACAGAAGTGACTTTGGACGTACCGTGTGTACCAGTGAGCTGGAGGTGAGACACCGGAACTGCAGAACTTAAACATTCTCGCATGGCATAACACAAAGTTTCTCTTGTTTTTACGTTTCTTCTTACGACACATTCAAAGTCAAATATTTCGTGCAGTGTTGTGACACGTGGACTCCGATTTACGCACAGGGTACATGCTTTCGTGGTGCGTGGTGACCTATATGTCTGGTATATTACGCACTATGGGACTCTGTTTTCTGTTTTGACATTCTCATACATAGTCTGATTATGTGACCACGTGACTTGATTATGTGACTTCCAAGAAAGCAAATAGCTGAAATGTTTCCGTAGATGTTACATTGGTTATGGAGTGTGGTCGATTCAGGTGCGCAGTAACGGAAAGTATAGTGTGGGGCCAAGATATCGCCATATCGCTATTCGTTTTACATATTGGTGATCAAAACTAGGATTCCACTCTGTTCAAATCGGGCTTCATTCTGATCCTTGCACAGCGCTCTACGGCATGGTAGCTATTAGTTTATCGATGCACCCTGTGCCCGCTATACAGCATTCTGCTCATGTCATGCCCAACGTATTCCGTGTTGCCATAATTTCAGGATCCTTGCCTCTATTCCCATTTAGCCTCGGGTCGGCTCGTGGCCTCTGAGCTCGCTGACAACGTCAGAGTGCAACGTAGGGTGAGCGATACTTCGACCGCCTTTATGGCATTCGTTTGACAGCTCCTTTAATGATGCTTCAAGTCTGGTCTTCCTGCAGATAACGGGTATCGCTTTACCTGCAATGATAACTTACTGCAGACATCCGAAGCAAACAAAACACTCGCACTGGCCAACGTTACACCTGTAGAGGTCACGACACCCATAAAAATGATTTGCGGCTATCGAAAAGCTTGAGTCACATGAACAAACACCGATCCGCCATCCCGGAGCCGGATTAGCACTGTTTACTGCGGATATGGATGCCATTGATGCACACTGAGTGCCGGCTAGCTTTGCTTGGGTGGTGCGGTATGGATCTTGCGTGCTTAGCGTAACTTGTAATCGACGCAGCTGTCCGTACTCAAGGTACAGCTCTCCGTGCTCTCACCGGAGGATATTGCGGCGGTATGCGTAATCGTGATCACGAGCCGTGTGCCACGGCCAAGCACCTCACTTTTTTGTAAATTCATGAGGCCGGCTATCCGATCCTCAGAGAGGCTGCCATTTCCTGGACGTCATAATGCCAAAGTCATCCCCTGGGATGACATAATACTCACAGTGATACGATGCCTCGCACAGGAGCGTGTTAGCACTTCCCTGCGATGGCGAAACGGCGCACCGATAGCATCTGCATGCCGTTTCCTGTAACTCAGCCGCAACCCCAGCGTCGCAGTACCGCCGCCTGCATGCGCTAATTCGGTAACACAATTCCTGCGATGCGACGCGACCGTTCGCAAGACGGCGGCTCTGTGACGCAACAGCAGCGGCACAACCGCCGGTAGTACGCGTGCGGCCGGTGCGCCCGCCGAATGCCGGTGCTCCGGGGAGCCCCCGTCTGCGCCGTACGAGCTCGGACATCCCGCCGCGCTGCCGCGAACCGCCGGCCTCGTCAGCGCGCCGAGCCGGCCCCGGCGCCGCCAAGTGCCGGGAACTCCCGGTTCCGAGCACCCATGCCGCGCCGCCCCGTCACGCTGCGCGGGCCGGTCGGCGGGCGGGCCGCGCGTCCGAGCTGCAGTGCTGATGACGTAATGCACCCAGGGCCTCATGACTTCCCATGACTCCTTCATGACTGTCCGCTCCCGAAGGCGTGGCGACCCTGGTAAGAGGAAGCCAGCGGCGTGAGCCGTGGCGGGAAGGAGGTGGCGGGCAGCGGTGTTTATCAGCTAAGTTGGGGAGCGCAAATAGGCTTGATTTACGGTTGTTACTATCGAGCTGCTGAGGAGCGCATGCCCGTCTGGAGGCCGGCTGTCTCGTGATGATGACATAAGTCCATTGGCCATGGGTTGGATGTTCGTATTATTTCAAATATTTCGCAACCCTTCACGATGTATCTCCGATTTTATTCCATTGTTTCTATGCACAAAATCGGGCATTTGCTGATATGCTAGCCGATGACGAATGGTGCAATCTCATTTTTACAAGGCGGGCTGTTTACGTTTGCACATTCGGTGGTCGATTATTTGTAAGTTGTTCAGTGCATTAGTGAGGAATATTATTCACACAGATAAGACAGTAGCAATAGCCTTATTCTTCGAAGAAAAACCAGGAGAATAGATATATATTTGGGTTGATATTTTGGCAACATGCCTTTATCAAAACAATGCCAGAAGTTTTGCTATTGTTTCGATAGAGGCATGTCGCCGAAATATCGACCCAACTATGTCTCCATTCTCCTGTTTTTTTTCTCCGAGAAATAAGGCAACTACTACTGTCTTATATAGGTCGATTGTTTGTCACAACTGATGGATGTGGTGCGTGTATGTGTGTGCTTAGCCCGTGTGCGTTCACTAAGCCGTGTGCGTGCTGCGCTCGTGCATGGGTTTGTGTATTGACGTGAATAGCTGGATAAAAAGAGAACTTGATAGCTTTTTCAAGAGGTCGCAAACTGTGACATCCCCAAGACATTGCAATTTACGCGCAAACCCGCATCGTTCATCTCCAAACTTATTTGTCAGGAACGATTACGCGCACCATTTAGAGCCACAATTTCAGCTCGCAGTGAGTACACTGAACGCTTGGCTTTTGTAAGCTACAGGAAAGTGCTTCATGACCGCCGGCGTTGCCACTGCTCACGTCAATCGCAACGACAGAAGCTGGGGAACATGATGGTGTACCGCTGGTATCTGGATCGTATCGGGATTTAAAGCATGCACTAAGGTAAATTATATCCACTTTGAAGAATAAACACGTTCCAGCGTGTATGGCATGCATCGTAAGTCTGCGTATGTCTTTTCCGCATGTTCAACACGCACGTGTGCACGCATCGCACGCTTCGCACGCTTCACACGCTTCTACCTTCACACGCTCAGATAACGCTCTCATTGGCTTAAACGGAGAACGCTCGCGTTCGGCAGCTATGACGTCATCGGCTTCGTTTTACAGCCGTAGCTAGAAATAGGTTAAAAAATCCAAACCCCAGCAGGTATCAGTTCAGTGGTAGCTGTCATGGGGAGCACCTGACCGCCTCGGCAGCGGAGTCGCCTGGGGATTGCGCCCTGCCGACCCTGACGCGGCCCACGGACATGCTCGACAGTCGGCTCGCCGCCACGACGGCCGTGCACGAACGGGTGCGTCTCGAGAGACTGTGTCAGCGGGTGTGTCCGGAGTGTCAGACATCGCTCGGTTGTTGACCTTCCCACTATCGTCGTCTGATAGCGAGATGGATGTCCCGGCTGCTCGCAAACGGATCTTGATGTCTGCAGCCGCTCGGTTCGCCTTTGTCGGTGGACCGGTGGCGCAGTGGGCGGCGTGCAGATACCGCGTTGGAAGGTTTCGAGTGCAGCTTGTCCGGACTCCGCGTATTTCACCGACGTTATCGGGTGACAAGCCGTGTGCCGCAATCGACAGATAAGACAAGACAGTCGTTCGCAATGAACGCGTGTTTGTTATGGTCTATCGCCCAAGAGGAAACAATATGTCTCAAGGTGTTAATAAGGAGCGCATGGACGTGGATCAAGAGGAATGTTCATGCACGCAGGTTGGGGTGGCGGTAATACAGTGGGAAAACGTCGGAGAAACCAGAGGTTCGGGGTTCGATTCCCCGTGGTGCCCACTCTTCCTCACAAGGTGAGAGACCGGCGACGCCACCTGACCTCAGCTCCTGAGCTGTCGTAAGGCCCTAATGACTCACACATGCAGATAGCTTGTATAAACGAAGGTGGACGAAGCAAAACGCCCATTGCTGGTTGACGAAGCAAGACGAATGTTGCTGGGTGACGGCGCAAAACAAGCGTTGCTAGGTGACGTCTGTAAACCAGAGAGGCGGAGCGGGCGGTCTCAACTCGTTCAGATCGCACCCCCACGCTCAAATAATGTTGCAGATAAAAAGTCCCTCGTTGTTTTCCCTGACGGCTTCACGGTTTCAGATCCTATTTTTCCTATCCTTTCTCGCAAAATGGCCCAAGTCGCCGACACCAGTCCCCCTGACCTTTCATTGTGAAATCCGGCAACGTGGGGGAGGTGAGGTTTCCAATTAGTGGCCGAACGTGCACGCAAGTTTATTTGACTCGATAGGTGTTATACGCTCGTATAACTCGGAACAATTTTGGCATACCCGAATTTTTTACATCAAGCTACCTTCTTTTGTATTCGGGGCAAGTGTGGCTTATCATACTTGAGTTTGCGCAAATTTTGTCAGAAACGCCGGGACTAATCAAGGTTCGTAATGCGAGCAGATTTGAATCAAGGTACTGAATCAAAAAGGTCACGGCAAATCGCTGAGTGCGATTTTGTACTCTGTGTTTAGACAACATCGAGTACTTGAAAACAAACGTTTGTTTTCGTAAAATGATGTGCACGCTGCATGCCAGAAGATACCCCATAGATTTGTGTTCCTAAGCAACAAAACTCCACTCAGACTTTGAATGACTCACGTGCCCCATCTACGATTATAAAATGGATAGACAAGGTAGATCTACAAGGAACACTGGAGATTCTGCCAAAACTTAGGGGAAACCACTTTCAATTAGCAAAAGGCAGGAACTGAACTGTGGAGAGGCAGATATAAGTTACTCAAAGAGTAGTGAATTATTGGGATGGACCGCCATACGACGCTGAGGAAAACCCCTTTCCATCAATACTTAAAATCGTTTGAACAAGTTCTGTCGGTCTTAACATCTCATTTGTTGCTAAATTCAGGCAGGTCAAGTGGTGAGGTTATTGCCAAGGATAGGAACCGAACCTGGGCAAAGGCAACCTCGATGGGCCCTTGTTGCTCTTTATTGATCTGGTGTATGCATGCCTTTATGTCTAACGGCAGCCTTGGACGCTGCGGAGGGACAGGTGGCGATCGCTGCGTCCTTGCTGATATGCTGACAAATATTAAGTAACTGGCCCCTCGCCTCACTTACGTCTTCTGCCACTGTCAGCAGGATCCTTTAAAATCATATTTAATGGTTAACAACTGTCAGGCTGGCTCAAGCGTGGCCAAATCCCGTTCCTGTAAATTCCACAAAGCTTTTCATGCGTCTAAATTTTAAAGCTAGTGAAAGCTAAAGCATGGATCTTTAACTCCAAGAGGCGAGATAAGGCAGCATGCGGTCGTCCTATGCATTTTTTATTGTAGTATTGCCCTTGGATGAAGGCAAATTTTGGATATTTGTGTGGACGATTTTAATGTTGTGCATAGTTAGATGCCTTATCCCAACAATGCTTTGTGCCGTTTTCAGGATTTGGAACTGTGAGGTACGGATTTTGATTGGTCTTGTTTTGTTTTGGAGTGTTTCACATTTGAAGATATTGAAGCAAGTATCAGATACAGAGAGGAGAGAAGTGATAGCCTTATTCCTCGTAGAAAAACCAGGAGAATGTAGAGATAGATGCGTTGATATTTTGGCAATACGTCCTCATCGGAACAAATAGATTGTATACGATTATATTTTACTTAGCTATCATCGCCGCATGGCTTAGAAATGGAAGAATTTAAATGACGCTGTTGTGACCATCATGAATGTCAAGATGACCTTGAAATACTCTCCCCGAAAAAGCCCTTTCATCTTCGCGGACGTTTACCTCAGCAAGTAAAGGGGTTTAGGTCTTAAGAGGGACAGGGCTGTGAACTGCACCCAGTAATGTTCAAGATGGCTATTCCATTTCGAACCCCTATAGAAGTGTAGAACACTCCCATTAAGATAACCTTGGCCTAGAACGGCCTTTGTCAACGTCCCAAGAGCAATGAAGCTCAGATATAGTCCACTACCCTTGCATAACATGCTAAGTGTCAAGATGTGAAACAGCTCACACATCTACCTAGCTGTTTAATTACAATTGTAACTGTACAAGGCTAGCAGAAAGTCTCTTTCTATCTAAGTCATGCTCTGAAAAGGCTTCTGCCATGAAAAAATGCACGCAATGTGTATGGCTCTGTCCTGCGTGTCTGATGCATTCGAAGCACCCGTGATTCTAGTTGATAATGTTCTGCAATCTTGTTTGCGTCTGTGGTGGTCGCAAATAGAAAAGTAGCCACACATGCATCAGTCAAGCCTTGGGGCTCCTCCGTCTTTGGGGTGCGTGCCATGACCGGACCTGTCTCACGATAAAGTCAGCAGCCAGCGGAAAATAAACCAGAGGCCGCTGTTCGTCGGTGTTGAGAACGCTCGCCGACGCTCGACATCCAAAGACCCGCGCAACCAGCGCTTCTTAAGATAATTACATTTTTCACCTGAGGGCATCTAGTCCATCCAAAAAGCACCCGTGTTTCGATCGTTGATAGACGGGTAAGTGAATTTGGTGGTTTTTAAAGGGTGAGCAAGGTGTAGTACGCTTCAAAGGGATTTGGCCCTAAGCTTGGGCTCATGTAGGGAGGTGACAGATAAATATGCAAAGGCGCTGACAGGGATATTTGCGCCACCAATAACTGTCCTGCGTCGTTTAGTGGCGCGTAATGTAATAAAAATCGTGTCCACCACACGGCTGAAACAGGTACAGCGAACCGCTCAGCCTTTCTCCATGTACCACGGTTTGATTTGCCTTTACAAGATTGTGCATCTCATTGATTACGCCTGATCACCTTGTCCATGCATCACCAGTCACACCGCAACGGCAATGGAGACTACAGGGCAAACACAACTCAATGGATGCACCAAAGTGTACCGTCCGAATTCCGCCTGTCGTGAGCCGACGACCAGCCTCCGTATGCGTATGCGTGTGGACGACCACTGGCTTATGAGTGTCTTCTAAGCTCAATGTCGGTCAAGGACTCGCTGCGCTCGGCCATCGCTGTCAGGCCCGGCGCCGACAGGGAGCGTGATCGCGTCCGGCGGGGCTGGGCGCCGCGCCGGCCCTGCACCCCAGATACCAGTCAATGCCTGGACACCCCCTGCTCGCGAGCGGTCTGGCGATGCAAAAAGGGAACGTGCCGACCGTTGTTCTGCTTTATCCTCGCCGCTCCGGTCAGCATGGCAACGGCGAGCGTCCCCTCGCGCCGGCCGTCCCACCTCGGCGGCGGCCGCCTGACGACAGCCAGCCGCCCGGACCGGCCAGGGGACGGTCAGGTCTCCCGCACGTGTTTACAGGCGGTCGTGCCACCAGTTCCTGGACTGCTGTCACGGCAGCCGACAGCACCGCCGCTGACCGGGTGGCGCGAGGTTTTTGCGCGCTAACGCGATATGATGCACTCATTTACTTTGTCGTTTGCTTTGATCTGAAGCGGGCTGAGTATGGCTGTTTGTGGCAAAGAAACTCAAGCGATTTTTCTGCCAAAATGGCACCTCATCGCCCTCGAATGTTGCATGCACTTGATTCTGAATTTGTGATGACTGAGTGGTGAGAACATTCGCCTCCAACGTGGGGGTCCCGGGTTCGAATCCTGTTTACGTCACGACCACTGAAATGGTCACTGCCATCGCTGGCGTTCCATCAAGTGGTGCACTTGTGTTCCTGAGCCGCTTACCAAATTACAGTAGGATATTGGGCTGTAATGCCCGGCACATGAGAACTAGTGACGAACCGCGCATTACCGAAAAGAGGCGCTCTGCAGCAAGCGGGCATGCTCGTCTTGGTGATTCGCTTCGATCAGTCAATCCATTTCAGTATTTATTGACTACCTTCATGTATGTACCCCCAAGAAATGTTATGGACATGGCCGAATAAGACCATGACAGAATAAAACCAGCATGGTTAACTGGTCATGTGACACTTCCCAACTACCTGTGGCTGTGAAGTTTCTTGTTCAGACGGCTTGAACAGCTTGCAAACCACCCGATCAGTTGAACAATACAAAACACTGGCCAATGCGCAGTTTGAGTTCGCACTTTGCCTGCAAGTCACGTTTTTGCCCATCGGTAGGTCTGATGCAAGGAATAACGGAAAATGTCGCCATTGCCGCGCGCTTGTTAAGATTTGGGTTCGAGGTTCATTTTTCAGAGAAGACAACAAGACACGATGAGGACAGCGAGCACTCTGCGACCGGCTGCGGCGCGCCTGGCACAGTGCCCAAACAAACAGCTCGCTGGTGACATCGTGTATTTGACACTTCAACGCAACAGTTCTCGCGAAATGTACACTCACATACACAAAATGCTAGCATGCTCTCTACACGACACCGAGTTTTGATTTCGCAAACTCAAATGATAGTGACATTCAACAAAAACAAGTGTGTTGACAGCGGGGCTCGTTCCATTTGGCATAGGAGGCACGGGGCCGTCGCCCCGCCCCACTCCTCCGTTCAATAACACTATATCACATTATGAAGGCGCGGCGACACATAATGGCATGCATAAGGGAATACTGTTGTGGAGCGTGGCACAGGGCGCCTGAGGGGTATGGCGGACACCAGGGCTATATCCGCATCTCACTCTCGGAGCTGGACGAGGCGCCGGCCAGCAGGTGGGAGCGGTGGTGCGCCGCCGCCGCCGCCGACGCCAGGCCGCGCGGCACGTGCGGCGACATGGACGGCGAGCGCGTGGCCAGCGGCGAGAGCGCCGGCGAGAACGACGGCGACATGGCCTGCGCCGCGAACGCCTCCTGCGAGATGGGCGAGCGCGGCAGCGACGGCATCGACACGAGGCCGAGACTAGAACGGGGCGGCAGCGGCGCCGCCACCGAGCGCGGCGCCACGTTCGTCAGCAGCGGCGGCGGCCGCTTGGCCGCGCTCACCGCGTACGGGCTGGGCGCGCTGTCGTCCTTGAGCCGCGCGATCTCGGAGAACACATGCGCCAGCGGCTGGTACTGCGGCCCCCAGTTGAGCAGGTAGTCCCAGTTATAGCTGCCGGTCAGCTCCTCCTCGCTGTGCACGATCGAGCTGAGCGAGCCCGTCATCGACGGCTGCGTCTCATCCAGGCCGAAGGCGCGCGTGCCGTCCATGATAGCCTCGTCCTCCTCGGCGCCCACCGCCGTCAGCTTGGTCGAGATCAGGTTGCCCAGGTCGACGGCGCCGTCCTCCGCGCCGCCCTCGTCGTCGAACAGGTGGATGCTGTCGGCGCGCAGGCTCTGCGAGCCCTTGTGCGAGTCGGCGCGCGTCGTGTCGATCCCCAGCCGCGCCAGGTACTCCTGCGTGTTCTGCGCGCTCGCCTCCGACACGCTGTCGCTGTCGTGCAGCCGCGAGTCGGGCACGGCCAGCTGGCGCAGCTTCTGCTGCATCAGCGGGCCCTCGTTGATCATGCGGATCTCCTCGTCCTCGTCGCCGTCCTCGGCCGAGCCGCGCCCGCTCGAGGCGGAGCGGTGCGACTGCTCCGACAGCTCGGACGTCGTGTTGCGCCCGGTCGGCCGGTCGGCCGTGTCGTACGGGTGGATCTCGCTGTAGCGCGGCGGGTAGTTGAGGTCGGCCGCCGGCCCCGTGCGGATGTCCGTATCGAACGACGAGTCGAAGTGGTCGGCCATCGTCGGCTTGCTCATGCGCCGGTTGCGCATGTGCAGGAACACGAACGCGGCGCCGAATGCCATCACGATGAGCAGGATGGCCACCAGGAGGCCAACACCCCAGTCCGCCAAGCCACCGCCGCCAGCCGGCGCCGCTAGCCCGGTGCCGTTCAGCGAAGGGTCCAGCACCACCTCGACACTGGTCAGCGCACTCAAGCTGCCCGGACGGCCGCTAGATGCCACCACCTCCAGACGCTCGCTGGCCAGGTCCCGCCGCGTCCGCCGCCGCCGCTGGCCCAGACTCCGGCGCACCACAATCTCACCGCTCGTCTTGTTCACGCGGAAGAACTCGTGCGGTGTGCGCAGGTGGAAGAGCACGACGCCATCGGCGCCGCGGTCGCGGTCAGTGGCCGCCACGCGGCCCACCACGTAGCCCGGCGGGCCGTCGGCCGGCGCGCGGAACCGGTATGTCGACTCGACGAACACGGGCGCAAACTCGTCGACGCCGCGGATGTTGACGCGCACCTGCGCCGTGGCCGTCTTCCCGCCGAGGTCCGTGGCGCTGATGACGAAGGCGAACACCTCCTTTGCCTCGTAGTCGAACACGGCGGCCGTGGTGACTTCGCCTGAGCCCGGGTCGACGCGGAACCAGCCGCCGCCGTCCGTCAGCGTGTAGTTGAGCCGGCCGTAGCGGCCGCGGTCGGCGTCGTTGGCGTGCGCTGTGAACACGGGCCGGCCGGCCGGCTCGTTCTCCGTCGCGAACTCGTAGTACACGGGCTGCGGGAAGCTGGGCGCGTTGTCGTTCTCGTCCAGCACGCGCACGCGCACGGTGGCGAGCGCCGAGAGCGGCCGCTCGGGGTCGCGGTCGGTGGCGCGCACGATGAACCGGTATTCGGCCAGCCGGTCGAAGTCGAGCCCCTTGCGCAGCCGGACCAGGCCCGTGTCGCGGTCCAGCTGGAACACCTCGTGGTCGTTGCCGGACGTGATGTCGTACACGATGGCCGAGTTCTGGCCGGCGTCGCGGTCCGTGGCGTGCACACGCAGCACTGACGAGCCCACCTGCGGCCGGAGGCGCGTGGCGTCAGAGGCGAGCAATGGCGCAGAGTTCAAAACGGGGTGAGGGGCCGTCACGAACAAGTAGTGCGCTGTAAATGCTTGGGTTGTACCGTAAGGAAATTATTGCATTCTGCAGCTGCCACCGCGTGCTCTTGATTGCAGGTGAACGAAAATCGCAACGCGGTGAAATCAATCCTCTCGCACAAGAAGTAAGGGTGGATTCGGGCGGTGGTGAACTGCGGCCGTCACTCAATCCACATCAAAGCCGGCCGGCGCCCACCTTACACGGGTCCGTCGGCCACTTCTCTTCGAAACTGGCCTGGTGGCGAACACACCATGCCGCGAGCGCTGCCGAAATCCCCTCCCCCCCCCCCCCCCGAGGAGGCCTGCCTCCGGCCCCAGCCCCTCCCCGCCGCCGTGCTCACCTGAAGCAGCTCGCTGACGCTAGCCTCGTATTGCGACTGGTTGAACTTGGGCTCGTGGTCATTGACGTCGGTGATATCGATGACCAGCTGGGCGGTGCTGTTCCTGGCGGGCGTGCCGCGGTCGCTGGCCACGGCCTCCAGCACGTACTGGGCGCGCCGTTCGCGGTCCACCGGCCGCAGCAGGATCACCTCGCCCGTGTTGCTGCCGGGCGGAGCAGGCGGCGTCAGCGCGCGGATCGGCCGCCGCCGTGAGCGGCCGCATCGGTACGCTACCTCAACCAGCAGCATTCAACGCACACGATGACTTTGTCAGATGGTTGGCAGATGACGCGCGATGACTGCACCGCTATAGGTCACTAGAGCCGTGCTACCATGCACGTGCGGGCTGAGTTACCATGTACATGCACGCTGAGTGACGAAAAGTTAGCTACAGTTATTGAGTTGTGGCTGACGTTTGCAGCCATTTATCTGTTTGCTAAAACTATGCCTATGGATAGCCATAAATTGTTATCAGAGACGGCGGCTCACCTGGCTATTTGGAAGACGCCGTCCTCGTTGCCGCGGGCGAACGAGAAGTCGATGTTTCGGTTGTGGCGCGACTCGTCCACGTCGTCAGCCGACACTCTCAGCACGACCTCGCCCGGCACGGCGTCCTCGCCGATGCTGGCCCTGGGTCAGACGGGCCGTCAGGTCAGACACGCTCGGACCACATCACCGGGGGGGGGGGGGGGGGGAGAACAGGCTCGGGACACGATCTGTCCCCAGACACTCAGGGCTCGGAGCGTGGTGAATCAGGCTCTTATCGTTGCGAACCACTCGATCTTAAACCTGAGACCTACACAGGAGCCCCGTGGTACATTTCCAGCGATGGGTGTACGCGAGATCGAAACATCCACGCGCGGTCTTCTTTAATCGTAGCAGACCTAATCACTGTAGCCACCACCAGCCGCCCTACCCCTGACCAGCTATAACCAGACTCCGCCGGTCCAAACCGGTCCAGCCCAGCCCATCCCCGACGGCAGACAAAGTCCAGCCGGCGCCGTGGCCCGGGCGGCGCACGCGCACGTGACCGCCCACTCACTTGTAGACGGAGCGGCTGAACTCGGGCGCGTGGTTGTTGATGTCCTCGAGCCGCAGGCGGACGGCGGCGGCGGCGCCGAGCAAAGGTCGGCCGCCGTCGCGGGCCGCCACCACCAGCTGCCGCACCGGCTCCCCGGCGTCGAAGCGCACCGTCGCGTTCGTGTACAGCACGCCCGTGTCCGGCGCCACGTAAAAGTCGTCGGTAGGCGTGATCAGGGCGTACGTGATGCGGGCGTTCTCGCCCAGGTCGGCGTCCGTTGCCGTCACGCGCAGCACCTGGGCACGGAAGACGGGTGAGGCGAGGCGGCGGCGGCGGCGGCGACACACCCTGATCACCCTGAATACCCTGATACCTTGTATGCGCCCCGATTCTGCCGCTAAGCAAGCGGCAGGGAGCTACGGCAGACATGGTCGTACCGTGGTGACGTCACAACGCCTCGCACACGACACCACAGAGATAAGGAGCGGTCTCCGCCGCCGCGGTGAAGCTCCACGCACCTCCATGCCGGCGCCGGTGAGCTCCAGCAGACTACCGCTGTATGAGCTCTGGGTGAACACGGGCCGCTGGTCGTTCTCGTCCATGACGTTGATGCGCACGCTCGTCTCGGCCTGATGCGCCGTGTCCGAGGCGACCACCGTCAGCACGTAATGCTGCTTTGTCTGCGGACCCGGGCGAACGCGGTCAGGAGTGCTCACGCGCCACGCAGCTCACTCGTCATTGTCATCACAGCGTCATCACAGCATCTGTCATCATCATGGTCACATAGTTCACAGACTCGGCCCGGCCAGACAGCCGCAGTAAGGCGACAGGAGTGCGAATAACGCCTACGGAGCTCCTTGGCTCGGCTCGACTGATCGTTGCGCCCGCTACGACCCCTGATCCGGCCCCTCACCGCAGCAGACACCCGCCTCTCTCCCTAACGGCCTGCTCACCTCGCGGTCAAGCGGCTTCACAAGCGTGATCTGGCCGGTGAAGCGGTCGATGGCGAAGGCGTCCTGACGCGCCGCCCCGCCGGCGAAGCTGTACGTCAGCGCCGGGTGCGTGTCCACGTCGTTGGCTGTGACGGCCGTCACCACAGCGCCCACCTGCGCGCCCTCGCTCACGTTCGTGACCGAGTGGGGTGGGAACGTCGGCCGGTTGTCGTTGATGTCGACCACCTTGATGCGCAGCGAGCACGAGCCGACCAGCGTCCGCTCGCCCTGGTCTGTGGCGACGATCGTCAACTCGTAGGCGTCGCGGATCTCTCGGTCCAGCACGATGTTGGTCTTGACGATGCCCGAGAAGGGCGCCTCGATGACGAACGCGTTGTCAAGGTTGCCCTCCACAATGCTGTAGACGACGTTGGCGTTGGCGCCCGTGTCGGCGTCCGTGGCAGACACCTGGAACCGCGTCGCGATGACGTCAGAGCACGGCATAAGTCTCCGAGAACTCTGCCAACGCCGCGCAATTTCCAACTTTGAAGCCCGGACGCCTGGCGTCTCTGTGGCAGCAGAGCAGCCAGCGACGGCCGCCAGTGGCGACAGGACGCGTCTGGCCGCGCGAGCCAGCTCACCTGGACGACGAAGGTGCCCTTGCTGTTGCCCTCCCAGACGGCGCTGATGTACTCGTCCTGCGTGAAGCGCGGCTTGTTGTCGTTCTGGTCCACCAGCTCCACGAACACGACCGCGTACCTGCCGACCATGAGAACGATTGTCAACAAAGGGAACGCGGGCTGACTGTTGGTAATGCGCGGCACGGCGACCCAGCGGCCGCCGTCGTGGTAAATTGGCGTTGGCATGCAGCGGGCTACCATCAGAAATCGGCATTTCGGTCAATTGTTGCCATCAGGCAGGCATTCGCTAGCTCGGTTGCAACACTGCACCAAATACAGACAGTCGCTGAAAGCGGCTGAACGATGCCAGAACAACAGCAAAGCTCAGCCCTGCAGAAACCCTGCGCTCAGCCAGCTCTCCTATTGACACAGCCTTGGCGGAGCCGTCTCGGAGACACGGCCGAGAAGGCTTCTATCCGCGTTACCGAGATATCATTCGGCGAGACCAGCGAGCGGAGCTGCACCACCCGCGTGGGAGCCCGGCCAACGCGCGCGGCTCACCCGTAGAGTGGAGTGGTGCCCTCGGCCTGCGCCACGACCACCAGCCGCAGCTGCCGCGCCGCCTCGAAGTCCAGCCGCTGCGGGTCGCGCACGCGGATCAGCCCGTTGTTGGCGTTGATCTCGAACGTGTTGTCCTCGTTGCCGGAGCCGAAGCTGTAGGTGATGCGCTGGCGGCGGCCGTCACTGCGCACCGCCGTTACCTGCGTCGAACGAAGGCCGGTTACATTTGGTCTCGGGGGTGGGGAGGGGCAAAAAAGCATTTCCGTGTTACCACTGCCAAAGACTTACATGATAACGCGAGACTGCTATCACGTCTTGAAACACGATATGGAGCTCTTCACTGATGCTGTGCCAGCTGACGCCATTTGACTCGGTCCTGGAGTTAGCCTGGGAGACGCCACTTGACTAGTCTCGGTAACTCACCTAGTTGACGCTTGACCCGTAGGCGGAGCGCACTTTGATGACGTCATCTGATCCATATGCAAAGCGCACTTTGATGACGTCATCTGACCCGTCTGTGGAGCTCACCTGGATGACGTCACTGCCGGTCGGCTCGTTCTCGGGGACGCCGACGCGGTACGTGTTGTTCTGGAAGCGCAGGGTGGTCTGGTCCCGCTTCTCGCCCACGTAGATCTCCACGAGGCCGGCGGCCGACTGCGCCGGTGTGCCGCGGTCTGTGGCCACCACCTGGGACCGAGCCGACTCGTCACACAACGCGCTCATCCGCGGTACACGCTGGGCGCCGGTGTGCCGCGGTCTGTGGCCACCACCTGGGACCGAGCCGACTCGTCACACAACGCGCTCATCCGCGCTACACGCTGGGCGCCGGTGTGCCGCGGTCTGTGGCCACCACCTGGGACCGAGCCGACTCGTCACACAACGCGCTCATCCGCGCTACACGCTGGGCGCCGGTGTGCCGCGGTCTGTGGCCACCACCTGGGACCGAGCCGACTCGTCACACAACGCGCTCATCCGCGGTACACGCTGGGCGCCGGTGTGCCGCGGTCCGTGGCCGCCACCTGGGACCGAGCCGACTCGTCACACAACGCGCTCATCCGCGCTACACGCTGGGCGCCGCCATATTACACGGAAGCATTTGGAGATCAGAAGGGAGCAGGCGAATGAGACGGCACGTGCGTTTCACCTTTATCGGAAAAAGAGCTTGAATTTCACACGTAGCTTATTATAAGTTACATCAGCATTTGCAATAAGGTCCACTT
The DNA here is from genome assembly GCF_011947565.3 of Pollicipes pollicipes. Classification (NCBI taxonomy): domain Eukaryota; kingdom Metazoa; phylum Arthropoda; class Thecostraca; order Pollicipedomorpha; family Pollicipedidae; genus Pollicipes; species Pollicipes pollicipes. The sequence continues at coordinate 11,556,039 of NW_023596297.1, read as the reverse complement.
TCCCGCCCTTGTTCCGTAGCGCCATCTGTGAGGAACATGCAACTAACGGGCCGTGTCAGCCGCGCGCGTACCTCCAGGTGGAAGAGCCGTCCCGACTCGGCGCCCAGCGAGCCGGCTGCCTTCACCACGCCCGTGATGGGGTCGATCCGGAACGGGCTGTCGGCCGGCTGGTTGGCGAAGCTGCGAGGAGCGCACGGCAAGGTTACAGAGGACTAGTCCACGGGCGATCGTTGGCGTCGCACCAAGACGGTGCGGGAGCGGCCGGACTGATCGGCGGCAGTCACGTCGCGTTGTGTCGGCTCCGAGTGTGACAAGCGTTTGCGGTGGTTGACGCCGGTGTACGTGCAGGCGTTACGGAGCGCATCGCTACGTGCATCGGCACAATGTAAATCAATGCCTGTGGCAGCGAATTGAACAAGCTGATGCAATAAATGCAGTGAGCAGCGACAACTGCCCGTTAGAATTCTGATCAGAACTCAGTAATTTGGCTGGCAAGGAGCTCAAACTCCGACGTTTCTGCATCAGCCCGAACGCTACAAAATCAGCTTCACACCACCTAGCAGACCCACCTCCACCTCCAACTTAAGCCAACACACCGAGCTCAGCCCGCTTGTCACCCTCTCCCATCTCTTCCCGGCAGCGCCGCCCGTCCCCGCGATCCTAGTGCGCTGACCTGTAGGTGACCTGTCCATTCGCGCCCAGGTCCTCGTCCTCGGCCGTGACGGTGAGCAGGGCGGCGCCGGCGGGTGTGTGCGCCGGCACGTGCGCCGTGAACGGATAGCGCGTCAGCACGGGCGCGTGATCGTTGGCGTCGTCGATGGTGACGGTGACGACGGCGCGCGTGGAGCGGGCGTCGTACCGGCCGCCGTCCGTCGCCTGCACCTCGAACGTGTACGTCGCCTTGCTCTCCCGGTTGAAGGTTCTGAGAAGTAGTGAGAGGGTCAGTGGAAGCGGTCGTTGGAGGCGTGGCGGTCGGCTCAGTGGGCACTCAGAGGGCGCGTGGTGGACTGGGATCGACACAGCTTTAAATGTATAAGAAGTAATGTTATCTGACGGCGTGGGATGTGCCGCGCATGCTAACTGGGAAAAGTAAGCCAAGCCATGGGAGCGGAAACCGAGAAATCGTTCACGCGTACCCGGCGGTGGTGATCTTGCCGCTGTCGTTGTCGATGCGGAAGCGCCACTGGGTCTCGTTGTTGAGGCTGTAGGTGATGCGGCCGTTGACGCCGTGGTCGTCGTCCACGGCGCGCACGGTCAGCACGTCCGTGCCCAGGGGCGCGTCCTCCGCCACGTGCGCCTGCAGGAACGGAGCGGAAGGTGGCTGGTAAGACGGCGCCGCGGAGAGCCACCCCAACCCGAGACGAGCGGTGTGCGGCGAAAAGGTGAGGGCGTGCCAACGGTACGGCACGCAGCAATCACGCGGGGCGTACGCCAAAGTGCGGGAAGACGTGTAAAGTCTACCGAAATAGATGCCTTTACATGACATGGTAAGTGCTCTGGGAGGTTTTAAGACGCGGTGACTTCCTGGGAAAATTAGGATTCGTTTACACATGATGAAGTATTAATGAATGCAGGTGGAATTGTATCATTACGTTCAAAATTGTTGGCACATGTGCCAAAAAATGTGTAAACATATCGAGATATATTAAGTGATGCAGGCGTGGAACGTCCATTTCAACCCGCGGCCTTGCAAATTGCGTCGCTACATTGACGCACCGCATCACCCCCAAATGGGAATAGGGGTTTAGGGGCGACACGCACCTCGTACTGACGCTGCTGGAACTTGGGATCGTTGTCGTTCTGGTCCTGGACGCGCACGTGAAGGGCGCAGGTGGCGCGGCGCGCGGGCGAGCCGCGATCTTGTGCCGTCACCTCCAGCTGGTAGGCGTCGCGCGCCTCGCGGTCCAGAGGCCGCACCGACAGCGCGCCCGTGTGCACGTCGATGGAGAACTTGTTACCGACGTTGCCGTCTGTGGGCGAGGAGCGCCGGTTACCACAACAAGTCGGTGCCGTGTGGACGGCAGGCAAGGGTCACGTCCAGGCATCCGCGATGCGCGACCGTCGGTCGGCAGCGCTGACGCGCGGGTTTGTTCACCGGATCAGAACACGCGCTACTTTCACTGTCGTCTGGTATTCGGTACACTTTGGCCGTATTTTCAGGCCGGCAATGTTAAGTTACCCCACGTCAGTCATGCCGCGGGGGTGCTGCGCTATGTGACGCGGCGGGTGGAGGGTCGCCAGGCGCTGACCTGTGATGCTGTAGGTGATCTCGCCGTTGATGCCGGTGTCGGCATCGGAGGCCACCACGGCGTGCACCACGGCCAGGTCGCTGTTCTCGGGGATTCGAAGCGGATAGCAGGAGCCGCTGTAGTGCAAAACACCGTCGATGGTGAGCACGACGCAGAAAGAAGTACAGAATGATCAGCTGCTTGTTTTCGCTGATTTTTCATCGATGTTTTAAGTCTATTCATTCAGCATGTTTTTGAGGACGGATTAGCTTCAAAGAAACTTACTCAAGTTTCATGTGTTTTATGACTGGCTTCGATCTTCTCACATCCAAGCAAGGTTACGTGTCAATGGCTTGCTATGTTTAGACAGCAATCATTGTCGCAGAAAGGAACACAACGTGAATATATCTCTACCGCACGTTCACCACGCATGTGCAAAAAAGCGTCGCCCAGCGACGAAACCCACTTGAACTCGGGCGAGTGGTCGTTCTCGTCGAGCACCTCCACCAGGACGGTGGTGGCGTCCACCTGAGGCGGCGACGAGCCGTCGCTGGTGTACACGGTCACGTTGTAGTGCGAGACCGTCTCGCGGTCCAGCCGGCCGGCCGTGGTGATCTCCCCCGAGCGCGGGTCAATCTTGAACAGGTTGTCAGCGATACCCTTGGGGATGTAGTAGGTCGGGTTGCCGTTGGTGCCTGCGACGGAGGCGAAATCAGTCAGATTCCGACGGCGTGGTGGAACGCCCCTGTGAGTCCGCGCGGACTCCGCAGCGGGAGGGGCGAGTCCGCAGGTGGGAGGCGCTCGACCCAACGCCCCCACCGACAGCCATTGTCCGAGCGGGCTGCTCGGAACGAAGAGGCGTATCTGTCGCTCGGAGCAGAGCACGCGAGACACGGCCGGCGGACCCGGCGCCCGCCTGTCTAGGCAGGTGCAGCTGCGGCCTTCCCCAGCGGCAGCGGCGGTGGTGGGGTCCGCGGTCCGAGGGAACGACGTCAGTCTGAAGCCGGTCAACAGTGCACCGCGCCCGCGCCGCGTGCCGCTGCTGGCAGCCGCACCGGCTCCGCCACACAGCACTGACTCATGGCCCGACTAACAACGCCTCGTGCAGCCCGAGACTCGGGCTGTGTCCCGCCATAGGTCAGCAATACGCCACATCGTTCCCCTTATCTCCGGGGCCAGCGACTCCCCGCGCCACCCTCAAAGCGGCGGTCATGCGGGGCGTCACAAAACACAACGACGTTCCACCAGCGTGTCCCACCAGCGCACCCCATCACTCGTCAGCGACACCGGCCGACTGCGCGTGTCGCCAGCCGCTCACCCTCGTCCTGGTCGGCCGCTGAGACGCGGGTGACGAAGGCGCCGATCGGCGAGCGTTCGCTGACGTTGGCGCGGTACATGGTCCGGCTGAAGACGGGCTGGTTGTCGTTGACGTCCTCGACGGCGATCGACACCATGACGGAGGCAGTCAGCGGCGGCTGGCCGTGGTCCGAGGCCGTGATGTTGAGCGCGTACTGCTTGCGCGACTCGCGGTCCAGCGGTCGGCCGATCGAGAGCAGGCCTGCCGGCGGCGGGGGTGGCGGGTCAGTGGCGCACGGCGAGGACGGCGGCGGGTCAGTGGCGCGCGGCGAGGACGGCGGCGGGTCAGTGGCACGCGGCGAGGCGGCGTGGGCTGACCGGGCGACACTCGGGTGGAGGTGAGAGCTGCGTCGACGAGGAAAGTGAGGCGGAAGGGTTGGGCGCGACGTCGCTTGCAGTGCTGACTACTCACCTTGGGTCATTTTAGGCTACGCGACAGAACATGCAAACTGACTCGACGACTCGACTTCACCAAAAGTGCTCTTCGCGTCCGGGCGATAAACACGGATTTGCGGTCCCAGAACTCACGCACACACCAAGCAGTTTGCGGAGGCACCTCACCCCGCCGGGCGCTGCCTCCGGCCAGCCTGCACTCACCAGTCTCCAGGTGCAGACTGAACACCGAGTCCGGGTCGCCGCCGGTGACGCGGTACGTGACGCGGCCGTTGTCGCGCGAGTCCTTGTCGACGGCGATCACGTGCAGCACCGGATAGCCGACGCGCTCGTCCTCGCGCACCGTGATGCGCGTGCCGCCGGCGCGCACGAACGCCGGCGCGTGGTCGTTGACGTCCTCGACGATGATCTGCGAGGTGACCGAGGTGCTGAGGCGCGACGGCTCGTCCTCGCTCTGGTCCGTGGCCGTGACGATGATGGTGTACTCGGCGTGCTGCTCGTAGTCGATGGCGTCCCGCAGCGTCAGCGAGCCCGTGTACTGGTCGATGGCGAACACCGGCTCCGGAGACTGCTGAGTGATGCTGTACCTGTGGACGGCAGAGAAGGCGCGCGGCATTTAGATTTGGGAACCGGAGCCGAGAGGAAAAAGGAGGAGGCGTCGTAGGCTGACGCAAGACTGGAGGGAAGGTCCGGCGCTGAGGTCAGGAGGCGACTATGAGTCAGGATTATGAGTCAGGAACTAAGGTCAAGGATCAGGCTTTGAGCTCGGGATTTTAGTTCCGTCGTTGGGCATTAAGGTCAAAGATCAGACGCCGTGGTCGGGGTCTGAGGCCTGAGGTCGGGCTGAGGTCAATGGTCAGACTCCGTGGTCACGGGTCAGACGGTAACGTCTGGGGTCAGATGCTAGGGTCAGGTTCACGCGATAGCGCCAGGGGTCAGAAGCTTAGGTCAAGATCAGAAGCTGAGGTCAGGGTCAGAATTTGAGTTAGGCTCAGGATGCTGAGATCAGTGGTCAGAAACGGAGGTCAGGAGCTATAGCCACAAGTCTGCTGCTGAGTTAAGAGGTGAAGTATTAAGATCAGGAATAACATACCAGTGTCGGAGGCAAACACTAAGGTCAGCAGCCAAACGTCGACATCGGGGTAACTAAAGAGAAGGGCAAGACGAGACATTGATATCCGTGGTGCCTGGAGGGAGAAAGAATGACGCGTACACCGCATTGTGGACGTCAAAAGAGACAATTTTCGTTGACTGAGAAGCTAACTAAACATCCACCGGTTCTCTCTGCTCGCTGCGCCGCTTCAGATGCGCAAGAATGCAGCAACGGATTGCACAAAGCGTTATTCACGCAGAGCCTTCAGCGTCACTCCGTGAACAGCACCGGGCGGCGCGCGGCTGATGCTGCCGTCGGTCCGGACAGAGAGGCGCAGCCCAGCATCATGCCCGGCTGACTGTCCGTGCTGGCCGTGAGTAACTCACTAGAGTGGGCCCACTGGCGCTCAACACTGACGCCACTGTGACCGCTATTATTGCGCAATGCGATCTTGGCACGTCTGCCGGCGAAGCTGAATCTCAGCGATCTTTACATGCATGCAAAACGGAAGCGGCCTGGCTTTTTGAAGCCTGTGCGCAAAAATCTGGCCGGGAGTTATCTGTGCTGCACGAACATCGCTGTAAGCACGGCCAAGTACGTGGTAAGACGGCTATGTAACCGCCCCGGTGGGTTGCCAAAGCCGGCATTTGTATGGTCATCGGCCCACGCAAATCAGCTGGCGTCAGAACCGTTGCATGGCAGACACATGTAGCACGACTCCTGGGTAAAGTATTTGGTGTGCTGAAAGCTCTTCACTGCTCAGAACGTGTGAAACCAAAAAGACCAGATGAATTCTGGGATCGCGCATGCGCATCTAAAGCAGACATATATGAAATTGTTTGACGAACATGTTGTCGCGACATGGCAACAAAGTACAACAGCGACGTCCATGAAAATAGCAGGGCGTTGATATGATCTTAAAGCAAATTGACTTGTAATAGGCCTTCCAACGAATTATGCAAAAACCGTCCGTCAGGCTGCAATGTCTAAATAGCTTGGCCTTCACGACGCTCGCATTCCGTGGGGGGTTGATTAGGGGGCGACGGTCCTCGACTTCGAATTCGATTGGCCTCGCAAGACGACCAACAGGCGCGGCCGCCGTGGCCAGCCGCGTCCGCGTGTCATACACCAGCGGCCCAGGCGCCGGGAGCCAGCCGGCGCCGCTGCGTCCTGTCAACAAGGCAGCCGGCCTTTGTTCTCTCGTCTTGGGGCGTCTCCGCGGCGTGGAGGCAGCCGATTCAATGCAAAGTCGATGAGATTGTGGTGCAGGTTCCGGGGCCCGTCAGGCCTTCTCCGCACGCGCCGAAGAACCTGCTGTTGTGCATCCACGAGCCGGCGTGCTCACGTGTTCTGGGCGTGTGCGGCGCGTGCTGGGCGTTTTCGCGTGTGTGGATTCCCGGAGAACGTCTTTGCACACCTGTAAGCGGGCCCCAGACTGGCGACAGCCTTCGCGCGGCATCTGCAGTCGCGGGCCCCCGAGACCGATGGCGTCGGAAGCCGTCGCCGCGGAGTGACGGCATCCGATCGCACCCAGCGCGGGCGCCGGCCACCGTCGCCGCATCGAGCACCGGGTGGGACGAGCGTCTCTTACCTGACCGTGCCGGCCGGGCCGCTGTCCTTGTCGGTGGCCGAGAAGTTCCAGACAGCCGTGCCCGGCGCCGTGTCCTCGCCCACCGAGAACAGGATCGGGTCCTCGCTGAACGTGGGCGCGTTATCGTTTAGGTCCTCCACGGCGATTTTAACGGTGATCTTGCTGTTCTGCGGGTTGGTGGCGCTGGCGTCGACTGCCTCGATCTGCAGCAGGTACTCGGTGGCCATCTCGAAGTCCACCTGGCGGGCAGCAAAGGCCGGTCAGCAGCCGTGGGAACAGACCGACGCATGGCCTCCCAGGCCGCGGTCCGAGCAGCTGGAGCGCAGCTGCCGGCGACGCTCTCCACACCGCCGAACAGTGGCGGCCGGCGCGAAAAAAAACCCTGACCGATGCTGCTGTCAGCCGGCGGCCTGCCGGCCGGGCACGGCAATGGCAACCGCAAACTCTGTGGCCTTTCCAGACGGCCATTTATTTCGGGGGTGCAGCCGGTGTGTGAGAAGTTCGATGCATGATGACAATTGACGAATGAGGCTCATTTAAAAACCGATGGTGTTGCACCTCGTCCGAGCCACATGTAAACTACACCCCGTCTTTTAATGGCAGCTGCGATGCCATCTGCACGTGGACAAATGACTGGTCATTCGCTCCAGCCCTGTGACATGTGCATGCAATAGTCCAGTCCCGCTGGTAGGATGAGGGTCACGACTGCCCCATCCGTCTTTACTTGAGCGGCGCATAACCCGCCAATCCTGAACCCCCCCCCCCCTTCCCCCCGGAACCACAAAACCCCGAAACCGGCCTCTCACCTCTCTGGTGGTGAACAGCGCGCCCGTCGACCGGTTGATGTCGAACGTGTCGTTGAGGTTGCCGCTGAGGATGGTGTAGGAGACGCGGCCGTTCTCGCCGGCGTCGCGGTCGATCGCCACCACGGTGCCCACCTGCAGGCGACGTGCAGCGTCAGTCAGCGTGGGGGGCGCGGCCGAGCGCGCCGTGTCGCCGCCCCGTCCCCGGACGGCGATGACATGCCAGATGCCAGGCTTCCGTGGGCTTAGCCGGGATCAGAATGCCGGCGACATGACGGCGCGGCAGGCACTCGGCGCCGGCGACACGGCGCTGACGTCTGCGGTCGGTCAGCCGGCGGATTTTTCGCGCCGCGCTCGCCGGCCAATCGCCGGATCGGATGGCGCCGCTGGATGCCAGAGGATCGCGCACCAGCGGCCAGCGGCACCGCGCCGGCCAGCGCTGGTGGGACCAGCTGACGGCGCGCTCACCTGAAACCCGATCGGTGCGTTCTCCTTCATGGAGAAGGCTAGGCTGGACGTGGTGAAGGTGGGCGAGTTGTCGTTGAGGTCGAGCACCTTGATGGTCAGCGGGTGAGTGGCCTGGTTCGGCTTCACGCCGCCGTCCTGAGCCACCACCAGCAGCCGGTACACTGCCTTCTCCTGAGAAGAGGATCCGCAGGTGACGTCACGTGGCCGCGACGAATTTGGAGCTCATCGGATCCTTAAATAACTAAACAAATACATCTCTCCGGCCACCACTCGAGCTAATCCCCAAACACTGGTTACATGGTCCGTGACAAAGATATTGCAAAGCCAGAAACATGACAGGTGTGTGATAACAACGATTAGTGAACAAATACCAGACTGCAATAAGCTTTGGCGGTCACTGACAAGCGGATTTTTTGTGGCCGGGCTCATCACTGCGCGGGTGAAGCCATGCGTCAACCGCGGATTTCCGGGCCTAGCAGTTATGCCATAGAAACAGCATGCGGCGGATGTAGAGCAGCTCGACAGCTGGAGTAAGCATGAGACTCAATGCGACTGTCCGTCTGCAGGTGGCGCGTACGCCACCCTCTCATGCACACGCCATCAGCACTCAACACGACGCTCAAGCACCATAGCGGGCCACTCACAACACACACACACAGCAGCCACGGCATTCGACACCGCACGAAGACAAACACGCGGGGTTTCGCTGCTGTCGCGGCTGGACGTACCTCATGGTCGAGGACCCGCGTCGTTGATATTGTGCCGCTCTTGGGGTCGATCGTGAAGGCGCCGGCGGCGTCATCCTCGGCTCCTGTAACGCGGCAATCGCATCAGCCGGCGTATGTTTGCACGGTGTATGTATCACGCGTATGTGTCACGTGCGGATCGTGCACGTCCGTCCGTCCAGGTCGCCGTTGGCCGTTGTACGTCTGTAGGTATCACGTGATCCCAGCGGGTCCCCAAGGTACGCGTGACCACCACATGCCACTCGAGGACGCCAGTGATCTCCGCAGGCCTACAGGATGCATTTTAACTTTGCACACCCACGCGACCAATGGAAACCCAGAAAAAAAAAAACTCGGGACGCAAGACTACTGCAGGTCTCCAGGGCAGGGTGAGAGTTGTGCACGCGCTGAGGTCGAATGTGACCTTGCGCACTATCTAGGTTAAGTACGACTTTCGCATGCGCTCCATTCGCTGTGACCCCGCAAGTCTCCATCTCACATGTGACTCAGTCATGTATGTGACTGGAGACAGATAATTCCCATGGTGCGATCCTAGGATTCTATAAACACGGATCCCTAAGGGATCCTGGATTCACCTCGGGAACCAGCCACATGTCCGCTCCATGTCTGCTCCATGTCTACTCTCTGAGCTCTGCATGTTTCCAGGTGAACCATGACCGCTACACGCCCCCCCCCCCCCCCAGGCACGTGTGATCACGATATTGCCACGCTCAGACGTGACCGGTGCGGGCCTCCCACCCCCCAGTCGCCCCGGTAGGGGCTTGCAGGACCCGGATGGCCGCCAGCGCCTCCGCCTGGCGGCGACGCCTCCGACACGTCGGCCTGCCCCCCGACACGCAAAGGGTGAGCGGTCGGTCGCCGGAAAAGGCGTCCCCTGCCGACCTGTGCGGGCTGCGCGCTGGGTTTTCCTGCTAGAGGCGGCGGCGGTGGCGCGGCGGCGCGCCCTCGCCGCTCCGCCAGCTCCGGATCAGCACCGCTCAGACGGCACCGCAATCAGCCGGCTCGACTTTCGGGTATCTTTGATCGCGCACGTGGCATGCAAATCGCCGAGCGGGGGGCGCTGAATCAGTGGCGCTCGGCGCTGCAGCGCGAGCCCGACCGGCGGCCTTGCACGCGGCGACAGGAAGTCAAACAAGCGGACGCTCCGGCCCATGATGAAGCCGGCCGCGGAGCGGCTCGGTGTGCGCCGGACAAATATCCGGGCCGGTCGGTCGCGCCGCCAGCTGGCGCCTGCCGAGCGCCCTGCGGTCGGCGCCGCGTCGCGGTGCGTAGCAAGCCGTTGCCACCGCCGCCACCGCCGCCGCCGCCTTGGGGCAGAGCGGCGGTCGGTGCCGAGCTGGCTGCAGCGGGCCGGGCGGCCGAGCGACGGCGGCCTTGGCCGGCTGTCAGCGCGTCCGGCCCGTGAAAAGTCGGAGCGGCCGCCGACACGCGGCCGGCCGCCCACCCGACACTAATCTGCTGTCGGCGCTGAATGCGCGCTGCAGCGCCGATAGCCATCGACGGCGGCCGTCACCACAGGCGGCGGCGGGGCGCCGGCCGCCGGAGACGCCGCCGGCCGCCGGCTGCCGGCGCGGCCTTGGACGCTCGCCTCGTGGCCACGCGCGAGACAAAGCGACTATTCGAGACGCGCCGTTTACACGCTCCAGGACACCGGAGGAGCGCCGGCCGGTGAACAGCCGAGCCGCCATCGGAATACTTCGAGGGATTGGGCGCTGTGAGCTGCGTCGCGAAGGACTCCCGTGAATTTTTTGTCGTTTCGCTCGCTCGAACAACTCCACGGTGATGACACAGTCCATTGTTTGAGCGTAAAGCAAAGGAAAAGCTGCCATCCCGGCAGCGGCCTCCGCTCCAGAATGCATGCAGTCAGAACGAGTTCTGCGAGGCTGGATTCCGAGAACTCGAACCCGCCTGGCCCACTTGGAGCACTGTCATGATCGCATCAAGGAAAACCGTCGGGCGACCGGTAAAAATGGCCCACTGTCGCACGCACGGTCGGCGGCGCACGTGCTAACGGCTTCCACGGCCCAGGCGTCTCCCGTCCACCTGCGACGGAGATGTTCAGCCCCGCCTTCACCCATCGACGCAGGCAGCAGCTCAGACCTCCTGGAGCTGGCCCGGGGCTGAAACTGGAGCCCCTCAGCGCCCGGCCGAGCTGGGGCTGAACCCCAGCGCGTGACGGCGCGGCCGCTGCCCGGCGCGGCACCCACCTCTGCTGAAGCTGTAGGTGATGGTGGCGTTCTCTCCGTCGTCGGCGTCGGTGGCGTGCACCTGGACCACCTCGAAGCCGGCCTGCTGCTCCTCGCGCACGCTGATGACGCCGTCCAGCGGCTCCAGGAACTGCGGCTCCGAGTCGTTGTCGTCCAGCACGCGAATCTGCCGGGCCGGTGCCGCGTCAGACTCTGCCGCCAGCGTGGCCGGTGCGGTGGCTCTCCGGCTGGTATGGCCATAGAAGTACTCCCCATTCGCTTGTGCTAGTTCTACTCCCATCCTCCTGTGGTCTGCACTTGATGTTAATTGGAGAATAGATGCGTTGTTTGGCGTGACAACTGTGGTCTATCTTTCACTTGAAACGTCCGAAATGTTGTTTCATAGCTGTCAGTGGTTTTATAAATGTCATGCTGCATCGTTTTCCACTCCACCTCTGGAATATGATATTCCCCAGCCCCGGACTCCAAAGCGAAAGGATTGCTTCTCCCAGTAACCCCGCCGCATGTCACGTGATGACGTCATGCCATGTCATGTCATGTGGTCGGAACGGGCCTGAGGTGCGCACAGGATAGAAACATCTACCTACACTCGGGGAACGTAGTCGGCAGGACAGGAATGCATCGGAGCGGTCTGATTTGCGGGTGGCTGGCCACGCGCTGGGAGAGCGCACCAGACCTAAGCCAGCGAGGACGTGCTCGCACATTTGGGCCAGGCGCCTCTCGGAGACAGACGGGAAACACGACCCCCGCCGACGGCGCGGCAGCTCAATGGAACGAGGCCGCCGTTCCCGTGGACACCAAGCCGCGGCGACAGCACAAAGCGGCAGCACGCCCTTGGCCGGCCCCGGCACGCGGAAGGCGGCCGCTGCTCGGGTGAACAAACTGCCAGCAGGCCGGCCGCTGTCTGCCGCTGCCGGCGCCTCCATTCAGCCGGCGCCGCGGCATCCCTGCACCGAACGAGCCGGCCGGCGCGGAGGCCGACGCTAATTAAAATGTTCACTGTTCAATAGCGCTCTGCTCCGGATTGACAGCGTTGATAAGCGGCTTGCATTCGAAACCGGTTTGCGTAACGCAAGCCTTGGCCACATCCGGAGCCGGCTAACAAGTTGTGGCATAACGCGCTGGGACTGTTGCTGCCCGCTCGGCGCTGACGACATTCGTGACTGAGCCTGCACCATTTCTTTGTCCGGTAGTGTTCGACTTCTAGTGCATGGCCGTTTTGGTAAAAATGGTTGATACTTAATCCAAGAAGAGCTGGTCGCCTGGAATAAGACAACGAAAAGCCCAAACCACAAAGACGATAAGACGGTTAGCTCAATGAGGTCAAAACCATCACGCGATATGTTTGCTTGGGATAAGGTCCAGCGGAGCAACGATTACTACCGTTAAAACAGTTTTTACAAAACGAAGTCCTCACCCAGTTACAACACCTATACACGTCACCTAAAACCAAGAAAAAAACACTTAAAGGGCCTCAGTGCCCTCGGCATTACCTTCACGACGGTGGAGGAGCGTCTTGGCGGCGAGCCCTGGTCAGAAACGTCAGCTGTGAACTCGTAGAACTTGATCAGTTCTCTGTCCAGTTCCACCGCCGTACTGATCACCCCTGAAAACAGCATCGGAAGCATTAGCGAAGACACCAGCTTCCCGCGACGCGGGAGATCTCGCCCTCAACACTATCGAGAACAATGCCATGTTGGGACCCCGCTGAGGCACCTTCAACCGTGCCGGGGCGCAAGCTCGCTTCGGACCGCACTCGGGTCACCACGTGCGTCTGCAGCAACGTGTGCACGAGTAGCAACAGCCGCCGTATCGTCCACCGCGTGGATCCGCATCCTCAGCACCTCTAGACTGGCCACTGACGCAGGGCCACGGCGTGTGGACCCCGGCCGGGCCGAGCGAGCCCAGCCCGGGCCCGGCCTGTTTTTGTTGGCCGGCGATGGCCGTCGTCACAGCCGGTCCCGACAGGAGCCGCTCTTGCACGTGGCCAGGGGGTAACGGGTGCCTCTGCACGTGCCCGGCGAGGACTTGGCTGGGTGCTCCACTTCCGGCGGGAAAGGGGGCTAGCCAGCGTCGGCGCCGGCGCTACGCGAGCGGCGGACCCCGGCTTTCTGCACGACCAGTTTTTGGACGGCATTTTTGTGGCGGCCAAAGGCGCTGGACCGTAATGAATTCACATCAGATAAAGCGACGGAGGGCCGTTGACACGATAGCAGCATCACTCGCGCCGGCAAAAAGGTGACGGCCGGCCGGGCGCGTTCGAGTGCGTCTCGCCGCTCTGGTGACGCCGCCCAGCGCCGAGCAGCGGCACGGCGCAGTCCTGGCTGGGCCTGGAGCTGAGCCTGGAGCTGCGCGGCAGCACCCCAGCTAAGCCCCCGTTCGCCGCGCGCGGAGCTTGGTGAGACCGGCAGTGCCCGCACTGGGGCCCGCGGCACGCCGGCACGAGCCCGCAGCCAGGATCTGGTGCGGCCCGCAAGGGTCAGTTTTGACTCGGACCAGCTTGGCATGGTCCCGCCAGGGCCTGGTGCAGGGACGCGCGGTCCCTTATGAAGCCCCGTGACGAATGGCCCGACCCCGATCGGGGCTTGAAAGGGGACGGCAGAGGCGGCGCCGGACGTCCACGCGGCTGAGTCACAGCTCTGTGTAAGGCCGTTTGGCGCGGGACCGGTCGGCGCCGCGGCAGCCGGGCTCCGCGGACCAGTCCGGCGGCCGGCTCACGCCCAGCTGCTGACGGCCCGCCGTGTCGCTAGCCTCACACCCCGCCGTCGCCGCGCCGCACGACCCGCACGCCACGGCGCTGACAGCGCTGGCTTAGGCTCGTCAGCGGACGCCTGTCGGCTGTAGCTGGCGGTTCACGGCAACGCGCGGCCGGTTTGTGAGCTGTCGCCGCTGGACGGCCGGCGATCGCAAAGAGCGGGAAGCTTTTAATGTAGTGCGCACGACACTGATCAAAGGTAATTTGGTGTAATGCAGGTGGTAATTCAACGAGTGTGCATGATGGGGAATAAGTGCCGGCGGCTCCATACTAGGACGAGAGCAGCCGCTGGTTCTTGTCATCTCACACAACAACGAGCGTGACGGTGCTGAATCACATCGCTTGGCCACACGCCGCCTCGCCTCCTGCTGCGCCGCCAGACGCGCGCGTACTCACCGGTGCGCGGGTCCACCTGGAAGCTGCCGTTGGTGGGGTTCAGGCTGTAGCGGAGCGAGGCGTTGGCGCCCAGGTCGCGGTCGGTGGCCGCCAGCGAGCCGACCGGCGTGCCCGCGCGCAGGTTCTCCGACACGGCGAACTCGTACGCCTCGCTGCTGAACTCGGGCGCGTGGTCGTTGACGTCGAGCACGCGTACGAGGGCGCGCGAGCGGGCGCTACGCGCTGGCGTACCGTTGTCGGTGACCTGCACGGTGAGCCGGTACTCGTCGGCCGCCTCGCGGTCCAGCTGGCCGCGCAGGTACACCCAGCCGCTGTTGGGGAAGATGCCGAACAGCTTGCCGGGGGATTCGACCAGCCGGTACGTGAGGCGGGCGTTGTTGCCTGTGTCGGCGTCCGTGGCCGTCACCTGCAGCACCTGTGCGTTCACCTCGAGGTCCTCGCGCACGGCCACCTCATACTCATCGCGCTCGAACTCCGGCGTGTTGTCGTTGAAGTCCTGCACGTCGATGCGCAGCGTGAGGTTGGCCGAGAGCGGCGGCGAGCCCATGTCCGTGGCGGCGATCACCAGCTCGTACGTGCGCCGCTTCTCGTAGTCGACGGGCTTGGCCAGCGAGAGCGTGCCGTCGCGCGCGCTCACCGCGAACACGCCGTCCGGGTTGCGCAGCAGCCGGTAGCGCACGCGCCCGTTCTCGCCCGAGTCGAAGTCGCGCGCGTGCGCGGCGTAGATGGCCGTGCGCAGCTCGGCGTTCTCCGGCAGCGAGAGCGTCGCCTCGAGCGCGTCGAACTCGGGCGCGAAGTCATTCACGTCGCCGATGGTCACGTTCACCTGCCGGGGGAGGGACGGGGTCAGACTCGAACTGGCGCGGGCTGCGCTCGCTGATCGCGCTCGAGCTGACGAGCTGGCCCGCGGCCGTGGCTGGCCCAGCCGGTCCGACCGCAGAGACAAAGCGCCGGCAGTGCCATTGCCTGCAAGGTGCAGCGGTAATCTTAATTAATCACCTCGTCAGCGGTGGCCCACGGATGAGCGAGACAATCGGTTTCGAAACAACAGCGCGTCGGCAGGCGGCGCGAAAGGGTTGGCAGTCCGCCGCCACGGAGAAGGGAGGGAGGGGGAGGGAGGGGGGGGGGGGGGCAGGACGTCCGGCGGACAGTGGCCGGCCGTCCGGGGGTGTTCGCAGGGGGTGTGAAACAAAACGGCGCCCTCGACGAGCGTCTGCTATTCATGCAAGAATTTTGTTATGAATGTGGGGAAGAACATAGGAATACGATAAGGCTATGAAAGGGAAACCTCAGGAATGCACTCGTCGGTAGATGGCGACTTGTAAAACGACAGGCCACACATTAAGTCGACGTTTTAACAGATATGACCAGAACGAGTTGGTCGGCAGCCCATCGAGGTCAAACCAGGCAATGTCCATCAACAAACTGACAACGGCCCGTGTATTTAATCCGTTGACCCCACCGACGCCAATACGAGAAACACCGGCGATCCCTGCATACCAACAACGCCACAGCGTGACAAACTGCTGCCGCACCGCCTGACGAGCCGGACTGTCGGAGACTGACTTGACTTGAGTTTACCAGAGACTTGAGCCTGTCGGAGACTGGCTTGACTTGACCAGAGACCCTGCCCTGCCGGAGACTGATCTGACTTGACCAGGGACCCCGTCCTGCCGGAGACTGACCTGACTTGACCAGACACCCTGCCCTGCCGGAGACTGGCCTGACCTGACCAAAGAGCCCGTTCTGCCGGAGACTGACCTGACTTACCAGAGACCCTGCCCTGTCGGAGACTAACCTGACTTGAACAGGGACCCTGCACTGCCGGAGACTGACCTGACTTGACCAGGGACTCAGCCTGCCGGAGACTGGCTTGACTTGACCAGAGACCCGGCACTGCCGGAGACTGACCTGACTTGACCAGAGACCCCGTCCTGCCGGAGACTGACCTGACTGACGCGCCTGACTGCCGGACTGCCGGAGACTGACCTGACTGTGGCCGAAGGTGGGCGGCTGGCCCGACATGGCCTGCACGTTCAGCAGGACAAACGTGTGCTGCTCGTGGTCCAGCCGCGCCGCCGTCGTGATGGCGCCCGTCTGCGCGTCGATCGAGAAGGCGCCGTCGGGGTCGCCCGAGTAGATGCTGTACCGCACCGCACCGCCTGAAACGCCGGCGGCGGGGGCTGAGGTCGCAGGCCACCATCAGCGCTCAGGCCGCTGACGGCCGCGAGAGCTCCCGTGACGTCACGCCAGACGGGGCCAATCAACGTCACCGGGCTCAGGTCAGTGCAGCCGGGCGCGCAGTGGGCAGCAGCCTTGTCGGCGCCTCTGCCCGCCTTTCTCCCCTCTCGCGGCGTGGTCGCTCGCCGGCCATCAGTCTTGCGGCCCGCCCGCCATACCGGCGTCAGCACTGTGATGAGATACGCTTCGCCTACCACTCACCTGTCGGCGATTTGCCAGATATGCAAAGCGTCTATACGTTGCCAAATAATCCCAGGGTTGCAGTTCTGTGCTCGCCCTTCGGAGCGCGGTTCAGCATTCAGTGATGCGGCAGTGCGGCTAGCTTGCAGTGTCAGTGTCAGCTGGCCATTTCCGTACATAGAAGGCCCGATGGCACTCTGTCGCAGCACTGTACTGGGCGTGGAGAGACGCCCGGCCTTTACGGACATCGCAATCAAGAGAGCGTGGCTCCCCGCCGGCCGCAAGCCGCTAAACACCGCACCGCGTGACAAAGTGTGCTGGTAGGTCCAATAGGGACGCCCTTTTTGCCCATTGTCCGGGAACAGGATGCGATTGTTTGGTGCACTGTTGGCTGGTGATGGAGTCGCTCAACATGGCTGTGCCGTGGACCTCCATTCCGGTCGTGGAGTCACCGTTTTCCTCAGAGGCCCATGAATACTCGGAGCAGCTCAACCCAGAGGCCAGTGCGCATATCGTTTCTGATCGTCAGGGTGCAGACTTGGCAGTTGCCGCCAAAAGCGGCTCGACTCAGCATGACGACGTGATGCACCAGCACGCGGGGCCACACCGCCATAACATCGCCATAAAACGGACATGAACACGGACCGGGCATTTGCAGATCGGAACGATTTAATTTTTCGATCCCAAACCCATTAAAGTCGTCAAAGTGTTGTTAATGAGACCGGGAGCCGGACCGGCGCTGCTCGGAATTCGCGTGGCACAACAGAAAGCGAAATGTTGGGCGGACCATGACGACAATAGCTATTGTTCTAGCGGCTAATAATCACTAAACGCTTAAAACACGGCGGCTTTTTGTACGCGATGGCATCGCTCGAATTTCAACGAGCCACAACAATCAAAAGTGAGCCAAACAAGGCCGCTGCGGCTGGAACACGCCGAACCCGCGCCCAGCAGCAGAGCGGCACAACTGACCTTTCTGCCGCGAGGTGGCGCGCACGGCGCCGACCAGCGAGCCCGGCGGCGCGTCCTCGCGCACCGCGTAGAGGTAGCGGGCGCGCTCGAAGATGGGCGGCTGCTGGCGCGTGTCGATGACGCTGAGCGCCACCTCGGCGTTCACCAGCGACTTCAGGCCGCCGCCGTCGGTGGCCTCCACCATCAGGTGGTGCATGGTCCGTGACTTTGCCGGCGGGCGCGTCACAAACACCTGTCGGGGCGACGCGGGCCGGTCAGCCAGCGCACCCCGTCGATGGGAGGGCAAGGTCTCGCGGCAGGCGGGGCTCTGGCTTTGGCATGGGGCTCGTGGCGGAAGAGCCTGCGCCGAGAGGATCTCGTGCAGCGGATGGGTTTGGGTGAGGCCTGTGGCAGGAAGAGTTCGCCAGTATGTGGGGCTTGCGGCGGAACAAAGCGTGCACGCAAACAAAGGCGCGGAGCATTCCTGACTCTATCACGATTCTCCAGTCATTTCCGTTTTCTAAAGACCGAATCAACAGCCGGCAATACCCCCCCCCCCCCCTCCCTATCGCCACCGGATGCTGGAGGCAACCCTCTCAGAGCAGGCGGGACCGGATGCTGGAGGCGTCCCTCTCAGAGCAGACAGGACCGGACGCTGGAGGCGTCCCTCTCAGAGCAGGCGTGACCGGATGCTGGAGGCGTCCCTCTCAGAGCAGACAGGACCGGACGCTGGAGGCGTCCCTCTCAGAGCAGGCGAGACCAGACACTGTAGGCGTCCCTCTCAGTACAGGCAGGACCGGACGCTCTCACCTCCCCGGACTCGGCGTCGATCCTGAACAGGCCCTCGCCGTTGCCGCGCACGATGCCGTAGCGGATGCGGCCGTTGAGCGCCGAGTCGGGGTCGGTGGCGACGACGACGACGACGGGCGCCGTGCGCGCCTGGTCCTCGCGCAGGCTGACATTGTACTGGCGCGGGTAGAAGGTGGGTCGGTTGTCGTTCACGTCGCCCACCTGCACCTTGACCATAGCTGTCGTGCTCAGACCGCCTGCGGGCACGGAGCGAGGGGCGTCAGCGGCCGTCAAGAACACCGTTTGGGCATGCACGAGGGAAACACTACAGCATGGGGTGGGAAGACCATGTTGGCTCGTGCTTGCGATTGGTGAGTTCTTTCCCAGCATGCGTGCATCACCATGGGTGTACGCCGCGCATAGAAGGCTGTCGCAGGTACAGGCGCCGGCGCGTTCAAGAAACTTCGTTAACGGGTCAGACACCTTGGAGGCGGAAAGGTGGAGACTAGTCGAGCGAATGCTATGCAGTCCCGAACATCCGCCGTGATTGTGATGACAAGAACGGTGCATTTACTTGAGCCATGCGTACACGCCTACCAGTATACACCGGCATGTTTGTATTCTTTGGCCGCTCAGGCTGGAGCACCAGTCATGCCTCTTCGTCTGTCATAAGCCGTCGAGGATCAAGCATTTGTCATCGTCAAAAGCTCGGTTATGTAAGGCGGTGACGTATCTTCGGTCTTCTGTCCTTGCCTTTCCAATCTGCCCCTTTCGGAACATCCGTCATGCAAACGGCAGCCTACCCTCTCTCGAGCCATATGCCTTTCCACTCACATACATAACTGGAAATCGTGTGCATTCGGGTATCCGTCGTGTGCGCTCGGCACCATCATCAAACTCTTTTACAACATCGAAGGACGGCTGACCACGTAGGGGCGCTGCTAATTCCAGCGAAGGACCAGAAAACCACAAGCTCAAATGCATGTAGGAAACGCCTATGCAGCTCCGTGCGGCGCCACACGGTGTGCCCTCGCCGCTGCGGCGCGACCGTTGCATGGCTCAGCTGTAAAAGAAGCCTCGTGTCGCTCACCATAAGTGGGTGCAAAAATCTAAGCGCGACGAAACCGAATTCGTTTCATGCCAATGCCCGTCCCATCTGCAAGTCAAGCAGGAGGCCGTCGCCTGTCGGCTCGCCGAGCCGATGGCTGCAGAGTGGCGCCGCTCCGTTGCCATGGCGACGCCGGCGCGCCACATCCGGGCCACCCGACGGGGGGCGCTTACACACCCGAGAACACGGCCGGCATGCGTCCGGCGGCCGGGCCGGGTCAGGTGCGTCACCTTGTTTTACAGCGGCGCCGCGAGACGAGAGCACAATGTAGGCAACGCGACGACGAAAAAGCCGCGTCCGCCACCGCAGTCCGCCCATCAGTCCATTGTGAAAGCCTCGCCACGTGTTTATTATTCACCGGGCATGATGCGCTCGCGACGTGGCCACTAGAAGAAACCGCGACAAAAATATGAACAATATCACCCCGTTGCTTGCCTATACAGCCGCGCCGTCCAGGTTAATGATCACCTGTCGCTATTTGTCGCTTTTTGTGGCACAACATGGCCGACGAGCAGGGTAGGATGCGAACATAATTGGCCGCGCCAGCCCGGCCGGATAATGGTGGATTTCCTTTCAGTCCTTTTGTCCGGATACTCGACCATTCAATTCCTCCCTTGCGTTTCAGGTAATCCCGGCGTCCGCCTGTAAGCCGTTCGAGCAGGGGCGGATGTAGGGCGGCTGCTGGCGCCGACGCCGCTCTCGGACCGCGGCA
Organism: Pollicipes pollicipes; assembly: GCF_011947565.3. Classification (NCBI taxonomy): domain Eukaryota; kingdom Metazoa; phylum Arthropoda; class Thecostraca; order Pollicipedomorpha; family Pollicipedidae; genus Pollicipes; species Pollicipes pollicipes. The sequence goes on along the minus strand of NW_023596297.1, from coordinate 11,536,022 downwards.
GGACGGGCACACCCTGACGCCGCTGCGGAGCGGCGGCACACGGGGCCGGTGCCGCCGCGCCGACCAGCGGCCAGCCGGCACAGGCGCCCGCGACGAGCGCCGCTGATGTCACAGAGGCGCCGGCGGACGGCGACCACTGGCCGGAGCGAGCCGACGAGGAGGCGGGGCGACGAGCGAGGTGCCAACCCCCGGCTGAGCCGCGCGGGCGGACGGCCGCCACTCCAGCCCCGTCCGTCAGCGCTGCACAAGTGCGCACCATTTTTGGAGAGTGCAGTGTAATGTACGGCATCAATCAGGCGTGCAGCAAAAAGACTGTCGCAGCGCAGGCCACAGAGATCAATATCACGTGTACGCCGGCGACCGTCCGGCTCTATAAATACTTCTGGTTTGGCCCATTTCTCTCTGTCGCCGCTTGCGTGCGCGGCGAGGTGGGAGAGGAGCCGAAAAACGGTCGCCGGCCGGCACAAAAACGGCCGAGGAGAATGGCCGGTCCCCACCTCGGCCGGCTGCCCATTTCGCCGGCACGGCGCGCCCGGCGCCGCGCCGGCCGTGGACCGGGTGTCGCCGCACCGGACCGGGTCGGGTCGGACCGGGTCGGGTCGGGTCGGGTCGGGTCGGGTTGGGTCGGGTTGGGTCGAGCTGGACCAGTCTCGGCTGAATCGGTCATGTGGCGGCCGTCAGTCATCCGGGGCTTGGAGGAAAATGTGTGAAGGGCAGCGGACTCCGTAGACAGTGTCATACCCATCACAGCGCGCATAGTTCTGATGGCGCAGATGTCCGACCCGCCCGAGTCTGCGCTGTCCGGCACGAAGCGCCATTGTCCGGCCACAGCCTCGAAGCAGCGGTGGCGCCATGCGTTCGGCAAACCTTGCAGAAAACGGCCGGCGAGACGGCAGTCTGCGAGCGTTTAGCCCAGCTCGCCGACCATTTGCGTAATGGGCAACCCCAAACGAGCACTTTGGTCGACTCAGCGTAACGTGTTGGCTGCTATTTCGGACGGCGTACGTGCCTCTGCGAGTGCGTGTTTGGCGCGGTCGGCGGCCGGCGGGCGCAGAACACCGGAATGTCGGCCGCGCCGCCGGGCGACGGCCGAGCTGCTTTGGCTGCCACCTCCCACCGGCTGCTGTCACGCGTCACGGCATCCGGCGTTCGTCGCGAGTCCGGTGACGGCCTCACCACGCAGGACGGCGGCCTCGGTAGATCGGAGCGCGAGCTGGAGCCTCACCGAGCCAGCCCTCGCAGGACGGCCGCCGTCTTCGGCACCTGGCGCGGCGCGTCAGCGCCTCGCCCCAGGCTCCGGAATACCGTTCCAGCTCGCTGGAAGGGCCTGGACGTTGCCCACGTCCGCCAGGGACCGGGTGGACACCGGTCCAGATCGGCGCGGACCGGACCGCTCCCCGCGAGCCGTCAGAGGCGGGCCCAGCAGGTTCCCTCCCGGCCCGGCGCGCGCCGCCCGGCCGGCCGCCATCTTATTTATGTCCTCGGGGGGCGTGATCGGGCGGGCGTCCATCCACACGGCCAGAGGCGGCGCCAGTCGGCGGCGCAGTGCGGCAGACAGAGGCGGTGTCAGGCAGTGGCGCGGTGGGGTACGGGCAAAAGGTGCCCGTGACAGGGAACAAAGATACAAACGCAGGCAGATAAGCGCAGGAGTGAGCAGACTCACATGCACGCGCAACACAGGCCAAGATGCGACGCTTAATGTCATAGCCCGCACAAACGCACAGAAAAAGGGTAGAATACAGAGACACAGGGGCACACAGACATACACACATACACTTGCTCGCACAGACACATACAGACCAGCAGTCAGGCATTGGCTACACGAACGTCACGCCGCGTGACCGTGAGACTAGACATCGTGGCGCGGGGTGTTCGGGAGGTGCCGCGCCACGTCATTCGATGAAACCGCGAGATCCGACATCCCGCCGGACAGCCGGACGGTGAGGTTCTGACCGGACCCATCCGGCAACTAGACGCACAACTGTGAATCTCAAGTTCCAGCAAAGAAGCAGACAAACTGTGACCGTTACACCCAGCATTCGGAAACTGCCCACCAGACCCGGCCTCCCGCACCGTGCGATTCGACCGCCCCCTACGACAGGCCGGATCTGGGTCTGGGTCTGCCGCCGAGCCCGGCCGTGACCCCGCCGGCGGCCGCCCCGTGCCCTCGCAGTCGCCCCGTCGCCGAGCGGCGCTGCCGCCGCCTCTGCCGGGGCCGGCCATTAGCTGGGCGGGCTCGCCGATGTCGCCGGCGGCCGCGCCGCCGGTCACGTGACGTCACGCACGCCGGGCACCGGCGCCCACGTGACCGGGCGCCGGGTCGTCGCCGGTTTGTCGGCGGTTCCGTAAACATCCGGGGGCCAGAGCCGGCACCGGCCTTTGTTCGCGCCGGTCGGCCGACGCGGTCGCGACGCGCAGGAGGAGGGCGAGCGCGCTGATTCCGTCATTAATTGTTGACCCGTGACCCTGTGGGAGGCGGCGCCGACAGCGGCCGAGGCCGCCGCCGTCCTGCGCCGGCCGACAGACACGCCGGCCGAACTGGGGCGAATCCATCGGCGAGCGGCTAACGAGACGAGTTTCACCGATCTGACGGCTTCTGCGGTGGACCGATCTGACGTTCGGGCGCGCGGCGCGACGACGGAACGGGACGGCTGCGGTCGTGCCGCCCGGTCCGCCGTCCGCTGCGGGTCCGCCCGTCCCGGCGTGGGCCCGGCTGAGAACCCATCGCCGGCTGCAGGTCCGCCCGTCCCGGCGTGGGCCCGGCCGAGGATCCACCGCCGGCCACGGGTCCGCCCGTCCCGGCGTGGGACCGGCGGAGGACCCGCCGTCGGCTGCGGGTCCGCCCGTCCCGGCGTGGGACCGCCGGAGGACTCGCCGACGGCCGGGGCGGGCCGGCCCTGAGCGTCGCCGCCAAGCGCTGGGGACCACCCCGCGGCGCGAGGGCGGAGCTGATGGACGGGCTCCGGATGACAGCGCTAACTTTGAGCGATGAGTCCGGCGCTAGCCCCAGATGAGACCGTCGCCCAGCGCTGGCCGGCCGGCTGCGCCGAGGCAGCGCCCGCGGCTGACCAGCGCCTGCCCCCTCCCCCCCCCCCTTTCGAGCACGGCGGCCCGCCGGAGCGAGATCCATGAGCCGCGATGTGGACCATTTCGTGCGCTGTTCCGTGGTGATGCAACTCTAGCGCGGACGATTTGTTTTCCGAGGCGGGGTTTAACCCCGGGCTTGGCCGGCCGGGGGCAGCGCAGCGCACTTGATCCGCCGTGCCGAGAGAGAGTGCGAGTTATGCTGCGGCCCGAGGACCGCCTACCACGTTAAAAACAACGCATCTATTTTACTTTCAACTGGCCCGGACGGTTGAAAAAGTGACAGATATACACACCTGCCTGGCCTACGCGCACGCGCGCGGCCGTCATGAATATAAACCAGTTCATAGAGGGCCAGATTAGGGACCGGGACGCAAACGGCTCTCTCTCCAGTCTCCCCTCCGCCCGATTTGCTGGGTTCGTGACCAATGGCGTCGTTCCGGCACGGCCAGCGGCGTGGCCGAACCTGGACTGTGCTCCATAGGCAGAATTACAGCGGGCAACGTGGTGCAAGGACGTCAAAGGAGCCTCGAAAATCCGGGGAAGTCTTATGGTCCAGTTCCGAACATCTTTTCTTCGATTTACTGCGCGAAGTTAAGCAGGCCAAATGACCCGAGGATGCCCGGTATCCCCTCCCACCGACTGGGGCGGGGACGTGTGCGGTGATGGCCGTCAGTCACCCTCCCGCGGATGACCCGAGGGTGCCCGGTATCCCCTCCCACCGACTGGGGCGGGGACGTGTGCGGTGACGGCCATCAGTCACCCTCCCGCGGATGACCCGAGGGTGCCCGGTATCCCCTCCCACCGACTGGGGCGGTGACGTGTGCGGTGATGGCCATCAGTCACCCTCCCGCGGATGACCCGAGGGTGCCCGGTGTCCCCTCTCACCGACTGGGGCGGTGACGTGAGCGGTGATGGCCGTCAGTCATCCTCCCACGGATGACACGAGGGTGCCCGGTGTCCCCTCCCACCGACTGGGGCGGTGACGTGAGCGGTGATGGCCGTCAGTCATCCTCCCACGGATGACACGAGGGTGCCCGGTGTCCCCTCCCACCGACTGGAGCGGGGGCGTACGCTGTGACGGCCATCAGTCACCCTCCCGCGGATGACCCGAGGGTGTCCGGTGTCCCCTCGCACCGACTGGAGCGGGGACGTGTGCGGTGACGGCCATCAGTCACCCTCCCGCGGATGACCCGAGGGTGCCCGGTGTCCCCTCGCACCGACTGGAGCGGGGACGTGTGCGGTGACGGCCATCAGTCACCCTCCCGCGGATGCTGCGCGTCGTTCGGACCAGCGTCTGCCGCACCGGCCGCGATAGTCCCGCGCCCTGATAGTCATTAGGCCCTATTAGACTGTTCCTCTCACCTAATCGCCTTTTAATGGGGTTCAACGGAGGAAGGCCGGCCGGCCAGTCCGTGGCGCTCGGACCCAAATCCTGACCACGTACGGCCATGGCGACCGCAGGCGACGCAGGCCTCCCGGTAACCGTAACGACCATTGGAAACCCAGACCTCTCGGTAACCATAACGACCATAGGAAACTCGGATTCGCCGTAACCGTGACAACGGGAAAGTCATAGGCACATCATGTCTGCGGCTGTCACAGGAAGCTCGTGCCTGTCGTTAACAATGCCGGCAGCTGGAAATTCAGCACCACTCACATCATGAGCCATGCCTTCAGGGGACTGAAGACGACTTCCGGCCAGACCGCAGGAAAATGAGACCCCTCACCGGCCGCGGCGACCACGGAGAACAGCTTTCTCACCTCGATCCATGGCGACCACGGGGAACTCGTAGATGGCCCGATTTTCATGGTCGAGCGGCGACAAGATGCAGATGTCGCCCGTTTCCGGCTGGATGCTGAACGACCCCAGCTTCTTGAAGCCATGGCCGATGCTGTAGTTGACCTGGGCGTTGACCCCGCAGTCCGGGTCCGTGGCCGACACCTGTCAAAGACGAGTACTCGTAAGTGATCTGGATCAGATGCATCGCCCTCGTGCGGGGATGGCGTCGAAATCATGAAAATCAAACGGCTTGCTTATGATAATGATGATGTTTGTGGGTGATGTTTATGTGCTTAGATGCTTGGGTGCTGAGATGTAAGTGTTTCAGGGAGTGCGATACGTCATCTTATTTTGGCGTGATCGGTGTGAAATCGGGGCCATGACTGGGCATCATCTTACTCAATGGGCTCTCTGAAATCGCATTGTTTGAACTTCCGCATCAAAGACGCGCAGTTCATTTTTTCATGTCGTCTCCTCAATGCTTCAAAGCTACATCTATTTCACTGTTTTCATCTCCCCAGTATTATTCGCGGTAGACAATACGCCTGTGCGTGTGTTTGCACAGTGGGCATTGCCCGCTGGACTACATATTTTACACAAACCTGCCCGGTGTGGCCTATTGGAGAATATGACCCCGTTACTCTCTAGCTTCATATGGGGTCTGAGCGACCCACTGTTCATCGGTGCACCGCATTGGCGCCGGACCCCAAACACCTGTCTCCACGGCTGAGGAATTTCCGCTCCTGGCACTGGCTAGCAGCGACACGGGCCTGGCCCTAGTCAGGAGCGCAGCCCAACCCCACCCATGCGTCGGTGCATCTCGAACTTCGAGACAGGATGTCGCCAGCTACAAGGCAGTGCGTCCCCGACCGCGAAACATTGGGTCACCAATCACCGGGACATAATGTAGTACGGCCTCGACGCATCTACTGCCATCCAGGGGAGCGTAATGCTCCATCGCGACAGAGACATCGCGCCCCCGGCCGCGGAGACATCTCGGCCGCGGGCGTGGCCGGCGGCGCCGCCCACTTAGCGCCGGTGCGTGTGACGATGGCGGCTGACACAGTTCCCGGCGGTCGTTCCCATCGCCTCGCCCCCGCCTACGTGTCCCAGAAGTGGAGCGGTGATACACGCTGGGGCCAATCGGCGCCACTCAAGCCCGGCCCGGGACGGCGGGCGGCGCGCCAGAGACGGCACCGGCGGCGAACGCGGCGTGATGGAGACGTCGCCGCGCCGCTCACGGCCGGCCGGCGCGGCGCGGTTTTAGAAGGCGAACATTAAATGGCGCGGACAAAAAAACTTTTTCAGTTGCACAATAGACGCGATCGTCCAATTTACAGCTTAATTGCTTGTAGGATGGCTGTAAAGGAGTTTAGTGTTCCTGGAAGGTCTCCGAAGAACTTTACGACGCCAGCTGCTGCCGGCGACGTCGTTTGGTCTTCCTGAGCCGGCCGTGAGGACGACGCCTATTCCGGGCTGAACACTAGCCCCGGACGCGAGTCGCCATCACCTCGGCTCTGGCCCGCGGCGGCCGTCCCGGCGCGGCCGCCGCGGCAATTGCCTCGTCAGGCCCAGCGTCACCAGAGCGTTTGAGAGACGACCGCGCAACCCGAGAGCGTCGCCGGACAAACGGCGGCCGCGGGACGCGACAGCTGCGCTGTAAAGCGGCCGGGTCGGCTCTCATCTTAATGGTCTCGCGCCTCGCCGGGCAGCCGTGACGAGTGGAGAGCAGCGGCCGTCGGCCGGTGGCCGTCGCCCGACGATCCATTCTTAAAAATGTGTGATTAATGGCCTGGCCGTATGCAATCTCAGCGGAAGACAAGCGCGCAGCGAGGGGTGCGTATTAGCCGGGATTCCTGAGTCGGCTCTCCTCCCGCCGGCCCGGATCGGCGAAATTAATCTTCCCGTCCTGGCCGAGCGCGGCGGCCGCCTCGTTCGCCGCGCATGAATAAATTCCCGGCCAAGTGTGGAGCGAGGGCCGGTCGGGCGACGGACCGGGTCCACCCGTGGTCACCGACTCCATGACGCGGCGCTCCGGCACGGGGCCGGGGGGCCGACGCCCACGGCCATGTGTTGGCACCATCCCGGCGCGCCGCCGTCGTCACCTAGGACTTCGGGCGCCACGGCGGGCGCGGGCGGGCGGCGGCGTGGCCCGGCTACCGGCAGCATGCTCCGTGAGGCCGATGGCCGCCACCGCGTGCCCGGGCCGGCCGCTCCCGCGCCGTTCTTGCGCCGCGCGGCGGCTCGCGGCGCGCTTCTTTGGCCGGTTCGCGGTGGCCGGCCGCGGCGCCAGCTGCGTCTGCGGACGGCGCGGCGCCGCTGCTGGGTGACGCGGATCGCGCCGACCCGGCCGGCCGCCGCTCCGGCCGCTGCTCCGGCCACTGCCCCCCCCCCCCCCCCCCTGTCCCGGAGCCCGTCACCCGGGCGTCCGCCACCGCCGGGGCACGTCAGCTGCCGGCGCGTCCGCGCCGTCAGACGGGCGTCGGCGTTCTCACACCTCGCGGCCACCCTGTCCGATTAAAGAGTAACGGATGGATTATATCAAAAATGCTTTTGGAAGCCCATTAGTCAAACGGTGCTGGCCCCGGGGCCGGGAGCTCTGGAGCACCGACACCAAAACAAAAGGGCCGGACGGCGCGGCGCGATGGGTCGGACGGGCTGGGCAGGGGCGAGGCCAGGGGCGCGGGGGTGGCGGCTCGCGAGCTGGGGCACTGGGCCAGTCGTAGGCGCGGGCGACACTTGACCACCCACGGGCGGCTGTCGACCCGCCGACACAGGCGCTGTCCCCGTTCCCCCACCCCACGAGCCTGGCACTGTCCCTGCTCGTCTCCAGATCCAGCCGGAGATCGCGGACGCGTCTCTCATCGCCCGCGCCGCATAAACAAGCGCGAAGAGAAACACAAAGCGGCGAGAGCCGCAGCACGCTCGCTCGCGTCACTCGCTCTCGAACTGTCGCCTGAACGCCAGACACCGCTCGTCGACGGCGGGACCCCACACAATCGCATGCCGGCGCCCTGCAAGCGCCGACGCGCGGCGGCGGGCTGACGTGCCGCTCCTTCGGCGCTGCACGGCCGGCACCCCGGCCTCTCCATTGATTCACAGCGGCGCGCGCGGCACGAGCCGGGCGCGGCGAGTGTCCCCGGCCGCCGCCGGCGCCGCGCCGACAAGTCGTTGGCGGCCGGATGGTCGCGATTACAGTGTCGTCGCGCCGGCAGTAACGCGCGGATCATTGGTGCAGTCGCGCCCGGCCGTAAAGCGGCCGAGGGGCCGGCCTCCGCCTCGTAAACGCTCCCGTTCGGCGGCTGCCCGGGCGGGCGGTGGCGGCGCCGTGCCGGAGATCGGGCGGCCCCGGGTTGCACGCACCGGTTCGAGCCGCTCTGCAGCACGCCAGGCTGGCATCGGCAGCGAGGGACGGCAGCGCTGCAGGCGTCAGGGGCGGGCCTGCGTCGCTCCGGGGCAGTTTGGTGAGTGGACGGGACGGTGGCGGGGAGGGGGGACATTCCGGGAAGCGAAAGGTGCGCGGTCAACCCCGGCCGAAATGTGCAGCTGGCATGCTTCCGCGTACTCGTGTCACGCAAACGCAGCAGTCATACTTTGTCGGCTTTAAAATCTCAGCATGGCGCACATAAACCGACCAAGTAACGACCCGAACAGGCACAAAGCCAAAGCCGGTCGGCCGAGGTCAATGAACTTTGACGGCTATTCGTCATCCGTTGCAGAGCGCAGATGGACGAAACGAGGGCAGAAAATCCCAGTTTGGCCAGCCGCTGTCATTAGCCTAAGCGTCTACTGGAACCTACTCTTTTCACTAGATCATGACCACCCAGTCCTTCATTTACCGGACAGGCCCGTCTGCCCTCCCCGAAAAGCCCGAAACAGCTATTTTGCGGTAGAGTACGCTGAGGAAGGTAATAGAGCGGACATTCTTGCGGCCGCACCGAAGGCCTCCGATGGATCGAATTCGTCCGGCGGCTGGGGCCAGCTTCCCTTGAAAGTCGCGGTTGTAAAGACAATAGCCCCGGAGGTCGTCTGCCGGCGCGGCGGCCGCGGCCGCCGCCTCTCGCAGCCGGCCGCCCTCGGCCCGTTCGGCCGTGGCCATGGCAACGGGGCGGCGATGGCGTGCCGGCGGCCGCGGCTCGGGCGCCCTCTCGGCCGACCGAGCAGACGTAATGACGGGGCGCGCCGGCCGCCGCGGAAGGCCGGCCGCCCAGAGCACGTTCGTGGAACGCGGCGGCGGCGGCGGCGGCATGAGTCGGCCCGGGTGCTCGCCGGCCGCCGCCGCGGCGTCACCGGGGCGCGCCGCCGCCGCCCGCACCGGCTACTTCGCCGAAGCGCCGCGCGCCGCCCGTGCGTGTGCGTCGTTTGCGGCGCTGCGCCGCGCCGCCGCGCCGCCGCTCGCCACCGCGCCGCGCCGCGCCGCGCCGCGTGTAATGACAGTCGGCATGCAAGCCGGGCATCAGGCGGCCGGCAGTAATCACCGCGGCTCGGCCTGGGCGCGTCCGGGCCGCACACGCGGCCGGCACCGCTAATAAGCACGGTCCGGCCGCCGCCGAGCCGCACCGGCTCCGCTGTCGCGCCGGCCGCCGTCCCACCGCCGCCAATAATGACTTATTTGTTTCAGTGCGGCGCGCGGGTCCCACTTGACAAGGACCAGCGCTTGTTACGCTGTTTTTTACTGTGAGAAAGACGCGGCCGGTGACGCTTGGTGGGTGGCAAGCCGTCGCCGCCAGGGGACGCGGCCGCGCGCGAGCGGCCGACGCACGGCGGCCGTCTCTCATCCGCCGCCAGGCCGCGCTCATTAATGCATTCTACCCGACGGTACAGATACAAGACGGGTCCATTAGCCGGCGCCCGACAAAGCCGCGTGGCCTTGATAGCAATGACGAAAAACAGCGTCGCGCCGGGCGGCAGCCTTACGCGCTCGGCGGCCCGGAAGGCACGGCGACCGGGCGCGCCGCGCCGGGCCTCGCCGAAAACAATCGGGCGGGCCCTGAGCGCGCGCGCCGGCGCGCCGCGCTGCAGCCGGCGTCAGATGGCATTGAGATGGGCTCTAAGGCGGCGGCCGCACGCAAGGCTGCCGCCGCCACCGCCGCCACCGCCGCCACCGCCGACGCCACCGCTCGCCGCCGCCTATCGCAGGGTTATCTTTCCGCGGGGAGCGCGCCGGCCGGCCGCGAACCCGCCGCGGGGAGCGCCAAGTTTAGCTTATCGGCACATCGTCTGGGCGGCGGTGGAGACGCGCTGACAGACGGAGGACCCTCGCACCCCCCCCCCCCCCCCCCTCCCGCGGCTGCGCCGGCTGCCGGTGTTACGGCGACATGAGTCGAGCCGCGTCGGCGCACAGCCGGCTGAGCGTGTGACAGGCGGCGCCGGCCGGCGGAACGGCTCGCCACGGCGCGTTGGAGAGACCCTCGGTGACGAGTTAGCTCCCCCTCCCTCTCCCTGTCTGTGATGTTTCCACCACTAGCGTTGGATGTCACACTCTCTACCCGGCTCGTCACAGCGCGGGCAGCGCAGGCGCCGGTTGTCCGTTGTCAGATTTCTCCTCCGGTCGCGGCCGTCCGAGGCAATTGTCGCCTCCCTGGCGCGTCTCCCGATGCGGAGGCGCCAGAGAACTGCGGAGACCCAGCCTGAAGACCCTCCGGACAGCCGGCCCTGCGCCTCGCGCGCCGCCGGAAGCGTCCGTTCGCCGGCGGACGGAGACCGTAAGCGTCAGCCGTCGCCGCCCGGCCTATCCCACCCGGCTTCAGATTGGACCGTTCCAACCTCAGAAGTGGGCACTTTGGCGTACGGCACCCGGGAAAGCAGTGGTCGTCATGCGCCGGAGTGGCCGGCGCCGAGCAATTCGGCCTGGAATTAAGTGACCAAACCGCAAACTGCCCGTGCCGGGCCGAGGCGGCTGTCAGGCTCCGCCGAGCGAAAACCATGTGCTGAGCTTAATGGACGGGGCGCTCGAAGTTACACAGCTGGCTGACGTTCGGAGAATCGTGACGACCTTATGGATAGGATGCTTCTTGATGTTGCATCGCCCTTGTGATGAAACTAGGGCAAAGAGTACGCTTGTGTTTACCATGGTTGAGAGCTGGTTTTCAATCATTTATTCCGAAACATACAGTAAGCCAAGCCTTCCAACCGAACGTGAATGCAAATAACTGCCTCGGACGGCCTTGGTGTGATGTTGTAGACATGATCCTTATAACACGGTCGCGGCTTGACGAGGGCAAAAGTTCGTTACGTGCCGATAGGCCTGCAGACTGCAACAGGCCATAAACCAGTACCACCAACCCGATGATACCTTCCTATGATGGGCTGCAGTACCCAGCACACCGTAGTTACGTTACGCAACGTATTTTGCATTAGATGCACGACAGCAGCCGTTGAGAATACGTGACCAAATAAGCTTGTTCTTCGCGAACGTGTCCCGTGTTAACATTTCTTGTACATGCTTATGCGCTATGGGTTAAAACCAAGTAACATGCACGGGTTTTAAAACGAATGCGGTCCCTCATTCAGGTCATTTATCACATCGAACGGTCCCTTCACGTGCCAGCGTAACATACTTGAAGCCAGTGATAAGAGCATGACGTCTGTCCTAATGAGCCAAATGAGAGTTCCCTTCATTGCAAAATAGTTGTCTTAATCGGCTTGAAAATCATTTATCGTGAGAGTGAAATAATGTCAAATCACCGTACTGGTCACGAGCCCCACGAACGTTCGGCTCGTTTTCGCTTTCTCTCGGCGACCATGTCGAATCATCCTGATGTGGTTCTGGCCGGCTTCTGACGACGGCCCATTGATTGTGGGCCCGCGCAGCTCCACACCGCCGCCCCGCAGTTCCCCTAGCCGCCGGCCGCGTTCTGCCGTAATGTCCGCAGTGCCTCGTCGTCTCGGCCGGTCCGAGGGGAGAAAAGCAGCGCCTGGACTCACCGCCGGCTGGCGAGCTCCGATGTGCCGCGACTTCCCGGCCTGGGGAGGTGCCGCGGTCCGACCGCCGCGCGGCGCAGCCGGAGCGTTCCGAGGGTCCGGCCGCCCTCCCGCCCGTCCTGGGATACGGCAGACAGGAGGGCGGGCCGGCTGCCTCTGCGGCCGCCCGCTGGAGCTAAAATACTACGCGTCAGGCAGCTGCCGGGCGCGGAGAAAGTGGAGACGGGAGCCGGGCGGAGCCGGAGAGCGATCGCGAGCGGCCGCTCCGCCAGGTCTGCAGCGCCTAGCGTCGGACGCAGAGCGGCGGAGTGGGGCCGCGATGACGCGGGCTCGCAGGTGGTCGACGTCGGGGAACATTACGCCAGTGAATCACGGCGAACCGGCGAGTCATTAGCCGACAGGGCGTCACGTCATGATCCGCGAAGTCTGACTAACCATCAACCCAGCCCCAGCGAGAACCAGCTTGCTTTCTTTTGTTTGCACGCGTGGAACTGGCCCTGCCGCAGAACGACTTCATTTATCAGCGCATTAACATCATGGAACATTTCCTGTAACTTCAAAAACGCAACCTGTCCGCTGCGTTCGTCGCGGTGGGGGTCATCGACTTTCGTCCGGGCTACGCGGACACTTGTCCAAGGCTGCGTCCACCGCCGTGTCAGAGCCTGTACACCAGCGCAGCGTCCGGCGGCGCGGTCTGCGCGCAGCGCGCGGCGCCAGAAGCTGTACCTGCCAAGTGCCGGCGGACGGGCAGTTAAACCTCTAACCCTATGTTTACCAAACCCGCCGGGCCGCCGGCCACGATCATCTAGCCAAGAATGCATGGGTCGGGGAGCAGGACGCGGGGTATACGGTCGGCTTCTCTGAACGAGGGACGAGGGGCCGCGCACTCGGCCACGCCGGTCGGACGAGGCACACCCGGCGCACGGGAGCCGCCGGCGGGGCACCACCACACGCACCCGCGCCGACGGAGGACGGCGGCGGCGCGGCCGGCCGCCGCGGCGTGAGGAGCCCCTGGGCAGTGCCGGGACGCGCAGCCGGCGGAGAGCGAGCGTCGGTCACACGGCGCGAGGCGACACATGACGGCGGCGGGTCAGACTCCGGCGACCTTCGACCGGCGTCCCCGCAGCCGGCCCGCCCGCGCCCCATCAGCCGGCCGTAAACCGAGACGGTGCAATTTTCCGAGCAGTTAGAGCCGTCCCGGCCTGGCCGCCCAAATTAGTGGTGGCGGCCGCCGGCAGCGGCGAGCCGGCCGGCCCGGCCCCGCCAGCGCAGACGGACCTTGAGAAGAATGGGCCGCATAAAAATGAATTGCCAGGTTCGGAGACCAGATGGCGTCCAGTGAAGAAACCCCGGCCGCTCCGGTTTGCTAAACGCGCGGACAGTGTGTTTTCTCTGAAGAGCGGCAGATTATTATTCATGTGAGGGCGTTGCTGATCTGTAGAAAGCCGCGGTGAGAACGCAGTCGTCGCCGGTCGCCGGGATGGCGGCGATCGATACACTCCAGCCCGCCAACGCACCCCATTGCGATCACCCTCATCACCGATCGCGTCGCCAGCCCACCGCGCCCGTGAGACTCGCGACTTTCTCGTCGGATACCGAGTGGCGGCCCCATTGGCGGCCGTATCATTGCGCTCGAATCACCCCCATTAGACTACCCATCCGCAAAATGGCTGCCTGATTCACGCCCGATCGCCGGAGAGATGTCGGAACGGAAGCGGCCGATCCGCCACGCCGTCCGACTGCCAGGCGCGTCATGACGGCGGACCCCGGCAGCCGGCGCCGCGCGGCCGGCGGCGGGGTCAGCCCGCCGGGTCGCGCGTCTCTCTTGCGGGGCATCCGTCACCACCGGCCGGCCGGCGGTGAGCGGCGGCCGGCCTCCCCCGCGCAGGAAAGTGGATCACTCGGCGGCGGTGCGCACGGCCGCCATGGGATCCGGCGCCCAGCGTCCGACGAGAAAGCCGCGAGAGTCGCACGGCCGCGCCGCGCCGGGCACGCGCCCACCATTGTCGGCCGGCCTCCTCTGCCGCGCGCCGCGCGCCGGCGCACAATGCCGCCGGCGGCCGCACAATGCGTCCGTAAACAGTGCCGGCGCGCGCCGCGCCGCCGCCCCCGTAAAAACTGCAATATATCGGTGCTGTACACGGGTGAAAGTAGTTTTCATGAGCTGCTGGCCGGGCGTCCACACACGGCCTCCATAAATAGCGGCGCCTGTCGTCGCCACGAGCGGGCGCCGGCCGCCGCCCGGGACGCCGGCGCGCGCGCGCGAGCTGCAGCCTGACCTTGCTGGCCGCACGAGCGGCGCCGCGGCCGGCGCCGCTCCGAGCGGCTACACCCCGCCCGCAGGGGCGGCGCTCACGCCGGCACCGCCCGCAGGGGTACATCCGCACGGACGGGGAGCGGGTGCTCACATGGATACACCCACGGATGAAAAAAGCTGTTGTTTGTGCGATCCCATGAATCATCGCAGGAACGTGCCGCGCCCGAGGATGTGCCTCACCGGTAAGGGACCCCTCGGCCCGAAGGGCTACATGACTCCAGAATGGGTGCAACCCCCGTCAGTAGCGGATGCACCACGCTCAGAGGGTGCATCTCAGCATCGCCTTAGACTCGTCGGACTGATGGACCGCCTGCGTGCGACCACGATGTTGGCAACACCGCGGCAAAAAAGGCGTGTCAATGGGCTGGTGTTTGCAGCGGTGTTTCACGGCGGGGGGCGGGTAATGGGACTTGTGGGCGGCGAAGTAGCCATGTCTATCACGTCTGTGGCGTAGCTTCCATACTTCAAGAGGCGCAAATGGCATATAATTTTGCCGGGAGGCAGGGCGCACGACTGACGCTGTTATATAACCCACCATGAAAATCACTCTTGTCAAACCATTACTTTCAAAGATGAAGCAATGTATTGATCTGGCTTTCCTTTCGGAACACAGCACACCCGTCTCGCTAACGCACCAGTTTCATGACGCTCATGCTATTATGAAAGGCGCATTTTGAACGCGTACTTTGAGCTCAAGCTATTTATCATCGCCAAGCATCCAAAAGCCTCCGAGAATCGCAAAGTCATGTTGAGAGGGGCCATTATGGAGCGGGAGCTTCGGCCGCTCCTATGTCTTTTAACGCGATCCAAGCACCTTCAATGGCATGCTTCTGTTTCGTCACCTATAGTTTGGGTGTCTTGATTTATAATCCCGTAATAAGAGCCGTAGCGGAAGCCTTGCCTGGCACGATGACGGCAGGCGTCACTGGCGTCCCACGCGACAGCCGCCAGCCCATCCAAATGAGCAGCCCTGTCGGCCAGCACGCGCTGAGCGGAACCAAGGACACAAAAATCGTGCTCAGCGCCATGTAATGGCGGCAGATAGCAATCTCCGCACACAGCCCCCTGCTGGGGGGACAGCGGCGCGGCTTCTGTGCTGCGTCGGGTCACGCGAGTGCAGTGCCTCCACGCATCCTCTGGCGGCGTCAGGACTCGAGCCGGATGCGCGGCCTTCTGCGCCCGGCACCGGAGGCTTACCGTCCAGCTTGTCATCCAGCCATACAGAGATGACAAGCGCGGTAAATGAAGACGCATCATCCTCATTGTGAGGCACAAAAACGCACTTCGAAAAACCCGGCTCTCTCACAGAAACAGCACATCAAAGAAATGCAACATTTGGGGCACATAGATCTGCATGCCTCATTAGGCCCATTGGCACGAAATGGCGGATGCTTTTTTACCCATGAGTGGCTCACTGCAATGCTGTGAAAGAATCATGCTTCTACAGGCTTTCTTGCCTATCTCCAATGCCTCATCTGCCGTGGAGTTAGCTTGCTTTGTTTTCGGGTTTCACATCAACCTGCCTGCAAATGAGCATCGACATCCTATACCGTCTGGCCCTGGAGCCGGGCGTGCTGGACTTCACGATAGCGCCACGGATTTTTCACAGCCCAGCGGGGATCAACACGGGCGATAAGCGCACCACCAGACAAGCCTGCGCTGGGAAGCCGTCATGGTCTGCCAGCGTACTCGGGTGTCGTGACGGCGGGTGCGGAAGCGTTCATCCCGCGGGAGTCTCCCGGCGCGAGCGGCGGCCGGCGGCGCGGCGGCGCGGCGTGCGCCTCCCACCACGCCGCAGCGGCGGCGCCCGCCCGACCCGACCCGAGCGTGGCCCGACGCGGCACCTCCCGCGCCGCCGCTGCCACGGAATGCCGGCCAGCGCTCCATCTCTGACAAAAATGGCGCGGCCCCGGCCGGCGGGGAATGGAGGGCCGCGCCGCCCGATCACGACCTAATTGGTGATCGTAGCGGCCGGCGCGGCGGCGTCACGAGCCGCAATCTGTTTACCTGTCCGTCGGCATATTGCATGGGGCCGCGGCGGCCGGCCGCCCGGCGGGAGACAACGCCACGCACTCGCCGACCGGCCGGGTAACGGTCGGCGGAGCCCGCTGGAGCGGCGGCCGAGGAGCTCCGGCCGGCGCGAGGTGCGACCAGTGATGCGGCCTCCCGGCGCCACGGAGGCGAACAATGGCGCTCAGACGAGTGCGGCAGACACTGACCGAGGCGGACTAACGACCGTGAGCTGACGCGCGAGCAAACGGCCGATCTCCGCGACACTGAGTAGAGGCAAAGATTAACTCCAACGTGCGCGCAGAACACCGGCGATGACAGTCTGGCGCGCGGGGGGATCGGGAGAGCTGTGCCCGGTCCTGGAGATGGGCGAGGGGAGTCTAACCCACTGATGTGCACTCGCAGCACGGTATCGCCCAGGGAGTCGCTTTCCAAAATCAGTGGGGAGCTGAGCCATTAAACTTGGCTTATCCCGTCTCCAAATCTTTAATTTCTCCGCATTATGACCACTTTGTCTTGCGTCCCTGATGACAAAATTAAAATTTAGAAAACTCGCCGGCGGGTTCCAGAATTGCTTTAATCTTGACAAAAATCCTCATATTTGAAGCTGATATGCTGGTGCTAATGTTGGATATATGATGATGATATCGATAGTGGTGCGTTTAGGTACCTAGTGTACTAGCAACTTAGATACTGGCTGAGCTGTATTGACTCAATAGTCTCTTTATTGCTCATACGCAAAAGGCAAGGCTCAGAAGAGCATAGAGGGGCTCAAAACATCATTGAGTGCCCCCGCCCCCCCCTCCCCCCCCCAAGCATACAAAGTTACCGCCGGTGAAAAGTTGGAGTGATAGAGGGACGCATCGCCAAGAGTGGATGTCTCTCTATCAAATATGCAAAAGCAACATGTCCTCATGGCGGAACTCAAAGGCGCAGCTTTAGAGCACATGGCCTCCTTTGACGGGTACAAGATGACTTATACAGATGGTTCGAAGACGGATGCAGGTGTGGGGTGCGCTTTTGTGTGCGGATCGACCACACGGTCATTCACACTGCCTTCACACGCGTCGGTCTACACTTCCGAGCTTATAGCCATTAGCAAAGCTCTCTGTTTCATTGAAGTGGACGATAGCAATCTGCATTTAATTCTTTCCGACTCCTTGAGCAGCCTGCTGGCTGTTAGCGGCTTCTCCCCGTCGAATCCACTTGTTCAGGACATTCAATCTCGTCTTAGCTCACTGGATCGAGCAGGAAAAACGGTCGTTCTATGCTGGATCCCAAGTCACGTGGGGATATGCGGAAATGATCTTGCTGACGCGGCAGCAAAGCGCGCTACGACAGGGACTAGAATTCCTATAACACCACTACCTGCTCAAGACATGTACCCCGCAGTGTCGCTGTTTATGCAGAAGCGATGGCAGTTCTACTGGAACTCGCTGAGCGCCAACAAGCTGCAGTCGGTGAAACCCCGCATTGGATTATGGCAGTCGTGCTTTCGGGACAATAGGGTGGAAGAAGTTGCTCTTTGCCGGTTACGCATAGGTCACACATATGCTACGCACCGTCACCTGCTATTGGCTGGCGACAGATCATGCTGCGGTCGATGCTCTGATCCACTGACCGTGCATCACGTACTGGTCGCTTGCCGCCACCTTACGGCAACGAGAGCGCAGTTTTTCGGACGCCACGTCCAGAGTCGAACGCTATGCGATTTTTTAGGGGATTCTTCGAACATCGTCGGGTTTGGTAAAGTGCTCCAGTTCCTTCGCGCTATAGATTTTCCTGTAATCTTCTCATCATGATGCTAGGGCCGATCATCATGGCTCTATAGGGTGACCTGATTGATGCACTTCTCTGATTGACGGCTCTGCATGAATCGATAGTTATGGGCGCTGCATGACCTTTAGCAGTCGATGCGCCCTAAATCCCCAAATCATCATCATCGGCTCAGAGACTGCAGCTCGAGGTGAGAGTATCCGAGACTGCATGTTGGCACAAGCCAACATCCCCGCCCGTTGCCGCTGGGCGGAGCGGGCCGCGCGACGGCCAGCACCACGCTGCGCTTTCGTGCTGAGTGGTCAGTCGGCCTTTTGAATGCTCTCAGTTCACGTGTCACGTGTCCCAACAATGCTCTTTAAGTTAAGCATAAAAACTATGTGCTGCATGTGAAGGATCTACCCAAAATGCCCCCCCCCCCCACACACTGCAATTTACTGGCCGTTGGCACCATCCCATAATGCTTCTAGCAGCAGTGTCTACCTGGAAGTAGGTCGTTTGCGCATTTTCTGGTTTGTCCACGATGGTGTCTGGTATAAAATAGCCATCAATGCTAGGGATTTCCGCCGACTGTGTTCAAAAATAAAAGTAACACACATGTAAGGTAAGCTCAAAAATAATCAGGGGGAAACCTGGTGATTAGACATTGAAAACGCGAAACGCGTTGTGAGGAAGCCCGGGTCGTTGTGGGTTGATGAACATAACGGAATTCCAGGGACTCAGCCCAGAGTGTTTACAGTGAAGAACGACGTCTTAAGTCCCTGTCGAGGTGGCTTTCGGCTCCTTGAGGCCGATTTGCGTAAGATGGCCATGGCGCCGCACGCAGCTCGTCGACTCAGAAAGGCTCGCTCCAAAAATACCACCCGAGCCACAATTCCTGAAATGGTTCGTTCATTTGGCATCCAACATATTCGGGACGCACACGGTGACCGGTTTCGCCCGGGTGGCATTCCAGGCGAGGTCGACTAATCCCCGCCGCTGTGAGGAGCCCTTGTCGACCGCGGACGCTCTCCATGCACGAGACAACTCACAACAAAGCGGCCTTTCACGCCGGTTGTCGCTAAGCATTGGACGCCACGCCGCCCGCCGTTCGCTCATTCAGACGCGACCCGGGCCGCTGTCGATTCTCGGAATATCGCTGCATGGCGCGCTGTCAGCGGCTGTACGTGCGCCGAGACTGTACGCCCGCGGGCTATTGCATTCCATTCTGCTCACAAAGAAGCGGAGGGCGGCGTGGCGGCCGGTGGCCGGCGCTGGGACTCCGGCGCGGCGCGCTGACCTCGCCTGACCTGGCGGCCGGCACATGGCCGCTTGCAGGGGCAGCGATGATGAATGCAACTGCTCGCCAGCGGATAGACCCGTCCGGCAAAGGCCATCGACATCCACGCCCTGCAAACGACAGGACCCGCGCTGCCGAACTTCTGGCTCGGGGCTTCCGAACAAATCGTCCATACAAATGACATTTAAGCAGCTGCGAAGGAAAGCAAACTTGGGCACTCAAATGCGGTATCGTTACGGGCTGGCATGACCAAGTGTTGCAAAAATAAATGATCCGCAACCACGGGATTAACGGAGCAATTAATGTTGGAGCTATGCTGGCCATCAGCCTCCGGGGATGCCAATGCTCTGCGCCACTGATGATACACCAAATGTAATTATCGCTGTACAACATAATGCATGTCAGAAGTTCGCACGCGGCGGCCCCATGTTTAGAATTAGAGCACACGTTTTCGGCAGATTTAATTCCGCAAGCGTCGTGTCGTGTATCAATCCTTAATTCTAAGGGTCGTACAACTCACTCACATCTTGCTCCCACACACCATAATGAGATACGGAAAACTTCTGCGAAAGCTCTATCTCAATAACACTTGGTTCTCGCCAGGGATGTACTTGGAGCTGACCCAAATGAAGCGCCGCGTCAGTCTAACCTAGTCTTTAAAAGCAATGCACAGCCATCAACAGGAAGTTGCTGCTGCAGACTACCAAATGTTATGAGTTCTGTTGAAAGTATAGATTCAGCCATGTGCAGCGTGGAACCTACCACTGCATACGATCCATGTACCGCGCTATTTCTGCAATCATTTTAAAGGAATAAATGCATGCCGACTGAAAAACGAAATCCTTCTAGAGATTTTCTGAGGCACGTGCCAGTTAGCAAACGCATACTGTTCATAGGCAAGCGAACTGCTGCATGAAGCTGGCCGTACAACCGAGAAAGATCACGTTAAATATGCCATGGCTAATCTCGGCAGCTGTAGTCGGGTGGTATGCGTCATACATTCAGGTCTGAGGCGCATATTTTGATGGCCTAATTGATACCTACAGGAAAGCGGACACGTCATTAGAGCGCTAACTATCCAAGAAAATATCACAGCACAAGCACGGTGGCCTGGTTTACGGAGCCCCAATGGTGGATAAATACGGATTGTTAGGTGGTCGGATGGATCATCCACCAGCTGCACTCCCTGTGCGTCGAAATGCGTGACAAAATAATTCGTAAATATGGATCGAGCAGCCAGAAAGACAGTTCAAACAAGTGTAGCGCAGAGGAACAGCACGCAGACCACGAGTAGGGGTAAGAGCGCAAACTTAGTTTGCAAAGCTATGTCGCCTAGAAAACTTATGAACTGGCCAAAATTTTTGGTTCAACACAGACATTCACGGCTTGGGATTCCGTGCACAACACGTGAGCGGTTTGGCTTTTTAGGCATCTTTGGCGGCAGCCGATACAAATCCTTGGCATTTGGGTACTGATCCCCTAAGCTTCGGATAGATACGCATTTATTATCCACACGAAAGCACACTGCAATCCTGCTAAAACTGTGCGCACGACTATGTGCTGAGAGGTAGCATTACGCTAAAACCATTTGTAGATTATCTGCATCTGCAAAAAATGCTCCTCCCTTTAGTATTCGATTTCAGTTTACTCAGGGATCATTAGATGCCGCAAACTGCAGCTTGCAAACTGCAGCATGAGCGAGAAATCATTCTCTGATCGGAAATTTGATGTAACAGACAGCTATTGCTCGTATAGTGCCACTATGCTGAAGACTTAAGTTTATTTTTGATGCAATGCGATTGAAGCGCTAAAGCACTGCTAAGTAACGAAAACGACGTGTGCATGCTCTTATATGCTGCTTTATCATATTTGACTCTCCCCTACTTTGGCGTCGTTATAAGACGAAGATTAGCTCGACTTCTTAGAGCCAACTTGAAATGCAACACTTGGAAATAAGCAATTGTTACTAACTGAAAATATTTGGAGCACATTTCTCATGTAAAATAAAAGTGACCAGACCAATAAAAGTGGGAGAAATAAGTAAATATCAACATATGGGAACTGGAGGTTCACCGAGGGCCAACGATGTTCGAAATTTTCGCAATCGCTAAGCTTGGGTTGCATGTAGCCTGGCCCATTTCGTCGCTTCTTTGTAAAAATCAAGTTAGTGATCTAGGCCCTGTTGATTTGCAAGTCTGGTCTTGACCTCCAGAAAGTTTCCACAGCATATGACATCATGTCATCAACATCGGCGTAGAATCGCTTGCCGTTTCAATGTTGGGGAAAGCTTGAATGACGAAAGCGGAGAAACTCGCTCATACGAATGAGGGGAACGAGAAAAAAGTCAAAAGTTACAGTAATTGGTCGCACGCAACACAAACGACAACAACCGACCCCTGCATCGGAGCACCATTCCGATCACACACACAAAGCTGTCCGCTTTCATGACGTTTCAAAGCGGTGATGTTTTCAGAGAGCCGCTTCGGAAGTTCAGTTCAGCTTTTCTCCTGCTGAGCCACGATTCTTTTAAGGTTAGTCCATCATAAAGACGCGCCGAAACATCCCACTGCTACACCTTATGTCACGCAACAAGTCACCATGTCGGCGGAGCAGGCAGTGCTAGCCTTCTTTGAAGCCGAGGCCCGAGTGCCTCCGCCGTTTTGACAGCTGTGTTGGCTCTGAGGAAAGTGCTGACCCAGGCCACATTCACTGACATAAAACCCGGCACCAGGTCGGCTGCATTAGCTTCTAAATGCGCGACATGTTCACAGGACACTAGGGAGTCGGCAGCATTTGTTCTGGCACAGGCCAGGGAGAACAGAGCCAAGGGTGCTGAGTCTTGCTAAACAGACAAATGCTCCGTAATGATGGTCTCACGTCATTCCCGTGAATGCTGGCAATGTAGCGATTCGTCGCTCTTTCAGAAATGGCCTGAGGTTGTCTTTAAGTGTCTATCTCCCGCTCGCTCTGTGATGCTCGAACTCGCTTCCTGCTTACATGTTTATAGGCGATGTTATGGCAAGAGACCTAGGCCCTCCATATTGACATGTTTTCATCTATGTCTTATGAAGTTAACCTCTTTTGGGCGCGCATAAACAAGACCGCGTGCTGGACAATTTAACTAATTTCATCGATCATCGATCAAATTCCATTAAGTTAGTTCCTTCAAAGACTTGAATCTTAACTCTTTGTGGACCCTCAGCTTCTTTAGGAGACTGAGTTGATTCTCTGGGGGTGTAATGGTGGGGGGGGGGGGGGGGGGTAGTGCCTTCGGTTCCCACGTAGGTGATCCAGTTGATTCCGGTTTCACCACGGCTCTTGGGCAATGACGTGATCTTTGCAGTCGCCGCTCTCCGCAGTAAAGGATGTAGAACGACGTGCCTCCCCTTCCGTTCTAAAAGACTCAGTTTATTCTGCATAACTGCCAAATGAATTAAATCAAACACACACAGTTTTAATGTTCTTGCGCCATTCGATCGAAAATGGACCGAGAACATCAAAGTTATCTTATTTTCATCCAACCATTACAACTACCAATCATTTCACTCATAGCTAGAAAACAATGTGGCGTATTGTTTTGCAGTGATAATCTTCATCCATCATTAGATACATCTACCATCAGCACAACGTGCACATGTTCATCCAGATCAAAGCGTGCAGAGTGCCCCAATCCCACTCCACAACGGCTCGTAAAACTCAGGTCAACGTACCTTGACGCATAATTAGGCACTTGGTAACACTGACTGTCACCCATGAACTGATAAGCTTTCAGTTCAACATAAACACATGTTCAAGCAATGATATATTGCATAGCTGATCGATTTCAGAGTGACACGTCCCCATGACGTCACACATGTGCTCTAAAATGCAGCGGGTGGCACTGCCACTGGCACATATGAAGTTCATGTTCGTGAACTGCGTAAGATTTATACCGATGTGCATAAACTCGGTTTACCAAAATAAATGTTTAATATGCTTGCCAAGAAATGCACATTTCGTGCAGAGACATAACTTGGTTGTGCGGGGTGGTACATATAGCCGTTTAATCGCATTTTAATATCAGCTGGCAAGGTTTGCGGTAACGTGTGCTAACGCAGCACTGCTTATACATGCACAGGTGGATGAATGGTTTTCAGCACGCTAAATGACACGTCACCTCAACAGCGCCTTCACTGGAATGTCATCGCATTGCCTGCAACGTCTCCAACCCGCCGGACAAACAATAAAACGCCAGCTATGGCCCGCGAAGTTGCCAGCGTGCAACGGTCCAGCCGCGAATAATCCAAATTGTGCACGGTTGTAGCGGGAGTCCGGCATTTGTTCCGCGAAAACTCGTAAACGGTGGCCGCCTCTGTCGCAGCTTTGTGAGCCAATCAAGCAGCCTCGAGCGCAAAACACGATTTAAGTATGGATTCAAACTGCGGTATTTTACGACCGCAGGTCAACTTTTTCCAGCTGCAGATAGCCATAGCCTGCATGGGTAGAATTCCAGCAGTCTGGGCAAGGGCTGGTAATCCTTAATACTGCGGCAGTGTGTCTTGCCTGCAACGCATTTTCATTGACAAGTCTGATACCACGTGGCAAACCGGCCAATGGCACACGCTGAACACGATGGAAGACCAGTTCAACACTTTGGGGCGCAACCCGAGCCAAGCACAGGACATGTTGAGTGCATCGTTCAGTAATGACAGATAATCACGAATATTTCCAGCGCTCATCGTAGCAATTTCGGGCGAGGCCAATGACACTGGACTCATCAAGTCGGACAGCACCACTGGTCTGAAACAAGAATAAGTGGTATGTTGGCTGTCCATTTCTGGTTGAAAGACCATGAACCCGGTGCCCCTAGTCCATGGTCGGGAAGTGCCAACGTCTATCTTGGTTAGACTAATACCCACGCCGATGTGTGAGGAAAAGGGCTTGCAAGAGACCAATAGAGACTTTGTGAATTAGCGCCATACTCCACTTCTGTGAAAAGCCTGAAGTCGCCACGGCGCCCCGTACGGGCTTAGCCCAGCACATCCGTTTTTCGTTTTCTACTTTTGATGGGCTCGCCGGCGCCCGCGACATTCGTGAGCGTCTGACCGAACTAACGAACTACAGCACCACTGTCCCCCGCCGCGCGCGCCGGCTTTCTCGCACCGGCCGGGCGGCGCGGCCCGGTCCCGCCACTAATTACGGTGTCTGGCGACCAGCGTCGTGTCCAGGCCGGGCCGAGCCCGGCGCGCGGCCCCGACACCGCGCGCGGCTGGACGAACGGGGCCGCGCTGGAGGGTCGGACGGGCGCGGCCAGGGTGGGACCAGTGGAGCTCGGGCCTCGGAGCGGGCGGGCGTCCACAGACGTCCGCCCGCCGGACGCACTCCGCGGAGCGGTGGCGGTTCGAAGTCCGGAGGTAGAATTGACTAGCGCGAAGACACAGCAAATTCAGTTGAGAACACCGGTGGGACCAAGGCTGCCCATTCCAGACAAATCATACTTCAAATAAAACGAGCGGGTCTTGCCGGACTGTGACGAAAACACGCAAACAGTTCTTCGGGCCGTGAACGCGAGAGAGACACGGGGAAAACGTCCCCCGACACTGCTCCGACCCCTGAGTGCGCTCCGCCGCCAGGGCACCGGCACCGCCGTCGGCACATTCAATCCAACGCCCCGTGTCGCTCGTCCGGGCAAAACAGCCGCGGCGAGCGGCGCATCGTCGCCGGCGGCGAAGACGGCACGGCGGCGCGGCGGCACGACGCGTCCCCGATCGGGCAGGTGCGCCGGGCCGCCTCGCCCGGGTCCGTGTCGCGTCCGGCCTGGCCCGCACGGCTGCGGCCGAGCCAGCAGGTGGCCACGTGGCAGCCGGGCGCGCCGGCCCTGCCCGCGGTCCGCGCCCGCCACCCTCGGGCCGGGCGGCCCAGTGTTTTTAGCGCGCCGGCGATCGCCTGTTTACCGGCCCGACCGGCGCCATTTTGGAATGCGGCCGGCCGGCCGCGCGGCCCGCCAACGGGCGCTGGTGAGATAGAGGGAGGGGAGGGGTGGTGAGGGAGAGGTGAGGGAGGGAGCGGGAGAGAGATAGGAAGCGAGAGAGAAGCGGAGACAATGAGATACGGAGGAGGACAAGGAGAAAGAGAAGAAGAAGAGGCGAATGGGAGTGTCAGGCGGAGAGAGACGACAGCTCACTGTCCGTCGCGAAGACGAAAGAGAGAGAGAGAGGGAGAGAGGCCAGGGAGGAACGTTCCCGGGCGGAGCAGGCCACAGGACCGAGGGCCGAGAACACGGACGGCGGACAAAGGGGACGCTGGCCGGACACGGCCCGCGCGACGCGGCGTATTGTGACAGGTGCCGAGGGCGCCTTTCAACCCGGCCTGCCGAAGAAAGGCTCGACGGACAGCGGGCACCGGCATTGTCACCTGACAAACCATTCCTGAATGAAGGGATGCACTGCTATCATGTCAGCCGCTGATCGCCAGAGATTACAAATCTGGGGAATCCAGGTGCTTCCTGCGTTCCTTCGGGTTCCACTTCACATGGGAATCCTCTTACTGACACGTGCAATCGCAACACAAAGCATCCGTTCAGTTAACGTAAGGGACTTCAGCGTTCCAAAATGGGCGAAAGATGGCCACTTCAGAACGTGATGGTATATGTGTGTGTGAGAGGTTGGTATGCTCCTTGTAACATACTGCTGCTAAATACGAACAAGCGCTCATTTGATTTATAACTGGGAAGAATGAATCAACGTTCAGAAGAATTAGGTTTGCTCCAGCACTTAGTTACGTGTACGTGAGGAAATTAAAGTATATTCAGTTACGTCGTTCCACTTTTCACAAAAGCTTAATAAAAAATTGCTTCCTCACCATACATTTTGAAAGTGGCTCTTTTCATTACACGTGCTCAGACTTCACATGATTAAAGAAGACGCATGACGTAGCTCTTTCTCCCCTCCCCACCCCACCCAAAAAGTCACCTTCAGGTACGCTATTTGGCGACACTGTTTCTGTACCACGAGCTCAAGTTCCAGCATTCGACGGCAGCGAACGCGGCGCCGTGCCACCTACCTTGAGGATGCAGTGTCCGACGCTCTGGTCCTCGGCCACAGACACGTTGTAGAAGCTCTGGTCGAACACGGGCTCGTTGTCGTTGACGTCGACGATGGTGACGAGCACGGACGCGGTGGCCGAGAGCGGCGGCGACCCGCCGTCGGTGGCGACGACCGTCACGCGCGGCTCCGGCTCCGTCTCGCAGTCCACGTGCGTGCGTGTCGTGATCAGGCCCGTGTTTTCGTCAATCTCGAACCAGTCCGAGTGCGTGTCGTCGCCGGCGAGGATGGCGTACAGCACTTGCGAGTTGGGCCCCTCGTCGCTGTCGACGGCCGTCATCTGGATGACCTCCGTGCCCGGGTCGGCCACCTCGAGCACGCTGGTGCGATACTCTGCCATTTCGAACCGCGGCGCGTTGTCGTTGGTGTCGGTGACCACCAGGTCGAAGGAGCGGGCGGTCACCAGCGGCGGCGTGCCTTGGTCCGTGGCGCGCACTGTCAGCGTGTAGTTGGGCTTGAGCTCGCGGTCCAGCGGGCGCGACACGATCACCAGGTAGATGATGTTGTCACGCGTCGTCAGGCCGAAGTGGCCGTCGCCGCCCGAGAGCGTGACGTTGACGTTGATGTTGTCGTACTCCTCCTTGGTGTCGGGGTCGTTGACGGAGATGCGCGCCACGAACTCGCCGGGCTGCGCGTCCTCGGCGATCTTGGGCGACGCGTCGTCGCTCAGGAAGATCAGGTTGATGGTGGGCAGGTTGTCGTTGACGTCGGTCACGTTGATGGTCACGAAGGCGGTGGTCTCGAGCGGCTGCGCGCCGTTGTCGCGCGCCACCACCGCCACCTCGTGCACCTCGCGCACCTCGAAGTCCAGTGGCCGGTTCACAGAGATGACGCCCGTGTCCGGGTCGATTTTGAACATGCTCTCGCGGTCACTCTGGCGCCGGTTGATGGAATAGGTGATTCGGCCGTTGGCGCTGACGTCCGTGTCGGTGGCGAACACCTGCAGCACCGCGCTGCCAATGGTGGCGTTCTCCGGGATGGTGGCGAAGTAGCGCGACTGGTTGAAGATGGGTTGGTTGTCGTTGACGTCCTGGATGGTGATATTCACCGTCATGGTTCCCTGAAGCGGCGGCGAGCCGCCGTCCAACGCCTCGATCACCAGGCTGTAGGACCCTGTCGTCTCGCGGTCCAGGATGCCATTGATCTGCAGGTCCAGATACAACACGCCGTCTCGCTCGCGGTGCGACGACAGCCGAAATGCGTTGTCGACGTTGCCGGACACGATGCTGTAGCGCTGCGTGTTGAACACGCCCAGGTCGAGGTCGCGCGCCGGGAAGAGCGTCCTCTTGACGTCGCGTGGGGTATTCTCGGGGAACTCGATGGACATCGTTTCCACGGGAAAGGTGGGCGCGTTGTCGTTGGTGTCCTTGACGCGGATCACCACGCGGATGTTCTCGCCGCTCTGCGGAATCGCCACCAGCGAGTACGAGCTGCGCACCTCTCGGTCCAGCACGACGCGCGTCCGCACCTGGCCCGTGCCCTCGTCGATGTTCAGGTCGGCGTCCACGGCGCTTCCGGGCACGGGCACGATGAGGTAGGGCGGCTCCGGCGGCCGCGGCCCGCCGCTCGTCCGGCCGATAAAGCCCACACTCGTGCCTACCGGCACGCCTTCGGCTATCTCGAACTCGCGCACGTACTCTGCGCCGACCCCGACGCCGCCCAGCAGCAGCAGCAGCCAGAGGGTGGCGCGGGCGCTCCTCTGGACGCCCATGGCGGCTCGTAGCGTCCGCCCGCCTCCACTCATCTATTATTCATCGCCGGCCCCTGTGGAAAGGAGAAAAATGCTACAGACGGCGGCGCGATCCGCGCCGATGCCATTCCGGGCCGGCTGTAAATGGCGGCCGATCGGCGCGCGCGGGCAGCCGCGTCTGATGAAGACACCCACGCCGCAGACGCCGTGGCCCGCGGGCAGGTGCGGACCCCGTCGCTCGCAACGACCACTCCAAAT
The DNA here is from genome assembly GCF_011947565.3 of Pollicipes pollicipes. Lineage (NCBI taxonomy): Eukaryota > Metazoa > Arthropoda > Thecostraca > Pollicipedomorpha > Pollicipedidae > Pollicipes > Pollicipes pollicipes. The sequence goes on along the minus strand of NW_023596297.1, from coordinate 11,507,819 downwards.
ACAACTCACTTTTACCGGCGGCCGGCCGGCGCAGCAGGAAAATCCGGCAGCGAAAAACAGAACGCCTGTCAGCGCAATGCATGCTGCTCGCCGGCCGGCGTCCATTACAACGCAAGAGGCCTGTCGTCCGACGAGGCGCACTTGCCCGCAATGAGGAAACAACATGGCGCGGTCACGCACGGCGGCGAAAGTTCTCAGCGTGACCGGCTGCGGTTCTCCGAGATCACGCCGCAGCCAAGCCACTCAGACGCGGCAAAAACGGACGCCGGCACTGCCAATGCCACAGCGCCCGGCGATACGTCTCGGCGGTAAAAAGTCGTCCCGGTGCCGACGCGACAGAAGCCCGCCATGCGTACCTATCTAATCACGGCCCGTGATGCGGCCAGCGCCGCGGTATGCCCGGTCATACCGCCAGTGTTTCATACTAATCCCGCCCCTAATGGCCGCAATCAAAAGCTGCTCGGGTTATCCCTGGCTCATTGACGGGCGCTTCATGCGGAGAGCATCAGCCGACTGTGCCACATTCTCACGTGCCGGAGACGGCCAGCCCGGACCATCGAGGTCATCTCCCGCCGACGTGCGCTGACCGCGGCGGACCGCGGCCTGGGTGACTACGCGTCGGCGGCCGGCGGCGCGCCCGACCCACAGAGCTGGCCCGCGGCGCAGGGAGCTCGCGGCGTCGGCACCGCATCGTTCGGAGCCGCGACTGCCGACACGCCGCCTGTCCGCCGCCGACCGCGCGGTCAGGGCGGACCCGGCGCCGTCGGGCGAGCGCGTGCGCCCCGACGCAGCGGCGGCAGGCCGGGCGGCACCGCGTTCCGCCGACGGCGGCGGCGGCGGCGGTCGTGCGCGGCTCGTTCGCGACCCGCGGCCGCCGCTGCTGCGCCGCTGCGCCGCGGCGGGCGGAGCCGACCGTCGATCCGGCTCCTGATATGCAAAGCAGTGGGCATTGTTATTGGCGAGCCGTTCACACCTTGCCGGCGCAGGCGGCGCCGCCGCCGACCGTCGCCACGCCGCGTGACGGGCAAGACGAGCCGCACTGGCCGGGCTGGACTCAGGTCGCGCCGGCACCGGTCGCAGGGTCCGGCTCGAGAGTGTTGGGGATGATGGCGGGGATTAGCGGAAGCGCGTGACGGCCAAGTGGAGGCGAAAGTGCTGCGATTAATGGTCGGGAGAAAAAGGGGTCCCGAACGTTGCCTACTGTTTGGGATCTCGGCGCGTGGGATGCGTGGCGTAAGACGCGACGAGGTAAGCTGCTTACGGATTTCTTTACCTCTCATCGGCGCGTTATCATCTCGCCGGGGCTTACACAGCACTGTTCACACGCAAGCACGCACACCACCAGTTTCACACGCGAGTTCCGGCGGCCGCGGCGCACAGTCCACCCCTCTCCAGCGCCTCGCTCGCACTGCCGGCCGCCGACCGGCGCAGTTCCACACCTGCCCGACAGGCGGCGCCACGAGCTGGCGCTGGCCGAACACCCACTGACCGCAGGCTACTCCGGCAGCAGAGGCGCGTCCAGGTACGCCAGTCGTGGGGTTCGGCTCCCCCCGCGCTCGCCCCGATGCCCATGGGGAGGAGGGTCGACCTTTGCGTGCGGCACTGGACGGAGGACGCGACGGGTGGAGAGCGCTGGCCGAAGCCACGCTCCAGCTCGCTGAGCGCGCCTCTGCCGGCCCCGTGTAGTTTGCATGATTAGACTCGGTTATCTGGAGGGAGCCGGGCGGCGGCGCTGCCCGAGTGGCCGGCGAGATGCCCGGCCGACGCGGCAGCCGGCTCCCATGCGCACCCCGACCCGTCACCGGCCCCGACACGACCGGCCGCCCTGTCCACCGTCACCGAAACTGGGCCGTCCAGACGGGCTGGCCTGGGAACCATCTCAGACATCAAACCGTTTTTAGGGGTGTCAGAGTCGGGGAAGAGAAAGATGACCGATATTCTCTCGTGAGGAATTCTGATGGCTTCAATTGGCAGACATCCGTTATTGTTTAAATCAGGAATTCGGGCGGCTTCAATCAGCAATCAGCCAAGTTAAACGAGCAGCCATGATTCTCAAAATGATCCCAAGTTGACATGCATTGTTCGTAGGTCATTTCCTTGAATGACGGTATTCTTTTCCGAGCATATGTCCAGTGAATGCCCACCATTAGTCCACTGAGCAGCTCAGAACTTAGCATTTAGTCAAGCTCCTGCAAATTTGAGTGAAGTGAAGTGGGATTTATGTCAAACATGAAGGTATCAGGCTTATGTTTCATTCTGCTTCGGCGAAGTCGATTCAGGATCTGGCTCAGCAGATCGCTTTGATTTTGAACCTGACACAGCAGCAGAGCGCACTTTTGAGTAGCCTCTGATTGCGAATCAAAGTGATGTGGTGCAATCAAGAAATCCATGCCCAAATAGCTCATCACTGTGACAGCACTCCAGGGGATAGACCATTAAATGGCTCTCATAGGCCACTCGTTTGATACCCAATAGTCGATATATCCTAACATTGTATTTATTGCACATATACGTGTTGTCAGGAAAGGACTGCCAGTTAATTCCTTTCAGTCTGAGTCGACTGATTAATGATCCTAAAAATACGGTTGACCGTGCCGCCAGCGCCGACGTCGACTCACACATTGCTTCCAGGCTCAGGGAACGAAGGGACTTGTGTTGGGGTTGACTGCAATCCCGAGTCAGATATGGTATGGAGAATAATGGATGAGCTCTGCAGCGGGTTGATGCGAGGCAAAATATCGCACGGTTTACATACTACACGACAAACATTTCATATGAACATAAGCTGCGACCAGGACTTCAAATCCATGTTTTATTAACAAAGTACTAACTTTGCGCTAATTCATAACTACCCGTTAATGGTGAAGAAAGATTGAGTATTGCCGTGTTTTCAATCGGAATCAGTCGGCTCAAAGTTGTCCGATGCTGCTGAGAGTCAAAGTCGTAATCAAGTCTATGCGCTTAGAGGGAGTGCTCTGCATTTGTATTGGGCTTTGAACTGAAATGGCCATCTGGAAAATTTTCGGTGCTGTTCGCAATCTTGTTCTTTAGTCCTAAGCCCCTCTAGTTTCTGAGCCACACGCCTGCAGAAGTGGGAAAATTTTATCGGGGGAGTATCTCCAAGTCGCCTTGGCATTCTTGAAGTCACAACGTCATTCCAACCCGGCCGTTCCGTAATCCATGCGGCGATCAAGGCCAATACAAATGTATTTGTCGAAGTGTTCATATCTGGCGTTCGTGAGCGCGATATGCGGACATAACGGCCGTCAATTGGCTATCAGTGTTGTGCAAGGTACGATGACGCAATCAAACCGCGACCCACTGAGGAGCATATTTCCTAAACAGAGAATCGTGCTGTCTAGAGCAGTCTTTTCCACTTAAAAAGTATATGATTAGCTATAAGTGAGCTTTTTTAATCATATCTGATGTTTGCTTCAGTACCTCCAAATGTGAAACATTTGCGTTGAAACAACAGCGTTGTGCAAGGTACGATGATGTAACCAAACCATGTCGCACTGAGGAACATATTTACAAAACAGATAATTGCGCTGTCTAGAGCAGTCATTTCCATCCAAAAAGTTTGCCATTAGCTATAAGTGAGCCTGCTGCATCATATCTGGTGCTTGCTTCAGTATCATTAAACTTGAAACATTCCCTGTAAGCCACAGGTGAAATGGATTGAGCTGAAGCGGAAGTTAGCAACAATATGCGCATAACGAACCAGACTATCGCTGTGCGACTGCACACACAGGGGAAAAAGCGAGGCATGAAAAGGAAACAGCTTTCAGGCTGTCCGTTACGAATGAATGGCTAGCAGCAGAGCAATGTGGGCCGTCATCAGTATCGTCATCATGCGTTTTTCGTCGATCACGACTGATATCACGTGGTGCATAGAGGGTGGAGGCAACAACAAAGGCGAATTGCGGCTGGGCTTCTTCCGCCACTGATGTTCATACACCAGTGACACTACACAATGACATTATTCACAACGGTTCACTGCCCCTCCCCCCTCCGCCCCCCCCCCCGCACACACACACACATCCTTACGAGAAAACCGGATGCCAGGCGGCCAAAGAACACGGAGTTGCAGCTGACCTCCAGCACGGTGTCCCGCTGTCAGCTTTAACGGCCGATGCGTTGTGTAACTGCGCTAGCAAGGTGTGTTTGCACTTCTCTTACCACAAACAGCCATTCCACCTTGTTTGATCTCCACAAATGATTACCTTGTTTGTTCTCGTCAGGAGGGTCTGGTATTTTTTAGATCAACGCATCTTGTAGCTCCATGCTTTTGCAATGGACCGTGGGGGATACATACTCTCCGTTTCCCAGTGAGTGACCATAGCCGCAACCGCGAGCTGTCGCTCTCCTAGAAGGATTTTAAAAGGCCCGACCTTGATGGAAATGTTTCTGCTCGCCGTCGGCGCGCATGGTGATGTTGAGGTTTGGCCCGTTTGAAATGAAATTATTGAAGATTTCTGAACCTCGCGTTGATGGGCGACTGCTCGCTAAACTGTGTCAAAATGGTTGGTTTCCTCCGAGCTACTTCCGGTATTTGTTCCAAGCATCGGATTGCAGGAAAGTGGACTGCAGGAGGAAAGCCGGTTAGTGGAGGGAGAAACACTATTGGCAGCGCGTAGGTGGTTGTTTGACTCACTCTCCGGTGGCGGACAGGATTAGTGTTGTGACACACTCTCCGGTGGCGGACAGGATTGTGTTATGACTCACTCTCCGGTGGCGGACAGGATTGTGTTGTGACCTACTCTCCGGTGGCGGACAGGATTGTGTTGCGACTCACTCTCCGGTGACGAACAGAAATGTGTTGTGACTCACTCTTCGGCGGCGGACAGAATTGTAGTGTGGGATCATTATTGTTTCAGGATTGTGTCAGGATTGTATTGTGATGCCATGCTGTACAGAAGCGTGGGCATAGACGTGGGAACCATGTTAGTGTAGGGAAAGAAATTAATTAGTGTCATTGAGGCCCTCAATCCTGGACAAGTTCCCTAGCTTCGGGGCGCAGATCAACGCTTTTCTTCACATAAATGGGGCAGTTTATGTGTCGTTCTGTTGATAAGCTATACCAACCAAGTTCCCTTAGCGGCTTAGAGGTGAGGGTACTGAGTAAACGTGACACGACACAACTTAACATTGCAATTGACCAAGTTCCTCGGATGCAAGCCTTTGTATCGCGGTTCTTCACATGCAAAACGTTGTTCGCAAATATGCGTATCGTAGTCAATCGCTGCCAATTTCTTCGAGGTTTCAAAAGTGGCCACTTTCAGCCACAAGTAGCCAAAAGAAGCCATTTCAAAAGAAGACCCCTTTATGTCATCATAACATTTGCGAGGGAACCGCGAACGTTTACTTGTGCGTGCATACCTACAAATCCAACACGGCATGTCAACTGGGGGGGGGGGGGGGAGAGAAATCCCCCCCCCCGTGACAGGCGAATCCCCCTTCCCCAGGAAGCAGCCAAATAAATCCCCAGAGCAAACATTGCCTCGTCATCAGGTCACGTCCGGCCAGGTCTGTAGCCATGTGACACGTTTCAAGCAGATCTTGTGTGGAATACACACATGTTTCTGGCGGGGCAGCTAGTCGCAACTAATAAAAATAAGAAAACAAAAGATGAGCGGACGGCTGCTTTTTTAATGTCACGGATTTTAAAATTATGTCGCTTGACCTTAAAATGGCATAGATAAGTACAAATATCATGGGAAGGATATCACAAATAAAGGTTTCTTTCCTTGTGACGATGATGCTGGATTCCACTCCGATCGTTTTAATTTCAAGAACTATTGCGATGCAGGTGAGATTACGCGGGCGGCTGCCCGGTATGGAGGCGGCCAAATCAAAAGTTTTCGGCGACCGAGTGAGAAGACAGAAAGAAACCTACCAGCGGGCTCCGGTGTGCATCGCAACGGCTAAAAAACATTTTCTTAGCGAGCATAACGTAAACAGCTTTGCTCTACCCGAGTCCAAAAATGGCACTTGTTTGTTTCACTTCGGACAATGATTACGGATGTGTAGCGAGCGAAATGTCTTGAGATCTGCATTGTCCTTCGCCGTTGCTAAAATTGTTGGTAAAAAGTTGGCATTTGTCACACTTTACTCCATTGCCACGTGCCGGTCTACGATGTGCTTCTCAATGGTGTGTACGCTTTTCGTAAACGTACTTCTCCGAGGTGTTCATTAAAATGAACACGAACGCCACGTTTTTATTTTTTAAAAATCACGAACTGTACGCTTTCTTTTGTATGCGGGCAAACGGAAGGTAACATTTGTAAGCAGTTTAATGAATACTGTGGAAACGTACGCTTGCGCAGAGTCTACACACCACCCAGACCACTAGGGGATCGCTTGGTAGACTGACTCGCAGCAATGAAGTATAGTGCACCAAGAGGAGGCATAGTGCACAGCGCGTAATGCGTAGAGGCATAGAGTGGCGTTCAATGTTTGTGAAAGCGCGCTACAATGTGGATATCACGATATTAGGATCACTTAACATCCGTCCCTTCGTCCGAGGCTGAACACACATGTGCCTGCCTTGGGACTGTGTTTTGAGCAAGCGCTGTGTGAGTCATGCATGCTTAAGAACAGTTGTCTGTTCATTGTTGTGAACAGTGATGCCCGCTTAAGTTTCTTTCTAATATTATCCTAAGCGCGGGTTATCTCGGCATTCAGTTTGGCCGACTGCGTTTCGGACAGTCCTTTGCGTAGTATCGTGCGTTGGATGTGAGATCTTGATGGGCTGAGACGTTCGTGATGGTCCTGTGGTGTGCTTAATGCCTGATGTTCGTGGGAATAATTTCTAACCGTTTACTCCGTATGGGTCTCACCTTCCGGTAGGGCGGTCCCTGTGTTCCGTGCAGCCGTTTGTGTGTATTAAGCATTTCGTACTAACTAATGAGAATTGAGCATTTGTATTGAGTAAGTTGCATGAGTATGTAGCGTATTTTGAGTATCTTAATCAAGCACAAATTCGGAAAATGCTCGTAATTTCACATGTATTTTGTTTTAAACTACTTTCCTGATCCGGCTTAACCTGTCCATTATTGACAATGAGCATAGCTTTGAAATGCGAGTTTTGTCAATATATCCAACGTTTGCGTGATTAAGTAATTTAACCAATATCTCCCAGCATACTGAGGGTCAGTTAGGTGCGGTATAAGAACTTCAAACTCACTTTTATCTCAAAAAGGCCGGCGCTCACGGAATGCCCTGTTTTTATCATGCAAAAAAGAAAAACGCCATTCGACGCGACGCAGTCATGACGATCGTGTTTACCAGAGGCAGAGACGTATGGACTATGCTGACCTACGGGTCAACAAAGTTCAAGCTTGTCAACTTTTGGCTGCTGACACGTTACAAAATCACCTTGACCCCGTTAAACAGCACTTTTTAGTTTTGCCGACCCGCGGGTCATGACGTTCATGACTCATACGCGCCACACTTGTTTGCATCTGGTAAGTCAGCTACGGTTGATTGGCGTGATTCGTGTTGTGATCCGGTACGTAAAGGTACATTTTTGCATGTCAAGCGCGAACATTTTTGGGCTTTGTTGACCCGTGGGTCATGACGCTCATGACCCACATGTTCCATACTTGTTTGTCTCCCGCTTTTCGACCATGTCCTGCTATGCGGACCGCTGTTCGCAATCGTGGCCTGAAAAGATGGCTTTTGAGCGTGTAATCTTTTCTCTAAGCGTATCAGCGTTTCATTACCTTCCTGAAAGGAATTTACCCGCCTCCCCCCTCGCCCCAGGGATTTGCCCTCAAAATAGACCGTGCAATAGGATGTTTGGCTGCCACGTAAATTGTGTAAGGAATAGATACCCAAATGAAGAAAAGAAGATGCCAAGGCTCGAAATATTCTAATGTTTGCATGTGGTGTGCGTAAGTTGGCGCACAAGCTGCTTACGGTTATAACACTGGTGGTGCACGCTTGTCGTGCAGCACAAGAAGCTCGCATTAAATCTGAGGAGTGTACGCGACTTATACGCTGCCTACGCATTGCCTGAAGCACACGTCTTTGAAGCCCTGCGGCCAGGAAAATCGCAAATTGGAACGAAATAACGCGGTCGGAGATTCGAAGGTTGGAGTTGCTCGGAGGTCGGAGCGGGCGAAAAATGCGACATGAATAATCACGTAATGCGAGGAAATGTGGCACGAATGAATGCGCTTGCGAAGAAATAAAGAAATGCGTTGCGAAGAAGTGCACACACTAATAAATGAGGTACAAAGAACTGCGTTTGCGAAGGAATGTGAATAGAAAAATGGCGTACACAAATCGTTGCGCGTGCCAACGCGATGTGAAGGAGCATTTACGCCGAGAAACCAGCGCTATGCAGTGTTACACTACGAAAATCTGCCATGCGAGGCTATGAATTTATTTACACGGAGAAACCAGCGCTATGCAGTGTTACACTACGAAAATCTGCCCATGCGAGGCTATGAGTTTACGGAGATTGGCGTTCGAAGAAATGCTGTACGTATATATGCCATATGAAGCGTTGCATGCAATCTTCTACGTGGGAAAAATTAAATTGCTCAGCGCGTTAACGAAGAAAATCATTTACATAGACAAGACAGAAGTCCACGTTTGGCACACTTCAGACGTACCTCTGCTGTTGTTTTGATAAAGGCATGTTTTCGAAATATAAACCCATCTGTATCTTCGTTCTCCTGGTTTTACTCCGTGAAATTAGGCTATTACTACCGTCTTACTTATGTCGGAAGAAATGTCACACCGAGGTAGACATGCCAAATTATGCGTGTGAAGAAATGTCATACAAAGTTCTGTCCAAAATCCTTCATAAATCTCCAGCCACGGAGCGACCAGCTTTGTACTGGAGTTGTTCTTGTCTGAATGTGTCGGTGACCGTGAGGTGTCCGTGACACACAGCGTCGCTATGATTTAACAAAGACCTAACTGATGCACAACATTTTTGGCTCAGATTAGGCATTGGATTTTCGTGAGCCACGCCAAGGGTGTGTTTGTGCAGCGGAGGTTTGAAGGTCTTTTCTCTGAGGTTTTCTGGATTTTTTTAAGTCACTGAACATATAGTATCAAAATTAGGGCCATCTATATTTTCAGCATTTTTCACTTTCCGTGAAGAAAAATCGAACATCCTACCTGTGATAGGCCACAAGCGATAGCTTCTTTACCGGATCATAACGGTTACATGTTGCGTTCAACCGACCGGCAAAGCACGTTTTAGGGGAAATAATAAGTTCTGCAAGGCTTTCCTGTGCCAGCCCGCATCCTCATGATGCGATGCTATTAAATACGACTAAATCAGCTCATCAAGGGTCAGACCACGTTAAATGCATCATATTAAAAACTGACGGAAAGAACTGATTATCTGCCTTACCCTGGTTTTGCACACTTTAGATAACATTTGTCGACATTTCACCAATTTTGCAATCGCCCCCAGATTCCGTTTCGTTACTGTGCTATGCTTAGCCCTGATCCACAGAAGAGAGGCTAATGCACCGCAAGACCAGCCTCGTAAGACCGTTTAACAGATCACAAGTCTGATCCACCGCCAGCCTGTTACTGGTGTATGGTTTGGCGCATCATGGTTGAGCTGGTGTTCCTTTCCAATTGTCGTACCTTGACCACTTAAAAGTATTCAAATGGGACCTCAATTTAGTTACTGTTCCCGCTGACCTGGTTCGCCACATCAAAGGTCATTCACACTGATATTCAATGACACTAATCCAGTTCAGGTGCTAGTACGTTTAGTTTTCATTGCACGGGCCCCTGGGAGCTCTTGGTCGGTAGTGGTGGGAAAACGTGCATCTGGCGAGGTGCCAGCCAGATCCTGGTATGTACCCAGTATGTGGCAGCCCACTCACAGCCAAAGCATGACCGGAATCTGTTCATTTGTTGTCGGTCGCCAGTGCTCCAAGTCCGAAATATTCCACTTTTGATGCAACTGTTTGCTGACGACGAAATAGCACTACTGTGACGGGACGAGTGGCTGTTGGAATGCCAACGACTTCTCATATCCCTTCCATGTGTCTGGCATTTTCAGGTTTTCCTTGTTTGGCAATGCGGCACTAATAGCTTCAAAAAAGCGCGCCCAGGTGCCGGCATGATCTGAGAACTGTGCAGTGACGTGCCGCTCACCCATGACTCTCCGTGACTTCCCCCGTGCAGCAGTCATAATTGGTTCTCACAGCTGACTCACTTTACGGTCGTAAATCAGTATAGACTGGCGCCGGCCGCCGACGTCAAATGACAGCCGTAGCGTGGCAGACAGGAGCCGACACCGGAAACCGCAGCCCTACCTGCAACACTGGAAGCCGCCACTGACGCGCCGTCCAGCGGCGCCGAACGAGTCCGGCGAAACATGGTGCTGAGGGTCAAGGGGGGCGCCCCGGCGGGTGCGGCTTTGTGCTCTGGAGGCGACGCACCGCATGACATGGGACGGAGACGGCAGTTCACCGCGGCAATAGAGGCGCCCTTGGGATGGAGGCGACGGCTCACTCGAGCAATGGGGGCGCCCATGTGACGGAAACGACGGGTCACCCGGGCAATAGAGGCACCCATGGGGGGAGACGGCGGTTCACCAGGGCAATAGAGGCGCCCATGGGACGGAGACGGCGGCTCACCCGGGCAATAGAGGCACCCATGTGACGGAGACGGCGGCTCACCCGGGCAATAGAGGCACCCATGGGGGAGACGACGGTTCACCTGGGCAATAGAGGCACCCACAGGCTCTTGCAGTCAGTAGTGGAGTAACTGGTAACGATTGTACGGAAAACAGCCTATTTTAACATGTAAATGCCTTTCAGTGACCGCATCCGCCCCCTCCCCCTGAGATGTGAAAGTATGGAAGGGGATGTTTCTTTGCCAGCAGCTCCCACCCGACGACGTCTTTTGGCACGTTTTAGACAGATTGAAGAGCACGTATCTGTGGTGAGGCACCTGCTGTCTGTAAATTTAAAAAAGAAAACTGAAAACGAGAGCAGGCTTGGTTTTCATGTCAGATGGTTTTCAAATTCTGTCAGCTGGAATTTAATTGGCGGCATGAATAAAAACAAAGATCAGGACAGGGATGGCTCCAAAATTTATTTTCATGCTTGTAACGATTTTGTTGGATTCCATTCTGACTGATCTAATTGTATGACCTTCTGCGATGCAAGCGAAATGAAATAAATCGCACCACTGACGAACCGAATCGAAATCCTGCCTGCGGGCCCAGGTAAGATGGAGGCACCTACTGAAAGGCTGACACGCCCATAAGAAAACACCGGCATTTCAAAACAACTAGATCTGTCCGTGTGAGCATTGCAAAGAAGTGCAAAATTCGACGTGCCGTGATATGTTGGCTGGATGTCGTGACCGACTGTCCAGCAAAGCTCATAAATGTCTATCGTTGCCGGCTAAACGCGAGTAAACCACCCTCACCACCTTTAAACAACTCTGATATTTGTGAATCCTTGGCTCGAGATGCTCATGACTCACAACCTACGCGCTCCATACTTGTTTGCCTCAGGCAAGTCCACTACGCCGCGCGCAATGGTGTGTCTTTTACTTCAATCGAAATTTAGAAAGCAGTTTTTATGACGTCAGCAGCACAACAAATGCAAGTTGTGATGCTCAGTGAGTTCGGGGGCACGCGACATTTACACTCCACACCTAGAAAACCATGTTTCTAGATTTACGATGTCAGCAGTCAGAACTGGCATCCTGTATCTTAGCTTGGCATACTTTACAGGTTACCACTGAAGCATCATACATAAAAAATATGCCTTCCTCGCCCGCTTTCCTCCAGGAAATCAACTATGGTGCGTCGGCTGGTGCACTTTGTAGTGTAATCCGGGTAAGAAGCTTCTGTTTTTGCCGTTGTAGCAGTCAAAAATAACCATTTTGAGCTTTGCTGACCATGGGTCCCGACGCTCATGGCCCACTTTTTCATGCTGGTTTGTCTTAGGTAAATCGACTGCGCCGCAAGTGCACTTTCTTGGAATCGTGGCACGGAAAAAAATCGTCTTGAGCGTGGGAGCAGGTCAGGATTGTAGTATCCTCTTAAAGGGATCCACTCGATCATCCCAGTGATTTGGTCCCAAATAAGTCCCGAACGGTCTCAAGCCGGCGCGGGCAGTCTGGAGACGGCGGTGAGAGGGGTGAAAGGCGAGGAGACGATGACAGTTATAAGTAAAACTGGTACAGTGTCGATACAGCGGACAGACCAGAAAGAGTTTCTGGTAGCTACAGCTGAGAGCCAAGATGGCAGCCATCCAGGGCTATGAGCAGTGGTAACGGTGCTAAGGCATGAAGACGGGAGACAGCCGGGGTTACAACTAGTGGCAGCGACTCGATGCTGTGCCGACTGACAGCAGACAGGCGGGGTGCATCGCCTGGTAATACGCGTGGTGTAGTATCGAGACCACTGGCAGCTGGCCTTGGAGATACCGGCAACCATGAGTCCGTGACACGTCAGGACTGGGCTAGTCCAGGTTAAAGTTTACTGGTAGTGATGACGCGACGGCCGCCGGGGTTATGGAGCTGCTGGTAGCAGGTGTGCAGCATCGAGTCGGCCGACAGCCGTAGTCACAGCTATTTATACCGATAGCACTGCATCAAGACGGCGGACGTCCGGGTGTAGAGCAGCTGGTAACGACGGCGCGACCTCGGGCCGGCGGCCGGTCGCGGCTCGAGCTGCGGCCGCCGCACGAGAGGCGGACATCGGCAGCGGACGGCCGGAGGCGTCGCTTCGCAGAATAGCCCCGCCGCCGCTCTCTGCGCCGTCCGCTCCTCGTAAAATCCGCAAACCGACGAATTGCCGTGAACTCAATTACCTGGCGGCGGCTGCCGACTGCAGCAGCGCCCGGCCGGTGGGGAGGGGAACATCGCTGTTCGTGGGAGGGGACCGCGCCGCTCTGTCGGCGGCGGCGGCGGGGGGAGGAGGGGGCTGTATCTGCCGGCCGTTAGAGGGGGAGCTTGCGGCCCCTTTCGGTGGCGGGGGGTATCCAGTAACAACCGGCATGGCCCTGGAATGCAGTCAGCCGTCCGACTGCTGACGGTCATCACGCGAGGCCGACCGATTGTCTATCGCTGCTCGGGCGAAATGCCGCCGCACTGAGATGGCAATCGCAGCGAATTAGTCGGCTTCAAACACGTTCCCGAACCTCGGAATGTAGGCCTGAGGGTACGCCCTGGACTGAGCGCCTCCCGGAAAAGGAGAATCATTTGTACTTAACCGCGGAATGCGCTGTGGTGATAGCGCCTTTCCACGAGGAGTTACCATTACATTTGTTCTCTGCCACGGTAGAACATAACTTCCTCAAAATGGCTGCCGGGTCCGATATGCAACCACAGCAGAACCTTAGTGACTGATACTCCAGAATGCGGGTCAGGTAGATTGTATATAAGGTCTACATCGAAGCAAAATAGGCCGTCCTAGCTAATGATGCCTGCAACGTACGCTAAACCACGGGCGTAGCCAAGCGGAGTGGCACAGAGGCATGCCCCTCCCCTGAACCTAGAGATTCCCACTAGATAATGAACAATTTCACAGGAGTTTGGTACAAATGCGCCGGTTTTCAAAGGGACCTTGCACACTTGGCTCCTTACCCCCTGAGGAAATTTGTTAAGCTGCGTGTCTGCGTCAAACATTACACTAAAAGTGAGCGTTCAATAACATGCGAAGGCAAATGCAAACCTTTCCAGAGCAAACCATGGCGCGAACACCATCGTTTCCCGATCTCAAACCAAGCTGGTGGTGGCGTGGATACGCGGCAGAAATCATAACCCATTCATGAAACTGTTAAATCTTTGTTTTTTTATAACAAAAGAAACGCGACGCTCGTCGCCGCCAGCAGCGTGGGCAGAGGAGGGCACAGAGGGCGTTTGCCCCCTCCCTTAGGTTCTGAGGGGCCCAAAGAGCCTGTCGGGACCAACGATTAAAGGTCCGGAAGGCGGTCCTTAATTGTGTTTGAGCGGGCACAATGAGGGGCCGAGGGGTCTTCTGATACCAAAGCTCAAGGGCCGATTGAAGGCCGAATGGTCCAGAGGGCCGTTCAAAAGGCTGCAGGTCACATTAAAAACCCCCTCTTTCTTGTGAGGCCGTGATCTCAAATGTTAGTTGGAAGGTCTCTGGCACCGATTTTCGGGACCCCTGGGACAGAGCATTCATCTGTCGCAGCCAGAGATCACCGACACCGAATGGTCGGCTCGGCGTCGGTCTGAGCTCTGGGGGCCCATTTTCCAGGCAGGGACACGACCGGGCCCGCGATTTGCATTGGTCGGGGCCCCTGCAAACAATGCGGGGCTCATGTATCGTTCAGGGCCCCATATGGCCTAGCAGGGTGTTCTGTGTCGACAAGGGGTCTCTCGTCGGTCAGGGAACAGGGGACCTGTAGGGGAGTCGGTCAGGGGACAGGGAAATTGCTCAATAGGGATAGATACGGAACCCCAAACGACGGAGGGCCTCTCGCGTTGGTTAGAGCCGCGTGAAAATGAAAGGAAATATGAGAGCTTATGACGATTGTTCACATTGAGGCAATGGAAGGATCCTGCGCCAGTCAAAGTCCCCAGTACCGGACGGTGGGCCCTCCCACCCAATTCCAGTATGAGTCCGTTAAGCTGAACTGAAGCTTATGTGCTAATGATCGGACCACCTGCAGCGATCAAGGATGGTGTTGCGTTAATGAGGGATCCTGCGTCGATCCGGGGTCAAATGCCGTCTGTGCGGATCAGAAGGCTCCAGGGCCAGAGAGGGGAACAATGTGATGCGATGAGTGATGTGCTCGTGGTGTTCCACTCAATGGGGCCCCTTGCCCGGATATAAGGGGTCTCGTTAGTGTTGAATAGAGTGGGTTGAAATGAGTCAAAAACGAACGAGGTCATCCCATGTTTGTCTGAGAACTTTTGTATTTTGCAGAACCGACTTGTGAAACAAATAATCAAAAGCTTGAGCCTGTGCGCCCGTAATCTCGGAAGCAAGAGCAGTGATGGCCTAGGTGGCAGTTTCTATAAAACCGAACGGCATTGGACAACGCCATTAGCTACTGCGCCGGGCGCCGGGCGAGCGAAAACGACCTTTATGGAATAAATGTCTTCCGAATGTCTTAAAAAAATTAATTCGTATCGCTGAAAGATTACGCTGGGCGCATCTTTTAAACATCTATGAAATTGTCCTCCAGACAGATTAACAGCTAGGGCAACACGAAAAATAGCTGTTCTACGTTTACTTTTCTAGTTTTACCACCAGCTTCCAGAACCACTTAGTGGTGTTCTAAGGGCCAATCCGTTCAGTTCATCAATGTAAAAATCACACGGTTGAAATATACGCTCGGCTACTTTATTAATCTACGGTTTGGTGGCCTAAAGCATTGAGATGTGCTTTCAAATGCATCACCGTTCTCGGCCATCCGTTGGCCGCGGCTTAGCTTAAGCCGCGGGTCCGACGCTGCGCGGCCAACGGAGACTGCAACGCCTGACATCGCGGTTTTTATTAAGATTTGTGAGCGCTCACGCTCAAAACTACGTCACATAATTTGCATCACTTATCAATTCTGACTGAATGTTGAACATGTCTAAACAAAAATGGCTTGACCATGCTTATAAAAACTGTTGTCCCGTTTCCACCTACATTCGTGGGGCCCTTAACATCTCTGCATAGCCCAGATAATAATTTTGACAAATCTTCTGAATTATATCGGTTTAGGAAGGGCTACTAAACCACTGTAAAATATAGAGCGCCCATGACTTACTTCATGCATTCTTCTAACGTATGATTTCTAAAGTTAACTGACTACACAATTCAGACAGATTTGATCTCGCGGTAGCTTCTTGCTTTTATTTCAGTTATGGAAGGTGAAAATAAAACTCATTAAAGAAAAATGTGCCCTCATAAACAAATGGGCCATATTCGCCGATTGTTGATACTCTTTTCCTCTCACAGGGCCTTTTGTCAACCCTGTGCCCCTCCCTCACCAAGGCCTGGCTGCGCGCCTGGTTGCCGCGCACCCGCGCACGCACGCCAATGGCTGCAGTGACCATATCAGCGCTCAGAGGTCGTGACGCAACCGAGATTCGAACCCGGACCTCCGCACGTGGGAGCCTAAGGCACAGCCACTTGGCCACTATGCCCTCTAGAAATTAAAACACTTGTTGAAAACCCCTTTGCCATGCTCTTGCATCTTTGCGACGCAAAAGGCAACACGACCGTGGAGCGCAGCGCCGGTGCAGATTTGTTAGCATGACACACATTCAGCGAGAGCGGTAATTACTGGCTTCCAGCGAAACTGGCATCTAGCTCGCATGCATTCTTGCATGCCTTTTACTAGCTGAACCGTGCACGCGAAGTTATTCAAAGTCAAACAGCGATCCAACTGAAGACCTCAAACCCGGTACAAAACCAAATATAGATCAGGGGTGGAGAGCGATGATGAAAGTTGCGGTTAAATAGCGGAACGAGTCTCACCGCACCTCCATGACGAAGGGCACGGACTCAGGCCAGAGACCTATGGATATCCGGGTAAGACCTAACGTACGCCTCAATGACGATGGTCGGCACCAAGGGTGATACAAAGACTGGCGCAGCGCGCCACATCTGCGTCAGAAGTTGGACGACAGCGAATTGCAAATCCACCTGGATTTCGACAATAAATAATCCCTTTGCTCGCATCTCATTTTCTGAAGGGTGAACAGCGGCGTCATTCGGCCGTGTGGGAAAATCACACTGAGACATCTACATGGGATTACAGACGACATCTGAATCGCCTAATCTAGTGGACGGGCCGCCTCAGACATTACCTGACACACGGCGCGATTTTTGCTCGCCGCACGCTGCAGCGGCGGCTCTGTTTCGAATCTGATCACGTGTTCTGGCGCAGGCCCGACAGCGATAGTGTCCGTGCTGACGGCTCCTCTGACAATTGAAGCGGAAAGAAAGTTTTTTGCCGGGATTAACGCGAGGTTTGAGCGGCATTGTTCTGGCACTCTACGCGGTGAGGACATACCGTGCCCTTGTAAGAAACGCGACAGCTTCTGTAAGTCATTTGCAACGACACCAAATCGAACATCACAAATCGCGTGTAACATACATGTTAGAGCTATAGCTGGACGAAGCGAAAACTCTCCTGTCGGAGTTGGCATGAAAGCTTTGGCGACCTCCGTGCACGCCCACATTCAGACACCATCGCTGCCGTGCAGACTCAGCTCCAACTTCGGGAAAATTAAACGTCAAGTGTCCGGTGCCACCTGGAAAGCATATTTCTTTTTAACATAGGAGGATAATTAAATCTTACCCCGCAAGGGGGAACATCTGAGGGATTTTGACCACGACATTGAAGTTTTCGGTAGCTCGTTTACATATTTTGTAAATTATTATTTAGCAATTTAAACCTTCTGAACTTAACGGTTTGCAATTTCTCGTTTTCTCAAGGTCAAGTCGGTGTCAATTGTTCAAAAGCGACAAATGACGCTTATTTTGCAGAAAATGCGTTCTAGACAGGTTTTCTGTACTGCTTCTGTTAGTTTAATCATTCTAATGTGCATTGATATTTGTATAATGTCTTTTCACGGTCAGGTGAAGCAAGATAATCAGGTCAAGCCTTGATTTGTGTTGTCAGACAAGACCATTTAAAGGATCATTATTGTAAGCTTAATGGTGCATCTTCAACAGGTATAGAAGGGGTTTCTAACGCTGTTTTACCAGCTGCCGTGACTTGTTAAGTTATTGATACAGACCAACGGGCCGATGTGACAGCAGCCTTCGTTCTTTTGGCATGACATGGTATGCCTTAGGTCCCACCTGTCGATGTCCACTGGTTCAGTTGGATTGAGTCTTCCAGGATATATTCAATGCGTTTGGGACATGTGGGGCGGGCAGTTCGACAATGCGGGGCAATGGTGACACAAAAAAGCCCTTAGGGCGGGGTTCAAACACTAAATGCGAGTGTGCGCACACACATGAATAAAATAACATCGCAGAGATGCTTCAAGGTAATGACGGATTTTGAGGAATTATCGAAACGTAAATTTAGATTTACATTGATATGGTAGGATTTCAATACCAACGGACCCCAATGATGAACCAATTCTATTAGGTAGAAGTACGCCTGAAGTTATGCACGCACTTGTGCTATGTGCCGGGTATCAAATAAGAGAATGACTTGGGAAAGCGTCCTTGAGGAGAAGAGTCAACTTTCCTCGGTAGAACTTAATGTGGCGGCTCAGTAATTAACGCGAGATACTCGGTAGAACACAGGCATTTGGTGAGACGAGTTGATCTAGGGTCTGTGCGTGACTTCCCAACAAGCCCGGACGAACAGTATCCAGTTCTACTTGGCGCTTTGTCTCTACTGGAGAAATTCTCGCTGCGCTCTTGCACCGCGAGATTTACATCACTACCTGACCGGAAAACTACCACAGGGAGGTATGACTTGCTTATGGTAAAGATCTTTATGGAACCCCGCATCGCTCAC
Organism: Pollicipes pollicipes; assembly: GCF_011947565.3. Lineage (NCBI taxonomy): Eukaryota > Metazoa > Arthropoda > Thecostraca > Pollicipedomorpha > Pollicipedidae > Pollicipes > Pollicipes pollicipes. Next base: position 11,489,373 of record NW_023596297.1, on the reverse strand, counting down.
GTTTTGGGTATACAACGCAGCTCCATTACATCCGATCTATCCTCCCCCCCCCCCCCCGCCATCCCAACAACCAGTCACGTGGCACGGAGGCCGTTCTCAACCCCGCAAAGTTCGCGACGCTCAGCTCATTCTCTCCGGACGTTATCGTGAGCACTGCATGCTAAGGCATGCCGCCGTCAACACACTAGGATCGACTAATGCTTGTTCGGCGGGCGGCCTGGAACACCATCAATCATTGCCACAAATACACGGGGTAATCTTACTTATGATGCTGTTATCCTGTTCAGAGCGGCAAGATCTTCCCGACATGTAAGTTCAGCGGTCGGGGACACGACATTTTCGCCGGATAAATACTGATGAAAGTAAGTGTTCATATGTTAGTTAAAGAGACCTGGTACGCCCGAAATATTTTTTTGATATTGCGTTTCCCAAAAGGAATAGACAATTACGGTACCAAAGACCAGCTTTCTAATCCCAACAGCCACCAGACGGCTAAACATTGCCGCAAATATGCTTTTCTACACCTGTAACGTTGCGGGATCAAACACTGCCGTGACCGAGATTACCACCACCGCTTACCGTAGCCCACGTAAAGGCTACGTTTGATGCAGCCAGAACTCTGCAGCATTATTGTAGTTTAAAGAGCGGAACCCTAGCATTATATATGCGCCACAACTATTCGGCGTAGGGACAGAAAAGAGAAGATCGTAACTTTAGAGGATCGGCCAAAAATTTGTCATATTTTGCCCCTCCTTGTAATGGCGGGGCATCTAGTCAACTCCAACAAATCCTGAACAACTGAAACAATGACGTGTCTACGTTTTCTTTTCGGTGGTGACGCTATGGGATAAAACACCGTCACGATAGAACGTCCGCCACCCCCTCTGCGTGCTTGCCTCTCTTTGAGGCCATGCTGCATTTAAAACTCTGCAAAACTAACACAGCGTCATGAGACTGAAAAGTTCTGGTAACAAGAAACCACATGAGCTACGGAATCATGCCGCAGCGTATTATGCACTCACAATTTGGATTCTCCGGGAGGCACCCCTTTCAGACTGAAAATAATCACTACAAGCAAAAGCCATTTCGTTAAAGCCGAAGACGACACGACGCAAGAATGAACAAGGAACTGCAATGTAGCATCGCTTGAGGCGCCTCTCACCCGGCCCGGTGCTGCCCGAGAGGCTGCCGGCGGCTGCGGCCGGCGGCAACGGGAGGGGCCGACTGCGCCGGAGTAGCGGGGCGGCGAAGCACGGCGGCTAGCGCACGGCACGGGGGCGGGGAAGGTCACGTTGTGGAGCACGTCTGGGTGGCCGGCGGCTGCGGCCGGCGCCAACGGATGGGGGCCGACTGTGCCGGAGCCGCGGCGAGGCTGAGCACGGCGGCCAGCGCCCGGCACGGGGGCAGGGAAGGTCACGTTGTGGGGCAAGTCTCGGTGGCCGGCGGCTGCCGCCGGCGGCAACGGGAGGGGCCGAGTATGCCGGAGTAGCGGGGCAGCGAAGCACGGCGGCCAGCGCCCGGAGCGGGGGCAGGGAAGGTCACGTTGTGGGGCACGTCTGGGTGGCCGGCGGCTGCGGCCGGCGGCAACGGGAGGGGGCCGACTGCGCCGGAGTAGCGGGGCGGCGAAGCACGGCGGCCAGCGCCCGGCACGGGAGCAGGGAGGGTCACGCTGTGGGGCACGTCTGGGTGGCCGGCGGCAGGGCGTTTCCCGCACGGTGCCGCGTTGGCTCGGCCTGTGGCTTTCGCACGGACCAGCCCCACGACATGCCACGCGATTTGGAAGTGGATAAGAGGCCTGCCACGAGCCTCTCCACGAAACCGTTTCTTTTTAAGACTCCGAGCAAATAAACAACGTAAGTTTGGCCGTGCACCAAGCGATGAAGCGAACTGAGGCTTCGGGCGTCTGTTCTGGGAGCGGCTCGTCGGCATCTGATGGTAGCGGATGCGTGCCGCGTCTTACTGACGCCGTAACCAGTGGTCGAGCTCGAGCTCCATATGCCCTCATAATCCCCTCGCTTGCCTGTACCGGATGCCGAGCGCATACCCACGAGCATTCGTGGCCGCGCCATAAATGCGGTTGGCGATGCTACAGTCCAAGTGTGAGGAATTTGTAGCTCGATTTCTTGGGATAGGGTAATGCGCAAATCTACCTCGCCCAACCGAATGCAAAGGAGCCGAATGCAAAGGAAACAAATGTAGCGTCAAGGCTTGCACGCTTGCTCATTACCTAATGCAAGTTTATCATTGCATCTGACGCCGCTTTACCTGCCCTTGCTTAGCTGAATACAACGTACACGAAGGCATCCTGGCCTGGAAGCGTGCTGGCTGGGTGCCATTCTGTTGGATTGAGCGAATCTTCCCTTTGGATAATGAAATTTTAATTGCCTTTCGATATGAAGAATTAGTTACGAGCGAGATCGCAGCTCTAACCTCACCTGAGGCGAGTGAATGAATCAATGGGTGAATGAGTGGGTAAGCGAATAAGCGGGTGAGTGCGTGATTGAGTGAGCGAACGAGTGAGCGTACAAGTCTTACAAGATTTTTCGCTTACTGAGTTTGTAGCTTGAGCAGCCCTACCGGCCCTAACCTATCCAGAAACGTTCAAAAATCGTAGGTACGAGAACAAGGATCTTTCCAGCCACTGATTGTAATTTCATACAATTTTCCTCTTCAGAAAACGCAGTTCCGTAACGTTGCCGACTGCATGAACTGTTGGACATGGCGTGCAAGCTGTTTGATGGCCGTCTTTTCCTGCCGCATTGAATACCACCACAATTTGCGATGCTAAGGTCACAGGCGACCGCAACACCGCCCAGTGTACCAAATTACCCAGGAAAAATGCAAAATTGCCAAATGGCAAGAAAGCGGATCGACACCGAGTGCATATCTCAGCAGCCCGACGCCGCAACATGAGGCTTATTCAACTGACGGTGGAAAAAACGGACAACCATGCGGGAAAAGTTCAATGTGAGCAGGCAGCTATACGCTCTTCTGTGCAAGTCATGGACACGACAGTTCTGGGTCTTTTTAGGGGTTCATGTCAGATATCAGCAGCCAAATCAGATGACGACGTGAAACTCAGTGCACGATGTGGGCGAAGGTACCAGCTACATGTCTGTAACGGATCTCGGAACTGTCCGCGTCATCGGCGCGCTGGTAACGAGCCAGCGATCGGATAGTCTCCCCCATCCGAAACCCATTTGGAATACTAGACCTCACGGCCCATGCGGAGGGAGATTGACAGGGAGGGAGGTTATGACAATGTCACAGACGTCCCTTCCTAGTGTGACCAGTCATTTATTTCACAGTCTAAAATTAGTGAGCCTGACTGAGACTCGAAGCCGGCCATTTTGCAAAACAAAGTTACTGAGAATTAGCACGCAAATGCTACAACCGTGGCATTCCGCCCGTTAAATTATCGTGACAATTAGGCTCCAGTGCACTGATCAAACCCATTCATCCCGGTTACTGCAGGCGTCTGGCTCTGTCGGCTACGTTTCTGGCACCACCCACACGATACAAATTGGTGTCCACCACGTTAGTTATGGCCTTGCTCCACCCCCGCCGCACTAGGTGCCTTGCTTAATATATTCAGGCCTCTGACTGTGACGCGGCATGAATCCGCAAACAATAGTAAAGTAGCGGGGATCAGGCTTCAATTTTGGGGGGAGAGGGTGGGGGTACCATCATAATGAACATCTCAAGGGGGGGGGGGGGGCGGCAATAATCCCTCCAGTTATCACGACGAATGGCGAACACCGTGTCTATATCTCCGCTCGAAGCCACGACTTATCACATCGTCGTCGCGGGCGAACCATCCACATCTACGTTAGGGCGTCCCCAGACTTCGGTGTTGTCGTTACCAAAATACATCGAGACCATCTCGAGCAAAAAGCAGAGAAAGAATCACGACCGCAGTGGTCCCATTTATTTCAATCAAAGATGATCAACATTAGCAAGCTTATGATTCACCATAAGGCAATAACCAGAACCGCGCCCCATATCACCAGAAGATCCCCGTCGCCATGCGACCCATCACTGCCGGCTAAGCAACGGCGCGCTGTAAAACGACATAATCGCATGGCACATCCTTCTGTCTCGAGGCACGAGCACGGGGCGACACCGCAGGCACCGCTGATCCGGCGTGGAATGTCGCCCGGCCGTCCAGCGGCGCCGCATCACTCCTTGATCTGGGACACCTCGTTCATGTACGAGCCGAGCACCTTAATCTGCCGGACCGCATGGAAGGGTGTCAGTGGCCGAGCGAGTCAAAGCGCCACCCCAGGCGGCGGGACGCGACGTACTGCGACCCGCGCACCCTTAAACACCAAATCACCACCATCACGTACTGCGGCCGGCGCCAGTGAGGGCTCCGACAACGCCTTCAGACAACAGCCGCAGTGTTGAGGTCGGTGATGAGGAGAGACATAGCTGCAGACGCTTGTCTATGTGCGCATACGATAGGTGGTTGGCTTGGCCGCAGGTAGCCGTCACACCTGCCGTTCAAGGCTCGCTGCCATACACCCGGGCAGGTGAAACTGCTGGTTATCAGGCAGAATTTGGCCCTACCACGCCCACCCGTCATACGCCAAAGGCTGCGGACAGTAATCACCACCACTAACGCCCGTTTGACATCAACTTTATGCCAAACGCAGCTGCAAACAACCAAATCGTGTAAGGAGGGCGTTTCAGCGACCCCACAAGCCAGCGGACCCGCCCACTGCGAAGCTCGCCCCGGCGGTGCCGCGCGAGACCCGCTCAGAGCCACCGGTGGTCCTACTCACGCCCTGGATGTAGTTGCGGATGTTGATCTTCTCGTTCTGCGAGTGGGCGCCGTCGTCGCACGCCCCCACCGGCAGCAGCATCACGTTCTTACCGGTGACCTCCTGCGCGCAGACGGCCGTGGCCGGTCAAGGTCACAGCCATGCACGCTCACACACGCGGACGAGAGCTCGGAGGTAAACGAGAAACCGACACGCGTTGCACTCGACGAGTATTGACGTAACCTTCCCAGCAACCATTCTACAAGCGCGAGAAGCTAGCGCACAAACGTAACACTTTCGACGTGGAAAATGGTAACTTTCGCTTGACAACAAAACTTCAAGCTTGACTTCAAGAACATTTTACTGGCAGCACACATAACAGCTGCACCGCGTCCATTTTCCTTCACAGAAAAAAAAAACACGACACGCTTCTGTCATATACTTGAACAGTATAACGGGCAGCCCATTAGTACTACAGCCATCCCGCTCAGGCACGATAACAACACAAACATGCAATTATCATCCACGGCTCTCGTGCCAGGCCACTCCCACCATCACGCTCCCCAATAACAAAACTGACCGTCACACGCACAACGCACACCCGCACGTGCGCCCGAGCACACGCAGGCGCACCCGACCCGCCGCCAGCGTCGGCACGCGCACCTGGAATGTCAGGGTGACGGGGATGCTGCCACCCTCGCGGGTCAGGTCGGGCATGACGCCGAACACCGACTTCATGGCCCTGGCGCCGGCCTGGAAGTGCGGGTGGTGCGGGTCTGTCACCCAGCAGCGGCCGCCGTGGAACATGTACGCCTGCCGGAGGAGGTGGCGGGGTCAGACCGATGCCGGCACCGTGGCCGACCGCGGCGCGCGGAGACAACGGGAACGACGCGACGGTCAGGGCCGAGAGCCAACCAGACCATCCCTGGTCAACTGGTGATTAGTTTCTGGGGGGGGGGGGGGGGGGCGACCCTGCGATCTGCGACGCTTTTTCGCCCTCCAGAAGCTGCATATATAAGCTGCAATATGAGATGAAGAGCTCAGGACACATTATATGCACCAGGAAAGTTAAGTATTTAGGGGGACATATAACCCACTAAATATCATACATTTGTCAGCGATATCACGAGCGCAGACCTGCTGCTTTCATCTTTAATTTGGATGTCTGCAACGTCTGGGATAACAGATGGGAGTTCACAAAGAGTTCGACCTTTTATAACTTCATGGCATTACATTTACACGTTAGGCAAGCGTGCTCCGTGGGCTGCATGGTCCCAACAGGTGACTTAATGTCCATTCCCAATTGACCCCCCCCCCCCCCCTCCGAGGAAAACTTTGTTTCAGGTAACTTCAATCTCAGCATATTAACTCATATAAAGATGAGCTTAAGACCATGCATCCACCTCAAAACGCAACACGAACTGCGATAACACTGCAGCCACCGCAGCCAGTCCCGCGCGCGCACCTTCATTTCGTTGGGACTGCCGCGCTTGCTCCACTGCTTGTTCAGGTAGTCGACCACACACTTCTCCACCGACTCCGGGGTCTGGTTGGGCACGATGCGGATCGAGAACTTGCCCGTCACCTTCATAGGGATCACGGTCTTGGCACCCGTCTCCGAGAACGCGCCGTGGATGCCGTGCAGCGACAGCGACGGGTGGCGCCACCTGTGCATCAGTGTCTCCGCCTACCGACAGATGGCAGCACATGTTAGAAGCCTGCAGCCACTCGGCGACCAATCAGCCGCGTTGTCCATAATTAATGCAATGTAGCGCATCACCGGAACTAATTGATGGAGTTCGAAATCAGACCGGGGAAGTGGAGTGTGTGTCAACACAGGGCAAGGCCGGGGAAGCAGATTTACTCCAGCATTTGGGCTTTGGGGCATGCCAAATGCATTGGTCGAAATGACGCCCATAAGCAGGTGTATTCACCCTACCCTCAAACGGGACTTAGTTGCGACATGAAAACACAAAGCCCATTCAGCAGGAGGATGAATGGGATTTCAAATGCATGGACCCCAAAGCCCTGGCACATATCAGCCAACCGCACGAGAGCTCCGCGCCATCTCGTCCGCTACCGCAGCGCGCGCGGTGATTACCTTATCGCCCTTGTGAATGCAGCGCTTGGCGCCGATGTCCTTGCGGTAGTCCTCCGGGTCAAAGTCGATGTTCTTGTAGAGCGCGCGCTCCTCCGCCGTCAGCGGCGTCACCTGGTCGTAGATGCCGTCCACCAGGATCTTGCCGTTGACGTCCATCAGCGTGTTCATCAGGTATATGACGTCGCCCATCGCCTCGTGCCTGTCGGGCGCAGGCAGGCGGGGCTCGTGGAGCAAGCGACGGGCGCCAGGTCACGCCACACGGCTGCAGACTATCGCGCATCACGTTGATGACGATCACGCATCACGACGTTGATGGGCGAATCAATGGAAATGGGAAAGATATGGCCTCTAAACATCTTGCAGGTTTCACAATAAGGCTATTGCCCGATACGCACCGCGCATGAAATTCGCAATCAACATAATTCACCGAGAGCCGAAACGTGGAAATACCTCTGACCGTGGCCGTATCGACATTCGCCCCCAAGTCATACGACGGAGAATAAATCAATCAGCAGGTCAAGTTCCAGGTGCAGGCGTGATCACTCGGCATTTGTTCTATTAACAGATGGCCGCTTCATGCTGGGACAAAAGGGCTATGGACATATTTCCCTTACCCTGATAAATGACTGACGGCAAGCCAAGACGTATTGCCATTCGACCACTCACGCTCTATTTCTAAGTGTTTGTGCTCGTGAACACATTCTCGAACGCTCCTACTAGGGAGGGGAGGGGTGGGGGGGGGGGGAGGAGGTACCGGACCACCGTTAAGTATATGACTGCGTGACCCATTACGGCCGGCATCTTATCTGTTGACCAAGATATAATCCTTCAGCATTTGTCCCAAGATGAGCTAATCTGCTTACTTACACGGTCCCTCCGAAGACGCCGCTGTGCAGATCCTGCTTGGCACACTGAACCTCGATGAAGAAGTAGCACACGCCGCGCAGGCCGTAGGTGATGCAGGGCTTCTCCTTGCCCAGCCAGTAGTTGTCCGAGATGCAGACGTAGTCGACGCCCTTCAGGAACTTGTCCTTCTCGGCGGCCAGCAGCTCGTCCAGGCCCTCCGAGCCCGACTCCTCCATGCCCTCAAACACGAACTGCGCGGCGGGGAGCGGGAGCCGTGAAACGGGACTGCCCCTGACGCGAGGGCCCACACTGGCGAGGGGGGACGGGGTTGTGTCGCTGAACTGGGCAGATCAAGCCCCCCCCCCCCCACGCGTCTCCGGGGACGAAGACAGCAGACCAGTGGAGCCCAACTCATGCATGCCATTAAACACATCTTGGGCAAGTTCCAGTTATGCAAAGAGACTGCTCTGCTCTCTCTCCCTGTACTCTCTCTCTCTCCCTGTCTGCTCTCCCTGTACTTCAGCTCCCCTGGCATCGCTGGAAACACCAGCACAATGAGGATCCCATTAGGTGTCCCTCTTACACAGTCACTCCCTCATGACCCGCCACCCAGGGACCGCCGCAGATCTCCTTCGGCACGGGAAGTGGAGTGCAAATGTTGGTAACGGGTTCCATCAACGTCATGCCGCCGAGCGGTAAGGGCGATTATCTGGCACTCCCGCATCCACCACTGCAGCGAAGACTGAGGGCGACACCCAGTCGACCCGCGGCTAGACTCTCTGCTGCCCGACCATTCGACAGACGCCCCCCCCCCCCCCCTGGCGGCAACGGCGAGGTCACCTTGATATTGATGGGCAGCTTCTGCTTGGTGGCCTGGAGCGCCTCGATAGCGTGCAGCCAGCAGAGCACGGGTCCCTTGTCGTCGGTGGAACCGCGGCCGAACAGCTGACCGTCCTTCTCGATCAGCTGGAACGGCTCCGTGTTCCAGCCGTCCTCGCGCAGCGCCGGCTGCACGTCCAGGTGGCCGTACACGCAGAGCGTGCGCTGCGCCGGGTCCGAGCCCAGCTGGCCCAGCAGCACCGGCGGCAGCGGCAGAGACTCGCCTGACGGCAGCTCCTGCCGGCCGCATGGAGCAGCGACGTCAGCGGGAAGGCACGAGCGTACGTACATTCCATACCGCAGCATCAAACATGTGTCCTCGTGCTCCACAGCGTGAGCCGTTAGTTCATCGCAGTGGTGTTTCCAATGAAATCGACACGCGTTCAATCGCAGTGATGATCTGCAATCTGCTCATCAAATCCACCGGAGCACTCATGTTGATACGGCGATAAGATACAGAAGTCCTTTTCCGTGGACGGTTTACGTCCGTGTGCGGGTTTGGTGACCGCGCCTTTCCTTCCGGACGGCGGGCCGCCGTCTGTGACCTCTGACCCCGCTCGGCGCTGCCCAGTCCGTAGGACAGCGGCCCTGGGTCCACCGGAGCTGGACGGCGGTAAGAGGCGGCCCGTCCACAAGTGGTCCGCTGTCCGGCCGGGCGATAGCCCCACTCTACCGCGCCTGACCGGGGCGGCGACGGCGAAGAGCGATGCAAACATCCTGATACGGTCTATCTCGGCGCCCAGCCGAGCCGTTCCCTGCACGGAACAGCATCGGCCGGCCGCTGCACGGAACAGCACCGGCCGGCCGCTGCATGGAACAGCGCCAGCCAGCCGCTGCACGGAACAGCGCCAGCCGGCCATTGCACGGAACAGCGCCAGCTGCCCGCTGCATGCAACAGCGCCAGCCAGCCGCTGTATGGAACAGCGCCAGCCGGCCGCTGCATGGAACAGCGCCAGCCGGCCGCTACACGGAACAGCGCCAGCCAGCCGCAGCACGGAACAGCGCCAGCCAGCCGCTGCACGGAACAGCGCCAGCTGCCTGCTGCACGGAACAGCGCCAGCCAGCCGCTGTATGGAACAGCGCCAGCCGGCCGCTGCATGGAACAGCGGCAGCCGCCCGCTGCACGGAACAGCGCCAGCCAGCCGCAGCACGGAACAGCGCCAGTCGCGTTGCCCACTACACGGAACACCACCAGCCGGCCGGCCGCAGAAACGCCGCTGGCCACCCGCTGTTGACTCATTGGGACAGGGGGCAGAATGAGAGGACTTATTTCGCTACCGCAAAGGATCATGCCTGACCGGCTTTTGTGGGAACACGGCCAAATGAGGCAGACCTGAGATTCTGCGCCGAGAAGAAGCAAGTCAGTTTCAGGTGCTTGTTACCTTACCCGCACGTATACCGCTTAACATCGCATGCAATATTTAAGCCAGTTTATGAATGTGGCAAGAGCTACGGCACCTCACCGCGAAGAAGGACAAAGTAACAGTTGCCACATAACAGCCGCAATATACCGGTTGCCCAGCCTGCGGTCCGGCCACTCGATTGCATCAGTTGACTAACGACCGGTGGTAAAAGAGGCCCTCGTGGCGGCCATATCACGCGAGCAAAGATCGCCACTTCAGCCGACCTGGGATCTCCAGCTCCGCAAAACGAGCCATGTCTGACTTCAAGCCTAAGTCGGGGGCGAGGTGTCTGCAATAGGTGCCTGCTTGAAATAGCTCAGAACATGGCGGCAGATCCAGAGCACGAGTGATGGACCATCCGGCGCAGCGTGCATTGGGTGTGGCATACCGCGCCCTCACCCCATAGGCAGCATGCGCGGCATAGCTGCATTTTTCAAGGTAATATTGGTGGTCCTGCGAACAACATGCGACTCCCAAAAACGTGGCAGGTCTAGCAGTACTTCTTAGTAGAGGCATTGGTTCTCTCGGCTCTCTCTCTTAAACTGTACAACACAACAAAGAAAAAAATGGAACAAACCACTGGGTTTGACTTTTGACTCCATTACAGCACGCAAGTCAAAAGTTTGCGACGCTTCGCCAAATTAACCCGGAAAGTTACGAATGATTGGTTACAACTAATTAGCTTTGAAATGTTCGCTACGCAATATTTGTCACGGCTGATTGGTTACAAACAATTAATTACAAATGATTGGTTACAACTTAGCCTAAAGTTAGTGGTTACAAATAATCGCACTCGTTTGGTGCACTCCAGCCAACGCAAAGTAGCCCATAAAATAGCCTGTAACTATGAGGACTATGAGGACCGTACGATAAGACCACAGCAAATACCGATGCCTTCCCAGGTTTTTGAGATCACACAACATTCTGTCACGAGAAGACTGAGCACAACCGTCGTCTTGGGGAAGATAAGTTGGGGAAGTATGGCTGAAGCTCTCTGGGTGTTAAGAACAGGGTCAATCAGCAATATTTAGGTAGCACAGCATAGGGACATCATTGTAAGGAAAATTCATGCAACACCAAGCTGAAGCAATAATGGCTTCGACGTCTGAAATCGCTCTCCATGTCTTTTCACATCGCCGGCTCGACGTTCGAATCGTTCCGTTCTGCTTTCTGAGCGTCTTCTCCAGACGAGCACCATCAGAGTCTTAAACAGTTTCCTGGTCGAACGCAAATAAGAAAATAACCTTCTATTTGAAGCGCCCTAGTGCACTAGCCCAGATCCGAGTGTAACATACCTGTGCGGTGTCAGCAGATAGCTTTCCGTTCCCGCTCCCCAACCGTCTGCCGCGTCCCAGCGCGCGGGCCCAGCACCGGCAGTCGGCAGTCCTCACCAGTCGCCCCGACCTGGGCCGCACAGCAGCCCTCCCAGCCACCCCTGCCCCAGGACATGGCCCAGAACCAGCAGTCGAACCCAGGGCCGCACAGCAGCCCTCCCCAGCCGCCCCCACGAGGCCTGCACCGGTCACCTGTTTGCCGACGTCGCGGTACTCGACGGTGGCGCCCAGCTTCTTGAGCCGGTCGCCGACCCAGTGTACCATGCGCACGATCTCCTGGCGCGTCTCTGGCCAGGCTGACACAGACTTGATCTCCACCGCCTCGCGCAGAAGGTCGATGTAGTGCGACTGGTGGTCGTCCACGTACCTGCGACCGCGTCGGCAGTTGTGAACATGTTGCTTAAATAACAGCAGGCTCTAAAGGTTCCCTCCAGTAGACTGAAGTGGCCCACAAACAGAGGGCATTGTTCACTGAAAGCTTACTTAGCTAGAAAAGACCTCTCCAATCCTCAAGTTGTAAAAGCATAAAATGCCTGTGAAGGTTTGTCTGTCCAGTACACTGAGTTCACTATGGCTATGGTCTTCCTTTTTGTTTGCATATTATTCATTAAAAAAGCAAAATAGGTTGAAACATACATCACTTATTATCTCCTGATAGACAAATGCCTCAATTTGCTCCTTTTCCTGTTATCACTGCACAAACTTCTTTTGTAAGTGCTGAAATGACAAACCAGGACTATCTAGCAATTTACTCACTGAGGTCCTTACAGCCAATTCATAATCATCTAAAAAATAAAATCAAGCTATGCCACTATAGCTGTAAAAAATAGGACTGGACCTCTTATATAATCACACATTACCTATGAACAGGCTATCAATTTGCTGCAGAAAGCTCACATTTCCAGTTCTAACACTGTAAGTACTACTCTCTGGTTGGCAGCATGCTCGAAGCTGGTACTAAGTTTGTGTGCAGCCCAGTGAAGATTGCACTGCAGGTATGTCACTTAAAATTTAGTACCTTGACAATTTGATGCTCCTATTCATGACCTGAAATTTAAATTTATTGGTGAGGTAGATCAACATGTATATATCATGATATTAAATAAGGATACAAATTTACAACTCATTGGTGTTGATCATAACAACTCAGACAAGCAGGGTACTAAAATTTAGAGCCAAAATCAACACAAATTGTGATGATTTTTATCAGTGTTGCTCAAGCCTGCCATGGTGCACCTGATAACATAATATGTCTGTGCTATCTATATATGAGCAGACTGAACTGTTTATGTGTATAAGCACCAGGAACCACCCAGACTGCAAGCAATGCTTACCACCAATGAACACAAGTGGTAATGCAAATATGGCCTGACACCAGATATGAAGCATTGAGAAAAGCAGGAAGGTATGTACCTTCCTAGCTGGAGTAGGGAGGGCAGCACATATTAGGTAGGAAAAGAAGGACACCACAATTTTTCCAAGACACACCCTAGTGCTAGAGGCATTTGTGTCTGAGTTATTGTGGGGGGGAGGCGGACTAGGCAGTGCACAGCTAATGGCTCAGTAGATGTGGAGTATGACCTAAGCAAGACCAGACTGAAAAACATGTGTTATTCTGAACATTTCCTGTATGGCAGCAAGATTACTGGCCACAATTTCTGGGCATGTATGTCCTAAATCTGAGTACTTGGTGTTTGGTGCATGGTCAGCATCAATTTCACCACACAGACAGTGTTTCACTAAATTGTGACATAGCAAACATGAATCG
>NW_023596297.1:11449404-11475279 GCF_011947565.3 Pollicipes pollicipes | reverse complement strand
TTCCGTCCCAGACTAACTTCTACACAGGCTTTCATCCCACACAAACTTTTAAACGACGAACTTCGGCCCGATAAACTTGAGCCCCGCGAACTTTTGCCTTACCAACTTCTACGATCCAAACTTTCACTCTTCCCATATCGGTGATGTTTTTCGTGGTTGAGCAAATGTCATAAGCGCATAATGCATAAGGCAATACAGCTGAAAACAAACTCTTCACTAGCAAAAATAATGGATATCGTAATACCTGCGGTTCTCGAAATTCAGATGGCACAATGCTGTACCTGCAGAGTTTGATCAGGTTGGGATGAAAACACGGCTTTAGTGGATGACACTTTGCAGTTGGTACACATTACAGCAGCGCCAGCATAGATTAAACTCCACTGAACAAGCTGGCCTCCCCCTCGGCTTACAATTGGCCTAGGTCCCAAGTTCGTCAAATCCCTTCTAAACCACAACGCCGGTATTCAAGGTCGGTGAATACCTGCTCACAGCTTCAACTGAGGATTTATCAACAAATATCGGCGGATGGTGCAGAGATAAGCCTTCCAGCATAAATCCCCGTCACAAACAAAAAGCGGCATCTCACGGGTGCCTTCGGCGAAGGCACCGGCCGTCCCTCAGCGGGGAGGAGCCCACGCCCGGAGCAATCATGCAGCGGGACGGATCTTCGCGGGACAGGCACGCCTGCGGTGCTGCGGCATGGCAGCCGGCACGGAATCACCACCAACAGTGCTAGGTTGGTGTCCGGTGTGGCAAGGACGGGACTTTGCCAGCACGGGGGAAGGCTGGACTAATCACCACCAACAGTGCTAGGTTGGTGTCCGGTGTGGCAAAGACGGGACTTTGTCGGTACCGGGAATGCTGAACTAATCACCACCAACAGTGCTAGGTTGGTGTGTCTGGTGTGGCAAGGACGGGACTTTGTCGGTACCGGGAATGCTGAACTAATCACCACCAACATTGCTAGGTTGGTGTGTCTGGTGTGGCAAGGACGGGACTTTGTCGGTACCGGGGAATGCTGAACTAATCACCACCAACAGTGCTAGGTCGGTGTCCGGCGTGGCAAGGACGGGACTTCGCTGTACGGGGAATGCTGGACTATCACCACCAACAGTGCTAGGTTGGTGTCCGGTGTGGCAAGGACGGGACTTTGCCGGTACCGGGGAATGCTGGACTAATCACCACCAACAGTGCTAGGTTGGTGTCCGGCGTGGCAAGGACGGGACTTTGCCGGTACCGGGGAATGCTGGACTAATCACCACCAACAGTGCTAGGTTGGCGTCCGGTGTGGCAAGGACGGGACTTTGCCGGTACCGGGGAATGCTGGACTAATCACCACCAACAGCACTAGGTTGGTGTCTGGTGTGACAAGGACGGGACTTTGTCGATACCGGGGAATGCTGGCCAGTATGGCTAACATTAAGGAATGCTGACCAACCTTGCCGTGTCAGCGAGTGTTGGTCAGTAGATAAAGGCGTTGAAAAGCGGGGGACCAGATCAAAACCGACTCTGGACCGTACCCACGAATCTACACAAGAGGGTGCCGGAAACAGGTACTTGTAGAGGCTGTGACGCCCCTGGTTTACACCCAGGAGACGGTTAACGTGCGTAGCAAAGCATCCACTCGCCTGCTGAGCCACACGAGCAACAGAAAGCCTGACCAAATCGCCGACCGGCGGCAGCATTAGTACCTGTTCCGCTCCAGAGGTGTCGCTGCACCCAGCGTCCGTACACAGCTCCTGAGCCGCCCTGGCGAGGTGAGGTCGGGGCGAAGCATCAGCGGCGCATGCGGTGAGGGACACGTGCAGACAACTCCAGCATGCGGCGGACCGTGCAGAGTGCGGGGATCCCCGGGGAAGCCAAGAGAGCCGAGAGAAGGCCGCACGTCCGCGGCCGTGCCGCGCCACCGCCGCACGGGTTAGTGTGGGACAGCCTGCGCACCGCGGAGGATTAGCAGTGCGAAACCGGCAGGCGGGATGCGTTGTCAAACGTTACCCAGTCTACGGCGACAGAGTTCCACAGCGGCAGCCCACGCCGCCGGCTCCGGGCCATTCCAACCCGTCATGCTTCCCGACAGGGTACCGCCCCCCTGCCCCGCCCCACCTGTGAACACCGCCACCACCGCTGCGCTCAGAGGTTACTGTGACCCGGGCGTGGCGGGCACAGGGAGCGGGCGTGGCAGGTGGAAACGGAACCAGCGCGAGAAGGGGGGGGGGGAGTGCGGTAACGCGCGATGCGCTGTTCGCATCGGCCCATCCTCTGCGCTAAGATCGGCACTACCAGAGGCGAGGGAGGGTTAGCTCGTACCTGTGCAAGTCCCACAGAAGCAACGATGTCGCATCGGCCTCTTCCTCGGCGGCAGGCCCCCGGTCTGTCTGCGTGGTCTGGTGGACCTTCGTCTCTTCCCCGGCTGCAGATCCCCGGTCAGTCTGCGTGGTCTGGTGGACCGTCGTCTCTTCCCCAGCGGCAGACCCCCGGTCTGTCTGCGTGGTCTGGTGGACCGTCGTCTCTTCCCCGGCGGCAAACCCCCGGTCTGTCTGCGTGGTCTGGTGGACCGTCGCCTCTTCCCCGGCGGCAGACCCCCGGTCTGTCTGCGTGGTCTGGTGGACCAGGGCTTCCGCTTCTCCCTCGATGGCGGATCCCCAGTCGGTCTGCGTGGTCTGGTGGACCGCGACCTCGCTCTCGATGGCGGACGTCCGGTCCAGCCCTGCCGGCCGCCGCCACACGTCCGGAGAATCTGCAACAAGCGGCAGGTCGGGGTCACACGCCACGGGCTCGTCACCGGGGCGTCGCAGGCAGGGCGGGGCGCCGAAAAGATCGCTTCAGACACAGCCATCGGGACACGGACAGAGCAGGCGTCACGGAGATCGCCAATAAACAAACCCCTGGCAGTCAGCCGAGCAGCAGGTCCCCCGAAAGCACAGCGGAATGCAAGCGTAACATAGGGCATGTCGCAAGCTCATTGATTTTCAGCGACGCCTTTCGACCCAAAAGTCTAGAGACAGTACGTTTTCGTTTAAAGTGCGCAAATATCAAGATCAGATGGATGACACGACAAGCTAACACAATGACAAGAGCTGTTGCTGTGACAGGAGTCCTTGCCTCAATTACTCGCTCGCCTGGTGCCAATAACATCAAACTGGTTGCGACTTTATAATGTGGCCCTATAGGTTTGTTTGCTTTCGGACCAAGTCGGAATCGTGTCCGAAATCAATTAAAATTGATGTAAGATGCAGTCGATGCCAAAAAAATACGTGTGGGTCATAATTGATTGGCTGCCAGCGAACATCCAAAATCATCGACGGGTTCATTCATACGAAGCGAAAATCCACGACCATTGTTGTACTAGCTGACATGCGCGGTGAATGAGACCATTGCACCACTAATATGCACGACAAATAAATTTTCTAATCAGCACATAGGCCGATGCTTAGCCCACAAACCGGGAGAAGGCCTGAACTACTGTCAACGGCGTCGATTCATTTGGAGTTGAACCACGTCTTTTCGGGTCAGTGCAGCGTGACAGGACTGTTCGCCCTCCTTGCAGTTCGGAAAACAAGCGCCACGTGTAACGCGGGATCAAAATCGACCCCAAGCGACGTTCCATCAGTCGCACGCTCGCTTGTCGCATGGGATCGGTCGACATATACACGAAGCCGCGGCGCAGAAAACGTCTCGCCACGCACGGAGTGCGGGGATCGATGAAAACACTGCGTCACGCTCTCCGCCCGACTTGAGCTGTTCTACGACCCGACATTGGGGCGACCACACACTGTGTGTGTGTGTGTGTGATTGGGGCTTTACGACGCACGTCGCCTGTCTCTCACCCTGGCAGGTAGGGCGGGCACCGCGGGGAATCGAACCCCGTACCTCTGGCTTCCCAGACGGGCAGTGGCTAACGCAGACGTGTTAACCGCCGCGCTACCGACCACATACTGTGACGTCACACTAGTCGTCACCTTTTATGCGCGCCTTGGCGGTTCTAACTTTGGTAGAACGACGCGCGGGTGAAAATCAGCCGTCACGTTCTGTTCTACATACAAACATCGGCGTAGCGACGCTTTGATGTCCCTCAGACTCTTTTCTGTTCTGGTGCCCTTCTTGACGTCCCGAACACAAAACAGGCTAACCTGCCCCAGGTCCTACCGACTCCAACGGTGGTCTTTCAAGTGCGTACAATTGACGAACTCATGGATAATCGAGACTGAGAGTACATCGCAATGTAGCTGAGAAGAGCGCGATAGAAATAAACTATAACGGGAAGTGTTTCACCCTGGCAGGGTCTTGAGCTGAAGTAGTCAGATTTCAGTAGACAAAGACTTACAACCACCAGCTCAAGGCTTAGAACGCCCGAATGCAGTGTGTCAACCGAAACACTGCCTACACGCTGTTCATGCCGGTGACAAGGCCAAAAGTGACGGTGCCGATCGACAGCAACCTTGTGAACTACCGCAGCCGTCGGTCGGTGATTGGTCGGATGTGACATCACGCGCGGTATGACGTAACTGAACCTCGCCGTTTCTGCAAAATTATGACGCCTCTGGCAATCTTTGGCAAACACAATTTTTACGGCCACGATGTTTTACTTTTTTTGTCTTTCTGGCAGCCTTAAGGAAACCATGTAAAAAGAAACATTTCACTATTAAGGACTAGCAAACCAAGCACAGAACAATGATGAAAAGCGTACGATGGACGTGGTCATGTCATTAAGCATCGTCAAGGATCGCTAGAACTGCAATAATTTATTGAAATAGAGAATTCGCCTCGCGCTGCTTCGTGCTACACGTGACGTCACATTCGGTCACGCTGACGTCACATTCGGCCACGTTGACCAGATTCGGCCAGTCGCTGGGTTGGGGGCCGGGCTGCTGGTCTCTGATGCTGTCACCCTGCTCACGTGACACGTGCTGACCACGTGACAGGACCCTAGTTGCGTAAAGCTGGACTAATTTCGCTCAAGGCCAAGTGCTAGAACGTCTTGGGCCTTAGAAAGGCTATGGTTCTTCACATCCCTTGGGAAAAACACACTGTTCCTTTCGGTTCAATTCTGTACAGACGCGAAACCCCCTCCCGACAGGTGAAATACCTCTAGGGTAACTGGGATTACAAACTGTACGCCTATCAACCTCCTGCATCTCCTCTTGATTCCGACGAGATGTTTTTGCTTGCTAGCCGTTCACTCCGTTGTAATTCCCCTATAAAAGTAAGCCTTCAACATGCGCGAATACGAGGGCTATGTGGTGTCCCTTTTACCTGCCTAACCCCCATTCGCACGATAGCCAACTGCGGCGGAAACGGCAAATGACTAACAAAAACATGTCATGATAGGTGAAAAGCCGGAATTTTCTATGTGGCACGTGAAAAACACAGGCGTTTAATAGGTCTTGAAGCATGAGGACGTTGAAATATACTAAACGACGTCAAACCATACACAAAGCAGGACGCAGTAGCATATGCTATTGCTGAAATACACTGAATAACAAACTGAATGACATTTCCAAACCTCGCGTTGACAAATCACATTTCTTATTGCATGCATCCAGACCGCTATGCGTAGCGGTTGGAATTTCACACATGCTTACAAATGTTTAACCTCAGTCCGGAAGAGGCGTATCGAATAAACGTCATCGAAAGGACAGCAGCTGTTCACCATCCGCTTGAAGCCCCACTGACGGGTGACCGGCATTCTCAGCAGAAGGCAAGCAACGCTTAAGCGAAATGTGACGAGCTTATCACCATACCCCATAGACAATGCGTCAACATGGGATAACAGCTTCGTAAACCCAAGGCCACCGGCCCTGCTGGGCGTTTCACACTCGTTGGGAGTCGCACCCGTCAGATACCTCGGAAAAACAACCCCCCCCGACTGTCTGGCTGTGTCTGTCCGACTAACCGTAGGAGTCAGAGGCGGCAGAGGAGTACCGCTCCTCCACTCCGAGGACTCCTCCTCGGCCAGAGGCGCACGCGGCGTGCTGATCAGCAGACGGCGCGGCAGCGTCTGGGAACACGGCAGCAGTGGACAGGCGACTGCGCTTACGCCACACAAGGCGACAGAAGAGAGTGCACAGCAGCATCACAGGGAGTTATCAGGGAGCAGGAGTTTATGGACCGGCGGTATACAGCTCGGACGTCTGGAAACACGGAGACAGTGGACAGGCGACTGCGTGCAGGCCACACACGGCGACAGGGGGGAGCGAGCGGGCGAGCAAGGGAGCGAGGTGATCTCGCTATCTGCTAGTTCTGGTGAAAGGATTGCCCATGGCAGATAGCCGCTTGGGCTTAATCTAGTCTCGGTGTCTCCGTCGACTGCATGCGAGGCCATATCTAACCCCACAAACCACGACCAAAGCTCAATAAGCCCGCCGGTCTGACGCGGCCTCGCAACGACGCGCAGCCTGGTGAATATGCAGGAATCAGCTGCGTTGGGTCATTAGGAAGCCACTCTGTGACGCCGGGTGGCACCGCCCGACGCTGGCTGGCGCGCTCTCACTGACCTTGAAGTGCAGGTTGAGCGGGCTGGCGCAGATGGCCTGCACCAGCTCGGGGGACGCGATGCCGGACAGCGGCAGCACCGGATCGCCGTCGCCGGTCGTCTGGATCTGCCAGTGCCGGTCAGGTCAGCTCAGTTCGGGCCGGCGCGACGGGTCAACCGTCGTCGGAATGCCGCGGGGCACCGCAGTCCCAAGTCTGGGAGTGATCAACACAAAAAGGAAAGCCTACCAACCGTCAACCATTCTCACCGTCACGTGAAATCACTAAACACGGGAGCTGGGTGGACATGAAGTGATGGAGCTTTTCGCAGATAGTTATCCAGCGTTCTGCATTCACCGAATCGCCTATGAAGAGCACGCGCTGCTGTCGCGGTCACATTCGTCGCCGCCAGCCATCGCTGGGAACGGCACGTGGTGCCGGCAACCCGGCACGGCGCCGTATCTCACCGTGTTGATAATCTCGTCGTGGATGGAGCCGTTGACGGAGGGGGAGGCGCGCTCGGCCCTGGTCTTCTGCAGGGAGCTGAGCTGCTTCTTGACGCTGCTCAGCTCGTCGCTGAAGCGCGCCTTCTCCTCCTGCAGTGTCTGCCGGCCGGCCGGGGAGACGCCCGCCGGTCAGGCGACCGAGCCGGCCCACTGACGCTGGAGGTGCGCACTACAACACTCCACTCCACCCGCGGCGGCAGCCAGGACGCAGAGGTGCTGCTTGACAAATGAAAAAAATCGTTTTCTGTCTGTGCTGTGGTGATTGCTAGCGCACAGATGTCTGCAACGCCCTTGTTTTCATCAAACAGGTCCTTAACTCTTTTTGGCACGCAGTCTGAAGCTCCAGTGATCGATGCTCACCGAAGGTATTAGTGCATTTTCAGCAGTGAGCCCAGCAACGCGTGCGCGGCGTGAGGCGGCCGGTGCTCACCAGTGACGTGTCGCGCATATCGTGGATGGTGGCGTACAGGGCGCTCATGGTGCGCTGGGTGGTCGCCTCGCGGTCGTCGCGGTCCTGCAGGTCGCGGCGCAGCCAGTCGGTCTCCTCCCGCGCCGTCTCCAGGGCGGCGACCGCGGCCCGAGCGCGCTCCCGCGCTCCGTCGTGCTCAGCTGGCGGGCGAGGGCACCGCGCGCTTAGTCGTGCGCCGTGGATGTAGTGACGGGGACACATAGGATGCACAGTTCGACGCTGAGTACTGCTTGGAAACCAGTCTATTAGTAGAATTCAAATGGGCGAGCAATTAGTGCCACTAACGGTGTGGGGCATGGCGGACCCTTGACATCCATATATCTTTTTAAACGCACCTAATTTTTGTAGACCACCTACAACTGACGTCCACACGCACACCACCTTGCACGGATGGCACCGGGTCAGCCTCCCCCCTCCCCAGGCACAAAAACTCGGTGGAGGCGGCGCGGGACCGACCGACGCGCGGCGACTGCACCCACCCGCCGTGTCAGCTGGTCGATCTCGTGCTGCTGGGCGGTCAGCAGGCGGTCGGCGTGCGCGGTCTGCTCGGCCAGCCGGGCGCTGCAGCGACTCGGCCTCCAGCTCCTGCTGCAGCCGGTCACACTCGGCGCGCAGGTAGGCGATGCGCTGCAGCTCGGCCGTCAGGCTGGCGGCGCGGCGGGACGCTTGGACGGCGGACTCGCGCCAGGCGCGGTCCGACGCGCGCGCCGTCACGCCGGGAAGCCGGCGTTGGAGGGGACTCGGGCACGTAACACGCCCAGCACGCTAACACCCCACAACCGGACACACAGACGTCGGGCACGCCCAATGCTCGCAGGTCAACGCCCAACGCACAGGACGGCGCCCGATGCGCCCGCACACCCTCCCTTCGAGACTCATGCCGGACACACTCGGACAGCCCGCTGACACTCCCGGACACTAACACCTGGAGACTCACGTCGAACACAGACCGACTCTCAAATGCCCCACAAAACTGGACACTCAAGACTAAGGAAACATGCTAAGATGCAAATGCCTTCCCCCAAAGAAGAACTAAGCGTAGCCCATGCGTTGATGGCTGATTTAGAGAGGGCAACACCAGACCCCTTCCCCGTATCCGCAAACCGAGCAGTGCGTGACGGCGCGCTGCTGACAGAAGCCCTGCGGGGCTGAGGTGTACATGACGCCACGCTTGACGTCATTTATAGCGGTAGCGAAATACGCCGAACGGGACGGGGAGCGACTTGTTTGTTGTTTGTGTCCTTATCCGAAGCGGTGAGCAGGTAACCCGTTATTACAGGGCTCTACCTCGGGACAAGAAGCGAATGACTCGCCAAAACGCGGGGTAACAGGGGTCGCTGATGCCATGTCAACACCAGGCACGGACAACAAGTGACATTTCACTCGTGCAGAACCGGTATCCACATTGTGTTAATCTGGGACGCATTAGCAGCCGGTCTGCTATTGGAGCGCCAACACCCCCGAGCGTGTGCGGCCGGAGCCAGCCCAGCGGTCCACCGACCTGCTGTTCCTCTCCGTCAGCTGCGTGACGGCAGCCGCCAGCTGCAGGTTGGTCTCCTCCAGCTGCTGCAGCTGCGCCTGCTGCTGGTCGCGCTCCTCCTGCAGCGCGCGCGCCGAGTGCTCCAGCTGAGCGATGGTGTTCTCCAGGGCCGGCACGTCGCTGCGAGCGCACGCGGCGGCACTTCCGTCACTGACCGCGGCCGTGACGCCCGGCACTAACGCAGTGTCACGCGACCGCACTGCGAGCAGAAACACTCCCAATGATGGTCCGGTAAGGACAGACAGCTTCCGCACCACAGAGTCAAACGCACATATCTCAACTGAGTCGCCTGATAATGGAAACATACCAACACATTATGGCTGACTGCTACCGACACCATAATACACCGGCACAAAGCACAGGTTACGTCCCCGCCGCCATGTTAAAAAAGGCATAAGAGAACGCACTATGACATAGGCATTACAGAGATGCCTGCGCGTACGCATACGGTCGACGCCGCGACGATACCTACACGGCGACGACTGCTGTCCGAGTCCCCCGTAGCTGCTCAGGCTGTGCCATCTGCGACGTGCTGAGGATGGCGAGGGAGGAGACCTTGCTGACGGCGCTGTAGCGGGCGTCGGAGCGGCCGGCGCCGGACGGCAGCGAGGGCGGCGTGTCCGGATGACACCGCTGCGGTCCGAGGGCCGCCGCTGTCATCGGTGGCCGGCGACGCCACGCGGGCCCCGGCTCTCAGCGCCAGAGCGCGGGCGGAGCGGAACACGGCCGGCCGCAGGGAAGGCAGCACTAGGCACACACGGCCGCCAACCGAGGGCTTCGGCGCGCATTGCGGTGGCACTATCTAACTACATAGACAAGATACATCTCAAAATAGGTGGTTTTGTCACGTGGCGTCAAAATTTCGGTCGTCACCATGACGAAGCGGAAGCTGCTCGCACACCACGTCCCTCCTGTCAGTAGTAGGCTGGCCAGTACACCACTAACACGCAGTTCGAAGGTTGGGCTTCACAGCCGGCGCCGTTCCAGCGGCGTGGTTGCAGGATACACAGAACGACACCTTGAGGACCACAGTTTCGGCAGCAGCAGCTCATTCACACGGGCGCCGGCATCGAGGGAGCCACGGAGCAGACCCTGACAACGCCACCGGTCAGCACAGCGCGGCCGGCGCGCGAGGCCTGCACCTCGCCGCCCCGCCGCCGGCGCGGCTGACGCGCACCACTCACGGCTGCAGCAGGTCTCGGTTCGCCCGGCTGACGGCGCCGACCGCCTCCCGGAACACGGCCTCGGTTACGGCGCCGTCCTCGCCAGTCGGGTCCAGCACCTGAGTCAGGCTGCGCAGCCACTCCCTGGCGACGAGGCAGCGTCCGAGTCAGGCCTGGAACTGCAGGGGCGGGGACGACGGACCGGACAGGCGGTCGAGGAGCACGAAGACAGCGGCACAACAGGGTATGTCCCCGCTCTTGAAGACGCCAGGAAGTCTTGTATCTGTTGTTTGGACGTGAGGACGACCTCTAAGCAAGCGGACATCCCAATCCGAGAGCTGTTTTCGAATGAAAACATTTAAAGGAGAGCTCCCTTGCGAGGCAGCTTTCATCAAAGAGCCATTCCTACGGGCAGATATTCGTCATAAGGCCGTTCCCACCCGGGTCATGACGAGGGACGCTCCACTTACCTGGGCAGGTCGGGCAGGGCCGAGCTGAGGTGCTGCAGCAGGGCCTGAACCGGCACCGGGTCCGCACGCAGGTAGCCGCCAGCCGCGAGCAGCCGGGCGGCGGCGGGGTCTGCGGCGCACCGGGAGCGGCCGGCCCGGTCAGAGGGGCACCTATCGATCCCCCGTCACACGCATACGCGCGCAGCCCGGCGCCTGTCGCACCGCATTCGCGATCAGCGCGACGACGGGCGCCGCGCTGATCCGCAAACAACGCCCGTCGTGGTGGCGGCAAGCCGCGGCACCGCGCCAGCAGGTGGCCAGGAGATGCCGCGGCGATGTTTACAGAGGGCGACGGCTGCGCCACTGAATAGCTCACGCGGATTTGACATGTTTGTGGATTTCCATGTATTAGACGACGCGCTGAGCAACAGTCCGGTAAGTGACAGGTGAGCCGAGGTTGAGCGGCACGACACCCATAAAAACCAGACGGATGTCCAGGAGTGCTGGTGCGTCGCATGGGCCACCGGGGGACAACGCGGCAAAGCTGGGGATGCGGGCTTTCGCCAACCTTGCAGGATCCGGCCGGCCGGTGAGTCATCTCCAGAGCTCGAACTCCGCTCGTCTGGGATCGTCACCACCGGGTCGCCGAAGCCGGAAAACTCGCTCTCCTCTTCCATGGCGAGGCCCGCCGGCCGACCAGCTGTCCAAACAGCGAACACCCGCTGACGACGAACGTGACACACAAGATGTCAGCTGTCCGCGGGTGCGTGGATGGAAAGACAAGAAGAGGATGTGACACAGCAGAACAATGACACAGAACACCTTTGAATGGTTTAGTGCTTATGAGCACCTCATATAACTGACCCTATCTGATGACCTACAGCCACTGATACATGACTGCAGCTGACACTGGGATGGTGTTACCAGTGGCTGACACAGGAGATATGGGTATGTACCCATGCACACTTATGCATGCTGACACCATCCCTAAACATGAGGTGTGGGCAGCTCCATAAGAAGTGGAGGGGTGAAGGTACAGGTTAAATGCTTGGAGACAGAGAAATTCAAGGTTTTGAAGAAATTTCATGCCATGGCTTCATTTGCATGCTACATTCTGCAAAGTTGGGGGCCTGGGCCCCTGTTTACTATGTCTCAGTCCTT
Source organism: Pollicipes pollicipes (assembly GCF_011947565.3). Taxonomy (NCBI): domain Eukaryota; kingdom Metazoa; phylum Arthropoda; class Thecostraca; order Pollicipedomorpha; family Pollicipedidae; genus Pollicipes; species Pollicipes pollicipes. The sequence goes on along the minus strand of NW_023596297.1, from coordinate 11,463,520 downwards.
GAATAGAAACACCCACCTGAACAACAAAATATAAGGAAATGCATGGCTACTAAACAGAATGCATCACAACACATCATGCCCCAAGCTGGTTGCATGACCAAGCATTACATCATGTCCCAAATATTGTGTTCCACAACCATTCAGCATTAAGATATCACCAACTACTAAGCATGTACATTAGCACCAGGCAGAGAGACATCCCATTATTGGGCACGGGGCAATCAGAAAGTCAAGCACATATCAAAATATTCCAGAAACAGATTGCAGTGTGGCAACTTGATGGATGGTGAGGCACCTTGGATGGGCTTGTGCATCAGAAAGTGCACTAAGGAAGAGCAAGAACCCTGGACCCAGTTATGCATGGAAGTTTCTTTCAGGCCATGAGACTTACCAAGAATGCATTTTTTTGTATTAAACATCAGCAAAATGCAGGTAAAAATGACACAGTATTGTGGTTTCTTAAGAGCTGTGACAACAGCCAAGCACTTCTTGATCACAGGATGTGAGGTTTATAAAATAAGTTGAGGGGACAAACAGAACAAAATGCGAGAACCTACTCAAAAACATGCTAAACTTGATTCTCTCAGGAATTTAGACCCACCTATAACCACCAGAAAATCATGAAATATTGTTTTGGAGCTCTACCAATCCATATGAATAAGGAAACTTCACAGCCGATCACATTGTGAAAGACCGACCAGCAGCCTTGCTCAATTCATCACCTTACGCTCAATCCCTGTCAACACGGACACCCCGACCCCACCGCCCCGGCTCCACAAGGGCTTTGATCACTGGCAAGGACGGCTTCGGTCGGGGGCGTGGGGATTCGAAATGTGCCCAGTATTGCGCGGATGAGGAAAGAAAATGAAAATGACATCACCCGAAAGAGCTGCAATAAAAGTACAGGTCAATTCCAGCATCAAACCATGGTAAAATGCAGCTTTGCAAGGAGAATGACGACAGCAGAAGGGCAGAAATGCAAGGAACGCGGGAGCGCGATGAAATGCGGGAGCGCGATGAGGCTATTGCCCCGGGCATCTCTTAATCTGGGGGGGGGGGGGGGGGGGGAGGACGCAGAGCTCGTTAAGTGCGCATCACGCCAATTTTTCACTTCCTTTCAGAAACCATATATGGTGGACAAAAAATCCGGGTCATGCTGCAGCATGACCGGGTCATCACCCTCTCTTTCCCTCGTTTGAACCACCTGTAATGCCATAATGGTCGCGGTAAAAGAGCATAGAAAAGTTTGGACAATGTTGGCAGTTTGAGGTGCCTATAGATAAGCTTCTGTTTTCCTACCTCATTTAATAAATCACATTCAACAAAAACAAACAAATCGCGATTTTGTGTTTTTATGACATCATTATATGTGTAGTAACGCTGGATGTCAGCTGAGTGTCGCGCACACTCGGCGTAGCGACGGAGCTGTAGAAATCGCGAGCCGCGTGGAAATTGCTGGAAAGCGCGTGTGATAACCCGGGTGTCGCGTGGTGCCGGTAACTGCCGAGGTATCTTGTGTGAGTGGGGTGTCAGAGCTGTTTCGTGTAATAACGGTAGGTGTGTTTTTATGCATTTTGCGCACGTATTTTTGAATTTCTGCTAGTTTTGCTCAGAATCGAACGTGGGTTCTTTTGTGTGCAACGGTGGGTGATTGACGTTGTCTGCCTCCACGATGCTGGTCGTCAAATGCGGGCAGGAGGGGCGTCCTGGATGGATATTAAGTATCCAGGTTAATGTTAAGTCTGAATTGCAGCTAGTCTGATGGAAAATTTTTTGTTCTATGCCTGCACACCAGTGAATTAAGTGTTCAAACAGCTAATAATTGCTAGTTGGTCAACATACATGTTGATACACAACTTATGGATGGTTGTGGTTCGGTTGTTAGGTCGTTTGACTCTAGGCCTGTAGTTCTTGGATTCAGGAGGCTGTCACGCCACTGTCATATCCCTCATGCCATCCTAGCAAAGGTGTCTTTCTTGAAATATGTGACAGTATATGAGACCTAAAGCCCCAGTAAGAAATACCAAGTGATACATGATGCTGACAATAATCAAAATTGCCTTGCCTTGAGTACATTAAGTTCAAAATCATCTATGATTATGCCAGTCATACACTTGAGATGGGTAAGGAGACAGAGAAAAAGAAAATCTGTAAACTGATGACATGAGTTGTTTAGAACCTGTCAGCAAAAATTCCATGTACTGCATCACAAAAAAAACATTGGTGCATGGAACCTTGCTCACATTAGGTTATTTTTGTATGAAAAATGTTTTTGTAGTATTGAAACCAGAAATACAGGCTCAAGAGCATACATTACATTTTACACTACACACACTTTATGATAATATGTGCTGCTCTCCATTACACATTGGCTGTGCTGGATGAAAACCACCTGTCTGGTTACATCATAAGATATTCCTCAATAATGTGCTAGGTCAGTAAAAGCCATTTGGTCACTTATCATGCTGGTTCAAGTTGGAAAGGCCTGATGATTACAATAAGAGAAAGGCAACAATGACTGGCCTTACAGTTTTTAAGCACAATTATGCGAACTGGGCAATGACACCAGTTTAAAGTTATGTTACCTCAAACCACTTATCCCCTTGTCACCCTTTGGTTACATTCCATGAAACCTGCCTGCCCCTGCATGTGCAACACTATGAATGATGTGGCATCAGCCAGCTAGGAGTTGTAATAACATTGTCAAGCCTGCCAGTATTTATTGGTATTATGCATGGACATAACCAAACGCAGTCTGATCTTGCAGACTCGATGTGATCTGACTGCTATCAGCACATATAGCAGTGACTCACCAGTGAGTGAGTTGTGCCATGTGCCAAAAATTAAATTAACCCAGGAATGTTTTATGTGATTGGTAGATGGTCATGTTAGAAATGGCTATTGAGTTTCATGTCTGAATTGTCTGGCATAGTTTATGCTTACTGTCAGTTGCTCTCTGCCTATAGCATCAAAAAAAGTTGATGAAAGTTATTTTATGTGCAATTGGCAATGCAAGTAATATTTTACTGAAGCTTACTGCTCATGATTTCAGTTCAAAAATGAGTCAGGATCTCTGACCCACATCCTGTCATAAGAACTGGGAACCCTTTCACACCTGGAATTCACACATCTGCTGTGTTCATGGTTCCGCTTATGTGCTACTAATTAATGATGCTATCATCAACATGCTGGGCCCCATCACGGAGCATGCTTTTGCAGCAGACATAGGTGGACAGCCAGTGACACGATCCACTGGCGGGTTTGAAGATATCAACTCCAGGGGCCCCGAAGTGCCACAAAAGCGGGATTGCCAGCCAAAATGTGGCTTGTGGTGAAACTGCTACTGTGGCTATCAAGCAGTGCTCTGTATAATGTGTTCCATGCTAAGATACTCGCGAGGTGGTACGTGTGCTCAACTTTTGCACCCATTTTCCTTCCCCTTTGCGGAGGTCCAGATGATATGGCCCAGAGCGATGATGGGATTCAAGATAGGAGGGTGACTACGCGGTTGGTTTTGACCGAACCCACCCGACGGGAGTGCATTGGTCGCCCCTAACACATGGCCATAGACCGGCTTCCCTCCTCCTCCATTGCTGCCAGTCTACAATACCAGGATGGTTACTTTGGACAGGCCGGCTCGTGGTGTGCCTGCCAGTCAATGAACAGCTGTGATCCGTGCTATAATTCAATAGCTGATGATTCTACTGTCCTCTGAAAACCAGTTATCAGCTTAAGCAGAGAACAGTGCATATGAAATGCTGTATTTGTACACATTTTATGCATATAACAAGGTTCAGCAAAATTTATTCTCTACATCAGCTTGCTTAATGAGCTGCGGTGCCTTTCGATGTATTGAACACCATGGAAGCTTGTGTTCTCATGTTAGATTGCACTAAGTCATGGGCTTGCTAGATGGAATCCCACAGTGCAGTGTGGGCTGTTTCCAGTGATCAATTTTTCATGCGCCATGCTACATAATTGCACATGACCCATTCAAGTCACATTTTGCCACCTGCAGCACTCCTTATTTATGTGTAGAAATGTACCACAAGCAACACATTCAGCATTACTAGTAGCCTCAGGTGCTGAACATCTGGCATTGGCAACAGGTCACAAAAGTAACTGAAGATGGGCGAGGAGACCATGGACGTGGCGCAGCCGTACGTGCCGGGCCCGGACGCGGTCGACATCTCCGGCGACGGCGGCGTGCTGAAGGAGGTGAAGCGCGCCGGCTCGGGTGACGAGCTGCCCCAGTCCGGCGACAAGGTGTACGTGCATTACGTGGGCACGCTCGCCAGCGACGGCTCCAAGTTCGACTCCAGCCGAGACCGCGGAGACAAATTCGAGTTCACGCTGGGAGAAGGTAGGCGGCCGTGTGTTGAGGACTGCGCCCGGTGCTTGTGGGGTAACGTCAACCAACCATCTCAGCAGCGTAATATTCATTGACCATTCTCAAACGTATCCTTTTTTCCTCCAAGTCTTTAAGACTACTGATGCGGTTTCCAGCTTGTTCTTACGCTTTCCCCCTATTACGGGCCGGGACTAAATGCTTCAAAATGCCCTTTGCGCTATAGACGCATTCGATGATGGCTTGGACGGTTTGCCATGGCACGATGCACACGCGGTGGAAGCAGCCTGTGTCGTGCACCCTGAAACCACTGCTCAAAGTCGTCCGGTTCTTGTGGCGGGTCAATTCCTCAGCCTTGGTCCGTCGGATGGGACGGATGACGGCTGGTGTGCATGTGTAATGGACGACTTGGTGCGAAACGGCTGCCCCGTCCCAGATCCACTAACCCTGGCTAGCTGACCCCGAACGGACCAGGGTAAGCAATGCGCACGTTAACAGACTCGTGCCCGTTGCTGTTCGGGTGCGAGGCAGCTCTCTTTGCCTGAGTTCACGCCGAGAGGAACTCCCTTGCGATGCATATTCTGCCTTACAGTTCTTTAAACCACTGACACTGTAAGCTACCGACGCTTACCGCCGTTTGGGGAACGTCGCCGCTGAGCTCTGGCAGCCGGCGCCTGCTCCTCACACTCGGTGACCGGCCGTGTCGCCCCCGCAGGCCAGGTGATCAAGGCGTGGGACCAGGGCGTGGCCACCATGAAGCGCGGCGAGCTGGCCGTGCTCACGTGCCAGGCCGCCTACGCGTACGGTGAGACGGGCAGCCCGCCCAAAATCCCGCCCGGCGCCACGCTCGTCTTCGAAGTGGAGCTGTTCGACTGGAAGGGCGAGGACCTGTCGCGCAAGAAGGACGGGGGCATCGTCCGGCGCCAGGTGGAGAAGGGCACCGGTTACGACACGCCCAACGACGGCGCCACCGTCGAGGGTAAGGCCCCGCCCGCTGACGGGCGGCGGGCGCGTAGGGTCGGCCGTCGCGGGGCGATGCGGAGGAGGAGGTGCGCGGGACTGTTGCGCTTTTGAAATGTGGGTCATGTGGCAGCAGGTGTGCTATGACAGTGGCAAGAGGTTGGTGATTTTTTCGTAGGCTCGGAGAGGGGGGGGGGGATAACGGCCAAAGGGGGGGGGGGAAGGAATCTCGTAGTGGGCTGGGTACGAAGTTGGTTTGCGTGTGGCAGCCTTCCTCAGTTTTTTTTCTTCTCGTGGATGTCTTTTTGAGTCCCTGGAATTAGCCGTGGCTGCCAAACACGTGTTATATAACCACTGATATGCAAGGCACGCCGTCCCGGTCTGCGACGTAGTCAATCCTTCCGCGTGCCGTTCTCGCTGATGGCCTCTGCCGCCGGTGAGTGCGGCGCGTCGGCGCCGCCCGGTCCGTCGCGCCGCCGCTGACGCCGCGCCGGCCCGCAGTCTCGCTGTGCGGCAGCCTGGACGGCCGCGTGTTCGACGAGCGCGAGCTGACGTTCGCGCTGGGCGAGGGCGGCGAGCACAGCGTGTGCCCGGGCGTCGAGGAGGCGCTCGAGAAGTTCAAGACGGGCGAGCGCTCGCGGTTGACGCTGACGCCGCCCTACGCGTTCGGCGGCCGCCGGCAGCGCCGCCTTCCAGGTGCCGGCGGACGCCACCGTCCAGTACGAGGTCAAGCTGAAGAGCTTCGAGAAGGTGAGCGAGGCGAGCGGCCGGCGCTGCCGGACGGGCACGGTGGTGCTGCGTGCTCGCCTGTACAGACGTCATCTCCCGCAATTTGTCCTGACGCGACCACGCACCCGTATCGGTGGGGTTGTGCCCAGAGTGATCGAAGGGACAGGAACTGACGTTGGTTGATCCCGGCGCTTCAGTGCCCCAGCGCTGACCGTGCCGCTGTGATTTCTACGTGCAGAGTTAGCGACAAATGGCAGGGGCGTTGCTGGGGGTTTCGGGGTTGGAGCAGAAGGTGGCTCGTGGGAGACCTTGACAGTATGCTGTCTGCCAATTAGGCAAAGGAGCGGTGGGAGTTCGACGCGGCCGGAAAGCTGGAGCAGGCCAAACTGTACAAAGAAAAGGGCACGAACTACTTTAAGGCGGGAAAATATCAGCTGGCCGAGAAGAACTACAAGCGCTGCGTGGATTTCCTGGAATTCGAGAACAGTAAGCCGCAGGAGCCTGGAACGATGACGGCGACGTACTTACCTAAGCACCTGTGTACCTCCATGCTCCAATGGCATGCTCCAAACCCATTGTATCAGAACCTAGTTCGGCTGGAGTCTAAGAGTAGGAGAAAGTAAATGTATTTGCTAGAAAACGCGATATTTGTGTCATTTCTTATGCTTTTTCCTGTTTTAGCCTCTCATGATAGTGTCTTTCGTCAGGTTGCATTAGCGTGTGCTGCAGCTGTCTCATCAGCAATTCTTGCAGAAGTGAAACAACTTTGGAATCTGGCATGGAGCTGTATAGGCTAGTGTGCGTCAAGTTTGCTCTCCGTATTCGTACCAGCCGACCTGCCCTGCCCCGTCTGATCCGCGCCGCTCTGAGCGGACGGGATTCGTGCTAACGTGATCCGACCCTGGGCCCCGCTGCCCCGAGTGTACTGTGGTCCTGCTGCCCCGAGCGAGCTGTGTGGTCTCGCCGCCCCGGACGGGCTGTGTGGTCTCGCCGCCCCGGACGGGCTGTGTGGTCTCGCCGCCCCGGACGGGCTGTGTGGTCCCGCTGCCCCGGACGGGCTGTGTGGTCTCGCCGCCCCGGACAGGCTGTGTGGTCTCGCCGCCCCGGACGGGCTGTGTGGTCCCGCTGCCCCGGACGGGCTGTGTGGTTTCGCCGCCCCGGACGGGCTGTGTGGTTCCGCTGCCCCGGACGGACTGTGCGGTCTCGCCGCCCCGGACGGGCTGTATGGTCTCGCCGCCCCGGACGGGCTGTGTAGTCCCGCTGCCCCGGACGGGCCGTACGGTCCCGCTGCCCTGAGCGGGATGTGTGGTCCCGTTGCCCTGAGCGGACTGCGGGGTCCCGCTGCCCCGAGCGGACTGTGTGGTCCCGCTGTCCTGAGCGGGCTGTGTAGTCCCGCTGCCCCGGGCGAACCTTGTGGCCCTGCTGCCCCGAGCGAGTTCTGGGGCCCCCGCTGAGACGTTCGGCGCCGTCGCCGCCAGGTTGGTCAGAGGAGGAGAAGCCGCAGGCCCGCGAGGTGGAGCTGGCCGGACACCTCAATCTGGCCATGTGCTACATCAAACTGGGCGACTTTGTCTGGGCCCGGACACACTGCGACAAGGCCCTGGACAATCGACCGCGACAAACGTCAAGGGCCTGTTCCGGCGCGGGCAGGTACGTTCGAGGGAGGCATCTCGGCAAGCAGAGAATGTCCCGGGGAGTTCCGCCCGGCGGGGATCTCACGAACGTACGACGTCCGCGAAAGGCGTTTAGAGCTGAATGATGCCCCTCGCCCCATTTGCACTGTCCGGGCTGCTCTCCACGAGCTACTGCTGAGGTCGTGCAAACTCATGACGCGCAGGGTTCAGGTGTAGAGGGTAAGCAACTCGCATACAGTGGGCCCGGCCTCTCTAGATCATCAGAAATAGCGGTGTGTACCCGTGTTGCGCGGTGTCTGTTTCTCGCTACATTCACCATCCGTTACCGCGGTACACATGTCGTGCTGTGTGGTCCGGTTGGCTGTTTCCCTGTCGCCGCCAGTGGTCCGACTGGCTGGTCCCCGGCGCCGTCTGTGGTCCGGCTGGCTGGTCCCCGGCGCCGCCAGCGCTCGGGCTGGCTGGTTCCCGGCGCCGTCTGTGGTCCGGCTGGCTGGTCCCTGGCGCCTCCTGCGGTCCGACTGGCTGGTCCCCGGCGCCGTCTGTGGTTCGGCTGGCTGGTTCCCGGCGCCGCCAGCCCTCGGGCTGGCTGGTTCCCGGCGCCACCTAAGCTCGGGCTGGCCGGTCCCCAGCGTAGTCTGCGGTTCGGCTGGCTGGTCCCCGGCGCCGCCAGCGCTCGGGCTGGCTGGTCCCCAGCGTCGTCTGTGGTTCGGCTGCCTGGTCCCCAGCGCCGTGTGGTTCGGCTGGCTGGTCTCCAGCACCGTCTGTGGTTCGGCTGGCCGGTCCCCGGCGCCACCCGCGGTCCGGCTGGCCTGTCCCCGGCACCGAAATGACGTGGGCGATCCGCTGGCACGCTGCGTCACCTGACACACACTGCCCGTCGCGCAGGCGCTGGTGAAGATGAATGAGCCGGAGCTGGCGCGCTCCGACTTCCAGCGCGTGATCCAGCTGGATCCGCAGAACAAGGCGGCCGCCCACCAGGCGCAGCTGTGCGCCCAGCAGATCCGCGCCGCCAGAGCGCACGAAAAGAAGATCTACGCCAACATGTTCGAGCGGCTGTCCAAGATGGAGGAGCGGGTGAGTGGCGGTAACAGCAGGGCGGTGGGCGGGGCGATCAGGTCCAACGCAGGATGTGGCGTGGAGACTAATGCTCAGTTGGCATCGCGGCTCGGCGATGTCAATGTGGCGTGTGTCAGTGTCTGTGTCTGTGTATGCCTGGCGTCGGACCCAGCCTCAAACGCTGCTGAAACGGTAGCTTTTCGTGGTGCGGGTATAACGCGCTCCGCAGTGTCGCCTCCCCCCCCCCCCCGTGTCGTGTTTTAACGCTTCGTGGGTCGGGCTCTGACCGACGCGTGTGCTTCGCAGGAGGCACCGACCAAGAAGAATGAGGACTTCCAGATCGGGCACTTCGACAACGGCGGGCCGGCCGACCGGCGGCGGCGGCGAGGCTGACACTGAGAGAAGACCGACACGCCGGCAGCGCCGGGCAGCCGAGGAGCCCGCCCCGGCGTGATCCTGCACCTGCGCACTCCGCGCCGCCCTCCACTAGTCCGCGCCGACCCGCCGCCGCCGCTTGCCTCTGGCGAGACCATCTCGGCGGCCGGCCGCCAGTTGCGGCGTCCTCAGAGGCGGCCCGCCTGTTCTCGTTCGCCTACCGTCAGCTTCCGCTTCTTTCGCGTGGCGTTCAGCCGGAGTTTCAATAAACTGGCTCCAAGTGATCCGGTTGGCTTGTGTTGTCCATACATGTAGAGCATGCGAATAAATACATTCCGGTTTACATGATTAGGGCGCTGTTTGTGACTACGCTGACCCCGTCCACCACCGCCCCAACCCCACGGCGCTCACCCAGGTAAGTAACAGCTCTGCCTGCGCGAGCGGGGCGCCCCCGCGCGCCACACCCCACAGACAACACCGACAGGAATCTCGTAAGCTCAGGTTGAGGCGTAAGCTCGCAAGCTCGCGTCCATTTTTCATATTTTTTCACATACTTCTCAGGCCGAACGCAAGCCCGCCTCTGTTCCCAGTCTTCGGCCGGCAGCGGGCCCACTGGCGGCGTCCCCGCAGCGGCACGTGCCGCCCCACTCCCGCGACCCTGTCGGCGCCCGGCCGCTCAGAAGGCGTCCCGAATGCCCCTCAGCTGTCGCACGGCCAGGTCCTCGGGCAGCTGGAAGCGGTGCTTCTCCAGGCGCGCCACGCAGCTCAGTGCGTCGTCGAAGCCTGCACAGGGCGAACGGCCGTCAGCTGGGAGGGAGCAGTCTGCCACGGCTAGCGGCCACACACACGGCTGACGGCTTTGCAGTGCCATTCTCGGAGCTCATTCATGCTGTCGCGAGCTGTGCAGTTGACGGAGCGACAGTGCTGACTTATCGCACTCACAGGCTGAAATAGTCTGCCATTTGGAATATGTTACTGACCACAATCGACCATGAGGCCATCACATATGATGAGCATGTGTAATTGCACGGGCTTCACGTTAAATCAGTTCACCGCGAACACGTTTCGTTCAGCCAATTCGAGCCCAATGAAGCCGTCCTCGCTCCGTCCAGCACTGACCGGTGCTGATGACGTAGCTCCAGGGCTGGTAGTACTCCTCCGTGATAGCCTGGCACTTGAGGATCAGGCGCAGCCAGGAGCTGAGCGTTCGGGGCGCTGGCCGGGACAGGATGACAATAGCGCACCACCCGGTGTCGTTCTCATCACAATTAATAATCAAAGGAGATATATTTAGGGCGAATTAAAAGTACGGACTAACTGAACATGTTCAATTCCACCACATTTTCTGTGGTGGCATCCAAAGGTAGCCACCTCGGACCTCTACTCCTCGGCAAAGCCGCGACTGCCAATAATCCAAACGACAGTTTCTCGCAACAAAACTACCCAGGTCCCCAATCAAGGCTCACGATAGTCCCCTCGCCAGCTACTGCCATTCGATCTCAGCTGGCCGGAGACGAGCACGCCAACCCTGCCCGCGCTGAATCAGGCAAATCCCCCCGCAGAGACATCTGACCGGGTCATCAGGCAACCTCAGCTGTCGGGCTGGCACACTCACTTGAGCCCGGCGCACACGAACGCCTTGAAGTGAGCGTCGGCCGTCCGCTTCAGCGGCGTGTGGCTGGCGATAATGTTGCCGACGGCGCTCAGCAGCGTCTGCGGCGGGGCGACGGCTGGTCAGCCCCACACGCCGTCGCTTCGGGGCCTTTACTCCGTTGAACGCATGACCGGCTTCTCTACAACTTCTACGGCCATCCCGACCAGGCCCACAGATAGGCTTATATTTGAACGCCTTCCAACTTCACTTCATTCACTTTTTTGAACGCGCGACCACGGCCGAGCCCGACATCCACACCACCCAGCCGGACAGCTCCCGCTCCGCACGTGGCCTGCCGCGCGGGGTGCTGTCCGGAAGCCGTTGCCAGACGGCCGCGCGCGGGGTGTCGTCCGAAGCCATTCCAGCCCCCCCCCGCGCGGGGCGTCGCCCGAAGCCATTCCAGACGGCCGCGCACGGGGTGCCGTCCAAAGCTACTCCAGCCCCCCCCCCCCTCGCGCGGGTGCCGTCCGAAGCCGCTCCAGCACCCCCCGCGCGGGGTGCCGCCCGAAGCGCTCCAGCCCCCCCCCCCCTCGCGCGGGGTGCCGTCCAAAGCTACTCCAGCCCCCCCCCCCCCTCGCGCGGGGTGCCGTCCGAAGCCGCTCCAGCCCCCCCCCCTCGCGCGGGGTGCCGTCCAAAGCTACTCCAGCCCCCCCTCGCGCGGGGTGCCGTCCAAGCATCCAGCCCCCCGCCCGTCCCATTCCAGCCCCCCGCGCGGGGTGCCGCCCGAAGTCGCTCCTCCCGCTGCCCCCCCCCCCCCCCACGCGGGGTGTCGCCCGAAGCCGCTCCAGACGGCCGCGCGCCGTGGCGGGCCGGCCGCTCACGTGTTTGCTGGTGATGGCTGTGCCTCCGACCACGGAGAGGCCGAAGCTCTGCGAGAGGCGGCGCTGCGGCGTAGCGTTGTACTGCACGCCGCGCTTCAGCCGGTAGTAGACGAGCACCAGGTCCCAGGCGTGGAGCAGGCGCGGCGGCGCGGTGCGCGACGGCAGACACCCGCCGAACGGCACCACCGACCGGCTCCGGCTCGTCTGACGGCGCGGCAGCGGCACGTCACCCACCGGCCAGCAGCGGCTCCGCCGTCGGCGACTGACGCTTTAGAGGCAAGGCGACTGTCAGGCAAGCTAGATATTTGCAGAGTACCGAGGCCTACGCAGAAAACGGGGATCACATGTATCATTTACAGGGCAGGTGCTCCCTAAAAAAAAAAAAACACACCACACACAAAAGACAGTGGCATACCGTCGCTGATTAGCTACGCCACCAGCAGAGCGGAACACAAGCACATCATTTCATACCCTGTGGCCAACAACACTGCAGCCATAGCGGCAGCGTTGGCACCGTAGCCCGGGCAGAGATCATCCCGGCTCCCCCCCCCCCCTCCCCCTCCCCCGCCTCTGACAGCGGCGCCGGCGTGAGGCCACGCCCCTGGCGAGCCCGGCCGGCGCCGAGCCGCACCTGCAGCAGGCCGTGCTGTACAAGTCGCGCAGCGCCACGGCCAGCTCCTTGCGCACGGCCAGCGTCAGCCGGTCGCCACGGGCGCTGGGCGGCGAGCCGTCCGAGTCGTCCGTGCCCATGTCGGAGGCCTGCTGCTGCCGGAGCGACTCCTTGGCCAGCTCGGCGACGGCCGACACGGCCAGCTCCAGCCGAGCGCGCAGGTCACTGACGGTCAACGACCGAGGTCAGGTCACTCACGGCGCTGCTGACTGGCAGTCAACGAAGGAGGTCGCCACCCACCCATGGGGAGGTCGAGTCATTACCATCACCAGATGACGTTACGCCGGGATGCTATATGTCACATTGGACTAACCCTTTAGCCAGGAAGGTCGGCTCATTGAAGGTCGCTAAAAATATCGTCACTATAGAGGTCCGGTCTTTTGTATGGCATCGCCGCACACCACACTGCTGAAAATCGCCGCGTTCCCATAATGATCGCAAAATATTCGTTGACAGCAGCCCAGTGAGCACTAACAGCTGAACCCAAACAGGCCATCGAGAGCAGCGAAACCAACACGCGACACAACATCCAGGGCAGAGCATGGCGCGGTTCTTCCTTGATCCCATCACTGCACACTGCCCAGAAGACATGCCGAAAGTGTCACCGCTAAAGGTATCAATAACATTGTTGCCGAGCGTAACAGAGGACACGTCAACATGCACCGTCATGAGCGCGGTCGAAATGCGACCATACGCCAGCAACGAGGCAGCCATACTAACACACGCCACCCCATAATTCACGCCATCGTTGATCATCCCACTAACACGCCGTCGCGCGGCTAGTACGCTGCCAGACATGCCGACGGTCACCGGATAGTGGCGGGCCGTGGCTCGTGGCCCGGGAGCCCAGCACGGTGGTGCCGCAGCTCTCACCCCCAGTGGTTGCCGCGCGAGGTCTTCTTGAGCTCGTTGCTGCTGAAGTGGTGGGCGCCGCAGCCGAACTGCGTCAGCGTCACCAGCTGGAGCAGCGTCAGCGCCCGCTTCATCATCGAGCTCGTCTCCTCGTGCGTGTCCTGCAGGCGCGACAGGACGTGGGAGTGGCACGCGCTGGGGACGTTGGTGCCATTGCCACAGTAGCCTATACAGTCTAAACCCTTACAGCCCGCACCAGATACTGTATTTATCAGCAACACAGCATGGCAGATTGACAAGGAGCTAGCCCGAGGACAAACCTGTCCCACACTACGCGTGAGGACCGGTCCAAGTGGCAGCCTCTGTCAACTGCAAGCCGAGATCGACCCGAGTCAGCGGTCCGTGCGCTGCGCCGCACCTGGTGGCGCCGGGCCCGGTACCGGGAGGAGCGCCGCCTCAGGCGGGGCCGCGGGCCGGCCTGCTCGCCAGCCGCGCCGCTCTCATCGCCGGCCGCGCCGCTCTCGTCGCCAGAGGTGTGGGCCGCGCCGCCGCCGCGCCGCTGACAGCTGCCGTCGCAGCCGCCCTCCTCCGTCTCGCCTGCGGCCCGAGGCGGCAGTCTGAGCAGGGGCGCCGGCCGACCGACTCCCAGACTAGCGCCGGCGCGGCGTGGCACAGCGGCGTATGTACAACACGGGCTTTCAGACTTCATCAGGGTGCAAACCTATTCCGAGTACAATGTATCAAAAACCACTTTAAGTGTATCATAGCACAGGCTGACATTGACAGAAAGCATACTCGTCAGCTAGAAGGAGGCATTTCCATCATGTGACTTCATCTAAAGTTAGGTTTGAGAGCCCTAAATACCACTATTGCTGCGATCCCTCGCAAAACACAATAATAGAAATTATAATACATCACATCCAATACTGCTCAAAACATCCATGCAGATATTGAATATTCAAGCACTGAAACTGCACACAAATTCATAAAATCAAAGCAAGAGCTCACACACCGAAA
>NW_023596297.1:11192687-11448404 GCF_011947565.3 Pollicipes pollicipes | reverse complement strand
GAAGGAACAGCTGGTGAACCAGCTCAAAACGCAGGTCCAGGACCTGGAGAGGTTTATATCCTTTCTGCAAGGTAACGGTCTGCTGTTGGGACGAGCACTGGCTTTATATGTGTGATGTATGGGGCAGGGCGGCCGCCAGCAGAGCCGCGCGATTTTTTTGCGCCGCTTGCTGTGTTTGTTTGGTACTGTTTGTTTGTTGCGCTTGTTGGGTTTGTTGTTTATTTGTAAGAACCTGCAACCTTTTCCCATTTGTAGCTGGTGCTGTCTTCCTCATGGTGTCCACTGATTCCCAAAGGGTGACGGACAGTCTTTTGCAGTTTGCAGTTTGGAGGCCTCTTTTTTGTTTATTTCTACTATTCGGAGATTATTACGGCTATTTTACAGGTCTGGCATGATGCTGTAGCTACCACATTACTGTCATGCATTAAGACATAGGCGGATCCTGGGGGGAGGGGGGGGGCATGGGGCCGTGCCCCCCCCCAAAAAAAAAAACATTCCCAGAACTTCATAAAAGTTTTGTCTACTTACCATCTGTTTTAACTTTAACTGTTTTAGCTGTTTTGTTTTAACTACTGTTTAAGATTCAAAAGCATTTTGATGCTTTTTCGGTTTTGAATGGTGTCCCCACTAGGTACTCGCGAGAGGCACCATGCACCGGACCTCGGATCCCACACCAGCCAACAGGCGACGAACGATTGCCCCCCCCCCCCAAAAAAAAAAACAACTCCAGGCTAAATCCGCCCCTGCATTAAGATCGATTTTCAGGCATGCACGACAATGGAACAAGTCCTTGGTGCGGCCGATCCTTGGCTTGGCCCCTCTGGCCAGGGTTTGACAACCATTATACTTCTGTTTCGGTGTGTGAGCTTCTTGCTTTGATTTTATGAATTTGTGTGCAGTTTCAGTGCTTGAATATTCAATATCTGCATGGATGTTTTGAGCAGTATTGGATGTGATGTTATTATAATTTCTATTATTGTGTTTTGCGAGGGATCGCAGCAATAGTGGTATTTAGGGCTCTCAAACCTAACTTTAGATGAAGTCACATGATGGAAATGCCTCCTTCTAGCTGACGAGTATGCTTTCTGTCAATGTCAGCCTGTGCTATGATACACTTAAAGTGGTTTTTGATACATTGTACTCGGAATAGCAGTTTGCACCCTGATGAAGTCTGAAAGCCCGTGTTGTACATACGCCGCTGTGCCACGCCGCGCCGGCGCTAGTCTGGGAGTCGGTCGGCCGGCGCCCCTGCTCAGACTGCCGCCTCGGGCCGCAGGCGAGACGGAGGAGGGCGGCTGCGACGGCAGCTGTCAGCGGCGCGGCGGCGGCGCGGCCCACACCTCTGGCGACGAGAGCGGCGCGGCCGGCGATGAGAGCGGCGCGGCTGGCGAGCAGGCCGGCCCGCGGCCCCGCCTGAGGCGGCGCTCCTCCCGGTACCGGGCCCGGCGCCACCAGGTGCGGCGCAGCGCACGGACCGCTGACTCGGGTCGATCTCGGCTTGCAGTTGACAGAGGCTGCCACTTGGACCGGTCCTCACGCGTAGTGTGGGACAGGTTTGTCCTCGGGCTAGCTCCTTGTCAATCTGCCATGCTGTGTTGCTGATAAATACAGTATCTGGTGCGGGCTGTAAGAGGTTTAGACTGTATAGGCTACTGTGGCAATGGCACCAACGTCCCCAGCGCGTGCCACTCCCACGTCCTGTCGCGCCTGCAGGACACGCACGAGGAGACGAGCTCGATGATGAAGCGGGCGCTGACGCTGCTCCAGCTGGTGACGCTGACGCAGTTCGGCTGCGGCGCCCACCACTTCAGCAGCAACGAGCTCAAGAAGACCTCGCGCGGCAACCACTGGGGGTGAGAGCTGCGGCACCACCGTGCTGGGCCTCCCGGGCCACGAGCCACGGCCCGCCACTATCCGGTGACCGTCGGCATGTCTGGCAGCGTACTAGCCGCGCGACGGCGTGTTAGTGGGATGATCAACGATGGCGTGAATTATGGGGTGGCGTGTGTTAGTATGGCTGCCTCGTTGCTGGCGTATGGTCGCATTTCGACCGCGCTCATGACGGTGCATGTTGACGTGTCCTCTGTTACGCTCGGCAACAATGTTATTGATACCTTTAGCGGTGACACTTTTCGGCATGTCTTCTTGGGCAGTGTGCAGTGATGGGATCAAGGAAGAACCGCGCCATGCTCTGCCCTGGATGTTGTGTCGCGTGTTGGTTTCGCTGCTCTCGATGGCCTGTTTGGGTTCAGCTGTTAGTGCTCCGCACTGGGCTGCTGTCAACGAATATTTTGCGATCATTATGGGAACGCGGCGATTTTCAGCAGTGTGGTGTGCGGCGATGCCGTACAAAAGACCGGACCTCTATAGTGACGATATTTTTAGCGACCTTCAATGAGCCGACCTTCCTGGCTAAAGGGTTAGTCCAATGTGACATATAGCATCCCGGCGTAACGTCATCTGGTGATGGTAATGACTCGACCTCCCCATGGGTGGGTGGCGACCTCCCTCCTTCGTTGACTGCCAGTCAGCAGCGCCGTGAGTGACCTGACCTCGGTCGTTGACCGTCAGTGACCTGCGCGCTCGGCTGGAGCTGGCCGTGTCGGCCGTCGCCGAGCTGGCCAAGGAGTCGCTCCGGCAGCAGCAGGCCTCCGACATGGGCACGGACGACTCGGACGGCTCGCCGCCCAGCGCCCGTGGCGACCGGCTGACGCTGGCCGTGCGCAAGGAGCTGGCCGTGGCGCTGCGCGACTTGGTACAGCACGGCCTGCTGCAGGTGCGGCTCGGCGCCGGCCGGGCTCGCCAGGGGCGTGGCCTCACGCCGGCGCCGCTGTCAGAGGCGGGGGAGGGGGAGGGGGGGGGGGGGAGCCGAGGATGATCTCTGCCCGGGCTACGGTGCCAACGCTGCCGCTATGGCTGCAGTGTTGTTGGCCACAGGGTATGAAATGATGTGCTTGTGTTCCGCTCTGCTGGTGGCGTAGCTAATCAGCGACGGTATGCCACTGTCTTTTGTGTGTGTGTGTGTGTTTTTTTTTTTTTAGGGAGCACCTGCCCTGTAAATGATACATGTGATCCCCGTTTTCTGCGTAGGCCTCGGTACTCTGCAAATATCTAGCTTGCCTGACAGTCGCCTTGCCTCTAAAGCGTCAGTCGCCGACGGCGGAGCCGCTGCTGGCCGGTGGGTGACGTGCCGCTGCCGCGCCGTCAGACGAGCCGGAGCCGGTCGGTGGTGCCGTTCGGCGGGTGTCTGCCGTCGCGCACCGCGCCGCCGCGCCTGCTCCACGCCTGGGACCTGGTGCTCGTCTACTACCGGCTGAAGCGCGGCGTGCAGTACAACGCTACGCCGCAGCGCCGCCTCTCGCAGAGCTTCGGCCTCTCCGTGGTCGGAGGCACAGCCATCACCAGCAAACACGTGAGCGGCCGGCCCGCCACGGCGCGCGGCCGTCTGGAGCGGCTTCGGGCGACACCCCGCGTCGGGGGGGGGGGGGGGGGGGGGGGGGCAGCGTGGAGCGACTTCGGGCGGCACCCCGCGCGGGGGGGCTGGAATGGCTTCGGACGGCACCCCGCGCGAGGGGGCTGGAGTAGCTTTGGACGGCACCCCGCGCGAGGGGGGGGGGCTGGAGCGGCTTCGGACGGCACCCCGCGCGAGGGGGGGGGGGGCTGGAGTAGCTTTGGACGGCACCCCGCGCGAGGGGGGGGGGGCTGGAGCGGCTTCGGGCGGCACCCCGCGCGGGGGGTGCTGGAGCGGCTTCGGACGGCACCCCGCGCGAGGGGGGGGGGGGGGCTGGAGTAGCTTTGGACGGCACCCCGTGCGCGGCCGTCTGGAATGGCTTCGGGCGACGCCCCGCGCGGGGGGGAGGGCTGGAATGGCTTCGGACGACACTCCGCGCGCGGCCGTCTGGAACGGCTCCGGACAGCACCCCGCGCGGCAGGCCACGTGCGGAGCGAGAGCTGTCCGGCTGGGTGGTGTGGATGTCGGGCTCGGCCGTGGTCGCGCGTTCAAAAAAGTGAATGAAGTGAAGTTGGAAGGCGTTCAAATATAAGCCTATCTGTGGCCTGGTCGGATGGCCGTAGAAGTTGTAGAGAAGCCGGTCATGCGTTCAACGGAGTAAAGGCCCCGAAGCGACGGCGTGTGGGGCTGACCAGCCGTCGCCCCGCCGCAGACGCTGCTGAGCGCCGTCGGCAACATTATCGCCAGCCACACGCCGCTGAAGCGGACGGCCGACGCTCACTTCAAGGCGTTCGTGTGCGCCGGGCTCAAGTGAGTGTGCCAGCCCGACAGCTGAGGTTGCCTGATGACCCGGTCAGATGTCTCTGCGGGGTGATTTGCCTGATTCAGCGCGGGCAGGGTTGGCGTGCTCGTCTCCGGCCAGCTGAGATCGAATGGCAGTAGCTGGCGAGGGGACTCTCTGTGAGCCTTGATTGGGGACCTGGGTAGTTTTGTTGCGAGAAACTGTCGTTTGGATTATTGGCAGTCGCGGCTTTGCCGAGGAGTAGAGGTCCGAGGTGGCTACCTTTGGATGCCACCACAGAAAATGTGGTGGAATTGAACATGTTCAGTTAGTCCGTACTTTAATTCGCCCTAAAATATATCTCCTTTGATTATTAATCGTGATGAGAACGACACCGGGGTGGTGCGCTATTGTCATCCTGTCCCGGCAGCGCCCGAAAGCTCAGCTCCTGGCTGCGCCTGATCCTCAAGTGCCAGGCCATCACGGAGGAGTACTACCAGCCCTGGAGCTACGTCATCAGCACCGGTCAGTGCTGGACGGAGCGAGGACGGCTTCATTGGGCTCGAATTGGCTGAACGAAACGTGTTCGAGGTGAACTGATTTAACGTGAAGCCCGTGCAATTACACATGCTCATCATATGTGATGGCCTCATGGTCGATTGTGGTCAGTAACATATTCCAAATGGCAGACTATTTCAGCCTGTGAGTGCGATAAGTCAACACTGTCGCTCCGTCAACTGCACAGCTCGCGACAGCATGAATGAGCTCCGAGAATGGCACTGCAAAGCCGTCAGCCGTGTGTGTGGCCGCTAGCCGTGGCAGACTGCTCCCTCCCAGCTGACGGCCGCTCGCCCTGCGCAGGCTCCGACGACGCACTGAGCTGCGTGGCGCGCCTGGAGAAGCACCGCTTCCAGCTACCCGAGGACCTGGCCGTGCGACAGCTTAGGGGCATTCGGGACGCCTTCTGAGCGGCCGGGCGCCGACAAGGTCGCGGGAGTGGGGCGGCACGTGCCGCTGCGGGGACGCCGCCAGTGGGCCCGCTGCCGGCCGAAGACTGGGAACAGAGGCGGGCTTGCGTTCGGCCTGAGAAGTATGTGAAAAAAATATGAAAAATGGACGCGAGCTTGCGAGCTTGCGCCTCAACCTGAGCTTACGAGATTTCCTGTCGGTGTTTGTCTGTGGGGTGTGGCGCGCCGGGGGCGCCCGCTCGCGCAGGCAGCGCGTTACTTACCTGGGTGAGCGTGGGGTTGGGGCGGTGGTGGACGGGGTCAGCGTAGTCACAACAGCGCCAATCATGTAAACCGGAATGTATTTATTCGCATGCTCTACATGTATGGACAACACAAGCCAACCGGATCACTTGGAGTAGTTTATTGAGACTCCGCTGAACGCCACGCGAAAGAAGCGGAAGCTGACGGTAGGCGAACGAGAACAGGCGGGCCGCCTCTGAGGACGCCGCACTGGCGGCCGGCCGCCGGGATGGTCCGCCAGCGGCAGCGGCGGCGGCGGGTCGGCGCGGACTAGTGGAGGGCGGCGCGGGGTGCGCAGGTGCAGGATCACGCCGGGGCGGGCTCCTCGGCTGCCGGCGCTGCCGGTGTGTCGGTCTTCTCCGTGTCAGCCTCGCCGCCGCCGCCGGCCGGCCGGCCGCCGTTGTCGAAGTGCCCGATCTGGAAGTCCTCATTCTTCTTGGTCGGTGCCTCCTGCGAAGCACACGCGTCGGTCAGAGCCCGACCCACGAGGCGTTAAAACGCGACACGGGGGGAGGGGGGGGGGGGGGCGACACTGCGGAGCGCGTTATACCCGCACCACGAAAAGCTACCGTTTCAGCAGCGTTTGAGGCTGGGTCCGACGCCAGGCATACACAGACACAGACACTGACACACGCCACATTGGCATCGCCGAGCCGCGATGCCAACTGAGCATTAGTCTCCACGCCATATCCTGCGTTGGACCTGATCGCCCCGCCCACCGCCCTGCTGTTACCGCGACTCACCCGCTCCTCCATCTTGGACAGCCGCTCGAACATGTTGGCGTAGATCTTCTTTTCGTGCGCTCTGGCGGCGCGGATCTGCTGGGCGCACAGCTGCGCCTGGTGGGCGGCCGCCTTGTTCTGCGGATCCAGCTGGATCACGCGCTGGAAGTCGGAGCGCGCCAGCTCCGGCTCATTCATCTTCACCAGCGCCTGCGCGACGGGCAGTGTGTGTCAGGTGACGCAGCGTGCCAGCGGATCGCCCACGTCATTTCGGTGCCGGGGACAGGCCAGCCGGACCGCGGGTGGCGCCGGGGACCGGCCAGCCGAACCACAGACGGTGCTGGAGACCAGCCAGCCGAACCACACGGCGCTGGGGACCAGGCAGCCGAACCACAGACGACGCTGGGGACCAGCCAGCCCGAGCGCTGGCGGCGCCGGGGACCAGCCAGCCGAACCGCAGACTACGCTGGGGACCGGCCAGCCCGAGCTTAGGTGGCGCCGGGAACCAGCCAGCCCGAGGGCTGGCGGCGCCGGGAACCAGCCAGCCGAACCACAGACGGCGCCGGGGACCAGCCAGTCGGACCGCAGGTGGCGCCAGGGACCAGCCAGCCGGACCACAGACGGCGCCGGGAACCAGCCAGCCCGAGCGCTGGCGGCGCCGGGGACCAGCCAGCCGGACCACAGACGGCGCCGGGGACCAGCCAGTCGGACCACTGGCGGCGACAGGGAAACAGCCAACCGGACCACACAGTACGACATGTGTACCGCGGTAACGGATGGTGAATGTAGCGAGAAACAGACACCGCGCAACACGGGTACACACTGCTATTTCTGATGATCTAGAGAGGCCGGGCCCACTGTATGCGAGTTGCTTACCCTCTACACCTGAACCCTGCGCGTCATGAGTTTGCACGACCTCAGCAGTAGCTCGTGGAGAGCAGCCCGGACAGTGCAAATGGGGCGAGGGGCATCATTCAGCTCTAAACGCCTTTCGCGGACGTCGTACGTTCGTGAGATCCCCGCCGGGCGGAACTCCCCGGGACGTTCTCTGCTTGCCGAGATGCCTCCCTCGAACGTACCTGCCCGCGCCGGAACAGGCCCTTGACGTTGTCGCGGTCGATGTCCAGGGCCTTGTCGCAGTGTGTCCGGGCCCAGACAAAGTCGCCCAATTTGATGTAGCACATGGCCAGATTGAGGTGTCCGGCCAGCTCCACCTCGCGGGCCTGCGGCTTCTCCTCCTCTGACCAACCTGGCGGCGACGGCGCCGAACGTCTCAGCGGGGGCCCCAGAACTCGCTCGGGGCAGCAGGGCCACAAGGTTCGCCCGGGGCAGCGGGACTACACAGCCCGCTCAGGGCAACGGGACCACACATCCCGTTCAGGGCAGCGGGACCGTACGGGACGGCGGGACCACACAGCCCGTCCGGGGAGGCGAGACCACACAGCCTGTCCGGGGCGGCGAGACCACACAGCCCGTCCGGGGCAGCGGGACCACACAGCCCGTCCGGGGCGGCGAGACCACACAGCCCGTCCGGGGCGGCGAGACCACACAGCCCGTCCGGGGCGGCGAGACCACACAGCCCGTCCGGGGCAGCGGGACCACACAGCCCGTCCGGGGCGGCGAGACCACACAGCCCGTCCGGGGCGGCGAGACCACACAGCTCGCTCGGGGCAGCAGGACCACAGTACACTCGGGGCAGCGGGGCCCAGGGTCGGATCACGTTAGCACGAATCCCATCCGCTCAGAGCGGCGCGGATCAGACGGGGCAGGGCAGGTCGGCTGGTACGAATACGGAGAGCAAACTTGACGCACACTAGCCTATACAGCTCCATGCCAGATTCCAAAGTTGCTTCACTTCTGCAAGAATTGCTGATGAGACAGCTGCAGCACACGCTAATGCAACCTGACGAAAGACACTATCATGAGAGGCTAAAACAGGAAAAAGCATAAGAAATGACACAAATATCGCGTTTTCTAGCAAATACATTTACTTTCTCCTACTCTTAGACTCCAGCCGAACTAGGTTCTGATGCAATGGGTTTGGAGCATGCCATTGGAGCATGGAGGTACACAGGTGCTTAGGTAAGTACGTCGCCGTCATCGTTCCAGGCTCCTGCGGCTTACTGTTCTCGAATTCCAGGAAATCCACGCAGCGCTTGTAGTTCTTCTCGGCCAGCTGATATTTTCCCGCCTTAAAGTAGTTCGTGCCCTTTTCTTTGTACAGTTTGGCCTGCTCCAGCTTTCCGGCCGCGTCGAACTCCCACCGCTCCTTTGCCTAATTGGCAGACAGCATACTGTCAAGGTCTCCCACGGGCCACCTTCTGCTCCAACCCCGAAACCCCCAGCAACGCCCCCGCCATTTGTCGCTAACTCTGCACGTAGAAATCACAGCGGCACGGTCAGCGCTGGGGCACTGAAGCACCGGGATCAACCAACGTCAGTTCCTGTCCCTTCGATCACTCTGGGCACAACCCCACCGATACGGGTGCGTGGTCGCGTCAGGACAAATTGCGGGAGATGACGCCTGTACAGGCGAGCACGCAGCACCACCGTGCCCGTCCGGCAGCGCCGGCCGCTCGCCTCGCTCACCTTCTCGAAGCTCTTCAGCTTGACCTCGTACTGGACGGTGGCGTCCGCCGGCACCTGGAAGGCGGCGCTGCCGGCGGCGCCGAACGCGTAGGGCGGCGTCAGCGTCAACCGCGAGCGCTCGCCCGTCTTGAACTTCTCGAGCGCCTCCTCGACGCCCGGGCACACGCTGTGCTCGCCGCCCTCGCCCAGCGCGAACGTCAGCTCGCGCTCGTCGAACACGCGGCCGTCCAGGCTGCCGCACAGCGAGACTGCGGGCCGGCGCGGCGTCAGCGGCGGCGCGACGGACCGGGCGGCGCCGACGCGCCGCACTCACCGGCGGCAGAGGCCATCAGCGAGAACGGCACGCGGAAGGATTGACTACGTCGCAGACCGGGACGACGTGCCTTGCATATCAGTGGTTATATAACACGTGCTTGGCAGCCACGGCTAATTCCAGGGACTCAAAGACATCCACGAGAAAAAAAAACTGAGGAAGGCTGCCACACGCAAACCAACTTCGTACCCAGCCCACTACGAGATTCCTCCCCCCCCCCTTTGGCCGTTATCCCCCCCCCTCTCCGAGCCTACGAAAAAATCACCAACCTCTTGCCACTGTCATAGCACACCTGCTGCCACATGACCCACATTTCAAAAGCGCAACAGTCCCGTGCACCTCCTCCTCCGCATCGCCCCGCGACGGCCGACCCTACGCGCCCGCCGCCCGTCAGCGGGCGGGGCCTTACCCTCGACGGTGGCGCCGTCGTTGGGCGTGTCGTAACCGGTGCCCTTCTCCACCTGGCGCCGGACGATGCCCCCGTCCTTCTTGCGCGACAGGTCCTCGCCCTTCCAGTCGAACAGCTCCACTTCGAAGACGAGCGTGGCGCCGGGCGGGATTTTGGGCGGGCTGCCCGTCTCACCGTACGCGTAGGCGGCCTGGCACGTGAGCACGGCCAGCTCGCCGCGCTTCATGGTGGCCACGCCCTGGTCCCACGCCTTGATCACCTGGCCTGCGGGGGCGACACGGCCGGTCACCGAGTGTGAGGAGCAGGCGCCGGCTGCCAGAGCTCAGCGGCGACGTTCCCCAAACGGCGGTAAGCGTCGGTAGCTTACAGTGTCAGTGGTTTAAAGAACTGTAAGGCAGAATATGCATCGCAAGGGAGTTCCTCTCGGCGTGAACTAAGGCAAAGAGAGCTGCCTCGCACCCGAACAGCAACGGGCACGAGTCTGTTAACGTGCGCATTGCTTACCCTGGTCCGTTCGGGGTCAGCTAGCCAGGGTTAGTGGATCTGGGACGGGGCAGCCGTTTCGTACCAAGTCGTCCATTACACATGCACACCAGCCGTCATCCGTCCCATCCGACGGACCAAGGCTGAGGAATTGACCCGCCACAAGAACCGGACGACTTTGAGCAGTGGTTTCAGGGTGCACGACACAGGCTGCTTCCACCGCGTGTGCATCGTGCCATGGCAAACCGTCCAAGCCATCATCGAATGCGTCTATAGCGCAAAGGGCATTTTGAAGCATTTAGTCCCGGCCCGTAATAGGGGGAAAGCGTAAGAACAAGCTGGAAACCGCATCAGTAGTCTTAAAGACTTGGAGGAAAAAAGGATACGTTTGCGAATGGTCAATGAATATTACGCTGCTGAGATGGTTGGTTGACGTTACCCCACAAGCACCGGGCGCAGTCCTCAACACACGGCCGCCTACCTTCTCCCAGCGTGAACTCGAATTTGTCTCCGCGGTCTCGGCTGGAGTCGAACTTGGAGCCGTCGCTGGCGAGCGTGCCCACGTAATGCACGTACACCTTGTCGCCGGACTGGGGCAGCTCGTCACCCGAGCCGGCGCGCTTCACCTCCTTCAGCACGCCGCCGTCGCCGGAGATGTCGACCGCGTCCGGGCCCGGCACGTACGGCTGCGCCACGTCCATGGTCTCCTCGCCCATCTTCAGTTACTTTTGTGACCTGTTGCCAATGCCAGATGTTCAGCACCTGAGGCTACTAGTAATGCTGAATGTGTTGCTTGTGGTACATTTCTACACATAAATAAGGAGTGCTGCAGGTGGTAAAATGTGACTTGAATGGGTCATGTGCAATTATGTAGCATGGCGCATGAAAAATTGATCACTGGAAACAGCCCAAACTGCACTGTGGGATTCCATCTAGCAAGCCCATGACTTAGTGCAATCTAACATGAGAACACAAGCTTCCATGGTGTTCAATACATCGAAAGGCACCGCAGCTCATTAAGCAAGCTGGTGTAGAGAATAAATTTTGCTGAACCTTGTTATATGCATAAAATGTGTACAAATACAGCATTTCATATGCACTGTTCTCTGCTTAAGCTGATAACTGGTTTTCAGAGGACAGTAGAATCATCAGCTATTGAATTATAGCATGGATCACAGCTGTTCATTGACTGGCAGGCACACCACGAGCCGGCCTGTCCAAAGTAACCATCCTGGTATTGTAGACTGGCAGCAATGGAGGAGGAGGGAAGCCGGTCTATGGCCATGTGTTAGGGGCGACCAATGCACTCCCGTCGGGTGGGTTCGGTCAAAACCAACCGCGTAGTCACCCTCCTATCTTGAAGCCCATCATCGCTCTGGGCCATATCATCTGGACCTCGGCAAAGGGGAAGGAAAATGGGTGCAAAAGTTGAGCACACGTACCACCTCGCGAGTATCTTAGCATGGAACACATTATACAGAGCACTGCTTGATAGCCACGGTAGCAGTTTCACCACAAGCCACATTTTGGCTGGCAATCCCACTTTTGTGGCACTCCGGGGCCCCTGGAGTTGATATCTTCAAACCCGCCAGTGGATCGTGTCACTGGCTGTCCACCTATGTCTGCTGCAAAAGCACATGCTCCGTGATGGGGCCCAGCATGTTGATGATAGCATCATTAATTAGTAGCACATAAGCGGAACCATGAACACAGCAGATGTGTGAATTCCAGGTGTGAAAGGGTTCCCAGTTCTTATGACAGGATGTGGGTCAGAGATCCTGACTCATTTTTTAACTGAAATCATGAGCAGTAAGCTTCAGTAAAATATTACTTGCATTGCCAATTGCACATAAAATAACTTTCATCAACTTTTTTTGATGCTATAGGCAGAGAGCAACTGACAGTAAGCATAAACTATGCCAGACAATTCAGAAATGAAACTCAATAGCCATTTCTAACATGACCATCTACCAATCACATAAAACATTCCTGGGTTAATTTCATTTTTGGCACATGGCACAACTCACTCACCAGTGAGTCACTGCTATATGTGCTGATAGCAGTCAGATCACATCTAGTCTGCAAGATCAGACTGTGTTTGGTTATGTCCATGCATAATACCAATAAATACTGGCAGGCTTGACAATGTTGTTACAACTCCTAGCTGGCTGATACCACATCATTCATAGTGTTGCACATGGAGGGCCAGGCAGGTTTCATGGAATGTAACCAAAGGGTGACAAGGGGATAAGTGGTTTGAGGTAACATAACTTTAAACTGGTGTCGTTGCCTAGTATGCATAATTGTGCTTAAAAACTGTAAGGCCAGTCATTGTTGCCTTTCTCTTATTGTAATCATCAGGCCTTTCCAACTTGAACTAGCATGATAAGTGACCAAATGGCTTTTACTGACCTAGCACATTATTGAGGAATATCTTATGATGTAACCAGACGGGTGGTTTTCATCCAGCACAACCAATGTGTAATGGAGAGCAGCACATATTATCAAAAAGTGTGTGTAGTGTAAAATGTAATGTATGCTCTTGAGCCTGTATTTCTGGTTTCAATACTACAAAAACATTTTTCACACAAAAATAACCTAATGTGAGCAAGGTTCCATGCACCAATGTTTTTTGTGATGCAGTACATGGAATTTTTGCTGACAGGTTCTAAACAACTCATAATGTCATCAGTTTACAGATTTTCTTTTTATCTGTCTCCTTACCCATCTCAAGTGTACAACTGGCATAATCATAGATGATTTTGAACTTAATGTACTCAAGGCAAGGCAATTTTGATTATTGTCAGCATCATGTATCACTTGGTATTTCTTACTGGGGCTTTAGGTCTCATGTACTGTCACATATTTCAAGATAGACACCTTTGCTAGGATGGCATGAGGGATATGACAGTGGCGTGACAGCGTCCTGAATCCAAGAACTACAGGCCTAGAGTCAAACGACCTAACCACCGAACCACAACCATCCATAAGTTGTGTATCAACATGTATGTTGGCCAACTAGCAATTATTAGCTGTTTGAACACTTAATTCACTGGTGTGCAGGCATAGAACAAAAAATTTTCCATCAGACTAGCTGCAATTCAGACTTAACATTAACCTGGATACTTAATATCCATCCCGGACGCCCCTCCTGCCCGCATTTGACGATCAGCATCGTGGAGGCAGACAATGTCAATCACCCACTGTTGCACACAAAAGAACCCACATTCGATTCTGAGCAAAACTAGCAGAAATTCAAAAATACGTGCGCAAAATGCATAAAAACACACCTACCGCTATTACACGAAACAGCTTTGACACCCTACTCACACAAGATACCTCGGCAGTTACCGGCACCACGCGACACCCGGGTTATCACACGCGTCTTTCCAGCAATTTCCACCGCGGCTCGCGATTTCTACAGCTCCTTCGACTACGCCGAGTGTGCGCGACACTCAGCTGACATCCAGCGTACTACACATATAATGATGTCATAAAAACACAAAATCGCGATTTGTTTGTTTTTGTTGAATGTGATTATATTAAATGAGGTAGAAAACAGAAGCTTATCTATAGGCACCTCAAAATGCCAAAATTGTCCAAAACTTTTCTCTGCTCTTTTACCGCGACATTATGGCATACAGGGGCGCAAACGAGGGAAAGAGAGGGTGATGGACCCGGTCATGCTGCAGCAGACCCGGATTTTTTGTTCACCATATATGGTTTCTGAAAGGAAGTGAAAAATTGGCGTGATGCGCACTTAACGAGCTCTGCGTCCTCCCCCCCCCCCTTCACCAGATTAAGAGATGCCCGGGGCAATAGCCTCATCGCGCTCCCGCATTTCATCGCGCTCCCGCGATCCTTGCATTTCTGCCCTTCTGCTGTCGTCATTCTCCTTGCAAAGCTGCATTTTACCATGGTTTGATGCTGGAATTGACCTGTACTTTTATTGCAGCTCTTTCGGGTGATGTCATTTTCATTTTCTTTCCTCATCCGCGCAATACTGGGCACATTTCGAATCCCCACGCCCCCGACAGAAGCCGTCCTTGCCAGTGATCAAAGCCCTTGCGGAGCCGGGGCGGTGGGGTCGGGGTGCCCGTGTTGACAGGTATTGAGCGTAAGGTGATGAATTGAGCAAGGCTGCTGGTCGGTCTTTCACAATGTGATCGGCTGTGAAGTTTCCTTATTCATATGGATTGGTAGAGCTCCAAAACAATATTTCATGATTTTCTGGTGGTTATAGGTGGGTCTAAATTCCTGAGAGAATCAAAGTTTAAGCATGTTTTTGAGTAGGTTTAGCATTTTTGTTCTGTTTGTCCCCTCAACTTATTTTTATAACTCACATGTGATCAAGAAGTGCTTGGATGTTTGTCACAGCTCTTAAGAAACCACAATACACTTACTGTGTCATTTTTACCTGCATTTTGCTGATGTTTAATACAAAAAAAATGCATTCTTGGTAAGTCTCATGGCTGAAAGAAAACTTCCATGCATAACTGGGTCAGGGTTCTTGCTCTTCCTTAGTGCACTTTCTGATGCACAGCCCATCCAAGGTGCTCACCATCCATCAAGTTGCCACACTGCAATCTGTTTCTGGGATATGTTGATATGTGCTTTACTTTCTGATTGACCCAGTGCCCAATAATGGGATGTCTCTCTGCCTGGTGCTAATGTACATGCTTAGTAGTTGGTGATATCTTAATGCTGAATGGTTGTGGAACACAATATTTGGGACATGATGTAATGCTTGGTCATGCAACCAGCTTGGGGCATGATGTGTTGTGATGCATTCTGTTTAGTAGCCATGCATTTCCTTATATTTTGTTGTTCAGGTGGGTGTTTCTATTCAAGGACTGAGACATAGTAAACAGGGGCCCAGGCCCCCAACTTTGCAGAATGTAGCATGCAAATGAAGCCATGGCATGAAATTTCTTCAAAACCTTGAATTTCTCTGTCTCCAAGCATTTAACCTGTACCTCCACCCCCCCCACTTCTTATGGAGCTGCCCACACCTCATGTTTAGGGCTGGTGTCAGCATGCATAAGTGTGCATGGGTACATACCCATATCTCCTGTGTCAGCCACTGGTAACACCATCCCAGTGTCAGCTGCAGTCATGTAGCAGTGGCTCTAGGTCATCAGATAGGGTCAGTTATATGAGGTGCTCATAAGCACTAAACCATTCAAAGGTGTTCTGTGTCATTGTTCTGCTGTGTCACATCCTCTTCTTGTCTTTCCATCCACGCACCCGCGGACAGCTGACATCTTGTGTGTCACGTTCGTCGTCAGCGGGTGTTCGCTGTTTGGACGGCTGGTCGGCCGGCGGGCCTCGCCATGGAAGAGGAGAGTGAGTTTTCCGGCTTCGGCGACCCGGTGGTGACGATCCCAGACGAGCGGAGTTCGAGCTCTGGAGATGACTCACCGGCCGGCCGGATCCTGCAAGGTTGGCGAAAGCCCGCATCCCCAGCTTTGCCGCGTTGTCCCCCGGTGGCCCGTGCGACGCACCAGCACTCCTGGACATCCGTCTGGTTTTTATGGGTGTCGTGCCGCTCAACCTCGGCTCACCTGTCACTTACCGGACTGTTGCTCAGCGCGTCGTCTAATACATGGAAATCCACAAACATGTCAAATCCGCGTGAGCTATTCAGTGGCGCAGCCGTCGCCCTCTGTAAACATCGCCGCCGCATCTCCTGGCCACCTGCTGGCGCGGTGCCGCGGCTTGCCGCCACCACGACGGGCGTTGTTTGCGGATCAGCGCGGCGCCCGTCGTCGCGCTGATCGCGAATGCGGTGCGACAGGCGCCGGGCTGCGCGCGTATGCGTGTGACGGGGGATCGATAGGTGCCCCTCTGACCGGGCCGGCCGCTCCCGGTGCGCCGCAGACCCCGCCGCCGCCCGGCTGCTCGCGGCTGGCGGCTACCTGCGTGCGGACCCGGTGCCGGTTCAAGCCCTGCTGCAGCACCTCAGCTCGGCCCTGCCCGACCTGCCCAGGTAAGTGGAGCGTCCCTCGTCATGACCCGGGTGGGAACGGCCTTACGACGAATATCTGCCCGTAGGAATGGCTCTTTGATGAAAGCTGCCTCGCAAGGGAGCTCTCCTTTAAATGTTTTCATTCGAAACAGCTCTCGGATTGGGATGTCCGCTTGCTTAGAGGTCGTCCTCACGTCCAAACAACAGATACAAGACTTCCTGGCGTCTTCAAGAGCGGGGACATACCCTGTTGTGCCGCTGTCTTCGTGCTCCTCGACCGCCTGTCCGGTCCGTCGTCCCCGCCCCTGCAGTTCCAGGCCTGACTCGGACGCTGCCTCGTCGCCAGGGAGTGGCTGCGCAGCCTGACTCAGGTGCTGGACCCGACTGGCGAGGACGGCGCCGTAACCGAGGCCGTGTTCCGGGAGGCGGTCGGCGCCGTCAGCCGGGCGAACCAAGACCTGCTGCAGCCGTGAGTGGTGCGCGTCAGCCGCGCCGGCGGCAGGGCGGCGAGGTGCAGGCCTCGCGCGCCGGCCGCGCTGTGCTGACCGGTGGCGTCCGGTCGTCACGGTCTGCTCCGTGGCTCCCTCGATGCCGGCGCCCATGTGAATGAGCTGCTGCTGCCGAAACTGTGGTCCTCAAGGTGTCGTTCTGTGTATCCTGCAACCACACCGCTGGAACTGGCGCCGGCTGTGAAGCCCAACCTTCGAACCGCGTGTTATTGGTGCACTGGCCAGCCTTCTACTGACAGGAGGGACGTGGTGTGCGAGCAGCTTCCGCTTCGTCATGGTGACGACCGAAATTTTGACGCCACGTGACAAAACCACCTATTTTGAGATGTATCTTGTCTATGTAGTTAGATAGTGCCACCGCAATGCGCGCCGAAGCCCTCGGGTGGCGGCCGTGTGTGCCTAGTGCTGCCTTCCCTGCGGCCGGCCGTGTTCCGCTCCGCCGCGTCTCTGGCCGCTGAGTCCGCCGGGGCCCGCCGGTGGCGTCCCGCGCGGCACCGCTGACAGCGGCGGCCCTCGGACCGCAGCGGTGTCATCCCGGACACGCCGCCCTCGCTGCCGTCCGGCGCCGGCCGCTCCGACGCCCGCTACAGCGCCGTCAGCAAGGTCTCCTCCCTCGGCATCCTCAGCACGTCGCAGATGGACACCAGCCTGAGCAGCTACGAGGGACTCGGACAGCAGTCGTCGCCCGTGTAGGTATCGTCGCGGCGTCGACCGTGTATGCGTACGCGCAGGATCTCTGTAATGCCTCTGTCATAGTGCGTCTCTTATGCCTTTTTTACATGGCGGCGGGGACGTCACCTGTGCTTTGTGCCGCGTGTATTATGGTGTCGGTCAGCCGTCAGCCATCATGTGTTGGTATGTTGCCATTTATCAGCGCTCAGTTGGCGATGTGCGTGTACTCTGTGGTGCGGAAGCTGTCTGTCCTTACCGGACCATCATTGGGAGTGTTTCTGCTCGCAGTGCGGTCACGTGACACTGCGTTAGTGCCGGGCGTCACGGCCGCGGTCAGTGACGGAAGTGCCGCCGCGTGCGCTCGCAGCGACGTGCCGGCCCTGGAGAACACCATCGCTCAGCTGGAGCACTCGGCGCGCGCGCTGCAGGAGGAGCGCGACCAGCAGCAGGCGCAGCTGCAGCAGCTGGAGGAGACCAACCTGCAGCTGGCGGCTGCCGTCACGCAGCTGACGGAGAGGAACAGCAGGTCGGTGGACCGCTGGGCTGGCTCCGGCCGCACACGCTCGGGGGTGTTGGCGCTTCAATAGCAGACCGGCTGCTAATGCGTCCCAGATTAGCACAATGTGGATACCGGTTCTGCACGAGTGAAATGTCACTTGTTGTCCGTGCCTGGTGTTGACATGGCATCAGCGACCCCTGTTACCCCGCGTTTTGGCGAGTCATTCGCTTCTTGTCCCGAGGTAGAGCCTGTAATAACGGGTTACCTGCTCACCGCTTCGGATAAGGACACAAACAACAAACAAGTCGCTCCCCGTCCCGTTCGGCGTATTTCGCTACCGCTATAAATGACGTCAAGCGTGGCGTCATGTACACCTCAGCCCCGCAGGGCTTCTGTCAGCAGCGCGCCGTCACGCACTGCTCGGTTTGCGGATACGGGGAAGGGGTCTGGTGTTGCCCTCTCTAAATCAGCCATCAACGCATGGGCTACGCTTAGTTCTTCTTTGGGGGAAGGCATTTGCATCTTAGCATGTTTCCTTAGTCTTGAGTGTCCAGTTTTGTGGGGCATTTGAGAGTCGGTCTGTGTTCGACGTGAGTCTCCAGGTGTTAGTGTCCTAGAGTGTCAGCGGGCTGTCCGAGTGTGTCCGGCATGAGTCTCGAAGGGAGGGTGTGCGGGCGCATCGGGCGCCGTCCTGTGTGCGTTGGGCGTTGACCTGCGAGCATTGGGCGTGCCCGACGTCTCTGTGTGTCCGGTTGTGCTGAGTGTTAGCGTGCTGGCGTGTCACAGTGCCCGAGTCCCCTCCAACGTCGGCTTCCCGGCGTGACGGCGCGCGCGTCGGACCGCGCCTGGCGCGAGTCCGCCGTCCAAGCGTCCCGCCGCGCCGCCAGCCTGACGGCCGAGCTGCAGCGCATCGCCTACCTGCGCGCCGAGTGTGACCGGCTGCAGCAGGAGCTGGAGGCCGAGTCGCTGCAGCGTGTCCGGCTGGCCGAGCAGACCGCGCACGCCGACCGCCTGCTGACCGCCCAGCAGCACGAGATCGACCAGCTGACACGGCGGGTGGGTGCAGTCGCCGCGCGTCGGTCGGTCCCGCGCCGCCTCCACCGAGTTTTTGTGCCTGGGGAGGGGGAGGAGGCTGACCCGGTGCCATCCGTGCAAGGCGGTGTGCGTGTGGACGTCAGTTGTAGGTGGTCTACAAAAATTAGGTGCGTTTAAAAAGATATATGGATGTCAAGGGTCCGCCATGCCCCACACCGTTAGTGGCACTAATTGCTCGCCCATTTGAATTCTACTAATAGACCGGTTTCCAAGCAGTACTCAGCGTCGAACTGTGCATCCTATGTGTCCCCGTCACTACATCCACGGCGCACGACTAAGCGCGCGGTGCCCTCGCCCGCCAGCTGAGCACGACGGAGGCGGAGTCGCGCGCGGAGAGCGAGCGCGCTCGGGCCGCGGTCGCCGCCCTGGAGACGGCGAGGGAGGAGACCGACTGGCTGCGCCGCGACCTGCAGGACCGCGACGACCGCGAGGCGACCACCCAGCGCACCATGAGCGCCCTGTACGCCACCATCCACGATATGCGCGACACGTCACTGGTGAGCACCGGCCGCCTCACGCCGCGCACGCGTTGCTGGGCTCACTGTGCTGAAAATGCACTAATACCTTCGGTGAGCACCGATCACTGGAGCTTCAGACTGTGTGCCAAAGAGAGTTAAGGACCTGTTTGATGAAAACAAGGGCGTTGCAGACATCTGTGCGCTAGCAATCACCACAGCACAGACAGAAAACTATTTTTCTCATTTGTCAAGCAGCACCTCTGCGTCCTGGCTGCCGCCGCGGGTGGAGTGTTGTAGTGCGCACCTCCAGCGTCAGTGGGCCGGCTCGGTCGCCTGACCGGCGGGCGTCTCCCCGGCCGGCCGGCAGACACTGCAGGAGGAGAAGGCGCGCTTCAGCGACGAGCTGAGCAGCGTCAAGAAGCAGCTCAGCTCCCTGCAGAAGGCCAGGGCCGAGCGCGCCTCCCCCTCCGTCAACGGCTCCATCCACGACGAGATTATCAACACGGTGAGATACGGCGCCGTGCCGGGTTGCCGGCACCACGTGCCGTTCCCAGCGATGGCTGGCGGCGACGAATGTGACCGCGACAGCAGCGCGTGCTCTTCATAGGCGATTCGGTGAATGCAGAACGCTGGATAACTATCTGCGAAGAGCTCCATCACTTCATGTCCACCCAGCTCCCGTGTTTAGGGATTTCACGTGACGGTGAGAATGGTTGACGGTTGGTAGGCTTTCCTTTTTGTGTTGATCACTCCCAGACTTGGGACTGCGGTGCCCCGTGGCATTCCGACGACGGTTGACCCGTCGCGCCGGCCCGAACTGAGCTGACCTGACCGGCACTGGCAGATCCAGACGACCGGCGACGGCGATCCGGTGCTGCCGCTGTCCGGCATCGCGTCCCCCGAGCTGGTGCAGGCCATCTGCGCTAGCCCGCTCAACCTGCACTTCAAGGTCAGTGAGAGCGCGCCAGTCAGCGTCGGGCGGTGCCACCCGGCGTCACAGAGTGGCTTCCTAATGACCCAACGCAGCTGATTCCTGCATATTCACCAGGCTGCGCGTCGTTGCGAGGCCGCGTCAGACCTGCGGGCTTATTGAGCTTTGGTCGTGGTTTGTGGGGTTAGATATGGCCTCGCATGCAGTCGACGGAGACACCGAGACTAGATTAAGCCCAAGCGGCTATCTGCCATGGGCAATCCTATTTCACCAGAACTAGCAGATAGCGAGATCACCTCGCTCCCTTGCTCGCCCGCTCGCTCCCCCCTGTCGCCGTGTGTGGCCTGCACGCAGTCGCCTGTCCACTGTCTCCGTGTTTCCAGACGTCCGAGCTGTATACCGCTCGGTCCATAAACTCCTGCTCCCTGATAACTCCCTGTGATGCTGCTGTGCACTCTCTTCTGTCGCCTTGTGTGGCGTAAGCGCAGTCGCCTGTCCACTGCTGCCGTGTTCCCAGACGCTGCCGCGCCGTCTGCTGATCAGCACGCCGCGTGCGCCTCTGGCCGAGGAGGAGTCCTCGGATGTGGAGGAGCGGTACTCCTCTGCCGCCTCTGACTCCTACGGTTAGTCGGACAGACACAGCCAGACAGTCGGGGTGTTTTTTATTCCGAGGTATCTGACGGGTGCGACTCCCAACGAGTGTGAAACGCCCAGCAGGGCCGGTGGCCTTGGGTTTACGAAGCTGTTACCCCATGTTGACGCATTGTCTATGGGGTATGGTGATAAGCTCGTCACATTTCGCTTAAGCGTTGCTTGCCTTCTGCTGAGAATGCCGGTCACCCGTCAGTGGGGCTTCAAGCGGATGGTGAACAGCTGCTGTCCTTTCGATGACGTTTATTCGATACGCCTCTTCCGGACTGAGGTTAAACATTTGTAAGCATGTGTGAAATTCCAATCGCTACGCATAGCGGTCTGGATGCATGCAATAAGAAATGTGATTTGTCAACGCGAGGTTTGGAAATGTCATTCAGTTTGTTATTCAGTGTATTTCAGCAATAGCATATGCTACTGCGACCTGCTTTGTGTATGGTTTGACGTCGTTTAGTATATTTCAACGTCCTCATGCTTCAAGACCTATTAAACGCCTGTGTTTTTCACGTACCACATAGAAAATTCCGGCTTTTCACCTATCATGACATGTTTTTGTTAGTCGTTTGCCGTTTCCGCCGCAGTTGGCTATCGCGCGAATGGGGGTTAGGCCGGTAAAAGGGACACCATATAGCCCTCGTATTCGCGCATGTTGAAGGCTTACTTTTATAGGGGAATTACAACGGAGTGAACGGCTAGCAAGCAGAAACATCTCGTCGGAATCAAGAGGAGATGCAGGAGGTTGATAGGCGTACAGTTTGTAATCCCAGTTACCCTAGAGGTATTTCACCTGTCGGGAGGGGGTTTCGCGTCTGTACAGAATTGAACCGAAAGGAACAGTGTGTTTTTCCCAAGGGATGTAAAGAACCATAGCCTTTCTAAGGCCCAAGACGTTCTAGCACTTGGCCTTGAGCGAAATTAGTCCAGCTTTACGCAACTAGGGTCCTGTCACGTGGTCAGCACGTGTCACGTGATCAGGGTGACAGCATCAGAGGCCAGCAGCCCGGCCCCCAACCCAGCGACTGGCCGAATCTGGTCAACGTGGCCGAATGTGACGTCAGCGTGACCGAATGTGACGTCACGTGTAGCACGAAGCAGCGCGAGGCGAATTCTCTATTTCAATAAATTATTGCAGTTCTAGCGATCCTTGACGATGCTTAATGACATGACCACGTCCATCGTACGCTTTTCATCATGTTCTGTGCTTGGTTTGCTAGTCCTTAATAGTGAAATGTTTCTTTTTACATGGTTTCCTTAAGGCTGCCAGAAAGACAAAAAAAGTAAAACATCGTGGCCGTAAAAATTGTGTTTGCCAAAGATTGCCAGAGGCGTCATAATTTTGCAGAAACGGCGAGGTTCAGTTACGTCATACCGCGCGTGATGTCACATCCGACCAATCACCGACCGACGGCTGCGGTAGTTCACAAGGTTGCTGTCGATCGGCACCGTCACTTTTGGCCTTGTCACCGGCATGAACAGCGTGTAGGCAGTGTTTCGGTTGACACACTGCATTCGGGCGTTCTAAGCCTTGAGCTGGTGGTTGTAAGTCTTTGTCTACTGAAATCTGACTACTTCAGCTCAAGAGACCCTGCCAGGGTGAAACACCTCCCGTTATAGTTTATTTCTATCGCGCTCTTCTCCAGCTACATTGCGATGTACTCTCAGTCTCGATTATCCATGAGTTCGTCATTTGTACGCACTTGAAAGACCACCGTTGGAGTCGGTAGGACCTGGGGCAGGTTAGCCTGTTTTGTGTTCGGGACGTCAAGAAGGGCACCAGAACAGGAAAGAGCCTGAGGGACATCAAAGCGTCGCTACGCCGATGTTTGTATGTAGAACAGAACGTGACGGCTGATTTTCACCCGCGCGTCGTTCTACCAAAGTTAGAACCGCCAAGGCGCGCATAAAAGGTGACGACTAGTGTGGCGTCACAGTATGTGGTCGGTAGCGCGGCGGTTAACACGTCTGCGTTAGCCACTGCCCGTCTGGGAAGCCAGAGGTACGGGGTTCGATTCCCCGCGGTGCCCGCCCTACCTGCCAGGGTGAGAGACAGGCGACGCCATATAGCTTCAGCAGCTGCGTGCGTCGTAAAGCCCCAATCACACACACACACAGTATGTGGTCGCCCCAATGTCGGGTCGTAGAACAGCTCAAGTCGGGCGGAGAGCGTGACGCAGTGTTTTCATCGATCCCCGCACTCCGTGCGTGGCGAGACGTTTTCTGCGCCGCGGCTTCGTGTATATGTCGACCGATCCCATGCGACAAGCGAGCGTGCGACTGATGGAACGTCGCTTGGGGTCGATTTTGATCCCGCGTTACATGTGGCGCTTGTTTTCCGAACTGCAAGGAGGGCGAACAGTCCTGTCACGCTGCACTGACCCGAAAAGACGTGGTTCAACTCCAAATGAATCGACGCCGTTGACAGTAGTTCAGGCCTTCTCCCGGCTTGTGGGCTAAGCATCGGCCTATGTGCTGATTAGAAAATTTATTTGTCGTGCATATTAGTGGTGCAATGGTCTCATTCACCGCACATGTCAGCTAGTACAACAATGGTCGTGGATTTTCGCTTCGTATGAATGAACCCGTCGATGATTTTGGATGTTCGCCGGCAGCCAATCAGTTATGACCCACACGTATTTTTTTGGCATCGACTGCATCTTACATCAATTTTGATTGATTTCGGACACGATTCCGACTTGGTCCGAAAGCAAGCAAACCTATAGGGCCACATTATAAAGTCGCAACCAGTTTGATGTTATTGGCACCAGGCGAGCGAGTAATTGAGGCAAGGACTCCTGTCACAGCAACAGCTCTTGTCATTGTGTTAGCTTGTCGTGTCATCCATCTGATCTTGATATTTGCGCACTTTAAACGAAAACGTACTGTCTCTAGACTTTTGGGTCGAAAGGCGTCGCTGAAAATCAATGAGCTTGCGACATGCCCTATGTTACGCTTGCATTCCGCTGTGCTTTCGGGGGACCTGCTGCTCGGCTGACTGCCAGGGGTTTGTTTATTGGCGATCTCCGTGACGCCTGCTCTGTCCGTGTCCCGATGGCTGTGTCTGAAGCGATCTTTTCGGCGCCCCGCCCTGCCTGCGACGCCCCGGTGACGAGCCCGTGGCGTGTGACCCCGACCTGCCGCTTGTTGCAGATTCTCCGGACGTGTGGCGGCGGCCGGCAGGGCTGGACCGGACGTCCGCCATCGAGAGCGAGGTCGCGGTCCACCAGACCACGCAGAGCGACTGGGGATCCGCCATCGAGGGAGAAGCGGAAGCCCTGGTCCACCAGACCACGCAGACAGACCGGGGGTCTGCCGCCGGGGAAGAGGCGACGGTCCACCAGACCACGCAGACAGACCGGGGGTTTGCCGCCGGGGAAGAGACGACGGTCCACCAGACCACGCAGACAGACCGGGGGTCTGCCGCTGGGGAAGAGACGACGGTTCACCAGACCACGCAGACTGACCGGGGATCTGCAGCCGGGGAAGAGACGACGGTCCACCAGACCACGCAGACTGACCGGGGATCTGCAGCCGGGGAAGAGACGATGGTCCACCAGACCACGCAGACAGACCGGGGGCCTGCCGCCGAGGAAGAGGCCGATGCGACATCGTTGCTTCTGTGGGACTTGCACAGGTACGAGCTAACCCTCCCTCGCCTCTGGTAGTGCCGATCTCAGCGCAGAGGATGGGCCGATGCGAACAGCGCATCGCGCGTTACCGCACTCCCCCCCCCCCCTTCTCGCGCTGGTTCCGTTTCCACCTGCCACGCCCGCTCCCTGTGCCCGCCACGCCCGGGTCACAGTAGCCTCTGAGCGCAGCGGTGGTGGCGGTGTTCACAGGTGGGGCGGGGGAGGGGGCGGTGCCCTGCCGGGAAGCATGACGGGTTGGAATGGCCCGGAGCCGGCGGCGTGGGCTGCCGCTGTGGAACTCTGTCGCCGTAGACTGGGTAACGTTTGAAAACGCATCCCGCCTGCCGGTTTCGCACTGCTAATCCTCCGCGGTGCGCAGGCTGTCCCACACTAACCCGTGCGGCGGTGGCGCGGCACGGCCGCGGACGTGCGGCCTTCGCTCGGCTCTCTTGGCTTCCCCGGGTATCCCCGCACTCTGCACGGTCCGCCGCATGCTGGAGTTGTCTGCACGTGTCCCTCACCGCATGCGCCGCTGATGCTTCGCCCCGACCTCACCTCGCCAGGGCGGCTCAGGAGCTGTGTACGGACGCTGGGTGCAGCGACACCTCTGGAGCGGAACAGGTACTAATGCTGCCGCCGGTCGGCGATTTGGTCAGGCTTTCTGTTGCTCGTGTGGCTCAGCAGGCGAGTGGATGCTTTGCTACGCACGTTAACGGTCTCCTGGGTGTAAACCAGGGGCGTCACAGCCTCTACAAGTACCTGTCTCCGGCACCCTCTTGTGTAGATTCGCGGGTACGGTCCAGAGTCGGTTTTGATCTGGTCCCCCGCTTTTCAACGCCTTTATCTGCTGACCAACACTCGCTGACACAGCAAGGTTGGTCAGCATTCCTTAATGTTAGCCATACTGGCCAGCATTCCCCGGTATCGACAAAGTCCCGTCCTTGTCACACCAGACACCAACCTAGTACTGTTGGTGGTGATTAGTCCAGCATTCCCCGGTACCGGCAAAGTCCCGTCCTTGCCACACCGGACGCCAACCTAGCACTGTTGGTGGTGATTAGTCCAGCATTCCCCGGTACCGGCAAAGTCCCGTCCTTGCCACGCCGGACACCAACCTAGCACTGTTGGTGGTGATTAGTCCAGCATTCCCCGGTACCGGCAAAGTCCCGTCCTTGCCACACCGGACACCAACCTAGCACTGTTGGTGGTGAGTAGTCCAGCATTCCCCTGTATCAGCAAAGTCCCGTCTTTGCCACACCGGACACCAACCTAGCACTGTTGGTGATGATTAGTCCAGCATTCCCCGGTACTGGCGAAGTCCCGTCCTTGCCACGCCGGACACCGACCTAGCACTGTTGGTGGTGATTAGTTCAGCATTCCCCGGTACCGACAAAGTCCCGTCCTTGCCACACCAGACACACCAACCTAGCAATGTTGGTGGTGATTAGTTCAGCATTCCCCGGTACCGACAAAGTCCCGTCCTTGCCACACCAGACACACCAACCTAGCACTGTTGGTGGTGATTAGTCCAGCCTTCCCCCGTACCGGCAGAGTCCCGTCCTTGCCACACCGGACACCAACCTAGCACTGTTGGTGGTGATTCCGTGCCGGCTGCCATGCCGCAGCACCGCAGGCGTGCCTGTCCCGCGAAGATCCGTCCCGCTGCATGATTGCTCCGGGCGTGGGCTCCTCCCCGCTGAGGGACGGCCGGTGCCTTCGCCGAAGGCACCCGTGAGATGCCGCTTTTTGTTTGTGACGGGGATTTATGCTGAAAGGCTTATCTCTGCACCATCCGCCGATATTTGTTGATAAATCCTCAGTTGAAGCTGTGAGCAGGTATTCACCGACCTTGAATACCGGCGTTGTGGTTTAGAAGGGATTTGACGAACTTGGGACCTAGGCCAATTGTAAGCCGAGGGGGAGGCCAGCTTGTTCAGTGGAGTTTAATCTATGCTGGCGCTGCTGTAATGTGTACCAACTGCAAAGTGTCATCCACTAAAGCCGTGTTTTTATCCCAACCTGATCAAACTCTGCAGGTACAGCATTGTGCCATCTGAATTTCGAGAACCGCAGGTATTACGATATCCATTATTTTTGCTAGTGAAGAGTTTGTTTTCAGCTGTATTGCCTTATGCATTATACGCCTATGACATTTGCTCAACCACGAAAAACATCACCGATATGGGAAGAGTGAAAGTTTGGATCGTAGAAGTTGGTAAGGCAAAAGTTCGCGGGGCTCAAGTTTATCGGGCCGAAGTTCGTCGTTTAAAAGTTTGTGTGGGATGAAAGCCTGTATAGAAGTTAGTCTGGGACGGAACTCAATCGTGCCAAGGTCCTTATGCGGTAAGATTTCGTCTGGGACAAATGTTTGCCAAGGTCAAAGGTTGTGGTAAAGTTAGTTCAGGGAAAAGTTTGTCTAGGACAAAAGTATGTCGAAAGCAAAAGTCCGCACGATGGTTGGTGTGGGCAAAACTTAGCTGAGGGTAGAATACGTCGAGGACAAAGGTTTCAAATTCGTCGAGGTATTGTTTGTGTGGGGCAAATTTTGTCGAAAGCAAAGTCCGTCTGGGGCAAAAAAGCTCGTTTGGGAAGAAATTCGCCTCGGAAAGTCTGCGTTTGGTTTTGGAGGGATGCTTTCAGAAAACAGGTCAGCTTATCGTTCATAGTGGCGTGGAGGCGGCAGACACCTTAGATAAGAAAGAGACGCCTGTGGTGAGTCGAAACGAACAATGAACGAAATGTTGCGCTTGTGTGGGAAAGGATTATTAGTGTCAGTATGTATCGAAGATAGTTCTGTGGTGTCAAATTGGTGTAAAGACGTGACCAGCCGTTGTTCAAACGGCGACCAATTTTCAAGCGTCAACCAAAGCTCGGCAGTACTCCCGAGCATTAAAATTTGTAATATGTGAGGCTTCCATCTAGCTGCTGATCCTTAGGCTGCGTTTCACATATTTCGTAAGGCGTAAGAATTGTGATCAAAAGGCCTATCTAAGAATACAAATTGGGTACAAGAGTATTAGGAGAAATTAGCTCACCACTCACTTCAAATCTTCTTCGGCTATTCCATGGCGCACTTCCTCGAAGACTCGGGATCCTGGACCCCCACTTTTTGAGGGCGATGCCCAACCTGATTGTGAGGGGGGGGGGGGCACGGGACAAGGGAAGTCGTTGACGGTGGCCAGTGCCCGCACAACATTGCTGCGCTTAGCATTTCGCGGTGACATACGCACAATGCCGTCACCGGACCCGTCAACTGTCAGTCACGTCCGTCACAGACGCCCAAAAACCTGTGACAACGGAGGTTGAGGTAACTAGCTGATCTACTGGTCAGCCTACTACGCTGACCTACGCTAGCTACGCTGACCTACGGTCAGGCTGAGGTAGCTACGCTGACCTACGCTGGCCTTGGGAGCTCTGGGCGCCGTTTATCTAGAATCGTGGATACAAACCTAGGAAATAGAATGATAGATACCTGAATGGTCTTTACGTGGTCTGGTAGGTACCTGCCCGCTTAGTATGGAATTATACAGGTGATGTGCATGCCTTCCTGATCAAGCCTTATTTAAGCAGTTAGGAAATATGGCATCTGGCAAAATTGTATGCATAATTTGGGATATAACTTGAGAAAACATACATAACTTGAGTACCTAGTCCGGCCGCGGAGTGCAGGTTTTGCTGGGTTAACCGTGAATGTCTGGAGCACAGATATCTCTGAGACCACTGTAGCACCAATCAATCGAATCCTACAATCAGTCTGACCAATCCAATCTAAACCAATCAATCTACGTCCGGGACGGATTTCTGAAATGCGAACTTTTACCTCAGAAGAATTTCCACCAAATGAACTTTTGTCTGAAATTTTTGCCCTCGACGAACTGTTGTCATTATGAACTTTGGCCCTTAACGAACTACTTTGGTACGGTTGCCCCAAATTAACTTTTTATGAGAGCCTTTTCCCTAGGCGAATTGCATGCAGACAAACTACTGCGTGACAAAACTTTGTCCTGAACAAACTTTTGTGCGACGAACTTTTGTCCGGAAACCGACTTGACCTGATAAATGTTCTTGACGAATATTGTAAATACACACATTGATGACTCACGAGGAATGCGCAAATACACTTGGAATGTGTCTTGCGATCTCGATAACTCCTGGACTGTCTGAGGGTGGGCCAGTACATCAAAATGGTCGGAAGCACACGTCGTGATCATGATCAGGTCAGTAAAGCACGATGAATGCATCCTGGGAAAGTGTTTTGGTTCCAAGACCCAGCATCATGCCTTTTTTGCTTAAGACGTAAGATACGCTGGATTCTGGGAACGCTTGCTGCACTTATACAATTGAAAAGCGGCTTAGCCGGTCCGCCCGGCGTGTGGTCGGAGACGAGCTGTGCGGCGCCGGCCGCTCGTGACGTCAGCTCAACGGAAGCTCGTGACCGGCCCCGCCCTGTGTCATCAGAACAACAACACGGCCAAGGGGCGGCCGGCGCCGGCGGAGGAGCTCCAGTGGCTGCGGGCCGCCCTGCACGCCAGTCAAGGCACGTGAGAGGGCGCGCGGCCGGCCGCCGACCGCGCAGACATTGGGTCCAAGCAGCTGCCTGTGGGCGCGGGCCGTCCGCGCGCCTCTGCTGCGTGTACCATTGCGAGTCGTTTGCTGTTTGATGTGCTTGTTCGGAGTCGGTGCTCGCTGGTATGTCACATCAGATCACGTCGTCATTCGCTCCCAGAAAACATGCGTCACCTTTTGCATCCGCAGAGCAGGGCTTCCCCACCAAAGCTATGCCGCCGTCGGTCTTCCCTGAATGTCGGCGCGCCCACCCCGTATAAACACGCTTCAGTCCCCGCTGTGCCGAGCCGGCGCGACGTGCCGTCTCCGACACGTGCCGGCGGCGGCCGCGTGCAGCCGGCGCTGTCGGCCGTCCGCGGGATTATCCCGACGGCCGGCTGCCCACGCGGCGCCGACCGGTTGGGCGCCGTATTTCTGCGGCGGCCGGCAGCCGCGACAGAGGTGTGGACGCCCGCCGCGGGCTGAGCGCCGCTCCGCCGCTGTCGCTGCCGCTGACACCGCGCCGTACCCGCAGGCGACGCGGCCGCGCTGCTACGCCACTTCATGGCGCACCTCCAGAGGCAGGTCAGTCGAGATGGGGCCGGCTGGCTGGCCGCGCGCTTGCAGCGGCGACCGAGCGGCCGCGGCATGCGACCTTGGCCGTTGCTGCCGCCGCCGCTGGGTGTAAGGCCTAATGGGCCGGGTGTTGGGGTTGATGGGGTCTACTCATAACGAGGGGCGCGTTTGATTCACACGGGGAGGAAGAGTGGTATTTGTTGGGAGGAGACGAGGTGACGAGTTCCGCTCACTCAGCGCACCGCCTGTCCCACATGTCAATCTCGTCACCTATTACGATGATCTAGTAGCTGAGATAAGACGAGTGGTCCGGTTTCGGATTGCCTGAAAACATCCACACCTGTGACAAAAAAATAAGTTATCGAAAACGTCCCACTTGTGACATTTTACCCCACTTATGACGTCCGATCATGGGCGCCATGCCGAACGCTCGGAAACCCGAGAGCGCCGCCTGGTCTCGGCCGGAGCCGAGAGGTTCGGTGACTGTGTCTGGGCGCCCGGCGACATTTCCCAGGGTTGGCGCTCTGTTTCGTCACCCGTGGCTAACGGCGGCGTGAGCGTTTCGTGAAAAGCAGCCGCTGCCTGCCATCCGGTTCCAGGGCGGGGGCACGCTACATTTGATACCAGTTTTGCTTCAAATGGAGCTGAGCCGGAAACTTTGCGGCAAACCGGTTGTCTTTCGGCCAAGTGCAGGCTGGTAGGCGACCGTACGAAAGCTACGAGAGTCCCGGTGTAGGCTATTACATAATGATAGGTTCACTGTTCAGATGCAGTATTCTGCGGTGTCTCGGCGACGACCGCTGTTACGGGTGTGTGTGTGTGTGTGTGTGTGTGTGTGTGTGTGTGTGTGTGTGTGTGTGTGTGTGTGTGTGTG
The DNA here is from genome assembly GCF_011947565.3 of Pollicipes pollicipes. Classification (NCBI taxonomy): domain Eukaryota; kingdom Metazoa; phylum Arthropoda; class Thecostraca; order Pollicipedomorpha; family Pollicipedidae; genus Pollicipes; species Pollicipes pollicipes. The sequence goes on along the minus strand of NW_023596297.1, from coordinate 11,418,002 downwards.
TGTGTGTGTGTGTGTGTGTGTGTGTGTGTGTGTGTGTGTGTGTGTGTGTGTGTGTGTGTGTGTGCGTGTGTGTGTGTGTGTGTGTGTGTGTGTGTGTGTGTGTGTGTGTGTGTGTGTGTGTGTGTGTGTGTGTGTGTGTGTGTGTGTGTGTGCGTGTGTGTGTGTGTGTCTATGTGCATGCGTACGTGCGTGCGTGTGTGCGTGCATGACTGTCGGCACGCATCACTTACGCTGCATAATTGGTGTTACATCTATCTCTCTAGTCTCGGTCAGCGGACTCACGTCAGGGTGCTCGGTAACCGGTGAAGGCGTATGATGTATCTGTATAAGGCTCGCGCCCAGCAGCACGATTGCACATAACGGCCTGCTGCCGACGGGTCAGGAGCTCCTGGAGCTCTCCGGGCCGCCCACAAGTCAGGAGCGCCTGGGACTCTCTAGGTCGCCGACGGGTCAGGAGCGCCTGGGACTCTCCGGGCCGCCGACCGGACCACAGACTTCTCTCCGTGAGCCGCCGCAGCCCGGCAGTTTATCAGCCGGCGGACGGGCGCCCGACCCCGGCGACCCCGGGAGGCTGGCTCACCGCCGCGGCCGCAGAGGGGGCTGTGGGCGGACCCCCAGCGCCCCGCTCTGGCCCAGTCCGCCTGCACACGGAAACGGCGCAGAAAGACGTGGTTGGTGGGTGCTGGACGCCCTGCGGTAGCTCAGGCCTCGACTCAGTGCTCCGCATCGGGGGCAAAAATCCGACCAGCTGGGCATGTTTTGCTAGTCAGCACGTGAGGCCTCGGGAGAGGGTAGAGTGACGAAATTCGATTGACGAAGACAGTTGCTCGGAATAATGGCGGAGGTGACGCGGAATGTTTGCATGAGAGCAAGCCAAGAGGTTTGGAATATCCGAGCAGAGGGATTGTGGCATCAACTGGAAAAAGGCCGCTACTGGGAACAAACGCTTTGCGTTGAACGTACCACTGCACTGGGTAGATATGGTAAGCCCAGGGATTTCCGTTATCCCAACTGTAGTACCACTTGAGTAGTTCAAACGGAAAGGGATCATGCCTTCAGAAAGGTTTTAACTTTCCTCTTCTGAGAACAAGTAGGAAGGCGTGATTCCAAAAGCAGTCTTTTTCCCATAAATTGTGAAAATCTGAAATATTGGCACTGGGATTTTGTCCTCGGCCATAACTCTACTAGCTAAAATGTTGTAATATAAGCTCCGTTACGCGGGGCTCTACTCCAGTGATTAACCGCGTGAAGACTCATTACAACCTGGGCTGAAAGTACCAGCCAAAGAATTAAGTCAAATTGATTGAGGGATGGGGTATGTCGCATGCTTTTCATATTCTTAACAAAATGACCTTTCGGAGATCACACCTTTTAAACATTGCGCTACTCGCGATCTCTGGCAGTTTCTTCAGAACTGGAAGGTGGTGAATCGAACAACACCTGTCTGCTTCATAATGTCAAACCCAGTAAAACGCGTGAGATGACTCGCGTCTGAATACGCCCATTGTGAGGAATCGCATAACTATAACACCCTGCGCCGGCCGCGTCTCGATAACCCCCGACTGTCGCCTCTTGTCGGCCTGCCGGCGCGGCGACCTGTGGGGACGTCTTCATCTGCGCCCAGCCGGCGGGTGCCGCTCCCTCTCGGCGCCGGCCGGCCGCTGGCGGCAGCGGACCGTGCCGCGCCTGCAAACGAGCTCTGCGCTCGTCTCGGCGCCGCCCGCCAGCGTGCCGTCTGCACCAGCGGCCGGGCCGCGGGGCGAAGAGGCGGCCCAGCGGGGACGCGCCGAGGCGCCGGTCACGGCTCGGAACCAGCCGGCGCCTGGGGGGGGGGGGGGGGGGGGGGGGGGGGGGGGGGCTGAAGACCGCTCCATCGGAGCTGGCTGGAGATCCCCAGGGGCTGATGGGATGCAGGCCGTCTCTAGCCCGGACGCTGACGACGTACACGTCCGGGCAGGCCGCATGCGTAATTATCTGAACTGAAACAAACTGTGTCCGCCGGACTGGCGAGACAGGTGTTCGTCGTAGCTGCCTGCAATCGCGTCCACTGCTGCCAGAAGCCAGTCAGAAACGGTGACCGCCTCGTTAGGATGGTCGCGCTGTGTACTCTTCAGCGGCATGTGGCGCGGCCTTTCGGTTAGCGGGGCTGCGGCAGCTGAGCACCGTGGCCGCGCAGGGGACATATAAGCCGAGATTAGATCCGAGGTGCTAGCGTGCTGCTAGCCTGAGTTCGAGGTATTCATCGGTTTACATTGGCTGAATTCGTCGTCTTCATCTTTGTTGCAGAGGAAGTGCATCTCATGATCCAACGAAGGCGCTGTGTCGTGCAGTTTCCAAACCGTTGCGTGATTAGTTTTGTGAAGGCATGCACGGCCTGTAGTTGCAGGCGTTTGTGTTGTGCGTCTTTGCAACCATGCGCAGCGTCGATGTTACGCGCGCGGACTGGTGCAACTGGTGCAGCAAGTGTGATAAGGAGGACCAAAGGCGCAGTGATAAACAGGCGGGCGAGTCGTGTGGCCAGGCGCCGGCAACACGCTGGTATGCTCCAGGCTTCAGTTACCTTTTTTCCATGGTATCCTCGCGTTTCAGCTTTGTATGCGTTAGAGGGCAGTGCAGCAGTCAGATGGAAGCGGTGTTCGCGGTAGCGTTGGGTAAAGCTGTGGGGAAGGTCTCAGTGTGTTAACGACTTGCGAACCCGGCCAGTCTGCTCCCCTTCACTCGAACGTCCCACTGGTCTCCAGTTTGTGGGGTGCCGCTCTTAATCAGGGCGAGTCGCTTTTGTAAAAAAAGAAACTTTGATATATGATTAGGTCAGTGAGCTCGTTTGCTGCCATGCAACATACAAAGATATGTCTTTTGTGCAACTGGCCTCTCTCGGTTGCTACCGTTAGAAACACTGCAGGGCAGCTAAATTGTGAATTGCATCAGTTTCGCTGCCGCCATGACCAAGTAACGGTGCAGCCGAGTTGCCGGCGTGGGCCGCTGACCCGCGGTCCTCCCCTCCGCAGGAGATGGCGTTCCCCGGCAGCTACAACCCGCGGCCGGCCGCCGGCACCGGTCTCCGCCGCACCCACTCAGGTAGGCCGCTGCCACCCGTCTCCGACACGCTCCGTCGCGGGCCGCCTCCGTCCGTGCATCACCGCTCCGATGATGTCCTCCGCCGCACACGCGCCGTCCCCTGCTCGGGCCGCCGTGCTCCTCACTCCTCCGAGATGCGCGGTCGGTCCTCCGCCGCTGTCCGTCCGAGAGCCCGGCGGCCGGCCGTGGCCGGCGCGAGGCGCTCGTGCCGCCGCCGGTCTGGGGAGCCGGCTCGGCGGCCGGCGGCGTCGCGGACGTGCTATCTGGCTGCGATCTGGACGTGCTGTCGTGCCCGGCCCGGCGCGGCCCGGCCGCGGCCGCGCTGGAGCGGCCGCGGGCGAGCGGGTTGCCGGGCCGGCGGCCGCAGCGGCCACACCTCGGCTCCAGCGGACGGCGGCTGCCGCGCTGCCGCCTGCGCCGGGCCGGGGCGCAGCGGGCTCATGGAGCGGTCAGTGCTAGAGGGGTGCGCTGGTGCCGGTAGGGAGGTCACGCTGATGCCGTGCTGGCTGGAAAGGCAGGGCGAGGTCTTGCCCTGCCCAGGCCGGGCACTGTCGCCGGACGAGTTGGTTACGTGTTGTTGGTGCTGAACGGTTCTTCTACAGCCGCTGCGAAGGTGTGGACGCGTGGGCACTACTTGAATCATGAGTGAGTCATAAATGTCACGAAAATTCGAAGAATGGCAGCTTTAATCGCTGATGATGCTGAACAATAAAATTAAGTGGAATATTTGTTGGAATTGGTCAACCGTTACGTAAGGGTAATAGAACACGTAACCTAAAGTATAAAACTAAGAACAATACAAAAGATATGCTTATCGGGATGATCTTGTAGGCACGCAAGGGACTTTTTGTGGTTTGGATAGTTTCTGATGGGTTCAGATCACGCTGATTTGAACCAAAATTTAGATATGTCGCTTGATTCGAAATAAAATTAAGGAGAGTTCTGGCAATTACTGGATTAAATCGACGATTGGAACCAGTGGAGGTTATATGATAGGAGGTTTTTCAAGTCACGATTGAGCTCACAATTTTGTTAAACCAGAATCGTTTCGATTCGTGAATGCTTGATCCAGGCACAACTCCAGACAGAGGTAGAGGTTTTTAAATCCCTCGCGATGACGACACCCGTCATCTACCAGGTCTTTACTTTGGTCGTTAAATGTTCTGCTGTGCCTGAAATGATGCATCGTTTCTGAACGCTTTATCTCGATGAGGCGAGGATGGATATGATTTACGAGTAAGACAACACAGATTGTTTTATAAGTTAGAACAGTAAAATCGTTTTAATATCGGCGCCTTTTATGTTTAGCCTTAGGAATGCTGAACATGACGGTCATGTTAAAACGGTTGGTTTATCTTTGCTTATGTGTTCCCTCGACCAGCCTCCTCACTCATTGTAGCGGCAACGTCTTTATGTTCCCTTCCCCATTGTGTGGCTGGCTTAGTTTTTCTTTCACGTCAGCGCCCCACTAATGGGCCGGCTGATAGCTGCGGCAATAATTTGCCTTGATAAGTTTCGCAAACGTGATTTAGTGCGCTCATAAAAGTAAGAGCCACCTGACAAGAGAGCACGTAACGGATGGTGAAACGTTCATGACTTACACATCTTACACACACGAACTCCTGAAAGCAGTACGATAACCGTGACTCACAACACTGCGTGTGGGACCCCAGTCACAAAAACACATCACTGCAAGGAGGCAGTCTCAGGTGGTTCTGCGCGGTGCCTGAGTCACAGCACAACTGACGGCGGTGGCGAGACCAGACACCCACACGCACGCGCGCGCTCAGACGCTCCGCAAACGGTGCTGGCGAAATGTGCCACCCGCCACCGCCGAGAGCGACGGTCCGCCAGCGACACTGCGGCGGCGGCCCGGGCGAGGAGGTCCCGACAGTTCGCGAGAGGACTGACGACACACGGCTAGCCACTGCGCCCGCCGCCGCCGAGACACGCGCCGGGCGGGGCGGCCTGCGGCGCCGGCCGGGGCCGCTGTGTCGGCCTGCGACGGCTGACGCCCCAGCCGCAGCCCCCGGCCACAGCCTGGGCGACGCTCGGCGCTCCGCCGGTGCGGCGCGGCGCGGTCGTGAGTCGTAAATCGGCCAGCCGCCGATTCTTTAAGCGATCGCCGCTCGTAAAGCGGGCTGCGAGCGGCGGCCGATCGCTGGCGGCCGGCGGCGGCGGCGGCGCCGCGAAAGTCGCCGGTCGCTGCCCACCCGCGCGCCGCCGCCGCTGCACTGGTGGCCACGTGACGAGCGGCTGGGGGGGGGGGGGGGCTGGAACTGGCCTTTGCTGCCGGTTGTGTTCGACCTGACGTGTGAGGCTCAGTATGCTCTTCTCGCGTGCTGAATCTGCAGATGCGCTGAGGTCACTGTCTCGCACACGAGTAGCATTATGTGGGTGATGGCTCGACCATCTGACGGGTCGCTGAACTTATATTTGCCTGTGGTATATATTTGTTATATTTCCCACACCTCTGCGCGTAGCGACGCCGAGCGTAATGCAGTCGCCCGCCTAGCGCCAGTGACAATGGAATGGATCCGACCGCACCTTTACGTGCTTGTCAGCTTCCCCGTCAGCAAACTGTCCTTCGCACATACTCTCAGCGCTTTCGACCGTTGAGATCGTGCATCACCACTTCACACCTGACGCTGCAGCGGCCGCGGCGCTCCCCGCTGAGCCTCGCGCCGGCGGGCTCGGGCTGCGCGCATGTTGCGGCGTACTGTCATTGGGGCTTCACCGCACTCAGCTGCTGAGGCTATATGGCGTCGCCTGCCTCTCACCCGGGCAGGAGGGGTGAGCATCGCGGGGAATCGAGCCCCGTAACTCTGGTTTCCCAGACGGTACAGCTTACTGGACATCACCATTGCGTGCTCCCTCGATGCGCTGCTCCGTACCAGCCATCATCTGGCGGAGGCTCGGTTAAGTGATCAGTGTTTGTTTTCCGAGAAGATCCGCTAGTTTTTTTTAGTTTTAACGTACGGCAAGTACGCTACGTCATGCTGTTATTGTTTCATGGTGCTCGTATGGATAGCCCCGCAGCCGTATTTCGTGACAGCTGAACTGGCGTACGGCGCGGTGCGTTCAGCTCCACCGAGTCCCGCTGCCGTTTTCCGCTGGACTGCTGTTGACTGCTGGCTTCGGTGTGAACCCAGTGCTTGAGAGGTGGCTGAGTTTGAGATGGCGGTGTCGCCCGGCCAGCATGTCCCAGTGCGCCTGCTGACCGTGCACAGCAGCTGGCGGTCCTGTTCATGGCGCAGACGGATGTGACCGGGCTTGCCCGAGCGACCCGTCTGATCCGAGCCGAGCCAGGGGTCGGTCTGATAGCGACGGGACACGCGGTCTGACGTGATACCAACATGAACGGCCGCGGCAACACAGACGCCGATGTTGGCGGCCGATATTGGCCGCTGGCCGAGTCCGCCTCCGTCCCCAGCTGTGGGCAGCGAGGCCGCGTCCCCAACTGTGGATAGCGTGGCCGCGTCCCTGGCAGCCACACTCTGCTGTGCTGGGCCAGTGTCCGCTGGCCGAGTCCGTCCCCGTCCCCAGCTGTGGACAGCGAGGCCGCGTCCCTGACAGCCACACTCTGCTGTGCTGGGCCAGTGTCCGCTGGCCGAGTCCGTCCCCGTCCCCAGCTGCGGACAGCGAGGCCGCGTCCCTGACAGCCACACTCTGCTGTGCTGGGTCAGTGTCCTCTGGCCGAGTCCGTCCCCGTCCCCAGCTGCGGACAGCGAGGCCGCGTCCCCGGCAGCCACACTCTGCTGTGCTGGGCCAGTGTCCGCTGGCCGGCCGTCCGCCGCGCCCCGGTGGTCCGCCCGCCCCCGTCAGCAGCGTGGCAGGCTCAGGTGACCTTATTCAGCCCTGGAGACCACAGGGCGCGGCGGGCCCGTCCGACGGCCTTACCCAGCTCTGCACAGATCCCAGCCAGGGAAGCCCGCACGCTCTGCAGAGCTTCAGGGACTTTTACCCACAGGCTGGCCCTCGGATATCTCGTTTGTGAGCTGTGATGGCTGAGATGGGAAACGCGTGGTAAACTTTCCGCCCGTGCGAAGGACAATATGCAAGCGGACGTGGTCTGCGGTCGGAGAGCTGGTTCGAGGAAGCGGCATGGGAACCGTACGAATCTGGCGCCCCGTGCTGCCGTGACCCTCTGATTTAACGTCAGACGCATCCTGTTCCGTGGCGCCTTGTGGGTCTGCTGTCCGTGACCGCGTGTGTTTTGATCTGTGCAAGGTGACGAGAGCTCTTAGGTTATGTACGTGAAGGAGTAGGACGTACTCGTTTGGAAGGTTGTGGAAAGACTGTGCCTTACGCCATATATTTTGTGTATCATTGCTGATTTCAGTACGATGGAGAGCTGGCATTGGCGCGGTGGAGACACCACCTGTGCCCCTTTATTGGGGAGCGAGATAAGCGGAGGGAAGAAGAAAGGGATGGACTGGGGATGGTGACCATCTTGTTTAAAACGCATAATTGTCCATCTAATCTAGGCGTAGACGTTCTCGTTAAGTGTATGCTCGCCACTTGATGCTGAATCACGACTATCACGCACACGCCAGACGTTTTCGTTCACGAGATATCATGCGTAAAATATGCTGATTTCCGCCACCTGACTGTTATACCTGTGATGAAGAGGTATGTAGAGGTATCGGGCCCGTCCAGTCGCCCCGGCACCCGGGTTTGTGGTGGGACAGCAGGGGGGGGGGGGCGTCCCCCAGCTCTGTGCCCCCCTCCAGTGGCGGTGCCGAACCTGACACCGCCTGAGACGTCGCCGGTTCCGGATCGGTCGGGCAGCCTTGGCGGCGCGCCGGTAGGTGTCGCGCTGGTCGGCCGCCGCGCGTTGACCCCTGGGTCACGGCCTTGCAAGGCGGCGCTCCGCGGCCTCAGCGGCGGCAGGGGGTCTCGGGGACGGGGCCGGACCGGACCGGACCGGACCGGACCACCTCGGACCTGGTCCTCGCCGGTCGCCGGTGGTCCGCGACGGTCCCGTTACCGGTCCGCCTGCAGCATCCCGCCTCAGTGCCGGCTCTGTTGTCCAGGTGACCTCGGGCGGCTCGGGTGTCCGCAGGATCCACGGCCTATCTGTAGATGAACATTTACACCGACCGGGGCGGGACGTAATGCACTGAGTGCAAATTTACGCTAATTGCTACTCGCTATTCGGCAGGAGGAAATTTATGGAGTAGATAGAGATAAAGTAAACGAGATAATAACTTAATCCATTGCTGCAGCACAAAACAAATGCAGATCGGCTGAGGTAAACGAACTGTGGACTTGTAATGAACCGTCCATGCTGCAGCAAATCAAGCGCTCCTTTGCTGGGTTGTGACACTTCGTAGTTACGTCTTGAGATACTGCGGGTCGAAAGCGCTGCTTGTTAACCAGGTCATTGCCGACACTGCTTCTGACGCGGTTGGGCCGTCACGTATCACGCTATATTTGGCCGGTATATTTGTGTAAATGTGCCCATGCGTATGTGCTCCTTGCAAGTGTCATGCGATGTGAACCGCGACAAGCGCAATGCATTGCAAACGAATCGAAATCGCGCTGCATGTGCTGGCGACGAACGTCCGTAACGGTGCGGCCGTATCTCGCTCGATTTCCTGCAACCCGACGGCGTTCCGCGGCATGGTTTATGATTCATGAGTGCGGAGGGAAGCCCAACGCCACTCTCCTCTTCTGGACCACGGTTGTGGGGGTTTCCCAACACGCTCTCCGCTGTCCGGCTGCGCCAGGCCGAGACTGCGGGCTGACGCCCCGGGCCGGGTCTTGCCCCGTTTCTGAGCCGCCTGTGATCCGCCCGCGCCCGAGTGACGCCGGCTCCGGCCCGCCGCGCTGTCTGCGCCGCTAATGGCTCGCCTCTCCGTCCGAGCTCCGCTGATGGCTCGCCTCCCCGCCCGAGCTCCCCTGATGGCGCGCCTCTCCGCTCGAGCTCCCCTGATGGCGCGCCTCTCCGCCCGAGTTCCCCTGATGGCGCGTCCCTCCGCTCGAGCTCCCCTGATGGCGCGCCTCTCCGCCCGAGCTCCCCTGATGGCGCACCCCTCCGCCCGAGCTCCGCTGACGGCGCGTCCCTCTGCCCGAGCTCCGCTGATGGCGCGCATCTCTGCCCGAGCTCTGCTGATGGCGCGCCTCTCTGCCCGAGCTCCCCCGATGGCGCGTCCCTCCGCCCGGGCTCCCCTGATGGTGCACCCCTCCGCCCGAGCTCCGCTGATGGCGCGTCCCTCTGCCAGAGCTCCGCTGATGGCGCTCAGCACCCACCCGACGGCACCTCCGCAGCTCCGCCTCCGCCGGCCGGTACGCAGCTCGCCATTTTCGCAGCGGATAACGCCCACCAGGAAAATACCCTCGGCTTAGCCCTGTTTACCGGCGGCTGGCGGCGCGCGGTCAGTCGTCGGCGGCCCGGTCGCGGCCGTCCGCCAGGACGCCGGGGGCGCCGCCGCGGCCGCTGGGCCCCGCGCCGGCCCCACCTGCCGCCGCCGTCTCCTAGACCGCAGGGCGGCCTCGGCGGCCCCACTGCCGGGGTCACAATGTCAATGGGCCGTTGCAGCGGCGGCGCCGGCGGCCGGGCGACTGCAGTGAGTGGCGGTGCTCGGCGGCGGCAGCGCGCGTCCCGGCCGCCGCGTGCGGAGCTGCCCGGCGCCATGTCCCGGCTGCAGGGTGTGCTGACGCGACCCCGACGCAAGATGGGCCGGGTCGGGCCGCCGCCGGTGCTGCCGCTCTTCTCAGGTGGGGTGCGGCCCGCGGCGTCGGCCGGTCGCCGACCATGCGTCGGCCACGGCGATGGTCAGCGACGGCACAGTCCGCTCTCCGCCGTTGGTATGTCCCTCCGTAACTGTTGGGTTGTGTCTCCTCGTGCAGCGAGCCTGTCGGTAGCCCGTTTGCCGCTTTGTTTGACAGCTCAGTGGCTTGCTGAACGGGTCCGTGTTTGTGGCTTGCGGGCTGCCTCATTGCCCTGCTGAAACGCTTGTCTGCTCGCGGTGGTCCGCCTCAGTGAGCCGCTGGACACTCGTCTGTTACCGCGTACGCTTCGGCGGGCAAATGAACGCATTTTCGTCGCCCCGTGGACCGGTTCAGTGCACGGCTGAACGCGTGCGTGTCGCCCTGCGGACCGGTTGGGCGAAGCGTCGCGCGGCCGCGGTCAGACAGCTGTGTGCGCTGATCTTCGGCGGACCAGGCGAATCAGGACTAATTAGCTGATGCAATCTGCCCGGTCCACTCGCCGATGTCGTGTTCCTGGTGGCCGTGGTGCGGGCTGACGACACGCGGCGGCGCTGGACGGAGCGTCCCTGACAAACGGCCGGCCGGATGTTGAGCGGTCGTGCCCTACATGTGACCACTGACGTCGAGCAGTTTCACTGAACCGTGCCGCTGTCGGTGGGCGCTGAGGCAAACGTGGCCTGTCAGGGCTCCAGTGCCAGAATGCATTGCTTGAGTTCCGCTGCCCTTTTGGTTCCGTGCGTTTCCGTTTGAAGGGTCTTATCGTCGCGTTTCCCTCTGTGTGTCTGTTTTAGCATTGCGTCACTATCCTCACATCTTCTGTGCTGTTGTTGAACGATTCCTGAACGATCAATGCCACGTTTGTGTTCGCTCTTTGTGTAGATATCTGGTCATGCGTGAATGTCTCATGCCGCTGTTGGAGACGCATGCGTCACATCTGCCGCCCCGTGTGGATATGTTTGTCTGGCGTGTACAGATGTATGGAGGTGTTTGTGGCGCGATTGTGCCGTCTGAAGAGGGCATTCTTCCATTCCATCGCGCGCTGTTACTCAGTGACGCTTGTTATCGCATTATTTGTGTGCCATATCGGGGTACGTTTGAGCCATCCCTTGTTGTAATGTGCATTCACACATTTATTCATTGTCCCGCTGTCTGAAGGTAGCGTCGGAGGCTTTCGCGTGTCGATTTATGTGCTGACTTGCTTATGCAGTCGGCTGGCCCGTGTATCGGTTTCCGCACCGATCCGTCTCCACGGCGCCGCGCCTGGGCGGCCGGCTCGCTCCATCCAGTGCAGATGACCGCGGCCGGCGCGCGCTGGGCTGGGCCCGGCTGGAGGATGCCGGCGGGGAGCGGTGGGGCGCCGCTGGGGGGCGCCGCCATCTCGGCCAGGCCGCGGTCGGGACTCCGCCGAGCGGGCGGACGGCCACCAGACGGGACGCCGCGCGAGTGCCGAGCCGCGCCTCGTCGACGCCGCCCGCCGCGGACGCCGCTCCCGCCGCCGACAGCGGCGCGGCGTGGCTGGCGTGTCTGCGCTGGGGCCGCGCCGTTTTCTCGCCGGCGCCGCGCCAGCGACGGGGCCGGCGTGTGCGTTGGCCGGCGGACGGGGACGCTGCGGCGGCGGCGGCTCGGCAATCGGCCGATTGTGCGGCCGCCGCGGCTCGGCTGCTATGCGGTGCGCGGCTCGCCCGGCGCTCGCGTCGGGCCTGGCGCCCGCGGTGGCCGCCGTCCACAGCCGGCGTGCGTCCGCGCCGGGCGGCCGCTGCCACCCTTCGTCGCGCGCTCCTGCCTGCCGTGAGTACCTGCTGCACCAGCCTTCTGCTCCGGCCCGCCTGTGCGGGGCCCGCCCCCCTGCACTGGTGTGCGGGTCCTCGCGGTCCGTGCGGCGGCGGCGCGCTCACGCCGTCCAGGTGCGTGCCGCCCCGCCCGGCCGCCGGCACGTCTCGGCGATCAGGCAGCGTCGCCGGTGCGGCCGGCCGACTCTCGGCGCGGCGGCCGCCGGCCGCGCCCAGAGCCAGCCGTCTAATTGGCCGTTTGTGCAGCCGTTATGGCCGAGAACTGCGGTGCGCGATCGATGGTGGGCCCGCGGAAACGATTGATCAGTCGGCACCAGTCGGCGCCGAGTCCGCCCACATACCGCGGGGCGGCCGCTGCGGGGAGTCCGGCGCCCGCTGCCGCTGGAGTGCGCGCCGAGTCCGCCCACATACCGCGGGAAGGCCGCTTGGAGAGTCCGGCGCCCGCTGCCGCTGGAGCGCGCGCCGAGTCCGCCCACATACCGCGGGAAAGCCGCTTGGAGAGTCCGCCGGCCGCTGCCGCTGGAACCGACGCCGAGTCCGACCACATGGCAGGGGGCTACTCGCCCCTGCTTGGAGTCTGTCCGGCTGTGCGGTGCCTTCCCTGAGCGCGTGCGGATTCTGACCGCACACCAGAAGGCAGCCTCCGCCGGGGTCTGACAGGTCGGCTGGGGTGACCAGGCTCTCGGAGTCGCTCCGTTTGCCGAAAGGCAGCACGTCCTCTGGTTGGAATATGTTCGGGCCGTGTAGGCCCAGCCTCGATTTCATGAGCAGTCCTCTGAACCCCGGGCCCGCGTCCGCATCTTGGCTGAGGGCCACACGATGGTGTGCGTGTCTCTGGAGTCTGCTTGCATGTTCCGCTGTGACGATGATGGGCCGGAGGAGCGTCTCTGGTCTATGGAGGCCGTGAGTTACATGTCCCACTGTTGAGGGAGGATCTGAGAGCGTCTCTGGCTGCTGGAGCTCGGGGGTTCGCTTTCGTCCCGCTCTGCCGTTGGCAAGCCCCAGGTGCGTCTCTGGCCTGTGCAGTGCGTAGCCGCTTCTCTGTCCTACTGGGCGCGGGTTCGATGATCGTCAGACTGAGTCCGCTTGTGCCTCCCGCGGTGCTGACGGTGGGTTGAGGAACGTCTCTGGAGTGCGGCGCCCACACATGCCGCTCGGCTGAGGGTCAGTCGGCTCGGGCGTGACACATGGTCGCAGTGTGCTGCTCGTGCGTCGCGCCGTGCTTAGGCAGGGACGCGCTTGTCCTCCCAAGCTACGGACCGTTTGGTGGGTCGCCCCCCTTCCGGCATGTCTTCCGAGGAGCCGACGCTGTCTGTCGTCGGTTCGTGCACGTTAGTCGGTGACCCAAAGCTGCCTCGTCAATGTTTATTTGGAAACATGACTTGTGTGAAAGGCACACATCAGCGGCTGTGAAACGTCTACTTCATCAGCATACCAAGTCCACGACAATAGAACGCAGGCACCTGCGTCGGCTCGCTATTAAACGACGGCTTTTGAATATGAATGTCTCCCAATTTACTTTTTCGACCAATAGCATTTTGTGTTGTTTGTTTGAACCGGGGCTCACCACTGCGCCTCTTGATGAGCGTTTACTGTGGATTTGTCTGATTTCAACACCATTGCCCGCCCTTTATAAGCTGCAGGCCTTAGCCCACACATGCGTGATTTCCCGACCATTGGCTTCGTTCCCAAGCGGAGTGGTGCCGTCGCGCTGCAGCTGGTCCTCATGTGTCGCCGGACCTCAGTGGTCGGCGTCACCCGACCATGGTCACCGCCGGGTGGCAGCGCCGGCGCCGCCTCTGTGCGTGTGTTGACACAGGCCGCTATCGGCGCTCGAGGCTCTCGCGTCGCCCCCGCGGCCCGGTCGGCGGGGCCGGGCCGCTTGGTCAGCGGCCGCCGCCGGGGCCGCCGGTCGCGCGTCCGGTGCGGCGCAGAGTCGCCATCTGACCCGCCTCGCTGACGGGGACGGTTCGGGACGCGGTGCCCGCTGGTGGCGACGGTGGCGGCGGGTGCGCCGCCCGGGTGGTTACGGGGTCGGAGAGCGGGCGTGACAGTGTGGTGAGGACAGACCGGGAGGACCCGGTGAAGCTGTCAGACTCCGGTGAGTCGCCTCGGCTGTCGGCGGCCACGCCGCGCGCGCGACTGCTTTTTCAGTAACTTTTGAGATATCATCACTTCCGCGTCTCATCTTGGACCCAATCTTTGAGTTGGCGCTCGAGCGCCCAGTTGGCCCACTATAACATTTCAACTAAATTCATCGGCACCACACATTGCACATTGTCCGGCCCTTCACTTTTTAAAAGGATTGAGCCATGGCAATCGGAACAATTTTCTGTTCTCAAACTGTACCACCGCGTGGTTGTGTAAGCAAGGTCAGCTACGAGCTGCATGGGTATAATCCACCCTGTCATTAGCTGTCAAACGATTTGTTTTTTGTCGTTTAGTGGTCGTCTTATTTGTTTGGTTTCTTGTTGGTTTTCACCCTGGTGTAGTTCTTGTCCAGGACAAAACGAGTATTCGTCCCCGCCGGCGAGCTGCCGTTCAGTTGTTGCGTAGCCCCCCGATCCCTTGTCACGTCATTTGCATACCTTTTGTGATCCCAGCTTTAGAATCCATTAATAATTAGCGCATATTGCGATAGTTTTAGCTTTAAAGGTGACAATGGAATGCAGAAGCGAGCTGCAGCTTAGAAAATGTGCTCTCGCGGTCGAAAAGAGAACTGTCTCAGGCGACAGGCGAGCCTGGTGTGTCTGAGGAGCGGCCTCGCCTTCTGACACGAGACCCCTCCCGCCCGGCGACGCCTCTTTTTCTCTGCGCCGCTCCCCGATCCGTCCGTCCGTCCGTGGGTGGGTGGACCGCCTCTGCGGCCGGCCTGAGCGGCATTGTGTGGTAATGGGACGGCGCTGCCCGTCCGCCCCTAGCTCGCGAAGCAGCGGCGGCCGGGCCTCGACGACCGGCGGCGCCGCGTCCCGCTGCAGCCGGCGGCGCGCGCTGGCCGTCGCCGCTGGCCGGCTGTCACTGCGCTGATGCGGGAGGTGCGCGCGGCCCAGGAAGGTGGCTGACTCGGTGAGCGCTGGGCGGAGCTGGGGCCGGCGACACTGACTGAGCGGCACTGGCGGATGGAACAGTCGTCCACCGTGGTAGTCATCAAACAGCGCTTGTGTCAGCGCTAGCACCGTTGAAGGCGCTACCGGTCATGAGGCCTGCGCCTTCCGTGCTGCGCCTCGCGTACAGAGCTTTACAGAGCGTACCTCGCGTACAGAGCGTCCTGTTTGCGACGTCGCTTTACATACGCTCTCGTAGTCCCCTCGCACGCGGCTGGATCAGTAATTGGCCCGGTCGGGGCGGGGGTCAGGGAAAGGCTAACTAGTCGAGCTAGGTCACGAGGCAGGGCCGTACCCGGCCGAGGAGTGCGGTGCAGCCGGTCTGGACCCGGCTGGGCTGGCGGCGAGGCCGGCCTGCGGCCAACGGGCCCGCCAAGCCGCTCCGCGTGCCGTACTGTACCGCCGTGCAGTTCGGCGAACGGACGTGCCTTCCCGGACGTCGGCTGTAAAACCGCGGCGATGCCGGCGGCGGCACCGATCCAGTCGGCTCCGGCCGCCTATTGGGCCCGTACGTTGAAGACCGGCATTTGCATAGCCAACGTCGTCCGGGGACGGTGTGCTGCGGGGTTGCGTCGTTACCGCGGTTATCACCAGCTCCGCTGCAGGGTAAGAGACCGCGAGGTTTCCCACCGTGTCTGCTCCGGTGGAATGCTGGTGTTGGCATTCTCGTGTGGTTTTAGCGCCAGAACATGCACGGTTTCGGCATCTGCTTAGTCGCCATCTGCGGGGTCGTCAGGCGCCAGGCCGTAACGGGTCAAGCCATTGGGTCTAACAAGCCAAAGAAGCCTCCTGACGTTATGGTGCTGACACGCAAAGAAAGATGTAATCATTGGTGTCTTTTCAGTTTCAATTGAAGCAGAACAACAGAGTTATTGGTACTTGTGCGAGCTTTCTCCGCGTTAACGTTTGGCGCGAATGACGCGCCACAGTGCTGTTGCTACAGCGTGCATCGACTTTCCTTAGCGCCCCTGGGAAATTAGATATTTTTACATTTTGCCGCGTTGGAACTTAACGGATCGAAAAGAGGAAAACGCCTCACAAATCAGAGGGAGATGCCGCCACTTGTTACGCATCGACATAAAAGGTAACTGAAGGCGATGGAGGCGATGGAGGCGGCGGCACTTTAGGAGGCGATGAAACCTGGTTGGTCACGACGTCTGAGAACGCTCCTTAGTTTGGTCGCTCAGAGCGTTTTTCCTTTTGTGACGCAGCTGACTACCGTGAGGACATCAGAACCTGTCGCTGTCATCGCTATGGCCACAGATTATTGCGATCATGTCGTGATTCGTCTACGATTTCACTTGGATGCTTTTTGCTCGGTAGTGGTCTTTCAGGTCGGATATGACAGGTGCTGTTCTGATAGATCGGTCACGCGTTGCGACTGCGAGGCGCCTGCTCGCTTCTTCACACGGTCCGAGACTTGGAATGCTCGGTGTGCGAGCGAAGCAGTCACCCGCCCACCAGTTGAAAGTGCAATACTCGACTGGGCGACTTGATGCCGCAATAGGGAATATCGAACTCTCTGCGGAGTTTTGCTGTAGAAAATTATATTCGTTTGTCCCTGGAACGGGCAGTTGCATGCAAGACTCTTTTCTTTCGGGGCCTGTTGGAGGGACTGCTGATGCCACATTAGAACGTTAGAATATAAGAGCAGTATTGCATTCCACCCCCACCCCATCCCCGCACCGGTGCTTGAGAAGGTCGGCAGTAGTGAGCTGAATGTTGGATGGCCCGCCCGGCCCCGCAGCGGGGCGCGCTTCCTCAGTACAAGAGCGCGCCTCGCAGGACTGCCGTGAGTCTGCGGCCGGCCCGTCGCAGCCGGCTGTGTGAGCGGCCGAGCCGCAACAACGGACCAGACGACGCCAGACACCCGCCCACCGCAGCGGGCGTCTGGTGCCGCCTGCGGTCCGTCAGGGCACGGGCCCGGCGCCAGGCCGTGCGCGGGTCGGGGTCGCTTGGCCTGGATTGGGAAGGGCCTGGAAGAACGGCGGTCACCAATCACGCAGCTGCCACCGCGGTGGGACCCAGTGCAAAACCGCTGAGCTTTCCCACGTCGGGGTGGCAGCCATCGGGGAGCATTGAGCGGGGGATAAAACACACAGGGGACGACATGTGGTCAGTTGTACGGACATTAAATTTTGCCTAAATACACCTGAAATTAATAGAAACGCAGTGCTTTGACCAGACTCAAAAACAGTTGCCTTCGCGTATTCAGTGACAGCACAAATGCAGTGAAAATTTAGAACGCCATGTTTGGGTGCTTATACCGTACTTTACTTCTGTCGGTACATGTCAGGGCCCTGCTTATTAGAGTCGCACACTCCCACGCCGTCCGCCCGCTCGGGTCAAGATAGATATGCAGGGCACGGAATTGCTGAACCGTGCCCTCCCCAAGCTGTTGAACTTCCTGACCTTGCTGTAATTCATCCGCATGTGTGGCGAACATATAACTGGGCTGGTTAGACGTAGCTCAGGCGTCACGCTCTGAGGTTGTTGGCTGCAGCGATTACGTCATGTGCGTAAGTCGTATATATATATATATATATATATATATATATATATATATATATATATATATAACGTGGTGTCTAATTGTACACTAGTTTATGTTGCGGAACAACATGTCACAAACAACCGACTAAATACTGAATGCTGGGGAACGCTAAAAATAACCGATCTACGATATGCCACGGGGCATTGGTTGAAATGGTGTGCCAAGCAATCACTCGTACATATTGTGAGAATGTTCCATATTTCCATTAAGTGCTGATAGCCACAAGTGAACATTGTGAATTTCAGCTGTTATTATTTGCAGTCATTTTTATGTGGGAACACATAACGCCGAAAGCCAGGAGCTGGATGCCTTTTTACTTACACCATGTGTTTGTACGCACCTGATATGCCTTTGAGCGCAGTCCTGCGTGGTTCCTTCCGGGGCTGAAAGGGTAGCATCTCTTCGGCCGCCTACAGCTGGTCCCTGCCTCTGCTCGGTCGCGCAGGGCCTCATGCTCCACGCTGCCGCAACACACGCGGACCGTGACTGTGTACCCCCACCACCTTTCCCCGGGGCTATGCTCTGCCGAACAGATCGCCCCTTACGCTTAGTTCCGTCTCGCCATGCGCAAAGTAGCGATGCACACCCACAGTGACGGGGCGTCCGGCTGGGTGTGCTCACCGCGGTGGAGACCTCTGGACACGCCGTGACCGCTGACCTCCCAGTCTGACGCGGTGTTCCGTCTCCGACAGAGGGCGGCCTGGTGGGGCAGCAGCGGGGCCGCTTCTGTAGCATGCCGACCGTGGAGGAGGACGAAGACACTGACGGCGAGCTGCCGCAGGTCAGTGCATACACACTCGCGCGCGCGCGCGAACTGCGCGTACACGTGCGGGCGTACTGCCGCGGTGGAGGGCCGGGAACGGGTGCGACCAGGGCGTCCCGGTGGGGCGGGTCAGGACGTCCCAGCCTGTTGGGTCAGGGCGCCCTGGCGTGATGGATCAGGGCGTCCCGGTCTGGTGGGTCAGGGCGCCCTGGCCTGATGGGTCAGGACGTCCCAGCCTGGTGGGTCAGGACGTCCCGGTCTGGTGGGTCAGGGCGTCGCGGTCTGGTGGGTCAGGGCGCCCTGGCCTGATGGGTCAGGGCGTCCCGGTCTGGTGGGTCGGGGCGTCCCGTGCTGGTGTGTCAGGACGTCGCGGCCTGGTGGGTCAGGGCGCCCTGGCCTGATGGGTCAGGGCGTCCTGTGCTGGTGGGTTAGGTTCGAGATGGTCCGGTCAGATACACATCACCGGCCAGATCAGTGTACATTCTAAGAGGAGCTTGACATGGTTACAGAAGTCGATGTCAGAATGTCAGCCTAACGAGGTCCTTCCAGACTGGGGTTTGTCACGCTTGTCGGTAGAATCAGGCGCGCGTCCTGCCGCTGCTCCGCCGCCCTGCCGTGAACCGTTTTCCTCACCGTCCTCCGTCCTGCCACCCCTCCCTCCCCCCCCCCCCCCGTCCTGTGTTGGCGGTGTCCCGCCATGCTCTCCCACGCTTGCCGCTGCTATCCTGCCAAGCGGCAGCTCCGGCCGCCACCACCCCGCCTCGGCGTCCGGCCGCCGCCGCCGCCGCCGCCGCCGTATTTGTCCATGCTGTGTGCTCGCCAGACGGTGGTAGGGTGCGCCGCACGTCACGCGCGCCCGCTAAACAGCACGTGGCGCGGAACGACGAGAATGGCGCGGCCGACCGAGCTGGCGTGGGTGGCGGGACGATAAAGGTGCAAAGGACAAATGAACGTCAGCCGGTCTTTTTACGGGAATCTTGTTAGCATTTGTTGCAGGCACATTTCGCGCATATTCCCGACGGAATTATGTCTTCAACGTCTCCATTGGATATGTCCTGTGTGTCCATTGTTGGGCGCGGGTAACTCCCTCGTGCGACGACGTATGTGCTTCCCGGTAAGGTGTGACATTGGTAATGGCAATTCGCGACACTGGCTGCTGTTGGCGCTGCTGAACCCGGAGCCGTAAAAGCCCCCGTCATCTGGCGTGAGCAGCAGCCTGCACACTGTTATCAGTGGGTGGAGCCGCGTTACTGACGGCCCGTGAATGGGCCCGGCAGTGCCCCAGACGCTCTGCCCCGCCGCTTAACCGCGGAGATGAGGCGGCCCAGGTACTCTGGAGCAGGCTGGGAAGCCCGGCGAGAGTGGGAATTCAGAAAACAGAGAGCCTGATGGGCCGGGTGTGCCAGGCGCCTCACAGTTGTGTAGAGGATGGTTGATTTGAGGACGGCGTGCGGTGGGAGGAGCGCGAGACGCGTTCAGGTCAGGTGTGTCCGCCAGTCAGGCCCGGCAGGACGGGTCAGTAGACAGGCGCTTCGCGGAAAACTTGTTGGGCAAAGAATGTTGATCACGCTTGCGGCGTGATCGACGACATTGCGCCCGGGTCGTGTGCGGCAGCAGGATGTCAAGCGAGGCTCCTTACGGTGCATTGGACCTTGGCGCGAACTGCGTGCGTACACGCTGCTGAGTCAGAACTCAGGTGACATTCTCGCTGACTCCAAGACGCAAAGTTATTTACGTGATGAGCACATCCCCGCGGCGTGGCTTAGCCCGGAACCGAAATGAGATTGACCGGACCTTTGTGCCTCCTGGACCACGGTGGTTGCGCTCAGGAATTGGGACCAGCCGTCGCGCACACCTGCGACATTTCCCAGAGGTGTCGGGGCCGTCCGATCGCCGCGTCTGGCCGCCGGTGGTCGTGTTCGGAGGTGGTGACTGTGGGTTGGCCTCCCGCGGCGCGGCACTGTGCTGCAGACGGCCCGATCAGTCGCCGTTCATCACCGGCAATGGACGATGACGGGCGGTTTGGCTGGCGCGAGTGTTCACTGTTGGGTGTTCACGCCCTGTTAGGCGGCGGCGGGCGGTCCCTCGCTCGTCACCGGGCCACCCGTGGCCACCCGTGGCCAGCCGTGACCAGCCGTGACCACCCGTCGGTCGGCGCCGGCGCCCGCTCCGTGCCGCGGGAATGACGGTGAGGTGTCACGAGAGGGAGAGGCGCAGGGGTGGCGGCTGCCTTCCCTGCGCCGCGGAGCGCCGACCGCCGTGCCGTGCGAAGAGCGGGTGCAGACACGGTGACTGCTCCACGCACTACTGCTCTTCGCTCCGAGGATGGAAGCGCGGCACCGGGGCGGTGTATCGAAGAGATGGACCCGTGATGACCTTTTAACATTGTTTCTACGCTCTTGTCATCGGCTAAACGGAGATCGATAGGAGCGATGGAGCGCGTCGGACAAGCGCATTGTCCCGGTAGAAGCCTCGCTGACACTGGAAGTCTTCGGCCTACCTTTGTGAGTAAACTAGAGCCTTGTCACTTTTTCACGTCCGACAAGCTGTCAGCGGCCGTGATGTATGTTCGCCGGATTACATTCCGGGAGATCCATGAAATTGGTGTCTGGAAGCTCTTCAAAAGGGCGAGAATCATCCACCCAGCCTCTGCCGCTGACTGAGGACCCTGGGGTTGACTTCCCTTGCTGGGACGGCTTGGGACTCTAGCTCCGCCCACGAGTGGGTCCCGGCTCCCGCCAATCGTCGTAGCTCAGTTCCGCGGCTCAGGCAGATGCCGAATGTTGTTTGGACCCGTACCCGATACCTGCCGCGAGCCGTCGCGACACAGCTGCCACCTCATCTCGTCGCCGTCACGGCCGGCGCGCGTCTTCCCGCCACTGAGCTCTCCCGCGAGCGCGTCGGCGGCGCCTCCGGCCGGAGCCGGCCGGGATCGCCGCTCAGCCACCTGGCGGCCGATGGCGCAACGAGCCGCCGTGTCGGCCGATGAGCGATGCGCGCGCCGTTTGGCGCCGCCTGCCGACACCGGCCGGGCGGGGCCGATTGATTCTGGCGGGCACTTTTCGCGCCATAAACGTCCGACAGAATGGCCCGGTAAATATTATGGAAATGCTTCGTGGCGTAATCTGCTTTGCGTGCGCGGCTGATATCTCATTCAGACGACGCCCGGGAGAGCGAGGTTAAAGACTGCGCGCTACAGGGCCGTGGGATTGGAGGGGCATCGCCTGGCGGAGCGTTGTGGAGCCGGAGTTTCACGAGGGTGATAAAGAACGTGCTCAAATGCAAGCGGCTTTTCTCTGAAATTCCGCACGGCCCAACAGAAATTGATAGATCGTATCATGTTTGCGGTGAGTGAGCGAGTACTGAAACCCAAGGAATTTAAGCTATTCGACATGCGTTCGGCATGTCAGAGGTCTCACGGTGACAAAGTAAAGATGCTGCGACTGATTTATCAGTTTTGTTGCCGGAACTCTCTCATGGTATTTGCTTTTGATAGCAGAAGCACTATCTACAAAGTGCCACGAAGTGCTATTACACATCTTTATGAAATTTTGTGAATTGTTCCAACCCATTGTTCGCATAGGATTTAGGTTCGACCACTACTCGTGTTTAATGTTCGTGGATTGCTGGCGAGGGAGCCTTATGTGTGGCCGTGCCGCTGTGCCGAGCCGTCTTCCGCCGTCTCCAGCCGCCACGGCGCCACCTCATCAATGTCCGGAGCGTGCGACACTTGACCTCGTCGGCCGGCTATCAGCCGCCTTCTCCAGAGCGGTGCCTCAAGGCTGATCGTCACTAGGTGACGCGGGCGGGTCGGGCCGTGGCCGGGCGGACTCCGTTTGGGTGCCGAAGGGCGCGAGGCGGGGGCAGCGCGTGCTCCCGTCTTATCTGGCACGTGGTTTAGTCGGGGCACGGGCACATCCGATAGCGCTCGGCAGATTACGGCAGGCTGAGTCACGCAGATGGGAGGATGATTGTTCTCGATTTTATAGTCACTTTGAATGGTAACAATAACAGACTGCAAACGGTCACAGGTAAATTGGCATGCTCGACTGCGAGAGTTGAACGCTCTGGCTCAATTGGCCGAGGTCACCTTCCGTGTGTTGCGATGCGCCTGTCGCAATGAGGGCTGACCGGGGCTCGCATGTGACCTCAGATGTGTCAGAGGCCCGACCGGAGCTCGCATGTGACCTCAGATGTGTTGGAGGCCTGACTGGCGAGCATGTGACCTCAGATGTGTCAGAGGCCTGACCGGCGAGCATGTGACCTCAGATATGTCAGAGGCCTGACTGGGGCTCGCATGTGACCTCAGATGTGTCAGAGCCCTGACCGGCGAGCATGTGTGGTCTCCGTGTTGGGATGTGCCGGGGTGTTGTGGAAGAAGGTCACGTGTGTCTTGACTAAAAGATAGTGTTGGGACGCTTGGATGTAGCATGATACCATGGCGTGGCCTTCAGACAAATTGCCTGTCTTGTACATCCGAGGGAATGCTGGGTGACCGTGTGTGACCTTTGGGGTGTGAAGTGTCAGGAGGATGGCCCTGATGGTGTGTGATTCTCGGAGTGTGACTGCTTCACCTCTGGAGTGCAGCTGTGTGTGACCTCTGTGGTGCAGCCGTGTGTGGCCTCTGTGGTGCAGCCGTGTGTGACTACTGGAGTGCAGCCATGTGTGACTACTGGAGTGCGGCCGTGTGTGACCTCTGTAGTGTAGCCGTGTGTGACTACTGTAGTGCAGCCGTGTGTGACTACTGGAGTGCAGCCATGTGTGACTACTGGAGTGCGGCCGTGTGTGACCTCTGTAGTGCAGCCGTGTGTGACTACTGGAGTGCAGCCGTGTGTGACTACTGGAGTGCAGCCGTGTGTGACCTCTGTGGTGCAGCCGTGTGTGACTACTGTAGTGCAGCCGTGTGTGACTACTGGAGTGCAGCCGTGTGTGACTACTGGAGTGCAGCCGTGGGTGACTACTGGAGTGCAGCCGTGTGTGACCTCTGTGGTGCAGCCGTGTGTGACTACTGTAGTGCAGCCGTGTGTGACTACTGGAGTGCAGCCGTGTGTGATCTCTGTAGTGTAGCCGTGTATGACCTAAGGAGTGCAGTCGTGTGTGACTACTGGAGTGCAGCCGTGTGGGACCTCTGTGGTGCAGCCGTGTGGGACTACTGGAGTGCAGCCGCGTGTGACCTCTGGAAATAAGCCATTATGTGTTAGTTCTGTAGTGTAGCCGTGTGTGACCTCTGCAGTGCTGCCGTGTGTGACCTCTGGAATGTAAACGTGTGTGACCTTTATGTAGCCGTGTGTCACCTCTGGAGTGCAGCTTTGAGACCTGTAGACCTTTAGACTAAAGGAGCAGCCTTAAGAGTTTAGCCGTGTGACGTCTGGAGTACGACCGCGGCCTTTGACCTTTGGGTTGCGAGATAGAGTGCCCGCCAGTGACCGTGCGCCCCTGCCACAGCACTCGCCGCTGCGGGCCTCCTTCAGCCTGCCCTGTGACCCGGACGAGGTCAGCGTGCTGCCCTCCCTGACGGAGAGGATGCTGGCTGACCTGCACACAGAGGCCGACGAGTGAGTACCGGCCGCCGTTCTCCCGGCGCCTGCTCCACAGTCACCTGCATCTCCGCAGGTGACTTCGGGGGCGCCCGCGGACTGTCCCCGGCTCCGGGCACAGCCAGCATCGGAGCGGTGAACTTAAGGTGTTGACGCCGCGGTTCGCCCCTTCGGGTGTCTCTATTTGGTACAGATCCCGCCCACTAGGCAATTGGGCATTCGGTGCGCAATGCCTCTGATTGGGTGTCATTTTGAGGACCGCTGGGATGTTGCATTGGTTCAGAATCGGGTCCGCCAATGTCGGACCAGGACGCTGCGGACTCTGACGCACGCAGAGTGCCGTGCGTGCTGGAGAACGCACACCAGCCCGTGATCACCCGCCCTCATTTGTGATGAGCGGCGCCTCTGTGTTCGTGGTGACCCAGTAGCTCGATTTGTTTCGCGTCGGATACTCTAGCCCACGCGGATTGTCTGTGACGGGGAGGTAGCAGTTGGCCGAGAGAGGCAGGCTAAGACAGGGCAGCTGGCCGAGAGAGAGACAGGCTAAAACGGGGCAGCTGGCCGAGAGAGGCAGGCTAAAACAGGGCAGCTGGACTGGAGAGGGGCAGGCTAAAACAGGACAGCTGGCCGAGAGAGACAGGCTTCAACAGGGCGGCCATGTCATGGTATTGCGTGGGGCGTTAAAATCCCACGGCAGAGATTGTCTGCCGAGCTGGAATCGCTTTACTGCCGTCATGGGATCAGAACCCTCACAAAAACCATCGTCACTTAGGACTGTGGTCCAAAATCCAACCCGCAAAACATTAGGTCGAATTTCGTGAACAAAAAGAGTGACGTGGGATCCCGGACCTGGACGGCCTACGCGGACAGACACCTGACTTTCGGAGAAGTTGGGCTTCCAAGCATCCCAGCTGACCATTGTTGTCCCGTCCGCAGTCGTTGACACAATAGGTGACTGACAGCAGCCGTCGGGACCGGCGCGTTGAACCCCATTCCGCTCCGTCTAGGTCACCATTCCAACTAAGGAGCTTGGTGACAGATTCCGCCCGAGCTCGACTCACGCCGCGTGCCCGTGGGTCGGACGCGTCTCCGCTGCTCGGCTCGTCACCTGGTGACCGGGCCGGCGGGGTCGGCCGGCCGGTCGGTCGGTCGGCGGCGGGCCGCTGCTCTCGCGTGCGGTCCGGCCGGCCGGCGCGGGCGGCGGCGCGCGCCCTCCCGCCGGCGCCTCCCGGCCGCGCCGCGCCCACCTTAATTAACGGGCGCGCTCGGACGCGGCGGCCGCCCGGGCAGCATCGGCGGTGCCCGGCGCTGCTGGCACATCGCTGACCCAACCGACTAACTGCATAACGAACCGTGAACCCGGGGGTGGCTCCGAAGCCTGTCCTCTGATGGTGTTTAGATTCGGTGGCGTTTAAACCTGATGCTCCGAAGTCGTCTCATTGGCCCGCACTTGCGTGCCCCCCCCCCCCCCTTCGGCCACGTGGAGTTGCAGGTACGATTAAATGACGTCTGTTCGGTCGGGCTGGGTTGCACTCGGCTCAGTGAGTCTGCGTTTGATTATCAGTCGGCGCTGTGATCTCGGGCGCTGCGATGTCTATCGAGTCGCCGACGCTCCAGTGGAGAGCATGGGGCCACGTGCGTGCGTTCCCCGTGTGGAAGAACAAAACGGTCCATTTCTCGCTAATGTCGAGTCAGGTCCACGCCCAACGCCCCCGCCACCTGGGAGATGTTCCCCCGCTGGCCGAAATCGGGTGGCGTGAACAGCGCGCTGTGTATCAGCAGTTGAAATATACGCTGCTGTGCAGTGGCGGCACGGGGCGGGCAGTGTCAGCAGCGTTTCATCCCGCTGGCTTGCTGTGTGGTCGACACGTCGTTTGTTCGGCTGCTGTCAACTGTTTACACGCCGGTGTAAACAAGACTCGGTCGCGCGCGCACGCTGCGCCGCCTGCCCCTGGGCGGGCGGCAGGACGCGGGAGAGACGCATCTGGAGGAATGGGGGGGCGGCCGTGTTATTAACGCTCGTCGCCGTATCACATGGATGGTTCCGTTGCCTTCAGCCATGATTGGTGAGCCTCGTCACGGTGTTGCTATGCCAATTAATTATTAATTATGCCAATTGTTTGTCGCACCTAAATGATGACTGCCGGCTAATCTGTCGGTCAGTTGACGTCGATCCGGGCATGATGGGCGTGATCGTAACTTTGACAGTCCCACTGATACTCGATATTGTAGCATCGTTTAGTGCTATCAAAGGCTGAGTGACGTCATGTTTGGAGCTGACTGCACGAAACTGGGGACAGTTATGCAGCGGGTGACGCATGCCGCAAAATAACTGAATGTTTTGTGCACGCGGCCATTGTTCAAGGCGCTATAAATACCTTTGCACTGATCGTTAATAGTGAAAGTGATACGTCGCGTGAAGAATACACAGTTTACAGGACCATTAGCTATGTCAAAAATTTTCTTCGTCCTCTGCGTAAGGGAACTTTTACTACGGGCACTCAGGGGCTGCTTGGACACATACCTGGGGATGTTTTACATCGTGGAAAAACAGCCCCATTTGCCGCATGTGCTGGTGTGTGCCGTAGTTACGGCGCCCGGGCATCTCCCGAGAAAATGACGACCCTGGGTCGCCAATGTCCCCTAAACGAGCGACAGCCCATGGTGACGTGGACGGGTCGTACGGGAAGCTGGCGATTCTGACCCACCGTGTTCGTGACCACCCACGGCCCTAGTCTGAAGACGTCCCATCGCGTTTGCGTCCCTGTCCCTGCGGGAGGCGCAGCGGCAGCTGGCACAGAGGTGCCCTCAGGCGCCGGCCGGCCCGGTAAACCGTCGGCCTGCGGTCCGGGCGGCGCCGACGGATGCCGGCCCCCTGGCGGCGGCCAGAGGGCGCCCCGGTCGGCGCCGCCGCTGCCGCGCACCGGCGCCTCTCGCAGGCGGGCGGCGGGCGGCGGCGCGGGCGGCAGCGGGCCGCCGCGCGGCTCCGGTGACGAGCGGCCAGTTGCGCGACGCTGTGGTGACGGTGCTGTACGCGGCGGTGCGGTGTGGCCGGAGGACAGCGCGGTGCCGGGCGCGACCGCTCTCCATAGTACACTGCAGCGGCGCAGTGAGACGGAGCCGTCGCTATGCAGCGCCTGCTATCGGTGGAGCCGCCGCGGCCGGCCCCCGACGAGCCGAATCCAGCGGAGTCCGCTGAGCGACTGCGGCACCTGCACCAGGTGGTGGAGCTGCTCACCTGTCAGTGCGCCGAGGCCGAGAGGTGGGACGACTCGCGCGCGGCCGACAGCGGAGAGCACGGGCCGTCGGGCGTCGGCGCCGGCGGCCGGGCTGACTGAACGCCGGCGGCCGGGCTGGCCGAACGCCGGCCCGATACCTGGGGACTGATCTGGCGCCGACCAGAGAGTTTCAGAATTGATCTGAGCCCCTGGGAATCGTTACGATCGTTATTATGTATTGAAATCGTGCTAATTTCCTGCTTAGAATACTGCAAAAACCAGTCGATATACAGATTGCTAAAAATTGTTGGGTGCGCTTGTATTTGGATATTTTCAACATGAACGTCCCTAGCATTGACCAACGACTGCAAAACAAGCCGGACGCCGACGTCTTGCCCTGGGAGTCAGTGCCGTTATGACGGAGTGGCCTCGCATGGATGGGATCCGACTTAAGATGAGCCTTAGGCTCGCCGGTTTCCGTCCAGGTCGCGTGCGAGCCGGTGCAGCGACGAGGGAGCTGCCGCTGCGATGTTTGGACTCGTCCGCAGTCATGCGGGCTCGCTCAGCGATGATGGCGCGCTGCCGACAGGCCAGCAGTCGAGTCCTCTGTCTCAGACCGCTGCGATTGTCAGGCTGTACATGGCTTCTTGAGCGAGGCTGTTCGACAATTAGCTGTGTGCAATGAATCGTTTGAAAACGCGTGCCGTTTACCTAGTGCTTTAGGGCCACAGTCGTGGACTGCTTAAATCTGTCGTGATTGTTACACATCAGGCGTGCACCGAGAGAGCGTTACTTTAGGTGCGCCGCCTAATTTATGCTGGCAAAGATATGGTCTTTTTGAATGATTGCACTACAAATGGCATGACCGCGATAGTTCCCCCCCCCCCTCTTCTGGTGCGACCGTTGCAGGCCCAGCATCAGGCAACCTTTCCTTGTCGTTCAGACTCGGCAACTTTACTCAGCAAATTGGTTGTTTAAGGATGTCATCACCCGGATGAGCTCTGTTTGCACGGCAAAGCTAGAAGATTGTTCGTTATCAGCGGCGCACGAAATCGCTCTCCCCAAGGCCACTGCTGCCGACCTTTCCTCTCGCGGTAACTCCGATCGCGCGCCGCCGGCTCGAGATCCGACGCCCCCCCCCCCCCCCACCGTTTACACCGTGACCTCGCCGGGAGGGGGCAGCAGGACGTGACCTGATGACCCGCGCGCCGCCTCTTGATTCGCCGGCTTCCAAAGGCCTGCTGAGCCGGCGCCGCGGCGCCTGGCCTGATCGACACGGCCGCACAGGACGCCACGCCGCGCCCTCCAGCCGGCTGTGGCGCGCGCGCGCGCCGACGCCCCGACGAGCCATTGTGCTTCGGAGCGACTCCAGGGCGGCGAGGCTCGCTGAATGCCCCTGAAGAGGCCGACGGCAGCGTGCGACGGCGGGCGGCGCGAGACTGCGCCGCGTCCGGACCGATCGGGACGGGGACGCGGGCGACAGCGGCGCGGCGCGGGTGCGGCCCGGCTCGGCCGGTTCCACCGGTCGGCTCAGCGGTGATCGGCGCTTCGGCGGCGTCACCCGTCTCGCGGCCGACCTCAGTGACGGTCCGGCGCGGCCGGGCGACGCTCTGGCCGGCCTGGCTCCGCGCCGGCAGCCCGAGGACATGCGCTCTGACGCCGGCAAAGCAGCTCGGTCAGAGCTCGTGTCTGATGAGGCACACGCTCGATCCGCTGCCGGGTGTGACGATGTCTGGCGGAGAACGCTCGATGGTGTTCGAGGCATGTGTAAGATGTCATTGGAAATCCGGTGTGGATCGCAGCCTCAACGCATACAGCAGTCAGGCGCTTAGCTTTCGAACTGCCCCAGACCTGTGTCCGAACTGCACTCGACCTTTCATGAGACATATATTCTCGCACTATCCCCACAGTTCCTCTATCCGGCGTCAGTTTGCGTCCCTCCGTCGGAGCCATCCGACCATACAGCTGCGCGGCGGCGGCTGAAGCGCCGATTATCACAACACGCGCGCCCGGCGCACGGCCCCGGCCGTCTGGGCCGACGTCAGGCGGGCTGGCGCCGCGGCCGCGCTCGATCACGCGTCCTGACGCGTCCCTCACTATGACCGGGCACGGAGTGGCTGGCCGGCCGCGGCGGAGGAGGGCGGCTCGCGTGGCTCGGAGCTCGAGGACTGAGCCCCGAGCCACATGAGCTCAGCTGTGCTCGCGCGACGGCGCCCGTCTCCGAAGCGCGGAATGCTCCGCACGGAGGGGACGGCTCGCGTGGCTCGGAGCTCGAGGACTGAGCCGCAGTGCTCGCATGACGGCGTCCGGCTCCGAAGCGTGGAATGCTCCGCGCGGAGGAGGACGGCTCGCGTGGCTCTGAGCTCGAGGACTGAGCCGCAGTGCTCGCGCAACGGCGCCCGGTTCAGAAGCGCGGAATGCTCCGCGGTGGGTGGGGTCGCCGGGCGACGAGAAGTGACGTACGTGCTGCGAACCAACTTACTCCGACTTACCCAGCTTCGAGCTTGATGCCATCCTCCCAGGTGCCGGAGCATCATGCCTTAATCTTTCAGTGCTGCATTTAAAATGATGGCAAAGTAGATCCGAGCGCTATGCGGTAGTCATGATATACATTTTGTTGTATACAGTGAAACCATGGTGTGACTTCGGCCGGTGACATATCTATGAATAGATGCAGGCCAAAACCGGTGGTGAATGCTGCCTTATATACGAGTCTAATATCTTGATTTCCCCGTGTTTTTGTTACATCGATGCATCGCGTGAAGGACCGAATCCCCACTTGACGCGATGAATGGCGTCTTCCTCTGTTTGTGTTCTATTAGTTGTGTGTGCTGGCTGACTGATTGGTGGAGACTTGAGTATGTAATGTCATCGGCTTACGTTGTTTTTTCCCGTTTCAGGAATGCCAACAACACCAACTTAAGGGACCTTGAGGTGAGTGCACGGCTTGTTCGTGAGTGTCCATTGGCTGCCACATGTATTTTTTTATCGTGTGACCTCCACGCGTGCTCAAGTTCACAACAGTGTTGTCACTAACCGTTCGAAATAATGCACTCACGAAGTCACGTTTATTCAATAGCTTGGTATCTTCGTTCTTTCTTGGATAATATTTAAGTGGTTGTGTAGTGGCAACGGCAAGATGCTGGGTAGCGAAGACTGCAGTGAAAGTGCCGGTCCAGGGACGTATTTACGTCCCTGGACTGGCACCTGATGCTGGATCTTAACCTCCAGAGATGCCAGTCCCCCTTCCGAAATTTGTTATGTATGTATTGATATGTACGTGAATGAATGTTGACGGTTAGAACTCCAGGTAGATAAAAGGAGAAAAGAACACGTGATGTTGTTTTGCACCACACCCAAAAATCGCGCATGTTCAATGCGCTGGGCTTGGTTTTTGGTCAACAAAAATTGTGTTCCGCCCCATTGTGAAGCCCTGCATGCCTCGGCCCTGTGTCGGCGTTTCGTCCGATTACCGACGACTGGTCCGCCTGGGCTTCGTGCCAAGACTGCTGGACGATTGCGCCGGATTATGCTCTTCGATTTCTTTCGTGCGCTTGTAGACGGGGCCTGCAGTACCGTCGAGTCGCGGCACCGGGCGTCTCTCGGCCTGATCCCATCGGGGGTGCGGTTGGTGTGTCCGGGCTGCAGGTGGGTGCGGTGGCTGGCCGACCCCCCCCCCCCCCCCCCCCAGCCCGGCGCTCGTGATCAGCAGCGCCGTGAGCTGCATCTCGATCGGCGTCCCCAGCCGGCGGCCGCTGGCCGCTGGCGTCTGTTAGCTCTGCCCTCAATTAGCGCACGTGCCCGTGTCGATAGCCGGTATATCCGGTTCGCAGTCGTGCCGCCAGTAATCGCACGATGGCCCGGATTAATGTTTACCGTAGTCGGAGTCCGCGTCCGCGCCAATCTAACATCTCCATCGCAATGTCAGGCATAGTGTGCTGTCATGACCATGTCATGTCATGTGTGTGATGACATGTCATGAATGTCAGACCTTGTGCGCTGCACACATGAAGGCCGAGTAGTGCACAGGACGTCCTGTGTGGGCGTCGTCTTTCCATGCGCCTCACAGCGGGTGGGCAGGAGCAGGCGCCACTGGCTGCTCGCCCGGTGAATGGCCGGTCGCCTCCCTGTCGTGTCTGTTTGGGGATTCGACCGCGCTCGACCGTTCAGGCGTAGGGGAACTGGCGCCGTGCTCACAAACGACCGCCGCGCTCCATAGCCTTTTGGGGCGCGGCCTGACACTGCGAGACGTACATGACACTCCGATAGGACATCGTGACACTAGGGTCTCACGGGACCATCCGTTCGCAGGGGAGGTCCGTCTGACCCTTTGCACAGATCTCGCCTGCCCCTCCCGTTCCAGTCGAGGTATGTGACCTTACACACAGGCCCTGCACCAGACCACCCTGCCCTAGTGCATCACGATCACCCCACGTCAGGCCTGCTGAATACACTACCACGACCCCGCTCCGGACCGCACTGCCGCTGAATGACGCCGGCGGCCCGGTGCGCCGCCCCCTGCCGGGTGGCGCGGAGGGCGCCGTCGGCGGTCGGGCAGGCCGTTGTCGGCCGGGTGGCCTGTCCCGGCTGCTGGCCGCGCCCCGCCGGGTCGGGTCACGGGCGGCAGCGGCCGGCACGTGCCGCTCGGCTGCAGTCGGATGCACGACAGCCCGGCGGCGGCACACGGAGCGCGGCACGACCAGCCTCAGCGGCGGGGCCGCACGCCGTCCGCAGTGGTGCACCAGGCCACCTGCGCCGGTGCGCCAGACAGTCGACGATGGCGCGCCAGGCCACCTGCACCAGTGCGCCAGGCCAGTCTGCGTCGGTGCTCCTGGGAAGTCTGCGGTAGTGCTTCATACAGTCTTCGGCAGTGCTCTAGGCAGTGGGCGTAATATTCTCCTCGGAAAGTCTGCGGTAGTGTTCCCGACAGTCTGCGGTGGTGCTCCGGGGCAATCTGTGGTAGTGCTCCAGGCAGTCTGTAATATTCTCCCGGTATGTCTGCGGTAGTGCTCTAGGCAGTCTGCGGTGGTGCTCCTGTGCAGTCTGCGGTAGTGCTCCAGACAGTCTGCAGTGGTGCTCCTGGGCAGTCTGCGGTGGTGCGGCTGCGGGGCGGCTGGATACCTATCCGTGCAGGGCAGTAGTATTGGTGCAAAGCAGTAATTGGCGTGTTTGGTCGTGCGCGATTTAAGTCTCGTCTTCGTTGCCGACGTGAAGGTCTATTCAGCGGGAACAGGATGGAAGTTAATACGAGCCAGGTGGAGTTCATCATTATCATCGTAAGTGAAGCTTGAGTTTATGTTTAAGGCGGCCGGATTCGGCGTTTTCTCGTCTTGTTCTCGGTGGTAAGCTGTGGTTTGTCTGTCATCCCAGGCACGAAATCCTCTTTGCTGTCTGGTTTAGTGCTGCGGACGACATTTCCAATTGCTGTGCGGCTTTAAAAGGGATAGCGAACCTAACGGTGAATCAGGAAGTCTTGCAAAGGCAGGTGTAGTACGTCCAACAGACACCTGCTGTCACGGCACACATTGCGCTTAGCACATGGCGGGGAAAGTAATCAATACATGCTCCAAGATGTAGGAAGGTCCTAGATCCTGTTTATTCGCAGCAGCAGCATTGAGATCGCCTCGCGCCAGGCCCAGTTTATATGGTGGCTCTGTGGGGTGCAGTGTTGCTTCAGCCCAGCGCGTCGGGCGGCACGCCCACCTCGACAGGCGGCGTCCGTCGCTCAGCGGCGCCTCCCTCGGCTGGCTGTCCTCACACCGCCCGCACCGGCCCGGCACCGGCGGGTTGCACGCGGCCGCGCCTCCCCGGCTGGCTGTCCTCACACCGCTCACACCGGTCCTGCACCGGCGTGTCGCGCGCGGTCGCGCCTTCCCCGGCTGGCTGTCCTCACACCGCTCACACCGGCCCTGCAACGGCGGGCCACACGCGGCCACGCCTCCCCCGGCTGGCTGTCCTCACACCGCTCACACCGGCCCTGCACCGGCGGGCCACACGTGGCTGCACCTCCCCGGCTGGCTGTCCTCACACCGCTCACACCGGCCCTGCACCAGCGGGCCACACGCGGCCGCACCTCCCCCGGCTGGCTGTCCTCACACCGTTCACACCGGCCCATTACCCGCTGCACGGACGGGCCGCACGCGGCTGTGCCGCTGATTAGGCACGTTTCGGGTGTGGCGGCCGCGGAGTGATCGTCCGGACAATAGGGGAGGCGTCCGCCAGCTGCTGTGCCCAGACGGACGGCTGGCCGCGGCCATTGTCGGGCCCGCTAACCGCTCGCTGGTGCACAGGAGCCCGGGCCGCCTGGCGGTCATCGTGGCTGTCCATACGCGGCTGGTCATTGATGTGCTGACTGCGCTGTCGTCGTCGCTCTCCGTTGTCATCTCCGCCGTTCCGCTGCCTCTATTTGGACCGTATTGCGCCGAATGGCCGGTGCGTTTACACATTCCGTGGATTGTGAGCACGTACATCGCGCTAAATTGGGATGTCGGGGGAAAGGATGGGAGGGTAAGTCGATAGGATGTGAGGTGTGGGAGAAGGGTGATGTGGCGCCCGCCCGGCGGCTCTGACGCGTCGCTGTGCTTGTCGCAGAGCAAGTTCAGCTCGCTGGCGCTGGCGTTCAAAACGGACCGGATGACCCTGCACGAGCGGCTGGACGTACAGCGCCGCCACCGCGACCAGGCCGAGTACAACCTGGAGCTGGAGGCGCAGCGGTTCAGGGAGCAGCTGCAGGTCAGCGGTCCGCCGTCGTCAGCCGCCCCCAGCCGACCCCGGGTGGTCGCGCCAGCCGGGATGAGCGCGATCATCAGCCAACATTCGCGTCATTGTCCCGCGTGATGGATCAACGGTTGGCCGACCCGCGCATATTGAATTAAGGTTGGGCTCGATACTCATGTAGAGGGACTTGGATTGGACAGACTGCGTGCACCGCTACCCATGTTCTGGCCGGTCGCCGGTGGGTGTGCACTTCTCTGTCGGCGTAGGCGCATGTTGAGCCTTCCGTGGCGTGGCTTCCGCCGGCCCGCTGACAGCGGCGCCGCCTGGCGGCAGGTGCTGACGCAGTCCGACACAGACCGGTCCGACCAGATGAAGTCGCTGCAGCGGCAGCTGGACATCATGAAACAGATATCCCAGCGACTGTCTCGCACGGCCGAGGTGAGGTCCCAGCCCCACCCGCAACACGGGTGTCGTGTCCCTGCCCTCCGGCCTCACGGCAGGCTCTCCTGTTCCCCGAGACGCCCCCCCCCCCCCCTAACATGGGTGCCGTGCCACCTGCCATCCGACCTTACGACAGGCCCTCCTGCTCCACAAGACGTCCGGCCCTGCCCCCAACACAGGGTGTCGTGCTCCCTGCCCTCCGACCTCACGACAGGCTCTCCTGCTCCCCAGCTGTCCGCTTCGCAGAGCTGATGTGTATTAGTAGTCGGTAACAATTGGCCCGGGCGGCTGGTTGGTCCGGTTATAAAAGTATCCGCGGAAAAACAAACCGTGACCCCCTCTGATTACGCTGAGCTCCTTTTTATTGCTTGGTGCTTTTTGTGTGAGAATTCTGCTCGAAGTCAGTTCGACACTGCATTGTTCCGATGTTATGATACCGATTTGACTTCTGACCGGGCGACTGCGTCGGTCATATGGCGCCTGTTCAGATGTAGGACGATGCGCATCGAATAGATCTCGCTCTCCTTTCTTCCACACAGTTCGTCTGAGCCACGCAGGTTAGTCCTCTGGCTTTATTTGTCATGGTCCGGCGTCGCGGTGCGCTGACTGGAGGCATCGTATCATGTTTAAAAGGCTCGTGTGGCCTGGCTGCCCCTGCGACTGACGCCCGGTCCGCTAACACCCCGGCAGGTGCTGGGCGCCGCGCAGCAGGAGCTGCGCGTCTCGCGCGCCGTCGAGGTGATGACTCAGCACGTGGAGAGCCTGCGCCACCTGTACGAGCGCGAGCACGCCGAGCTGGAGGAGGCGCGTCGCGTGCTCGCCACCAACAACATCGCGCTGCATGAGCCGGCGGCGACGGCCAAGGCGGGCCCGGCCGGCCGGCGGCGCGCCTCCATCGCCGTGTTCGCGCCGCGGCCGACAGCGCTGGCGACAGCGGCGGCGCCGGTCACGCCGCCGCCGCCGGCCCTGCTCAGGCGGCGGCGGAACTCGCTCGGCGCTGGCGACGCTGAAGTGTGAGCGCTGGGAATGGGGAGGCCGACCATGCTCTCAACGTAGAACGGCGGAGGCGTGCAGGGTGTGGAGATGGGGCATGGGACGGAAAGGGTTCTCACAAGTTTGTAGATCGGCTGTGAGTGAAGAGACGCCGGTATGTTTGCGGTCTTTTGCCGCTGTCAGCGGCATTGGTTTTGGCGTTTGTTTTGTGAAGGCACTGCCTGCACATGAGCCGTCTCTCCGCCTCTGCAGTGCCTGCTGTTCCCAGCGTGACCCTCTGCCTGTCCGGTTGGCTCCGCACCGAAGCCTCAGAGAGAGCGTGCTGTGCCGGCAGATTCGGCTCTATCAAGGAGGAGAGGGACGAAGAGCGAGACTCGGAGGATCGGCCGAGTCGGGACCGCGACTCGCTGTCCGGCGACCTCGAATCAGAGTCGGCCGAGCCGGACGAACACGACGAGGAGAACGAGGAGGACGAGGATGAGTGAGTACCAATGTTGATAGACTCTGTCCCGCGATCGTGGTCGTGGAATACACAGCAAGTTTCGATCAGTCACTTCCGGTCTTTTTCTGTGCCCGTGTGCTGTCCTTGGAGCCAGTGGTGACTGGTGACTGAGTCTCCAACCCGTGCGTATGCCAGACTGAGGTCTCACGTGGCGGAGGTGGTGCCTGACCTGTGCACCTGTGTGTCCGCCAGACTGAGGTCTCACGTGGAGGAGGTGGTGCCTGATCTATACCCCGTGTGTCCGCCAGACTGAGGTCTCACGTGGCGGAGGTGGTGCCTGAACTGTGCCCCGTGTGTCCGCCAGACTGAGGTCTCACGTGGAGGAGGTGGTGCCTGATCTATACCCCGTGTGTCCGCCAGACTGAGGTCTCACGTGGAGGAGGTGGTGCCTGATCTATACCCCGTGTGTCCGCCAGACTGAGGTCTCACGTGGCGGAGGTGGTGCCTGATCTATACCCCGTGTGTCCGCCAGACTGAGGTCTCACGTGGCGGAGGTGGTGCCTGAACTGTGCCCCGTGTGTCCGCCAGACTGATGTCTCACGTGGCGGAGGTGGTGCCTGATCTATACCCCGTGTGTCCGCCAGACTGAGGTCTCACGTGGCGGAGGTGGTGCCTGACCTGACCCCGTGTGTCCGCCAGACTGAGGTCTCACGTGGCGGAGGTGGTGCCTGATCTATACCCCGTGTGTCCGTCAGACTGAGGTCTCACGTGGAGGAGGTGGTGTCGGATGAGCTGGCGTCGCTGCGGTCCGAGCAGGAGCAGCTGGCGCACGATCTGAAGACGCTGCTCTCCAGACAGCGCGACGCCGTGCTGCACCAGACCACCACCGTCGGGTAACTTAACTAACGTCGGGTAGCCAACGGAGTAAGATTTTCCCAGCTATCCGCCCCCTGCGTAGATAAGACGGTCATGACCATCATGATGTCCGTAATTTGCTGCCGAAGGCAGCCAAAGGCTACGGACTACGTGAAAGTACAGGCTGCGAAAGAATTGCAGCCGTGTGTTGACCCATTTCCATTAGGATTTAAATGCCTCAATTCTGCCGCCTCCTTTCTCTCTCGCAGCTCCCCCCCCCCGCGATGTTTTCGGACGCCAGCCAGTGTTTGATGGCCCATGTTCCGGCCGCAGGAAGCTGCTGTGGGACGTGGCGCGCGCGTGGCCCTACTCCCGCGAGCAGACGGTGGCGCGCGCGCGCTACTGCGTAGGTGGCCTGTTCCTGCTGCTGGCGGTGGTAGTGCTGCTGGTGCCGCCGGCGCACACCAGCTGCGACAGCGACCGGCGCGCCTGGCACTCCTGGTCAGAGGTCAGTGACGTCGGCGAGCCGACGGCCACCAGGACACGGGTGTCGGCCGGGGGCCGCCCGGACAAGTCGATATCAGAGACGCCTGAACACTTTCGGCCAGGGGCAGCCATTGATGCTCCGATCCGGAGTCCGTCAGGCACTTCTGAACCTTTGAAAAGGGACCTTTGTTGATCTCGATATGATAAATAAAGGCCGCCAGTTCCTAGTTTTTCCGCTTATGAGTTCAAAAAATGTTAACTTGAGTTAACGATCTTAAGTACACGGGGAAGTGCTGGTTGAACGGCGTTACAGTGCTGAATAGCTGTGATATTTGCGGCACGTAATATGTTGTACTTTGCTCATCATATCATTTACAGTGATATCGTTATACCATTAAGTAATTTATTACTGGATGTACGCAGTTGTGCACCAACTATCGGTGCTCCACTTCTTAACATGCCTACCCCAGCTGCTGTACCCGCACGTGTCGCTGTACTGTGACGGATGCTTGTGTGTTCCCTAGCTCCTGTACCCGCACGCGTTGCTGCACCGTGTCTGATGGTTGTATGTCCCCCAGCCGCTGTACCCGCACGTGCCGCTGCACTGTGCCTTATACCTGTGTGTTCCCCAGCTGCTGTACCCGCACGTGTCGCTGCACCACGTCAGCCGACCACCGTTGTGATACCTCCGCGGGGCGGTCGTCGGTGACAGGTCGGCCGGCCGCCGCGGCCCGCCCGCCAGAACCCCGTCCGGGAGTGCCTTCTCACCGCAGCTGTGCTTTGCGTGTGTCTTATCATTGATTAACATGTTCTCGTGCGTTGTATTGTGTTATGTGGTTCTTCATAAATAGCAATAAATGGATGCTGATGGTGACGTGATTTTCCTGCGCGCGTGTCACCTACAATTTATGTCGCGAAGCCCGGGGGGTATCATTTATGATATGCTTGCGAGCTGCGAAAACTGTGATCCTGACAAGAACGTTTAGGACGGTCTGAAAACAACGGCTTAGAATTCATTCAAATGTGGTTTCGAAGCGGTCTAGGACTGAAGAATGTCCGCCTCGCGCAGGAGGAAGAAACAAAGGCACATGTTATAACCAGTTGCTGGAATCCACGATCATCTTTTTTGGAATTATTTGGGCGCTGGCCATAGACCGTCAAAATACAACAAATAAGTGCAGCGGTTATGTTCATAGGACCTCAAGAAAGAAGTGCATCGTATATAGATATATACGATGCACTTCATAGATGCACTATATAGATATATGCGATGCATATATTATAGATATCCGGCAACGGGCGGTCTAGGTACTCCGATGCCGTCGGCCCGCCCTTCAGACGCAGCCTAAGCTTTCAACGTGGAAGTGGGCGGGCGCTGCCTAAACACGGCCGACCGGGACGGACTGGTTCTGAGCACCTGAGGGAGACCGGGTGCTTAGTCGTCTCCCGGGTCTGCTCAGTGCTCAGTCGTCTCCCGGGTTTGCTCAGTGCTCAGTCGTCTCCCGGGTCTGCTCAGTGCTCAGTCGTCTCCCGGTTTGCTCAGTGCTCAGATCGTCTCCCGGGTCTGCTCAGTGCTCAGTCGTCTCCCGGGTTTGCTCAGTGCTCAGTCGTCTCCCGGGTCTGCTCAGTGCTCAGTCGTCTCCCGGGTCTGCTCAGTGCTCAGTCGTCTCCCGGGTCTGCTCAGTGCTCAGCTCGTTCTCCCGGGTCTGCTCAGTTGCTCAGTCGTTCCCCCGGGTCTGCTCAGTGCTCAGTCGTCTCCCGGGTCTGCTCAGTGCTCAGCCGTCTCCCGGGTCTGCCTGTTCAGTGTTAAGCAGTCTCCCGGGCCTGCTCGTCAGCCGTCTCCCGGACTTGTTCAGTGCTCAGCAGTCTTCCGAGCCTGTTTCTCAGCCGTCTCCCGGGCATGCTCAGGGCTCAGCTGTCTTTCGTTTCGACCCCGCCCCTTAGTCGCGGTCACCCACCACCGGCAAACGTAAAGCGGGTTTGTGGCGGTTTCCATTCATCTTTCGAGATGATAACTTCCGTAGGAGGTTCAGTTTGCCACCTGGGTCTCGAACCCCATCGTTCTGTGGTCTCCGCCATGCCTCAGTCGCTGGCGGAGAAGCCAAGGTCCAGTTAGTCGTCTCTCCCCACATAACACCGCGGCCGCGAAGGCTAAGGAATGCACATCACGCGTGTGACTCCGCTTCCTGTTTTTGTTCTGGCATATCGGAGCGTAGTCGACAGGAGATCGTACTCTCGTCTAGCGCTGCGAAATACGACGCAACCAACGGTGCTGGCTGGGGATGAACGGATCTGTAAACGTATTTCGTGCAGACATAGGCACCAATGAAAATATGTATTGCCCCATGCTATAAAAATAGACAACGTGTTTCACTGAATGGTAGCTGGCCTCACGTAGGTAATTCTGGCTTCTTCCTGCTACACACACTAGATGGCACAAACCCCAGCCGGAAGTAACAAACCGCGGACAGCGCATCAGAAGGGAGCCACCACAAACCCCGCTGGTGCGAAAGGAACCAAGCCTGATGGAGCGTGGAGACCCGCGACTAGTGACTACAAAGCCGATAACCGTGCTGCCAAAGGCCGCCTCCCGAAAAACGTAGAACGCACCCGCCCTCATCAGCCTTCCCAGTTACCGTTTCTGGTATAAGACGACAAATATTATGCAGTTATCTTTTCATTCTTAAGCCTCAGCAGAACAAGAATGCCAAAATATCGCAATTTTTGCACAGTTTTGTTCAGCTGACTCCACCGTAGTGCTATGGCCGAGTGCTCCCAAATTTGGAAGGACCACCTGCAAGTGCTGTCTCATTAGAAGGTACCGCTATCTCCCAATAAGGTCCCAGGTCGGGGCAAAATAACACAGAATTATTGCCTTTCACTGCAAAGCGAACGACCAGCGAGACGGAAGATGGCAAAATGGAGCGTATTTAATGCACAGAGGATAAAAACATTCGTTTAAATAAGCCACCCTTTTACGTGAAACACGCCTTTACGTATTGCGTGAATACATAAACGCACATCGATGAAATATAATACTCTAATGCCCATTTGGGCGGACTAAACGCGGGTGCACATTGTCCTAGCAGACGTGGTTAAGCCATTCTGCCTCGTCATCCGTTTCCAAATTTTTACCAGTACATTCGCCGACGTTTCCGAAAAGAAGTGGTTAACACGAGAGCCATCCAATGCATATCACGAGTGATTACAGAGAACATTAGCACAGCTGTCCTCAGGTGACCACGTTGAAATTCAACAAATAGACTTCATTGAATACAGCGCGGCCTGTCTCCAAGCATATCGTAACAGCTCGTCAATATCACACTCGAAGCCCAACATCGTGGGAAGTTGTGTAATGCATTCACTGCACAGGCGGGAGACAGCGGGATGGGGGGAGGGGGCGCATCTGCTTTTGTACGTCTATGCTCACTTCATATCTCCTCCACAGCAATAAAACTTGGGATCAACAGTTATCACAGACAAACGGGAGATTCAGCATAAATATCAAGCGTTTACCACTAAGCCTATTCTGATGAGGAACCCAAAAAGAATTGTTCAAATTATTCATTCACTCACTAAGCGATTCGAAGCGATTTCACAGCGATTCCGAACTATCACTAAACTTTTTAAGATAGCAGACTGTTCGACTGCGCTTCTACGGAATCAACGACTGCAAATCGAGCGAGTCGACATCGCAGTGGCCCTCACTCAGGGAGCACCACCTCAAATTTCGCTTACTCCGATTTTGAACTCTACGTGTTCGCCGACTCTTAAGTAGATTACCATTGATTTCATCTAGCTGCCAATACCTTGGAATGCAGGCAGGTGTGTTTTTACACACAAGCCGAAGTAATATATAAAGCACTGCAAGAACATTTTGCTGCAAGTCATGTTCCTTTCCAACTGATTCGTTTCTGGTGCAGTCCATACCCCAGGAACAAGTGTGGCTTTAATACAGTAAAATGGTAAGTTGCTGGTTTCACCGTCATCCCTTTAATTTGGTTCAGGGATAAACTCCTAATCTGGTTGAATGGAAAGCACAACCCCGATAAGCAAAAAGGAAGCAAAGGCATCGCCCCAATACGCAAAACAACGAAATGATGATTCGGCACGAAAACAATGGTGAATGCACGCAACACACAAAAATGGAGAGATGTTTGCTTTGTCGATCTGACAAAATGGTCTGTTCACAGCTGGCGTGCATTGTGCAATCATTTTGCGCGGTTCGTTCGCATTGCGTGGTGTCCCCCGGCTAAACAAGACAGTCGCACCAGGCCGGTCAGTGCTGGCCCTGTACAGGGATCTGGTTTGCCTGGCCGTGCGGCTGCTGCTGGATGGGAGCTTGCTGTTGCTGAACAGGAGCGGGTTGTTGGGCAGGTACCGCCTGCTGCTGTTGGACAGGGACCTGCTGCTGTTGGACAGGGACCTGCTGTTGTTGGACAGGGACCTGCTGTTGTTGGACAGGGACCTGCTGCTGGTAAACAGGGGCCTGCTGCTGTTGTGCGGGGATTTGCTGTTGTTGTGCGGGAATTTGCTGCTGTTGCACAGGGATTTGCTGCTGTTGCTGCTGGCCAGCGACTTGCTGCTGCTGCTGCTGCTGCTGCATAGGGAGGTTCAGCTGCACCTGGCCAGCGGCCGGTGCGTGCTGGCTGAGCGGCAGCTGCTGCTGGTCCGGGTGCAAGCCCTGCCCGCCTGGCGGCTGAAAACACAAACCCACGTCTCACCTCTCCCACACGGACAATGTTAAAGGCGGCAGAGCCCTTTGGCATGTGATGGAGATGAATGACCACGGTCGTAGAAAAAAACATGGCACGGTTAAAACGATGGAACAGCGGCACTAATTATCACAGCAAAGCAGAGGCACGACAGGATGGTGCAACGAGACACCGGGACGCTTGTCCAAAAGATGGCGCCTTCGAACAGCTCCACGGGGCTCCATCCCAGCTGATTGCCCGTCACTTACCGGAACGTATTGGGGCTGAACGGCGGGCTGGTACGGCGCCTGGCCGTAGCCACCGTACCCGTTGGCAGGGCCGTACCCGTTGGCAGGGTCGTATCCATAGGCAGGGCCGCGCTCGGGGCCGCGGTACCCGTACCCCGCTCCCGGGTGCCCGTACCCGGGCGCGCCGAAACCTGGGCCCGGTAGCTGCAGGACGTCCGGACCCGTCACTGCACAGGCCCGCACGGGCCACCATGCAAGCCCAGAAACCCAGGGGCTCAAGCCGGCAGGCTGGTGACAAGACGCTGTTCGAATACAGCACCACTAGCGCACCGCACCGAGGTGACATGCGGGGCGGGAGTCGTCCTGCCAGCTGGCGGACGGCCCGAAAGCAGAGTGCAGTGCACGCCTGGCCTGCTGTCCGGACTACAAGTCCCGTTGGACTCGAGACAGCGTCTGCTGCTCGTGCCCCAGCCTGACCGCTCTCCGCTGCAGCCGCGTCGCTGGTGACGGTGACCCTCAGTAGGCCACGCCATCAGCGCGTCAAACAAGCAGGCCGCGACAAACCAAGGGCTCAAACCTCACGCAAGGCGCAAACGACCGAAGTACAGCCGAGCACTACCAAACCAAACCAAGTGTCGAAGCGTCCCCCACACGGCGCCTGGCGTCTCACCAGTCCGGCCTCTATGTGCTGCTGGATCTCCTCCATGCGGTGGCGCGAGAAGTCGTCGTACTCCTGCTGGTCGTACACCTCCCGGTCGGGGATGCCCTGCCAGCCCTGGTCGTGCTTGTAGTCGTCGTGCTGCGAGCTAGCCAGGAACTCCTTCAGGCTGGGGGCGAACGGCGCGGACAGGCGACCGTCAGAGACAGCTGGCTCGCTTCTAATACACGGGGGTATAACCTTAATGGTTTAATGAGCGGTGTCTGTACGTTCAGATTCAACGTGTTGTGTTCACTTTTCCACGCTATGAGATAACAAGCGGACGACTTCAGACTCAGTGTGTTGTGTCCACTTTCCACGCATGTGATAAGCGGACAAGCTCAGATCCAGGGTGTTGTGTTCACTTCTCCACGCCACGTGATGAGCCGTGCCCCGAGTCGCAGGCCCACCCACCTGATGAGACCGTCCTGGTCCGTGTCCACCTCGGCGTAAGTGCTCTCCCGCATCTCGTTCATCTCCTCCTCGCGCTCGCGCGGGTCGTAGTCGGAGCCGTTGTACAGCTTGTCCAGCTCCGTTTTGAACAGCGCCATGACCTCGGTCGGGTCCAGCTCCTCGTTACCGTCGACGTCTGGCAAAGTGACCGTCAAAAGATGCTTTACACAGCACTTTACATTCGGTTTCATCCCATCATCGTATCGCACGGCCAACCCCATGTCACAGAGTTTCGTCACAGGCGACGAGCGTAAAGTGCAAGCGAGTACCGGCGCCACAGCCAGGCGTCAAACATCTCTATTCCAAACGGAGCGCTGTTCGCCTTCAGCTCTGGCACACGCTCCCTCCGATCGAACCGTGCCAGCGCAACACTGGACTAGGCCAGCTCGCGACAGGTGGCCGTCGAGGATGTCAGGTGAGGAGTGCGGGGAGGGTGGCCGCCCCGGCATCGCGGGGAAGGTAGTCAGGTCCGGAGGCGAATACAAGCTGCGGACGGGGGGGGGGGGGGGGCAATGCATACCACCCTCAAGTAAGGGCGTTGAAAAAAATACCTAAGGACAGTGACTAAAAATACATAAGAACACCAAAAAAGGGAAAACCGTCTGAGACCCTTCTGAGAGCTGTTGAAAAACTGACCACCAGAGACCTTCGACGATGGGCCAAACGTGTGGCCTGACAAAAAAAAACTGACAAGCCGCCGCACGAGGTGCATTCCAGCGTCATACACTGACGATAGACACCTACGATCGGTGGTGCAAACTGAGATGAATAACGCAACTCCGATAGTTGGCTAATGTTAGGGGTAATGACCACACAAAGACAGCTGAAAGCAGCACATCACAACACTACACGACTGCTCCGCTGGCGCCGGCGCCTTCTCACCGTGCATGCGGAAGAATGTTTCGGGATCGAAGCTGTCCTTGTCCATGTGGTCCTGTTCCTCCCACACCTCCTCCAGCTGGTCCTCACTCAGCGGATGGTGAACCTGGGTGGAGATGCCGGAACTTCCGAATGAAAAGAATCGCGCGCTGGATACCCAACACAGGGAACTGAGGCCGGCACAGGCCTTCAGGCTACAGCGCGTCCTACGGCAGTTGCTGGCCTTCGGGTCGTTTTTTCACACCAATATGTATCAGTTGTCTTTCGTAACGTCAGGCTAGGACTCACAGCAAAACATATCTGACATATTTAAGTATGCAATTCATTCTGCTGAACGAGTCTCATGGATATCTCATTTACCTTTGCGTGCTCTTTTCCCTTTTTCTTGTGCTCTTCATGCTTTGCCTGTGCTTCTTTCTTATGCTCCTCATCCATCTTCTTGAGACCCTCTTTATATTCGAACTCCTTTTCCATCTCATATTTCTTAAAATCATCCCGTCTCTCCTTGTCTAATTCGGCCAAGTCGTGGGAGGTCTGCAAAGGAAGTGACGCGCTCAGAGGTACCCGACTTGTCCAACATTCACAAGGGAGCACGTATTTCAAAAGTATGTAATTCGGGCTGTCTGTTGTAATCCAGACGCTATATTCATTGCTTCTCTCACTTAAAATGCAGCATCAACGGAGATGTGGAAATTCGACGATGTGAACGAAACATGTTCTGAACACTACGGGTGTGCGCAGCCTCAGCAAGTCGGTGAAAGTCACGATCCCCGCCGGTCCGCAATCAGCCTCCTGATCGCGACCCCACCCAACACGCCGTTCTACACAAGTCAAGCAGGTCCCGAGCCCTCCCGGTCCGGCACGGTCCTTCGTGCTCCTCAATGTCAGTGCAATGGCATGCCCTTCTATATCAGCCTCCGCCGCCCCTCGTCAGCGGTCACCGTTAACCCCCCCCCCCCCGCCCCGACCCACGACCCCCTGAGCCCGGCGGCGACCTCTGACCTTGCGCACGAGCCGGCGCAGGTCCTCCTCACGGAAGGTGTGCGGGTTGCGGTGGTCGAGATGGAGCGGCTCCTTGATGGCCTCGCGGTCGAGGCCGTTCGAGAGCTCGAACGCCTCGGTGGCCTTCTGTCGCAGCCGGCTCAGCTCGATCCGCTTCAGCTCGTCCAGCTTCGAGCGGATGGACGGGTCCACCACGTGCAGCCGGTCGGCTACCT
The DNA here is from genome assembly GCF_011947565.3 of Pollicipes pollicipes. Lineage (NCBI taxonomy): Eukaryota > Metazoa > Arthropoda > Thecostraca > Pollicipedomorpha > Pollicipedidae > Pollicipes > Pollicipes pollicipes. Next base: position 11,373,119 of record NW_023596297.1, on the reverse strand, counting down.
GGCCGGACTGCCGGCGCGCGGGGGCGAGTTGGTACCCGGCCTACGTTTGATCACGCGTCAAACTGCGGGGGAGGACGATGGTGCGGGCGCTGATGCCCGGGTAGTGACAGGGGATGCCGGCTGTTGATCTGTTGAGGTGCGGTGAGGTGCGGTGCAAAGTGCGGAAACATTCTGGTGTAAAGGACCAGAGTGCTACACAAGCATGCGCCGAAACAAAGGCTAGGACCGGGGCAGGGCAGAATGCTAATGTTGGGGCCGGTTGTGCAGGTTGGTGTAAGGCGTGAAACATGGTCCGAAGCTGGTGCAAGGTCGAAGGATGGCATGTATACGGGCACTGGTATCGGGGCTGAGGCCAGCATGAAGGCAGGGACCGGGGCTGGCACCTGGTGACGGGGTGGGTGTGGGGAACCAGACACAAATGCAGGGACCGGGGCTGGCACCTGATGACGGGGTGGGTGTGGGGCACCAGGCGGCTGCCGACACGTGCTGCTGTCAGGATGCAGACCACCCTGACACGTGTGGAGGTCACAGCTGGCCCACCGGGGCTGCGAGCGTCGGCGCAACACGCGGGGTGCTGCTTTTTTAGAGACGGGTCGTTGCAGAAATCCGAGGCGATGGCACAGAATGGTGACACGTCACAAATATGCATAGGAGCCGAGCCACGCCAGAAACACTGAGCACGCACGAGAGTTGGTGGCCTTGGCTGAACATATGATGCTGTTATCGGTAGCGCGATGCTAGCGATGGACCAGGACGCATCAAGCGAGCTTAACAAATTTAAAAGGTAATGTTATGACGCACGACTGACGCACAGGTATGAATTAAACGGAGTTAGACACAACGATATGGTCCATCTCTCGGTCATACTCTGAACCCTCACGCTGCGATCATGCAATTACATGCCAACAGGGGCCGCAACACGGGTGTCGATTTGTATTGATTTGTCTTTTGGGTGGGTCACTGCCCTCCCCCCCCCCCCCGTGTCTAATTTGTCACCACCGTCCACCCCCAACGGTGGGTTTCGCCCTCTAACCTTTTGAAGCCTTAGGGCAAGGTAGACATTGAAAATGGGACTCAAAATTTTGTTAAATTTAAGCGAGGTTTTTTCTAATTGTTTCGCGGCTAGAGGGAACAGAGCAAATTAAAGTGGCAAATGTATGTTCAGTTGAGCGCAGCTGACTGAGCTGGCCACGCTTTTCAAGCTCCGCAGCATGTACCGTGTTAACTTGAGTATTTTCTGATTTCCTGCAAGTTAAGTGTAATTTATAATACACTTACCATGCTTTGTGGGCTTTGGTCTAGTTCTGTGCAATTTTGCCTGAGCGTTTTGGCGCCATTTAGCGACGTTTCCAGTTCCACAGACTGCAGCAAGCTGGGTTATTTTACCACGACGTCTTACCGAAACGCGAAACAAACCGGTAAAATATCAACACCCAAAAACTTTCATCAACAAAAACAAGGCGGTTACAAAGACCTGACGATCTACACCAACCGACTAAACCAAAGCGGTAATTTCCAACAATGATCACCAAAAACAACACAAACCATGCCTTACATGACTAACGTGAGTGCTGCGTTGCAACATGCGCCCTGCCTCGCGGCTATCAGCCGGGGATTTCCATGGCAGCCACCAGATTACTCTAGGGAAGGTATGAGTCAATGAAGGGCCTCCTGCGTCAATCAGGAGCCACGGTGCCCAACAGGGACCCCGCATTGTCGAAGAGCCCAGAGCCGGCCTAGAACAGTGCTAGCGAGGGCCCGGAGAGGGCACCGAAAGGCCTCTTGGTAGAGGTGATCAAGTCCCCGATTAGAAACGAAGTGCTGGCTGTAGGTCACATTCAGGACTCCGGCCCGCAGAACCGATGTCTCAGACATCAGTCAGAGGGTCCGTTGCTCCGACTGGGAGCAAGAGACCCGCGACATCGCGGGTCTCTACTTCGGCCAAAGACCATTAGGACCAAACAGTCGGCCTCGATAGGCCCGATCAAGATGGTATCAAAATGAAAACGGCCAACACAAACAATGATGTCCATCTTTGTCCAAACTTAACATGTGAAGCAAACTGCACACAAGAGCATCAACGGGATGGCAGGTATTGCAGTTTCCATCAAACCAAGGAGCGTTGGCCGCTGCAACTAACACGTGGCGGCGCGCGCGTGGCGCGCGAAAACAGCCTTCGTAAAAAATGGTTGTGAAAGTCTTTCGAAGTCAGTTCCTGTCATTCAAAAAATTAGAATGGCTGTGTTATTCACCTGTGCAGTTTTGAGGTCGTCCTCTGAACAGGAAAGTAACAACAGCGGCACGCAAATGGAGATTACACCTCTGCTTGTCTTGTTTCAGCATCGAATTCCAGCACAGGTGCACAGGTTAGCCGCGCTGTGAATGCTGGTCCATTCCTATTATAAACATAAAAATGGTACAGATGAAAAATGTTTTCGGATTTCGTCCTACGCGCACGCATTGATATCTTAACTCGTTCAAAAATATTTCTTTCAGAAACGTTATCGTTTTTGTCCGTCCGCAGGCCGCCGCCAAATGTTAGCCACGGGGCAGACACTACGCGAGCTATGGAGACTGCAACGCAACCGTTGCCAAGACTGCTCCCATGCGTGGGTGAGCTCATTGAGCACCGCTTATGCGTACGCAAGCATAATCACGTAGTCACTGAAGAGCTAGCTCAATTAGCAACCCTGCTATAATCACCCTACCTTGCGTACGGCATTGGCACGACGGGCGCTTTATTTGCAACACATCTGAACTGGAGCGGGCGAGACCCGCTTTCTGTTCAGAGGCACAACAGCTTTAAACAGTGTCCCATAAAAGTACAGCGGGCTCGCAATGCACGTTATTGAAACGAAGGGGGAAACAACATTCTGAACAGGGGGGCGTCTGCCTTAGCGTTATTTCGGAAAAGGTTGAAAAACATCCTCTAAAACAATGTATGGAGGAATGCTGATGTTTTGTTTTACTTAACTGAGATGCACAATTTTTTGTTCCATGTAATTCAGGTATTTGGAGAACCGGAGAGAAAAAAGGTTGCGATAGCCATAGACACTGTTGACACTACTCTCGTGAATACATAAATGAATACGCAAAAAATTACCTGACCACTTAACGGCAAATGTGCTAATATTTTACCTTTTGGTATGCATGAGAAAGGTGCAACTGTACCACTTCAGCTTCATAGAACAAGTGCATTTTTTACACAGAGTTGATGCAAGCTGCCAGATTTTCCCGTTTTCTTGCTGTAACTATGCACAGTAGCTTTAACAGACTTATAGTAAGTGTAGAATATATATATATATATATATATATATATATATATATATATATATATTAGATACACATCATATTATATATATTCCTAATGCATAAGCAGAGCATAAGTGGACGAAATCTGCTGTTTTTCGTCCCCATACCCTCATGACGACCTCCACGACTGCCTCTCCCCCCTCCCCAATCATTTTGAGAATTCGACACCCACGGCTGTAAGCGTTACCGTATTACCACAAAACAGCTCTCGTCGCAAGTTAAATGGCAATCCCAATGCACACACGTGCTAAGCACATATCCGACAGCGGCTGACGGGGTCAAAGGATAAAGTTCAAAGCCAACTGCGTACCGCCGCAATGCCATTTCAAATGTCACGTTAAATTTCGCCGTTGCAGACAAAGCTGCCTCGGACCGCTCTGTGCTCAGAGTGAAAATGATCGCCCACGCAGAGCCTCTGATAATTTCAACCTGACACAGCAGTTTAAAGCCAAATGCACAAAAAAGCACAAAGTGTGAATGCCTCACAAAAAGAGGCTGCGGCAGCGTCCCACGAAAAGCACGGTGACGCAATGACATAGGTGATAAGAGCGGAGGAAATCCTTAACATGTACGGACAGGATATTCAATCCATCTTTGGCACTCTCTAAACATTGTGTTGCCTCCATCACCCGACTGATCTGCATTAACGCACACGTGTAACGTGAAACTGACACTGTTAAATTCGGGATGCTCATCTTGCGGATTCAACACAGACGCAAGGTTGCGTCCGCCGGCCGGCCAGATGTTCACGAACGCGCTCTGTTCGCGAACGCAAATACGTTATATCTTGACTGGCTAAGAGACAAGATCATTTCATGTTCACAGTAGCTTTGATTTTTCAGACATCCAGAAGGTCGGTTTTAATTGTGCCAGATTTCCGCATCATTTCACGCGCTGTCAGTGGAGAAGCAGATAAGAGAGAAACATCTGCACTTTGGGGAACTGTAGACAACTGGACCACCACGAGTGAAATCGCTCGCTAGTAAGCACTTTGTCTGAATGATGGCTGACCCAGTGGAGGTTGAGAAGAGGCAGAGCAGCGGCTCCCAGCCAGCCGCCGTTGCTGAGATATGATTGAAGCGCGCTCATGCTCGTCTGACTCCGTTTAGGAAGACCGGCAGTGTGCAGAGGTCTTTGCCATGCGTTTTCTTGTCATGCCATGTTTAAGTTGCTAGTCGTCGCTTCACTAGGGCTCAGCTCAGTAGCTTGACTGGCCACTTGGGCATTCCAGTGACTGTAGGGTACGCAGGTGATGCGCACAGTGAAATCAATGCCTTTATATCTGCAGAAACGAGTGAAATAAGACGCCGCAGACAGTAAGAACATGACAGCAATCACACAACACGGCCCCAAACAGGATAATATTTATCGTCGATTTACTGAAAGGTTTCCTGTTTGTTAATTATTTGTGATCAGTTCATGTTTGTTTGCTTCTTGCGCGGATTCGGTCGCCGGCTGAACAGCTAGGTCTTTCGTGCTCAGTCTGTAATCGAAACTGACAGACGACCAGCCTGGCACAAAATCATTTCCTGAAAATGATGTATCAAGTGTGACATAAACATGAAGGGCCTAGGTCGGTTGGCCTCCGGGTATGACTTACCTTGACCTCTGTTTCGGTTGCATTGTCAAGTATTGTCTTAAATTGAGAGTCTTGTTCCAAAAGTTTTACAACTTCTTCGAGGTAATTTCTGTACTCCAAACCCAATGTCTGCAAATAATACAAAACACTTCATCACAAACTATGAGAGTTTGGTAGCATACGGCTGAAACTGAACATGAAACAGCATAGCAACAGTACAGTACATGGGCCAGGTTGTTGAGTTATCAGTGTCTGAGCACTGGGCACTGCACGACAATAATGCGACAGAGAATAGTGTTGTCCACATGTCTACAGCTGCTTCAAGGATAGCGGGATGCTCTGAAAATAGCATCTGTCATGGTAGTTCATATAAGCATGCTACAGCGTATTTTTAACGCTATCTGGCCAACAAATAAGGTGTGACATGCGTACGTGCATAACCCCCACTCAGCATTTCGTTGGGTCAGGCATTGCCCATACGATGAGCCCATGGACATTTCGGACTAGTTTCAGTGTGCACATAGGTATGTAAGGAGCCGTCCATAATTTCCGTTACGCATTGTTTGTCATTCTCAGTCATTTCCTTGGTTACGCACTGGTTGTGCTGAGTGAAAAACCCTCCGCTGGTTATGCTAAGTTAAGCGTAACATCCTAAAGTATGTAACGTCCGTTTGACCTCTAATCGAGCTAAAGGTGCGAAACGGGGGCGGGCGTGTTGATTGTCATAAGCGGAAGCCAACAGCATCCGGCTTTATCGCTTTAAGACATTTTCGCCCCTCTCCTTGTTACGCTTTGGTTACGTCTCATCAAACCGTGCAAGGCAGTGAGGCAAGTTATGAACACCCGGTAACCTTTAGCCGGATTAACTGCGTGACTGACGACTTACAGGCCAAAGCATCAATAACATAGTGCGGCGACAACTTTAGAACTATAACTTACTTCTGAATTCATATTGATGTCTTCTTCTTCGTCGGAATGCTGTTTAGGATTTGATTCACGTCTTGGAGGAGGAGCGAACACGCCAAAAATCAACGCCAGAAGACACGCAAAAAGCAGCCAATGATTTTCCATGTTGGGCTGTAACAGAAAATGATGCATTGCTTTTCACATAATTTGACACAGAAAACCACTCCAGTTCACACAGAATCCCATTAGTACATGCTATAAGATAACTAATATACCAAAAACACAGATATATACTATAGATATGTAGCACAGATAATTATGATGCAAAAACACAGCCCACAGGAACCCATTAGCTGTCTACATGAATTTTGTCATAACAAGGTGAATAAAGCTGGATGAGAAATGCATGACATCAGTTGCCTGTTGTGTCCTTGTTCTGTCTGCATTATCCTAACATAAATTCATGTACATCAATTGTGCCTGTTTGTAACATCAATCTTATCTCATACTTCACTCTGTTGTTTTAAAAGGCATGTCTGGTACTCAAAGCACACAAACCCTATCAGCATAGCCAAGGGAAGAAGGTAGCAGAAGGCTGCCTGGCATTCCAGGGTTCCAGGTCATAAGAGGTTCACAAACAAATAGGAACAAAGGCAAGACTACAATAAAGACATTGACAGTGCATAGCAGGGATATACAGTTAACACAACAGTAACCAATATATCTGTTGTTCCAAAGGTCAAATGTCTGGAATGATAGGCCATTAAGCTGAGGGCAATACATGGTTCTAAGTCCCATCATACTCTACCATGCATCCCTGACACCCTACCTTAGCAAACCCTGAATTATGAGATCAGGTAGAATTGTTGTCCTCACCTGATTGAGATCAATCAAATGATAAGAGTAGGACACACTTGAGACATACTGGTACCATCTTCTGGGAGCAAACCTCTGGGTTGCACATGATGTGATACAAGGCTGACTGTGGCACACATCCTCATCATGTACCATGGCTTTAGACTACTGGGTACAGATGTAAAATATTTTACCCAGATCAACCTAAAACAATTGTTAGGGAAAAATTTACCCAAAGACCTGTTTTAGAGAACCTTAGCTTTTCTTGGCCATACTGACTTGTCCTTAAACTTTAAATGCTTATTCTAGGAAGATCCCTGCAATTTTGAGCCAATGCCATGCAGTGCTTGATGGATGAACTCTGAATCATTGTGGGAGCCTAATCCATTGCAATGTGTATAATTTTGGCAAAACTCTAAGGTATTATTATACTACAATGTTGATTCTAACTACTGCTCCTTCCTCCCTCCCCACATCAACCAGCCTTTCATGAAGCTGCTGCTAGGATACCACCATTGGCTATCCTTCTGAAGGGTGAATCTGAAGACAGGTGTTCTAACCAACTGAGCTACCAGGATGGACAATGAAAATGTTTGCAATTACAGACAAGTGTGAATATGATGTGCTACAGGCAAGTCGATTCCATACATTAATAGCCTGTGTACACACATGCACAGCAAAATGCATATTTGTCTGGAGTTTGACAACATCAGCCATGGAATAAAAGTATGGATACTAAGGAAAGCTTGAAGGAGTGCGTCCATTATATTTCTGTGAACAGATTTATTATTGGCTAACATTCTATGTTAGTTTGCATCACTATGAATACAAGAAAACAGGCAAGGTGAGAAAAAATACTTACATCCTGGAACCATCACAAATTGTTCTCCACTGTAGGATGTGAGCGCCATCACACTGTGCCAATTTCTGTGTTGTGCTCGTTTTTCCATGGCATGTTGTGCACAAATGGATACAGGATAAGATTCAATCACGCGAAGTGAGGAGGCTTACGGACCATATGTTTCTCACAAGCCCCGGCGTAATCGTGGAAATAACCGAAGACGGCAGCAATACCCACCATAATGAAGCCAGAATAGGTCAATAAATGAAAAATAGCAAGACCAATCAAAACGAGAGAAACGCCAAGCGTATCCCCGTCGCCACTACCTACCTGAGTGGTCACCTCTCTTGGGCCGCAGCGACGGAACGCGCCTACCGACTAAATGCTACACGCGTGAATGTCATTGCAGCGTGAGCAGTGCCTCGTCAACATACCAGCTGATCGCAGCATTCTGATGCCATATAAAGTAATACTTCACAAGAAACGACATATAACGTAAAAATATTGAAATAATTTGAAAAATTAGAGAGAAAATTTACGAAAGCATTTATTTCTTTTAAAAGAAAATATTGTTATTGATTTGTAGTATGATAGCTAAAAAAGAGCTATTTTTGCCAATTATTAGACAAATAGAATAAAGTTCAATCATTCTTACAAAAATAATTGTCTACGACTAGCAAGTATTGTACCCCAAATGTTAGACATAGTTGACGCAAGAGGGTCATTCATAACGCACTGGTAGTCAAAACAGCATTTTACACTCCGCAACGCACATTGCGATGGGCGTAATCCGTGATTGCTGTGCTGGGTTATGGTGCATCTATTCAAAGGTATATCCCAAGTGAACAGGTCGGTGTGCCGTAAGTGCTGAATGGAGGTGCGGCCAGCTTTGTTGCTCGTCGTATCGTTTCTTATATCTTCCAAGAAGTGTGGTTGTTGGCAAGGCGCAGAGTACCGCTACGAGATTGCCGTTTTTTGAAGCATCTGGAGTACCTACATAGATCTGCTCTTGGATCGGCGCCCTACTTCCGGTGAGTCTATCGAATATGGGGCGTTGTAAGTGTCTTGTTCAATCTTTGCATTCTCAACGATGTAAAATCAATTCGTGAAAGCAAAAGACAAGCTGGTTTGTACTGTGAAATGGGTGGAAATGATTTCAGGTTTGTTTATGTGTTACCTGAATGTTACTCAAGCAGCATGACATAATATTTGACTTATGTGATTATCAGATAGGTTCTTGTTTAACTTTTCCAAACTTTGTGGACTTGAAGTGGTTTTCATGGTGAAAATGACATGCATGAAGGCTGTGATGGTGACAGCCTTGAGTTCCTCAACCATATTCAGAACAAAGCACACCTGGTAGGTGGTTGTCCTCAAAGCATTCCAATATATGCTATTCACTCTTCAGTGACTTAATGAGATAGCTCCTGGCCACTCATCTGCAGTATTGCTTCTAGGTTTGGGGGACTGGCCATCCTCATCATATCCATGTTCTCAAGTGAGCTTAAAATGATGGACCAAGAAGGTTGAGGGACTGGGGGACTGTGGCTAAAAATCAAGACTCTGCCCTAGATCTCTTATTGGTGCATGGTACACTGTTGTGAGTATTTTTTCTTCAGGTGCAGAAACATTTAACAGGAATAGTGGTATTGATTTAGATCACCTGCTTGTATAGACTCCTGCCCCTGCAGGCTCCCAAAGTAGGAGCCACAATCACAGGCTTTTCCATAGCATGGCTCAGACCTAGGAAAGTAGGAAGTTTAATGATTAGCTGCATTGGCGAACAAATATCATGGCTTAATCTGTTGTCATCTCCCTAAACCTTTGCTCATTCCAGTCCTGTTCTGCATTTGCACTGAGGGCTAAGCTCCTTTTTATTGACCTCCAATCTATCTACATCTTTGTTGTTTCTTTCTTTCCATGACAGGAAATATGCATGATGCATGCAAACTGCATTTGTGAGCTTAGGAGCACTGAGTTGCAATTGTTCTCTTTTTACATTATGATATGTGTTGACAAATGATGTTTTGGGAATTAGCTCTGTTACTGTGACTATAAAAATGTGATATTCTCTTAATTGCTGCAAAGTTTGCTTATTTGCTCTTTTTCGTCAGAGGTTTGTGGCATTAGTACCCTGATGTAAGAGTTCTTATTCATTTGTATGGTCATAATCATTGTGAATTTATAAAAAAAAAACACAGCAAATCATGTTGGAAAGTGAGTCAAATCATAAGAAATGGTTTTGGATATTTTGACCTATGGGCATATGTAGCACTAAATATATTTCAGTAATATGTTCTGGACCTGATTTTTCCAACCTAAAATTTTACACAGCATGATAGGCTATCTTAGTTGCAATTTTGATTGAACCCACAGTCTTTGGGCTGGAGGATAATTTTGTGTTCAATCAGCTTTGTGATGCACATAAAATGCAGTGTTTTATGCACTGCAGTAAAATGCACATAAAATGCAACTGATTAGTGATTGATAGCTGTTAAGTGAAAAGTATCCCAAAAATATCCTGCTTATTCAGGCAGGAGGTCTGTAACTCAGAGATGGCCTTACATGCTCTTCTCATCCAGCCTATTTTGTAGAGGTACAGAACAGTATCTGTTTGGTGCATGATTGGACAGTGTCATCCGATGGGAATACAGGGTCTGCATTATTGTCCTGGAATGGAGGCGTAGCAGTCTTTGCTGAGGCAGCAATGTGATGAGGACTTCACCTAGGAGGAAACTTAAGTTGGCTGGAGTCACCTTCTTGTCAATACCCCTTGTATTGCTTAGCAGTCTTGTTTTGCATTTGGCAATTTTTTTGACACTGTGGAATCCAATTTGAATGCATTGAGGGACTATTTTTGTGGTTTTGAAGCCCTGTGGGCAGCTTAATTTAAAAAACAATGAGGAACTTGGCCACATGAGCGCTTGTAGTGATAGCCTTATTCCTCTGAGTAAAACCAGGAAAATTGAAATATAGTTGGGTTGGTATTTTGGCAGCATACCTTTTTCAAACAATAGTGGAAGCTTTTTACCACTTTGACTTCTGCTATTGTTTTGATAAAGGCATGTTGCTGAAATATCAACCCATCTTCATCTCCATTCTATCGGTTTTTCGCCCATGAATAAGGCTACCACTTCTGTCTTATCTATGTGAAGAATGTTCCTCGCTAATGCACTGCACAACTTATGGGGGTCCTGACAACACCAGGGCAGGGTGTCATGGTCTCAGAAGCTCACCCTTGGGTATGCCACGGCGCTAAGCTCACTGAGGACCTTGAGTCATTAAAATTGACATTGAAACCCGCAAAGGGACGTGATTGGAGCCCACTCGGTCATGTCGGCTGCCACAAATAGAATGGGAGTAGAACAAGGAAGTGGACAAAAATGCAACCGCAACTAGAGTAAGGTCGCAGCCGCCCGGTGTGGCGGCCAGATAAGATAGCGTGGCAGCGGGCGTCCGTGCTCGCGTGCGGTCCGCCGCAGGTCGTCCGTTCACTCAGCGGCGCGTGCCACGGCCTGCTGCAGGCGGCGCAGCATGCGGTGCTGCCCGCTGGCGACCCGCCCCCTCCGTCTGACCGAGCGCCCCCGCTGACCACCAGCCGTCGGTGCCGTTTGCTCCGTGTCTGGTCGTGCGGGCGTTGTCAATAGTCGTCTGGCTGTGTACCGTCGCATGCGGCCGCGGGGGGAGGGGGGAGGGGAGGGTCAGGGACGTGGCGATGTGTCACGCAGGTGCTCGCCGTCGTCAGTATCGGGTTCGGCCGCCGGCTCGTCACGGCCGGCGAGTCGGCGTTCCGCCCTCTGCGCAGCTTGTGACGACGCTCTGACGTGTGCTTAGTCATGGCGTTGATGTTAACGACGACTGGCGTCATTACCTTGCTTCGGTCAGCTTCCTTGTACGGGACGTTAGCCAGTGATGATAATGTAAATTGGCATGAAAGGAAAATCCCTCATCTGATGACACAGCAACGGTGATCAGAACAATAACGTTATAGGCCTGTACCAGCTTTGTGTACTGTGGGAGTAGTAAACAAAGCTGGTTCTACAGAGCGTGGTTCAGATTAAGTTGGGGGAAGAACAATGCTGAGGCCGGTGCCTTTGCTGATGCGACCCTTTCCCCGTGCGTGGGTGCAGAGCAGCCCGTTTCTCCAGTATGCTCAGTCCACTCAGTCCTTGCGGCCCGCTCAATGCGACTGCTCAGCCTCACAGGGCGCCGGCGGGCGTGCCACTGCGCACACTGTGGCTGCAGTGGGCAGTGCAGCGAGGCTGACTGCCAGCCGCCTGCACCGCACACACCAGCCGAGAACAGTGCATGCGCTCGCACGCGATCCGTGCTCTCCGGGACAAATAGTAATACCGGATGGAATGTGCCGCAGTAGTGACGCATGTAGAGCTCCAGAGGCGCGCCCAGGGAGGGGGAGTGGAGGAAGATGACGTCTGGCATTCGCGAAGGGTGTGGGCTGGGCAGCGTGTTGTCGCTCCTCTGGCATCGATGGTGACGCGCCAGCACTAACACAGCTTGCGTCGTATTCCATTCAGCTCAGTGCCGGTTATAGTGGCGCAGCCAGGCGTCTGGCATCGATGGTGATGCGCCAGCACTAACACAGCTTGTGTCGTATTCCATTCAGCTCAGTGCCGGTTATAGTGGCGCAGCCAGGAATTTGCTCAGGAGAGGGCCAACTTGCGTCATAGGGGCTCTTTCAGCCAAGGTTGCTCCTGTTCGTCACTCCTAAATGTCGCTTAGGGCTCTTGGTTTTTATTCGGGGGCTGTTTGGTGTTAGTTTTGAAAGATATTATTTTTGGCCGGTTGTCATGTCATTTACTCGTCTCATTAGCAGTATAGCGCAAAAGTATTGTAATTGAGCAGAAAATAGCCTCGGAAGCCGTTGCTTTCATACCCCCCCTCCCCCCGTTCCCCCTCTTAAACACCTATTCTTAAGCATTGGGAACCCTTTCTTGGATGTTTTAGAAGCCCCGTGTCGTACATGGCCAAACAGTTCTGGGGCGTGCAGTCGCAGGGGAGCCCCTGTCACCTTCAGTGGGGGAGAAGGGGGGAGGGCAGGGGCGCCAAAAGCCTCCCCTTGGCTACGCCACTGGCCGGTTGGATGGGCTGTAGCGCGCCCTGTCCTGCTGGTCCAGGCACCTCTCCACCACCTGTACCGTGCGTGTGCGTGCCCGCTGGGACAACCGCACTCAACACATCCCAGTGGAATGAGAGATCTTGGCCGAAAACGCGACCACAATTGCAGCGTCCTGTCTGGATAGCGGAGATATGGCCGCGATATCCAGATGCTGCCCTCGCTCCCGGCGCCAGGCGCGAGTGGGCACGCTCTTCCGGCGCGCCGCATCCCGCCCGTCCTACAATCGGCGCCGCGGCCGCCGGCGTGCCACAAACGGCGCGCCGGCCGCCGGCCACGGCGTGTGCCGATTCCGCGCGCCGGCTTCGTCCCCGACACTCCCGCTGCACTTTCACCGGCGCGGCGTCGGCGCCGGCCGAGGCGGCGGCCGGCGCGCGTGTCGCGCGCGCCGGTCGGACCGGCACACTCGGTCGGGGCGGGCGTGGCGGCGGCTCTGAGCGGCATCGCGAGCCGCCCCGCCGCGCCGTGCGATAGTACCGCGCTCGTGCTCGCCAGGCGGGGTCGGCGTGCTCGTGGGCAGCTCGGCAGGTGGACGGCCCCCGGGCTGCAGCACCGTCCCGCCGCTGCCGGAGATGCCCGGCAGGCGGGCGGTGGTCTGTGGGATCGGATACCTGCAGACATGACACCGGAGTGAAAGTGTGCGGGTGGCCGGGAGCCTTCTGTTGCGGGTGGCGAGCGCTGGCTGCTGAGTCAGCTGGGGATGTCCTGACATTTGGCGGCGCGACGAAGGTAAGGCAATCGGGGAAGGGGTGACGCAGCTCTCTGAATGCCTATGGTTGAGGGGTGCGTGTATCGCTGAGTGAGTGAGTCATGCGCCGGTGGAAAAAACACTACCACGCCTCGATATGCTGATTCTTCAAGCAGGTAAGCAGCGGATGTTTCTTTCCCCGGCGAAGTGACGCCTGTTCCGCCATGCTTTAAGGATATCGGTGCTATTGACGCGTAAAAAGGGAATCAATGGATGGCTGGCATGGTATGAGGTAAAGCTCTGCACCGTGGTGGAGCCCTGCCGCGCTGCAGGTGGTCGGGCTGATGACTCCGGGTAAGCGAGGCTAATCCAGTAGCCGCGCTGGATTCCGTCTGGGGCTGCCGGTTCTGGTCCTTGTATCAGGCGTGGTGCACAAGTGCTTGAAATATCCGCTCCAGTTATCGACTTACGTCGTCTTTGTAATGGCATACCAATAGCGCCTGGCATTGCTTTGCTGTGCATCGTCGCAACACGTTTGTTATTTGCATGGCCATACTTGGAATTGTCCGAGGCCACGCCCCAGCCAAGATAGAGACCAGGAATGGGAACGCTGGCCTCGAGCGGGGCCGAGACATCAGAACAGGAATGCGTCATTGGATAGGATGAATAAGTTAGCGATGCGGGCCGTCGGGTGCGCCTATCGCCGGTGATGTAACGTCCGGCCGGCGGAGCCCGGTCAGCCCAGAGGTTATGAGCGGCGGCAGGTCAAACAGCACGCGGCTGGTGCGCGGTCGAGGCGTGCGGCGCGCGTGTTCCGGACCGGCCGCATGCCGCAGAGTGCCTCCTCAGTCAGCGACTGGTGCTTGATGCACTGATTAGCACCGACATGCACTGATTAGCAACTGGCCGTACCAGCGCAATCACAGAGCCTGAAACTCAGTCCATACGTGCGGATTTTGCACGCCGTCGACCATGATATCAGCCTTATGAATGTGGTTTGAGCTGACCACTGGCCTCCTGTGCCACCTGGTGTGGGAGGTGGCGGTGCCTCCCGCACCATCACCCCGATCCCTGCTGGCCTCCCGTGCCGCCTGGTGTAGGAGGTCGTGGTGCATCCCGCTCCTCCGCCCCGATCCCTGCCGGCCTCCTGTGCTGCCTGGTGTGGGAGGCGGCGGTGCATCCCGCTCCTCCGCCCCGATCCCTGCCGGCCTTGTGCTGCGCTCAGCCTGCACCTCTCCCCCTGTTGCTAGGCTGGCCCGTAAGTCCCACGTGATTCGAGACACGCTGGCTGAAGAACAACAACTCACACTAGCGCAGCGCGCTAAGCATTTTCCGTCGCTGGCTGACCTCAATAGACAGTCGTGCTTCGCTATTAGTTGCGTCGCTTGTCGAAGTCGCAGTGCCCAGAGCTCCTGGTTCCGTCACGGCATTGGTCAGTGTGTACCGTGGCCGTATTGCTTTATGCTTTACGACCGTGTGTAATGACGATTCTTGCGGCTGGTGAGGTTCTTCCATCCCGATGTTGTTTTGCGGTGTAGCTACTCTGCTCCCGAGTGTCTCTCCTCGTCCTGCCGTCCCCTCGCATCACTTTGGTTCATGTTCGTGGAGCTTGACCCCCGCTCGCTCCTTGAACCCCGCTCTGGACGTTTGGTTCTCGCCGGCGTCTGCGCGGCCCGCCTCTCGCGCTGGCCGGGGCAGCCATCGGCAGCGCTGCTTCTGGTCCCGTGTGAACACCCCCGCCGCCGGCTCTGTCTGGGAAAACGAACCGGAAAACGCCCGGCCGCGCGCCGTCATTCTCCTCGTGCCACCGGCGGAGACACGGCCACGCTCTCTGAGGCTCACTACACCGTACAAGCGTTCTTCGGACGGTCACTCCTGGACGCGGCCTCTTCTGTGCGCGTGGAGAGGGCAGTGCGGCTGGCTCCGTAGGCAGTGAGTACCGGGTTGTGAATACCCCGCGCTGGGCTCGCCGCGCCAGCGCTTGCCCGTCCCCTGCACCTCCCCCCCCCCCGCAGCTCGGGAGTCGAGCCCGGATGCCGGCCGGTCGTGACGGTTCGGTCCGCCTCGCGCTACATTCAGTTGCGCCGCCCCAGGAGCGGCCGGCGAGTCACGGACGGGCGGGCGGGGGAGGGAGAGTACCGTGTGTAGACGGGGATTTTATGTCCCTTATGGCCTGGCCGGTCCCGCGCTGAATGAGCTGGTTAGTGTCCCGACGAATCCCAGACTTTCGCCGGCCAGCAGCCTTGAAATGCGAGTTGAGAGGAGGTGACCTCGTCTCCAGCGCAGTCGACTCGTCGTGGCGTTATTATTTGTTTCCACGTACCGGCCGCCCGGATCGTGTCCCTGACGATCCTCGGCCCGCTGCACGAACCGGGCGTAACGTCGAACGGTGTGTTTGTCGAGACGTGCGTGTCTGGCAGATTGTCTGGAAGGCGTCGGCACGTGTTTGCTCGTCTCTCCATGGCGGGTGGATGTGTTAGCAATGAGAAGTGATGAAACTCTACGGCTATTGTTTGAGGATGCTGCACGCCATCGATTCTGAGCGTTGTTTTTGGTTCACGCTTGTGTGTTTGCGTGCGACTTTCTCCGGCTGCCTGCACGATGTCCCAAAACAGCTGTCGCAGATGTGTTTTGCGGCGCCTTGATCGCCTTTTGGAGCTGGATGGCGGAGTTTGCGATCAATTTTACTTAAAGGGGCACAGGAAATCTTTGCAGTGTCTCGGCACATTCAGTCTTGGTACGCGCTGCTATACCGCTGCAGCTCTTCAGTTTGTTCGTGTTATTAATGTCAGCTGGAGATGTTGTTACGGTGGCTGTGGCATGACCCAGGCCTCCACCGCCTCAACCACAAACGGGCGCTGTGAGCGCTGACGAGCTGGGGAGCACTATATCCTCATTGCCACCCTCATGGGAGCATCTCATAGGAGCACCACACTTATCATCGTCACACGCGCGTCAGACGCGTGATGCCGACCTGGGGCTGATGCTGTAGCGTAGCTGCTGGTGTGACACAACCTTGACGAACACCCCCTCGTCCGCAGGAGGACCATGCGCCTGCACAGTTGAGGCGGCGGCGCGGCCGGCGAGGCGGCCATGACGCCGCCGGAGGAGGTGTCCGAGGAGCCGGCGGAGCGCGAGGCCCGAGAGCGCTCCGCCATCGTGGCCAAGTACGACATCGGCCACGAGGACGGCGCCCAGATCGACCCCTGGGAGGACCCCAAGTTCGAGATCTACCACGTCACCGACCGCTACGGTTTCATACAGTACGTGTTGGAGCGTGCAGCCGCGTGCCCGCCTGTCTCCTGCGGCTGTGAGGGGCGGGATAACCAGATGCCGGAAGCGATGGCCCACATGATACGGTTTGGTCCTAATTTACGTGCACCGTTGATTAGATCCAGTTTTTACGTGCACAAAGGCGATAGGCCCGAGTTGAGACCTGTTCCCAAAAAGGTAGACCGCCCGCCGTTTGTTGAAAGCTTGATTTTGATCGACGGGCTGTGGGTTTTTTGCTTTGTAGTCAATCTAGCATCGCATGTTTTGTGTGGCCTATCCATTGTTACTTCCAGTTTCACATATGTGTGTCGTGTGCGTAATTGAGCCGAATCTTCTATCCAGGTGCCGATTGGAAATGGCCCGTGTTCCGTGTCGTCCCGCTTTCCTCCATTGATCAGAGCCTCGGACGAGTTTATGAATATTCGGCGTCTTGCCACCTGCATAATTAACGGCATTTTTCACGCTCGCCTGGCTCGCTGCATTAAAGCCATAACTCGTTTCGCCGTTTTTATCTGTGCGAGGAGGCTAGACGATAATTTTGCTTGAAGCAGTGCTATTTTCTATGCGCCGGCTCGCTTTAGAAGGCGTTCCGATGTGTTGCCGGGGAGATTTTGCGCGGAACTATTTCTCCGTTCATGCATGAGCGTGAAACCCCTCACCGATGCGAGAAAGCTGCGCCGGTTGTCTCGAAGTTTTGTGCCGTGTGAAAGCTTGTCTGCAGTAGGCAAATGTGGTAAGTCACTGAGATCAGCCGAATTTCGCTTTCTCGCCTCCACCCCCTCCCCCGCCCCCTCCCCCGCCCCGCCTCGCAGTTATGCAAGCATATTCTAGGCTTGTCGCAGCTCTTGAAGGTACCTTCCGTTTCGGCGGTCCGTAGAACAATGACTGACCAGATGGTTCATTTCTTGTTTTGCTGTCCAATATCCGCTGAACTTAGGGGAGAGAATAATGCTCTCATCCGCTTGTCATCAGTGCTCATCCTTATCCCATCCTGCCCCTTCGTGTCGCAGTGACGACCGTCTGCCGGCGACGCGGTCCGTGCTGGAGCGCAAGCAGCAGGCGCTGGAGCTGTCGCGGGAGAAGAAGTGGCTGGACATGCTGGCCAAGCTGGAGCGCTCGGGCCGCGACCACAAGCGCCTCGACAAGTTCCGCTCGCGCGCCTACAAGGGCATCCCGGATAAGCTACGCGGCAAGGTGTGGGCGCACCTGCTGCGCGTCGATGAGGAGAAGCAGCAGCACCCCGGCACCTACCAGGTGAGTGCGGCGGCGCGGGAAGGGGGCTAGGGGGTGGGGACACGGCCCAGGGTCGACACGCGGCCGTGGCACAGTGGCCGCGTTCGTTGTGGTCGGGCGGCTGTCGCGTTGACATGGTGTGGGGGCTTACCGCAGCCTTCCTGTGGCGCGCGGTGTAATACTCCAGTGATCATACGCTGATCGATCCGCTTAGAATAACTGATGCGGGACGCTCATGCAAATCCATCGGGCTTTGCGGGATTGCGTGGCCCGGTGGAACGCTGCGTACGTTTCTGCACGTAGCGTCCTGGCGAAGCGTCGGGTGAGCGGAACAATCTTGGAATGCGCACGGTTGTGGCGAGTCACCCTGTTCTCCACCATTGGCGTCTTTCACCTGTTGGCTGAAGTCGTCCACCTGCCCGCTATCAGGACTGATGACATAGGTACCACCAGTGCAGTTCACCTTCTCGTCACCAGTGTAGTCCACCCTACCGCCACCAGTGTAGTCTACCTGGCGCTGGCCACCAGTGTAGTCCACCCTCCCGCCACCAGTGTAGTCTACCCTCCCGCCACCAGTGTCGTCCACCTCCCCGTCACCAGTGCAGTCCACCTCCTCGCCACCAGTGTAGTCCACGTCTCCCCATCAGCGTCTGCTCCCTCCCGGCTGGAGTGTCGGTCTGCCCGTCGCCAGCGCCGCCCTCTCACGGCCGCGTGTGTCGCAGGAGATGAGGGCGCTGGCTCGTCAGTGGTCGCCCGAAGTGCGGCAGATCGACCTGGATGTCAACCGCACCTACCGCGACCACATCATGTTCCGCAAGCGCTACGACCTCCAGCAGCAGGCGCTCTTCCACGTGCTCGGTGAGTGAAGGCGCCGGCCCTATCCGTCTGAACCACAGTCAGGGTGCCCTGTGTGTGCGTGTGGTGGTATGGCGGGGGGAGGGGACGTGAGGGACCGGTGACCGTCTGCTCCCCACCGCGCTCAGCCTTGCCCTGTCAGCCACCTCTTGGTGAGGAGATTTGCTCCGCCAGTTCATCGCCAGGCCGGCGAAGCGTGGGCCACGACATGCCGAAATGGCGGCCGGCAGGTTTCAGAGAGGCCTGTCGCTCCCTTTCGTCTGGCCGCGTTTGACCCCGTCTGTGTGTGTGTTTGCTGCCTGGGAGGTCTGCTATGTTTAGCACGTCACATCTGAGCGCGTCTCGCCCGGCGGCTGACGCGGCCCGGCGCCCGTTCCAGCGGCGTACTCGATGTACAACTCGGAGCTGGGCTACTGCCAGGGCATGTCGCAGATCGCCGCCCTCCTGCTCATGTACATGAATGAGGAAGACGCGTTCTGGGCGCTCTCCGTGCTCATGACGGGCAACCTGTATCGGATGCATGGTGAGGACCCCCCACGTGCAGCTCCTGTGGTGGGCTTGGACCCGACGGTAGTGACGTGGTTCGTAGAGTGGCCAGAAGCGAGGATAATGTTTTATTTTGGCAATGGCAGGGTGATGTCACCGTATGACTCACCGCGTCGAAACAAGCATCCGGTTTCCAACGTAGGAGGATTAAGGAGCTGGCGGGCTTGAAGACTCCCCACATAGCGCTTTGACGGACACGTGATGTCGGTCCTTTCATTCAAAGCGATATGATTGGTGATGTATCGTTTGTCTTGTTGGCCTTTTGTTAATCGTGTTATGCTCATGATTGTGTTGTTTCCATCTTTATAATTTCATTATTCATGCTTATAAGTAATGCTGCCTTATTTCGTTAACGACAAACTGTGTGCATGAACGTTTTTGACTGGGCGGGATCGGGCTGTTTGCTCCAGTGCCCTGTTGCATGTTTGTGTCCCTGTTGAAACTGCTGACAAATTGCGACAGCGGCGTGCGTGTCGCGTGTCGCGGTTGCGTCGGGTCATTCGCTGAAGTGGCTGCGCTGAGTCTGCTAACGAATCCGTTGCGTGCAGGTCTGTTTATCCATGGCTTCCCAAAGCTGTTAAGGCTGCAAGCGCATCACGACAAGATCATGAAGAAGTACCTGCCCAAGTTGAAAAAACACATGGAAAAGAACGGCATCGACACGGGTATCTATACACTCAAATGGTTCTTCCAGTGCTTCTTGGATCGGGTGAGTGCGTATACAGGCATGGCCATGTCTTGCGCTTGACTCTGCGGCGAGCGTTTTCCGTAATAAAGACGAACACGCGCCCTCACACCAGACCTACATTTCGTAGCACATGCAGCTGTGAATGAGCATTCACTGTCGTGCGCGCATTCATTACGGGCGGGTCTCTTGCACTGGACTTTTGATAACTTTTACGCGCCGTTCTCAGTGAGACTAGTTTTGGGTAAGCTGCGTGCTCCGTGGCTCCTTTCCACACGCCGCGCAACTTACTGTGTGTCTTGTCTGACTCGGCAAAAGAATTATGTTTCTGTCGGCCGGTGGTCGACCACCGGCTCTACTGAACCTCGGCTCACACTCGGTTTCACGACTGCGACACTGAAACGCCGGCCGTCGGCGCTGGCCGTCACCCGTGCGCAGGGTCATGCCGCGCGTCTTCGGTGGTGGCGGGACTTTGACCTCGTGCGCTCGCTCGCCGCCAGGTGCCGTTCACGCTGGCGCTGCGGCTGTGGGACGCCTACCTGCTGGACGGCGAGCCGATCCTGGTGGCCGGCGCTTACATGATCCTGAAGCTGCACAAGAAGACGCTGATGCGCCTGCCCATGGAGGAGATCCTCGACTTCCTGCAGGTGACGGCCGCCGCCGCGGACCGACGGCAGGGACTGGGGCTGGGGCTGGAGCTGGACTGGGACTGGTACTGGGGCTGGGGGCTGGGACCATCGGACGGACCGCAGGTGGCGCCGGAGTGGGACGTGCAACTGCCACTTATGGGGATTAACCGTGGCCGGCACTTACCAGAATTGGCCGGCTTGTCCCGCGGACTAATGGGGTCTGTGTTCGTGTTTGTTAGCTCCACGGCGGCGAATGCGTCACCGGTGTCATGCGGGCGCCCTGTGCCAGCCGCGGGTCAGACAGGCTGTGGTCTGTGGTGATGAACCGACGTGATGACGCCGTGTACGATGCCCGGCTCCGACCATGTAGCCTGTGGTCTTTATAGTCGTTACCATTGTGGCTTGATGACATCGAGGTCTAAAGCAGAGGTGATCTTCCAGCGGGCTGAAAGCTTATTTTTACTGCTGTCTGATTTTTACGCCGTTTTAACACAAAATCAAAATATTTACATTTTTCACTACATTTTGATTGGTTGTGGCTATTGGCTAAGTTGTAGGAGACGTTTCTTTTCAGTCAAGGAACCAATGGCAGCATACTAATAACACAGAAATATGCTCCAGTTATGTCGTTTGTTTGCCACAAGTGTTAGGCCTTGCACTCGGTGACAGTGGCTGTTGGCCATACCTAGGCATCGTGCATCATGGCCTTTACAAGGGGTTGAAGTCAAAATGTGTGTAGTCCCATTCACAGACATGGATTCATCTCGCTGCAGGATGTCTGTGTGTATATCATGCGCATAGAGATGAGCATTATTACGTTTGGCTGGCGTCCCACTGGTGCGCAAGAGTAGTAAAGCTGATGGAGTGCAATGGTGATGTGTGTTTTATGATGTCAGGCCGTCTGAAATGCACACTTGTGATCTATTTGTGATTTATTCATGTCGTTTGAAATTGGATATATGCGCCACCACTGTGATGTAGCTGCATTGTACGTAGCGTGCCAGGTTTTACCACGTTTATTTCTCGTGTTATTGACAGTGAGTGTATCCCATGTCATGCAGTTTTGTCAGGTTCATACAACCGCCACTTGCGTGGTTTTCGGCCAATTAGCAATGTCAGTATCTTCACTCTGGAACCTGGATCAAACCAATATTGTATTAATGTTTGTGGTTAAGCTATTCTTTCATTCCATTTCCCATACAGGAATGTTCTTGCACTCACAGCATTTGAGTTTTGCGCCGTTTCTGTCAGTTGTTGCCACCGGAGTTTCTCCTGGCCCCGGCCTAAAATTGAGCCTGGGCCTAAACCTGACCTTGAGCGTTCCTCGGCCCGTGTTATCTCTCTGCACTCATCCTGGCTCACCTCGCCTGACCTGACCCGCGCGCAGGTGCGCCTGGAGCGGGACTTCCAGTTCGACGACGACACTGCCATCCAGGAGATGGAGCGTTGTCTGGACGAGCTGCGCGCCGGCAAGCTGGACCGGCCGGGCGCGCCGTCCGACCGTGAGCTGCCGCAGCGGCCGCCGGGCCGGCCGGCGCTCTGGCCGCCGCCGCGGCAGCCGGACGGCGTGGCCGGCTCGCCCGAGCGGCGCCGGCCGCCGCCCGAGCCGGCCGACAAGCTGGCCGACGGCTGGCAGCACTCGCTCGGCCGCGACGAGCGGGGCGACGAGCCGCGCCCGGCCGACGGCCGGGACCAGGGGGCGGACGGCCGCGAGCGCTCGGTCGACGGCGGCGTGCAGCGGCGCAGGGAGCGGGCCGCCGATCAAGGTGGGTGAGACATGCAGCGGTCCGTGGCCCGGTGATGGCGCCGCTGTCGGCGTGTCCTGGTGGACCGGGTGGAGTGGTGGACCGCCAGCAGAACGCGCCGTGGACGTGTCTGTTGAAAATGACGGCCGAACCGTATGGTCTGAGGTCAAATGGTCACGAACGTTTTTGAGGATATCATTTTCATGGGAATTTATGGGCATTCACGACAGAAGCCTCGCCGGGAAAGGATGCACCACGAGCGTTGCGGGTCGTGGTCCAGGCGCGTTAAAGGCAACAGCACATGCTAGCGCGTCGGGTGCTGGTCCGAAGGCCAGTGACTCGACACTGTCTTCTCAAACGCTGGGTGTTGGAGAGCAAGCGAGTGGTGGCGACAGCTGACGCCTTGACAGCCGACAGTTGACCACAGAGAAGCGGCGGGCATGTCGAGTCACCCCCTCAAAGTGTGTGTGCCGAGCCCTGAGCGGCGCCGGCAGCTTGTTTGCCCGCTGTAACAACCCCGATCTCCGGTTGCATGCGCCGGCGCAGCCGCACACAGTCCGTTCGTGTCGCGTCGCGTCCAGGCCTCCGTGCCCCACCGGCGCTTTCATATGTTGATCGAGGGCAACGAGTTGGGCCCCCCGTCTTCTCGGCAGCCGGTGAGTGATGCTGGCGGGTGCCGTCTGTCTGTCTGTCTCGCTGGTGGGTCCTGTCTGTCCGGCTTGTGGGTCCTGCCTGTCCCACTGGTGGGTCCTGTCTGTCCCGCCGGTGGGTGCTATCTCCCGCTGGTGAGTCCTGTCTGTCCCGCTAGTGGGTCCTGTCTGCCCCGCTGGTGGACATGTCCACCGAGGGTGGGTTGTGTCTCTCTGGTGGGTCATGTCTGTCCCGCTTGGGGGGGGGGTCACGTCTATCCCGCTAGCGGGTCATTTCTTTCCGTCTGGTGGGCCCTGTCTGTCCCGCTGGTGGGTCATGTCTGTTCCCCTGGTGGGTCCTGTCAATCTGGCTGATGGGTCCTGTCTGTCCCGCCGGTGGATCCTGTCTGTCCCACTGGTAGGTCATGTTTGTTCCGCTGGTGAGTCATATCTATACCGCTGGTGGGTCATGTCTTTCCCCCTGGTGGGTCCTGTCCGTCTTCCAGGTGTGTTCTACATGACCCGCTGGTTGGCCACGCTTGGTCCGCTGGCGGATTATTTGTCCTGTTGCTGGTACGTTTGTCTGTCTTGTTGGATCCTGCCCGTTTCGTTGGTGGGTCATATTTGTTTCTAGCTGGCGAGTCCCGTCTCTCCCGCTGGTGGGCTTTTGTCTGTCTGTTCCGCTGTCTGGTCAACTTTGTCTGTCTGTCTGTCTGTCTGTCTGTCTGTCCCGCTGGTGCGTACTGTGCGTCCCTCCTACAGGTGTTTCCTGTCCTCTCATGACCCTATTCTGCCAGTCTCGAGCAGTTGCGAGGGAGCTCGTCAGCCCCCTCCCCCCCCCCCGCCCACCGTGCGTCGCGCCCCGGTGACGCCGCCGCCGGCCGACCGTCCCCAGTCCGGCCGGGCACCTGGTACCGCCAGGAGACGGTCAGTTCGTACCGGTACAGTGACCCCACCACGCTCGCGTGCTACCACTACCAGAGCTCGATCGTGCTGGAGCAGGCCGGTTCGCGGCCGGGCCGGGCGCCGCCGGACCGACTCGACCCCCTCGTGAGAGGCCGGCGCACGCCTCGCTTTTATCGTGTGTCGAAGTTTTTTTGCTTTGGGATTTTTTGTGGTATGCTTTTTTGTGTGAATGTGGTTTTGATGGCAGCTTTTCCGGTTTTATTCAAGGACGCGTTCGCTGTCTCGATTAAGGAATGAGGATCAATTTATTTGCTAATCCGCCTTTTTAGCGTACGACGGTATTAACGGTGCTTGAGCTATGCAGACGCGCGCTGTTTTGAGAATTCGGACAGCAGAGGGCGGCCCAAACCCGTCGGGCTGTTTTCTTTTGTTGTGTGTAGCTTTTTTAACTGGAATTATACACTTATCAAAGTTTGTGTTGTGTTTTGTGTGCTTGTTTATCTGCATGCTTGTTAATTTTGGGAATGTTTTTGCAAGCGTTATTGAGTCCAATTGTATTATTTTGCATTTTGTTGTGGATGATTTGCTGCCCTGGCAGCACTTGCGCTAATGTGCATATCACGATGCTGCCTGGCTTATGGCTGTCGTTCAGTGCACTTCGTGGAATTAACGATCTAGCTGAAGACGTCGGCCCAGTGCCACGTTCTGTCACCGGCCGTTATCAATGTACAGGAAATGGTGGCATGTGTCTCGTCGGTTACTTGTTAGTTGCTGTGATGTCAACGTGAACCATTCACACTTTCAGCCGGCAAACCCACCGAGTGCGTTCGTTGGTGGCCTTTCACTTCCATGTCATCCCAAACTGGCACATAATTCAAGCTCCGACTACAGCCAGCGCGAGAACCATGTGCTGGTGGCCGAGTCCGACCGGGCTGGTGCCGCGCCGCCCGTCCCGACGCCGCGCCCTCTGTGACCCGCACCCCGCTCCGTTCCAGCTGGGAGTCGTCCGCGTCACGCCAGTGTAGACGCGACCCGCTCCCGCGCCGACTCCGGCTTCACGCCGGCTACCGCCAACGGCCTGTCGCCGAGCCGGCGCCGGCGGCCGACGCATCTCAGTCTCACGCAGCTCAACCTGGAGCCGACCTCGCCCGGCGCGCACGTCAGCCTGGAGCCTGTCTCTCCCGGCAAGGTGTCCATCTACGTGTCGTACGCGGCCAACGGGCGTCGGTCGCCGGCCGACTCGGCCCAGATGTCGCTGCGGTCGCGCGGCTCGTCCAAGGCGTCGGTGCGCTCGCCCGACTTCGGCGGCGCGCTCGGCTCGCTCGGCTCGTCTAAGGCGTCGCTGCGCTCGCGCGGCTCATCGCGGCGTTCGGCGCGCTCGCCGGACGCGGGCACGCTCGGCTCGCGCGGCTCGTCCAAGCGCTCGCCACCGTCGTCGGGCTCGGAGCCGGCCTCGCCGCTGGCGCCCGGCTGGCCGGGCGCGGCGCCGGCCGGGCCCGAGCCGACGGTGACCATCTTGCGCCCGGAGCCGGGCCGGCCCGGCGCCACCCTCGTCTCCATCCGGCAGGGCGGCGCCGGGGACACGCCCGTCACGCACCGCGTGCCCATCTTCGTGGAGGCATCCGGCGTCGAGCTGAAGTAGTCGGCCGCCGCGCATCGACTGTGATACGCTGCCCGGTGCCGGCGTGCGTCGGGCAGGGTCGACGGCGGCCGGCCTGTCACGCGGCAGCTCTCGCGCATCGCGGGCGCGCGTGGGACGCGTGCATAATCCCGTCGCTCTCTCCGGCGTCCCCGCCGCGGCGCGAAAGCGTAGCTTGTCATGGGAGTACAAAGTCGCCACGTCGCAACAGTTACAGTTGTACCACGGAGTGATGCTGCCCCGTGTCGAGTGGCGTGCGACCCTGCCGACGAGGCGGCCTTCCCGTAGACATTCCTCACCTCCGCAAGCGGTGTTGACCCCCCCCCCCCCCCAACTAGCTCGTTGAAGGCCCCGAGTGCGTCCGCCTTCCCACCATCTCGTCTCGTGCCATTTCCACTGGGGTCTGCCCATGGCGGACGTCCCGTCCCGTGCCTCTCCCCGTCGCCGCAGCCGAGCAGCCGCCGGCGCGAGCGCGCCAGCCGCTGGTCTGGGGCTCGTGCCGCGACTGGTGTGGCCCAATCGTGCCTCCTTTTAGGCGCTGTACTCGACTGTGTCGTGCTGTGGTGGACTCGTGCAACTGGAGTGATCGTTTTGTCCCGCATTATGTAATTGTTACGCGACCAATTTTCTGTGGCGTATATATCGCCAGCCCTGTCACAAGTGCGCAATATGCAGAAAGGCTTCGATCAAAGTGCTACGATGCGGTGGCAATGATGGACATATTTGAGGAGGATGTTATTTTTGTATCTGTGCCCTATCGCCCCGTGGGCGTGCAATCATCGTGCCGTCGCGAGCGCAGCTGTTACGATAACGTACCATTGGTAATAATGACTCGTATGTTATGTTCCAATCAATACATGTTTACCTCGACCTTTTCTCGAAAGGATGCGTCGCTGTCCTGTGTGACGACCCGTGGGCTCCAGATGATGATTCGAGACGCGTCGTTAACTGAGGAACGTTCGGCTCTTTTCTCTTCTTTTTTTTCACGCGGACGACTGGCACCAGGAATATGAAATTCTCAGCACCTGATCTGTGTACACGAAGCCTGATGTCGGGAAGTTGGAACTGAGGTCATGTTAGGCCATGTCGATTGGGTAATAGCACTAGCCGACAGTATATTGCTGATTCTCGAGCCCGTTCAATTTCGCACAGGACTACCAAGCTACATGCGGCTGGATAATGAACGTTCAAGACTTTTCTGCTCGTCATGAGGTCATGGCGGTCGTTGAAAGACCGGGTGTCCTAGGTCATGCCACAATGGCCTTGCAAATTGACCCCTTGAGGCTTAGTTACTTGCCGTACTTCGTCTTTTTGCACGTTGTGTGAGCTTTAAATCTTGACGGACGAAGCTCCGGTTACGGGCCCATAGCACGGCAGCTCACGCTCCGGGCCATCGTCGGCCACGACAGGAACACCGCAGTGCGTCGCTGAACGTTTCACGTTCAAACGAGACGGCTCGGAGTGGCAGCCCGCCGCTCAGTCACGTCGTGTCGGGAGGCTAGGATACGGCAGGTCGAACCGTACGTCAAGTGCAGTCATGACAATGTAATGCACACTTAGCGATTACACACCGCGGACATAAAAAAAGGCGTTTTTAGAACCTTCCGCACGATCTGGGCCGTACCAAACACGTCGTGCTTCTCGTTGCGAACGAAGCTTTCTTCCACCGTTAGCGCAAGAGTGACCTAATAGGCGCACATGCCTGACCGAAGTTTTCTTTCACCGCTTGCATAAGGATGACCTAATAGGCGCACATGCCTGTAACATGTGTTTAAGAGTTGTTGCATATCAGATAGGCAAGCGAAGTATATTAACGTACTAAAAAGCATACCATTGAAAAGTAATGTGGTGTCCGCAAGCCACTTCAGAACAGAATAGTTGTGTTTGTGTATAACCTTAGCAAAGGAACCACCGGTTGCGATGGTTTCTTTGGTTAGGTTCTACCGTCCATAACAAAGTTTGTTAAAAGCGTGCTTATCTGGATATTTGAACGAGACATACTCGCATTCTACGAAGCGTTTAAATACACATGAAATGTAGAGTAATTCTTCCCCAGAAAATCGCGACCTTCGACTGAGCCTTGCAGTGTGATCAATTACCCACAGGTCAACAGACTGACATGGGGTGGGGTGGTACGGTTCGGGGTAGTCTTTACCCTCGGAACGACCCGACCAGCCGTCCGTTGGTCCCTGGGAGATTCAGGGGGAGCGTTCGCCCACCATCGTTAATAGAGCGCGGCAGACGCGCCAGTAAAGGCTAGTTACACCACCTATGGTATGGTCGCCGGAAGCATGGATGGGTTTCACTGAGGGATGGCTTCCATGAATGGCATCTGGACATGGCTTTTCCGAAATCAGGTGAGCTTAACGGAGCCCTTAGTTAATTCTCCTAAAACAACGCCCACAGACCCCATGTTAATGCGTTCAGAAATTTGGGGCAGGGAGGGGCATCCCTGGGCCACAGAGCTCCACCCGCGGGCGGTGGTCAATCCCTTGTAGTCCCATTCCCGCGCGGTGTTAGCCGATGGCCAGAAGTCTTTGTTCCAATGCGGCAGGTCACACCTGCGTGGAGACAGCAGAAATACAAACGCATTTTCAGCACGAACGACCGTGGAATTCCTTGGAAGCGGACTGAGTCGAGTGCTTAACACCCGCTGCCAGCTCCATTTCAAATGAGGTGCCCACTAAGCAGGCTCAGGATTTCTGCCACGCTGAGCGCCAAATGTCATCGCCTGAGGAACCTGCGGCACGCACCGCTGCGAGGAGTCTGTAGGCGGCCGGCTTCTGTCGCTGCGCGGATAGCTGGGTAGGCTGTGTTGACAGATGGCCAATCGATCCATCGGCTCACTGAAGTGGGGCTGGGGCAGGTCTCCCCCGCGCCAAGGTGTTAAAGTCAAGTTTGATGAAGCTTTTCGCCGTGATGGGTCCCCAACGTTGATTTCGCATCAAAAACGCTATCCGCTACCAGAGGCTCACTGCAGCAGTTTCAGTGGGGTGTCTTGGCGCGTTACAGCTTGCAGATACCCAGGGATTTTTGCAGTACGATGCTCCTCGGATACCAGTGCCTCGTACGAACCTGCGGATCGTTACGCGGAACCCGTCCATTCAAAACCCGACGTGGTACCGTGCCGTGATGAACACCAGCAAGTAGCAACCAAACAAAAGTGCAGGAAATTGTGCTGTTCAAGGACCGAGCCAACCAACGCAGAGTTGTCCGTGAGCCCCACCCCCAGCCCATGCGGTTTGTTAAAGAGGGATACCATTGCCCACGTTTCATCTCTCTAACAGCAGCGACATACCGATTGATTGCATTTCAATGACGCCATTTCTTCTTATTCATGAACGCAGTTCCAACGGGCACCACCTACCCACCCCCCACATTGTTGTAACCACCAGCATCATGTCCTGGTGATGCCGTTGGCCATGGTGTAAGTGCTGCTGGAGAACCGCTCAGCGTTGCCAACACCTGTTCTGCAGCAACATCTCCAAGGTCGTCACGCATCCACCTGTTCCAGCGCAACACCGCCCGTGGTCCGTTACATTATATTGGCTTTACACACTCAGGACACACTCGACTTCACTCTGCAGCGCACGCGACGCAGACCCAGACGCTCACTTGATGTTCATCTTCTTCAGGTCCGGCGTGGTGTTCAGCACCACCAGGCCCGACTGGTACGCCTGCGGACAGAGCAGCGTGTATGTCGAGTCGTGTCGTGTTACGAGCTTTGCCAACACTTGATCAGCCACGCTACGACACCGCTGCAACGTGCGGCGCACGAAACAGCATTGCTATGTTTGTTGCTGTTGCGTCGACGATAAAAGCGGGCTCGATCGACGTGCAGTAAAAAGCCTTCCAATAATGTACTATTTGACAGGTGACAGGGAATGGCAAATATCGACGAGCATCGATTGTCTAGCCAAACCATTGGCACGCAATTGTGAGACAAACCACTAAGCAGAGATGCAAGAGGCGCCTTACCCCGAAAAGTGTGCCAGTAAACGTGATTATGCCGAGCATTAGCATGGTGTTGTAGTTCTTCTGCTTAGCATTATAGTGCTCCTGCCAGGATCCCTTCGGCACAGGCAAGTCGTTCATGGTGATGGGCTTGTAGACTTCACCGCCGCCATACCGACGAACCAGTGGGCGGACTGGGGGTGGGCGAACACATCTATGGTCATACAGCAAATATGCTCTGAACAAAAACCACAGCTGGCAGTGATGGACAGGTTGGAAATTTCACACAACCATGACATTTCAGGTTACACACATGGACATCTGTGTGGTGGCTGAGCTTATTTGTGGCCTTGGGAAGGGGGGGGGGGGATAAAGGCAGAGGGAAGCTTTCTCCCAAACTAGAGAAAACTAAATATCAACAAGCATGTTCTTGATTCATGGTTTTGAAGCATTGTTCTTGGTAAGTTGAAAACAGCTGACCTTCAGTAAACTAGACAGTACTGGTTAAGTAACATCAGGCAGCCATTAAAATATCATATTTCTAATGCACTCTATTGACCATATATGTACATATATACAATACATTACATATACATATTGTGTTGTACCCCATTTTCAGATGAGCTCTTGGCACATAAGGCACACTTAAGTACACATATTAGGTCCAGGTATCAAGGCACAGCTGGGATTTTAGCCCAGGTATAACAATCAACATAGAAGCCCACTGCATTGACCCCAAATAGCTAGCCAGCAGTCATGCTAAATGTTGCAAAAGACCTTACATGGTTTGGACTTGTGAAAAATGTTACAGCATCATTTTATTTTTAGAATAAGCACACAGACACTTGCAACCAGCAAGCTTAGAACAACACAATTGAATGCCTAAAATATTGACATATGTCCCTTATCTTCAGTCATGTTGTAATGGATTATAATATTTTCATTGTGAAAGCATCACCACATTATGAAAGTTTTCAACAAATCATTCTTTATCTTTTTCGGCAAAGCTACCTTGGCTCTCTGTCTTCATACATTATAGAGTTGAAGGGATATCCCCTATTGCCTCCCACCAGGCACCATGAAAGGCTAAAGTTTTGTAAAAATGTCATTGCACAGACAATTTTTGGAAAGATCCAAACCAGATCAGAATAGCATGCCAAAACATCCATACTTGCTATGCAGAATAGCTTAGTCATCGTGGCTCCACAGTATACTGAAATGCTAAGGCTATACAACATCGCATGCCTCTCAGCCTGGCACGAGGGGTGCACCCTGGCACAAAGGGTGGTTATCACCAAAATTAAACCCCTTAACCTCCAGTTTCCGAGACATGTAGCTTAACCACTGCACCAGACTGCAAAAATTACATGCTACACCAGATATGCATAGTATAGTAGCAACATCACACCAACAACATTAGTGAATGTACACTGCTTATCCAAGCACTCCTGAAATTGGTGCAGGGTCACCACCAAGTTCAGCATGCTGAAATTCTGTGCTTACAGATTTATGATTATAATATAGCAAAAATACATTTTACCAGATTAAGGTTGTTTGCAAATCCAGCATACTTTGGCCTGATCTGCATGTGACCCCTGCAGCGAGTGGTTCAGTGTACAGATGCCAGCACTTTAGATAGATTTATGACAACTGGCTGGTACATCACCAGCACCCCCAACAATCAACAAAAAAATTTTTCATCATGGTGACTTCTTCCATAAAAACTAACTCAAACCATTTTTGGTGAATCTGATAGCTCATGATAGATCAAACTGTTGCACCCATGGTAGCTTCACATTTTCTTGAAACATGCCAACAGTTATACAAGACAGCATATTAAAAACCACTCACAACTGATGACCAAAACATGTTAATTTATTAGCAGTCCTAGACAAAGATAAGCAGCTGATGCGCCTAAATGCAAATTATTAAGACCATGAGTAACGCTATCGCCCACTTGAGTGTAGAATCACGAAAGCATCGCGCAGGCTGGCTAATACGAATAGGTGAATCTAGAGATCTACATAAGAGATATAACCGTACCTGGGAGACGAGAGATGACCCTGAATGCTGGCGAAAACATGATTTAAAACGTTGTATCTTTTGGTGCCACCAGCCCGCTGCTCAACCCGGGTGCAGAGGCCAAGAAGATGAAGGTGACTGAAAAGGAGACCAACGAAGGGGCTGAAAAATATTTGCTAAACACCTGACTAGTATCCCTGCGTATTTGTAACCAAATAAAAGTGAATATTGTGGGACAGTTAAGTTTATTTATTATCTATTTAGAAGAAAAATATGTTTTTGATTAGACCGTAGATTTAAAACTTTTTATGTTGCAAATTATTTGATAACTTGCATATCTTGGTAGTAAATTTGAAATTTCAGATAGCCCAGTAGCTGACGATTAGGATCGCAGGAAAAAGAAGAAGAAGAAGAAGAATGAAATATTGCATTGATTTCAACACGCGAGTCTGGTGAAGGTTTATTACAAAATGTAGCGCGCTTAGGGCGAATGTTTGGTGATTGTGTAATGTTACATGATTTGTGCCAAAGTATTGCTGCTGAGCCTGGAGTGCCGTAATGGTTGGAGGTCCTGGATATGTTGAACATCTGATGACACCAGGTGATGAAACACATTTCATTTCAAGGTACTGACATTGAACGACAAAAAGTTGTAACGTCTCCCTCATCTGCCCAGGAATTACCGGACCGGAAGCACAGGTGAATGCACGGAAATGCAAACGGCTTTGACATAAGCGCAGTAATATCAAATTTTGTTCGTTATGACGTACGCAGCAAGGTCATACGACCGTGCGGAAGAATGGTCAGAGGGGTCGACTGGCCGACGTGTTTAGAGGGGTACTCATTGGCCGTACCCACAGCCAACGATAGATGAGTGGCATACGCCCGTGGGTATAATCAGCCTTTCGCCCCCCCCCCCTTTGGGCACAGACACAGGGACACGTGTGCCCCCTCCCCCCCGTCATAGGTCCCGAGGGGTTGACTCTCAGAGGCCCGACTGGAATGTCGAATGGCCAGA
The DNA here is from genome assembly GCF_011947565.3 of Pollicipes pollicipes. Lineage (NCBI taxonomy): Eukaryota > Metazoa > Arthropoda > Thecostraca > Pollicipedomorpha > Pollicipedidae > Pollicipes > Pollicipes pollicipes. Next base: position 11,340,670 of record NW_023596297.1, on the reverse strand, counting down.
TGGGGATGGTATAAAGCGGCTCCGGCACACAGGGCAGGACACCGCAATGTCAGAAGTTCTCTCGCGCCGATCGGCGGTCCCGGGTCGATGAGGGCCTCTGTCGGTCCGACACTACCAATGCCGGGTAATTGGCACCGTGTTGCTTAGGTCCTGTGGTCAAAATCTCCAACAGAGGCGAGATCGAGGCCTTGATTGTCACATAGCTTGGCACACGTACCAAGAACGTTTGACGTCATATTCATGGTTAAAGGGAGGTTGCAGTTATCTTATCTGCACACATGCAGCCGCCTAGTGCGATTTGCAAGGCAAGTTTTGCTTGCAGGATGTCGCTTCACAAATGGTTTAACCGTTTTAGGGAAACGGAGCAGATTTAAAATGCCTTTTCGTTGGCTTCAGGTGGGTGCGGAAACGGAGAAACAGAGATGAATGAATAGGGTCTGATTTTCGTATTTGTGACTTAACTCTAGCGGCATGGATATGCTACCGAGCAGACGTCGACATCTGCCATTGATACGTGCGCTGTTATTCAAAGCAGGAGTCAATTCCGCTGGAGCGAAACCAAGTATAAGTCTGGTCACAGTACCTGCATGCAAGGTACCGTGGCCAGACTTATCTGCACTGTGACCAGAATTGTCTGTGGTCAGCGTTCTGTTCGGGACCGTTCACCGTTACCCCCTGTGTGCCCGCCGTCCTGGGCGGAGGCGCTTGGCGGGGATGTAGGACAACTGGCTCCCATGCTCCTGCGTGGTCATCCATTCTGGCCGAGGTACGACCGCCCTTGTCCGGTATGTTAATGCTCACGCGATGTTCCGGCTATGAATGATACTTGGCTATCAGCCATGCATGCGTCATCGCCCGAATGCTCTCCTTGGAATTATGGGGTTTTGAACCAGGGCCAGTTTAGGACGCCAGTTTAGCACTCTACCAACTGAGGTAACGGGGAAGGATCCCAGAGGGGGAGGGGGGGGGGGCTTGGTATGGGCTCCATGTGCGTTGACTGGAAAGAACTATCTTAGAATATTCATGGCCGCGCCCCGCATGTCGAAGAACTTTCGTCGCCCCTGGGGTCACATCGCCTCAGTCCCGCCAGGTGACTCCACCCAGGATGGCGGGCACATAGGGGGGGGGGGGGGCGATGAGCGATCCCGAACCGGACGCTGGCTACAGCCCTTCCACTGTATGCAGGTTCTGCTGCCAGACTTATGCTTGGTTCCGCTCTAGCGGCATCGATTCCTGCTTTGAATGACAACGTACGCATCGGTCGTAACTGACCAGGTCAATTTGGTAGCATATTCATACTGCTAGAGCTGGGTTAAAAATAAAAAAACAGCCTCTTATTACTGAGCTCGGTTTCTCCCTTTCCGCGCCCACCTCAAGCTTGCCAAAAGTGCCATTTTAAAACTTCCGTTTTCCACAATGGGTGTGATGTTCGTGCAGCGACATCTTGCAAGCGATGCTTGCCCTGCAAACCGCACCCGACAGCTGCATATGTGCATATTTAACTACAACGCCCTTGTAGCTATGTACATGATCCAAAACGTGGTCTGTTTTTGGTGCGCGTCTTAAGTTCTGCTGCGCCGTGACCTAGCTAATGCTAGCGTATGTTGTAGCCGATAAGTATTGGTTGCAGGTGAGGCCGCTAGACGAATGAGTCTTACTCGAACCTTGAACTTTGAGAAAACTTGAACTTACTTCTTAAATACTTACTTGAGCTGTCTGATTGCTGGCATTCGCATGCAAACTGTGTACTCATGTGTTCCCGTAGGTAAAGTTTCCAGATTTTCAACAAACGAAGGCTGGAGAACTCGGGTCAGACCGGGACCATACCTCGATAACGCTGCGGCATTGCGAAACTAGCGAATGCCAGGGGAGGAGAAGACAGACAACCGTCTTGGCAAAGGTGTGAATGAATGTGTGCACACCGACCACAGATCCGTCCGGCTTGGATCGGTTTCAAGAACTGATGTCAGGATGGGACGATTAAAGGACTGATGTCAGATCCGCAGACATCAAGCCAGATGTGTGGTTTAGGCGGCTGTACCGACAGCAAAGCGCCAGCGGATCTCAATACTGTCTGGCCCATAACGCGCCAGTCATCTACCGGAGAGCGGCCAACGTCACCCGTTTCGAAACTGATCTGGAATGCAAGACGTTATGCCCTAAGCTGAGATAGATTGAGCCATGTTCACTGCACAGGCGTTTAGACCAGTTCTTCCCAGTTATTTTGTGCTCTGCCCTTAACTGAGATAGATTGAGATATGTTAACTGCACAGGCGTTTAGACTAGTTCTTTGTGACTAATATCCCATATTTCAAGGTACTTTTGTACAAACTTCTAAAACTGTTAACCGCTGCAAACCCTTGACTTTGACGGTTAAAATGTCATGGCGGACCACACAAAGCCAGGCAGGTTTCAAACGGTGCAATTCGTGATTTTGCGAGCAAAGGCCGCCAGCAAACCTCTGCATGTTATTTCATCACCCGAGGCAGGCTTCAAGCGCATCGATCAGACCCAGTGGTATCGATGTCCTGCTCCATTAGCTTAGTTTACGGCATCATCTATAACAGCTGACGCCTCTCGAGTCTGTTATCGTCTCGCTCATCCATCTCCACACAAGGTAGCTTATTGATGTTTATACTTACTGTTTATGATTATTTTCCATTCAAGGTTTGACACATCTAGCCAGTGTTAGCTCGCTAGCTAGCCAGAGTGGGCGGCCGGCCGGCCGGCACCTTCGGCTAGCCAGCGGCCGATTCTGTAAGGACCCACGCTTTCATATCTAAGTCACACCAGCTCGTTAGACTGAAAACAACGGAGTCTGCCCGGCACGTCCCATTTGTCAGTGTTTTAAGAATTGAAAGTTCAGTGAGATCGGCTGGTCTGCGGCTCTAGAGCTTGGCGGTCCAAACGCCACCATTAAGAGGTGCTTAGCTTCGTGCTTTTCCAGAACTAGTTTTCGTTTGGGTGTTGAGTGAAACAGGTCCCCCCACCATCATTTTCAAGGAATCGAAAATAAGTTAGACTGAGCCTAAGATGTCATGAACAAAGTCGTCTTTCCGAGATCCTCGTGATTTTCTCAAGGTACCGTAGACCTTCTGAAGTATTTCCAAAGATTGCCACGCACTGTTGAGTAGGCAGATGTTTCTTATATTCGAGACTTAGGCATGTATTACAGCACGGCCAAAAGTGAACACACGTTCTAGAATCCGGCACCAGTTACAATTGGGATAGTGATCTCAGGGTCAACGTGCTGGTTGCATATATAGAATCGCTCGACTGTTCATGCATGTTCAAGGCAAGTTGGAATGCGTGAATCAACTGTCAAGAAATGAGAGCCACGGTGTGAAGTGCCAGGTGCAGCTGTGGAGTATTGATGAAGTCATTGAAGCACATAAGAAAATGCTATTATTTTAACGTGTATAGGAGCCTCCACTCGTAGAGATTCCTTTTGATCTGATTTGATTCCTACAAACGTTCGATTCCGAACGCTCAACGGAATGGTTTAATGCATTTCAAATCCACGGTTCGAATCCCTTGGCATACAATTTTTAAGAATCCTCTCTCCCACCTCCATGACCAGTCAGCCGGCTTGGCCAGCCTCCTGAGGCTCGCCGGTCTTTCGGCGGCTGGTCGGACGCCAACCGTGGCCAATCTCACCTGGCGTGTAGTGCTGTGATGTGGTACCGCACTGCTCTATCTATACGATGTGGTCGCTGGCACATAGCAAACGTTCGAAATGCCCCAAATCGCATGTGAATATGTGCAGAGGCTGATGTTTCCGTTCGCCTCGGGTGTTCTGAACTCGTGCAGATATTTGTCCGTGTCCGTGCCAATGCAGGTATTTTAGTTGGATCGCACGAGACACGGCCCTCCGCTCATTCCAAAGGCGTATGTCTCTGCCCGTTTTAACCGGGACAAAGGTGCCCGAGAAAATGATCCGGCCGCGCCTGAGCATGCGGGGAGTTTTCGTGGAAATCGGAATTCGTCGCTGAATAAATCGCTTACTTTTCGGACACGCAAAGGCGCGAGTCAGGGCGAGCGCGGCGGGCGCCCAGCCCGGGATTTCAAGGCATCAAGATGGGGAAGTTCCGTCGGATTTCAGGCTAGCGTAGCGGTCTTACCGCTTCTAAGAGCGCCCCACGCGGTTGCAGCGACTTCGGACGAGTCCGCAATGAACTTACTCCCGGACGGAATTTGTTGAGTACCATCCGTGGAAACCTTTCCAACGTCGACTACGAGCTTCTTAAAGATCCCGTGCATCTGTTTAGGGAGCTTGGAGAACCGCTGGCCGGGGAAATAATAGTTTGAGCGCACGGAAATCTCGTTACAAATTGTCGCGTAGCGTGTTTGAGGACCCACTGCGACACGACGAGTTCCGTGCGTGACGACTGGAGGGATCAGTGGCTGCACCGAGAGCTGCCACCTGACGTCACTGCTGACGTCAGCACACGGCTGGCGGCTCCGGTGATCACCGGATGTTCGATGTGTAGTTCTGTCAAAACGCGGCACGTCCAACTGATTCTGGGACCCACAGCTAACTTGCAGGACGTACGTGGCTCTTCCTTTCACCAACTGCTCCCTGAAAATGTCATGTTTCGGCCATTTAATCGTGCATCAAATTTAAAATATTTGCACCGGTCTGCCATAGTGTATGTAAACTTATTCACATGCAGTCACGTAAAATCACTGAAGTCCGGTGCTCGTGGAAGCATGTTGTCAGCGTGGCCTCCCTTTAGTTCAGCACACGTGGTGACACGCTTATTGGCCGCTGGGGCCAGGCGGGCACATGTGCCCGGCGATATCCCGCTTCTGGCTTTCTACTGATAGTTCGCTGGAGTTGGCCTCGTGTCTGTGGGCTCTGCGCTTGCACAACACGCTTGAAATACCGCCAAAACATAGCTTTCGGGGGATAACATCCAGCGAATGTTCCCGCGAGTTCGAGGTCAAATTGGACGAGTGTGGTGTCTGTTCCTACTAAGTTGTAGAACTTCAAAGACTTCGGTTTACGTTTTACTCAAAAATTCATGAATTAAGGTTAAATGTGAATATACATTACATAAATGATCTGCTGAATTTATCAGCCATCTTTATCTTAAATGTGACTGTCGGAAACCCTGCACTTCTTGCAGTCATGAGTGGGACAGTACCTGTCAGCGTACCTGCAGAACACTCCTCGCTTCACGACTGCTTACCTTCATGCCAAACAAGGTATGTGAGATGCCTCATAGCATGATTAACGTCATCTGGGCGTGGGAGGGGGAACTGGGCATCACGGTGGCAGGAGAGGACGCGTTCCGTTAGACTTTCCGGAATTTGAAATTACGTCTGCATTGTTGCATGGAAGGGGACACCTTCAAGATCCTGGATTTATGCTTCCCTCCCCCTCCCCCCGTCCCACCCCACCTACAAACACACGTACATACGTGATCCGGGCTGGAGATAAGGCCAATGGTTGCCTGCGTACGCTGCGTTCTCTCGCTCTTGTATCAGATTCCAAAGCGTGCAGCCCTCCAAGTGACATATCTGTGTTCGAAACTGACCAAATGCTGTCGGTTGATGTTTTGCAGCCAGATTGGCATGTCATACCAGGTTTTTGTATCACGCCGACCTGGAGAACGTCCGATCCTTTTCAAAAACTTTGTCACGTGATCTCTCATGGAGCCGACCGACGACGTGTGCCGCGTCACATCCGTCGCTGCCGGTTAGGGTGTGTGCCGCGGCACTGCTGATCCGAGCATTGACATTGACCTTGCAAGGTACCGGTTCCCAGGCGCGGCGGCTCGTCTTGCCGGCCCGGCCACGGCCCGACCCCCCGCCCAGTGACGTCACGCGCAGCTGGGCGCCGCCAGCGCCGCGGCGCGGGCGCAGCCCGCAACAGGCGCGCCAGACGCGAAGTCGAGGCCAAAATGTCGGGAGCGGACGGCGCGAAATGCGGCGGCCGGCTCTGGCCGCTGGGCGCTCCCGGCGCGGCGGTGCTGTGGTCGGCCGTGCAGCCGGAGGACCCCTCTTCCGCGTGTGACTCGAGTATGGACGGCGTCGGGCTGTGCGCGTCTCCCCGCGACGGCGACGCGGCCGCGGCCGACCCGGGCCGGCCGAAGCAGGCACGCAGGCGCGCCGAGAGGACCGACAGCGCCGAGAGTTCAGACAGGTCAGTGGCGTGCGGCCCCGGCCGCCGGCGGTGCGCTCCTAGCCGCCCGCGCCGTCACACGCCGCCCCGCCGGATGTCCGGCCGCTCTCACGCCGACAGACGCCCGTCTAATTACGCGTGGGTCGCCTCTGAGGCTGGCCGCTGATTGGGAGTGGCTTGTTTTCGGTGTTTGGCGCGTCCCAGTCGGGCGGTGAGCGCCACTGCCCGGTGGGGCGGGAGCGCCATCAGCGTGCGGCCCTCGCGCGGCCCTTAAGATCGGGGACGATCGCCGTGTCTTGTATTGAAGTGAAGGTGGTCAGCTCCCAGCCGCACGTTCATGTACGCGCTGCCCCCAAATGCCGTTCCCGAGCTGGAACCAGCCGCGTGGGATAGTTGACCTGGGCTCTTCAGCGGACGCGACTTCAGCACTGGCGTGGCTGTTTTGTTCGGAGAATGCATTGTCACCCGTGGGCGGAGAATGTTGAAGCATATTGGTGTGGTAAAGCTGCAAGAACGTGGCAATGCAATGGGAAGCTGTTACAATCACGTTAATTGCGGTGGTAATTAGTGTGGAATTGCGGTGATAATTACCGTGTTTGCCATCCGGCACCCCCATGCACCGTGTCATTCTCTCTTTCAACTTGATATTTGTCATTTTTTAATGGCTGATAGTTGTGTGTACGTAGGTCGCTTACCATGTCATATCACGAGTCACTACACAAAGACACCAGCCATTGGCTGCGACACCAAGGCCACGGTGCGCTGTGTCTCGTGGCCTGTTTGTTCTGTGAAAGCGTGTGGCAGTGCATTCAAATTTTCTCTCGAGACCTGTAGCCACAATCCATGTCCTTTGTGCGCGCAAATGCAGGATGTGTGTGTGTCTTTTTGTAGCATCATCAATCGCTGTGACGTATGTTGTAAGCAGGGCCTGTCGGGAGTCCGGCATCACTTTTTCCGTGTTGCGCCGGTTTTTGCACCCAACGTTAAAAGTCTTACCAGATCCAACAACCCGTTTCTTCCAAGGTTTGCCAACAGCCCAATTACAAGCACAGGTGAATGTGTTTTGATGCGTATTGGGGAGGCATGCTCGAACATAGCTCAGTGTTGCGATATCATTTGCTCTGGTATCTTAACTATTATTGAATGACTGCGGCTTAGATTTATTGTTTGCATAGTTCTTGCGGCTAGAAGTATCGTCTGCGTCCTCGTGGATGACATTAGATACATTATTATGTACATTACAATGTATCTGACAACGTAGCGCATGGGTGCGCCCGTATGTCTACACCACAGTATTTACGCATTGTGTGCGCTCTAACTGCAATCATTTGGTCGGGGAACGTCATGGTAAACCAAGCTCCGTCGCGGTGTAATCCGTGTGCAATCGCATGGATTCTAAATCGGCGTTGCCGTTTTGGAAAATTTTGTAAACCGCATACAGTTGTCGTATATGCTTACTTGTGTTAGATTATGCACAGGAACTTCGAAAGTAACGCGTATTACATGAAATGTTCGCTCTCTTCACATGTTGATAATTTTCACCTAAATTCTGACACGAAAGTGCTTGCTAGTACTAATGGTGCGAGCAACGACTTATTTCCGTTTTGCGGCGAATTTTGAACATTGCTGTGAATTGTGTCGTGAAAACTGACGGTTTATTGTATATTCGGTCAGTTTTTGTGAACAGAAGGACCGTCAACATCGGATGAATACTTTGTTAGCGCTATTGTACGTGTTTGTCACCAACGCGAAACTCGGGCCAATTAAGCAAATGCGAAAGGCACTGAGGCATCGTGATGGCGATCGCGATCACTTGTTTCAAGGCGCAGGCTCTACAGCCACCGTCGCTTTGAAGAACAGAAGTCATATTTTGTTGATTAAATTGATTGATTGATTAACTGAAATGTGTGCCTCCTTATCCCTTACTGCAACTAAGGCGCCCTGAAATGTCCGGATACCAGTTTGGTGTGCATCACACAAATGGACGGTGGAGGTAGTGACTTTGATTCACAAAGGTTAAACTAACGTGCGACAGAACCCCAGCCAGCAGCAACGTAAAACAACCCAAATGGTCGTTGGCATGTAAAGACTATGGGCAGCACGAGAGCAAAACACGAGGAGAAAGCACGTTTTCGTGAAAAAAGACGTGCTGGAATTTGATCCGCCAGTCCCGTGGCCCATTTAACTCGTGGACTAGAGATAGCTTTCCACGGAATATTCAATCATTAGTTGCATTGGTGCAGGTGGGCTTGTGCTGGTCTAGGCCTAGAAATGATTTTTCAAGAAAATGCTTCGAAGAAATGAAATAAATAAGGAATAAAATAAGGTAAAAGGCATTGTGTTTTCTTGCACAGTCCGCATGGTTTCTGAGAAATCAGAAATTCGTACCGCACTACAATTGCTATAGTTAAGAAACGGTCACAACTCCCACAAATAGACGATGTGGACCAAAAGGTCACCAATTTAGCTCCTCACTTCATAACTATGGCCGAAACAGTGAGCGGCTGTGTCATGAATCATGCATGTAACGAACAATGGAGAATAGTTGTTTCAAAGCACTTCAGTGTTGGATGTCATGGAAATAAAAGTTGTAAAAGGGAATTAAGATGACCTGACAATAACCCCACTCTGCCACTTACTACGTACAACTTACTTCTTACCACCCTTTTGCTACTTACCATGCGTTGCATAGCACAAGCATTGTACCATTTTGGAAATAAATGTTGTCACACTTTTCATTTGACAAATCTCCCCTAAAATGGTTCCTATGCCCCTTTTCTTCATCCAGGCCTCGAGGAAAACCCCTTCATACAGTGTTACAGATAAGAGCCATGTTGGACGACAAGCATTTACTCTTAATTAATATAATCGTCCCGCCTCTCCATGGTGTTAGATGATATTCGGCTCGCTTCTCACAAGAAAGTTTTAATATGATGTGCTCACGAGTTGATGCATCAAATTGCAAAACCGGCCGAACTCCATTTTGTGCAATTTTGTCAAATAGGGTCCCCACTTCTTTCTGGCGCTATGTTCAACGGAGATAATGCCTCAGTTTGTTCAGACGGTAGTTGAAAACACCCGCGGGGAAAACGTGGCGAATGTCATCTAGTACCCTGACGTAGTGAGGCAATTATATATATATATATATATATATATATATATATATATATATATATATGTATATATATATATATATGCATATATATGTTTACATATGTATAGTATGCGCTTGGTTCGTTTGAAGGCATTATTGCATGGTAAATGCACGGATCACGCAATTCGCAAGGTGCCCTGCTATGCACGGCAAGAGACAGACACGTTGCCCTGACGCGCCTTTGTTCGTTGGCCAGGCATTCACTAAAACAACATACGCTTTGGAGCACGACACCGGTGGCTTTGAATGTCAAGGTAAAACCGCCGTCCGAAATGCTGCAATCACTGGTTGTGCTCTCAGAAGCCAAGTTCGAGCGGTGGGACATCAGGTACTTCAGCATTGACCACGGATGGTCACTGATCTCGCGTGGTCACTCCGCGCCCAACATGTCGGAACGTTGCCGCCCCGTCCCGTGCCGGTGCGGCCGGGCATCGCATCAGGTGCAGATGGGGCCCGTTGATCCCGCTCAGCGGGCGCGGGTGTGTCGTGCAGCCTTGGCGCCGTGTCTCTGCTGTCAGGCGGAACTGGGCCCGGCCGGGCGCCGCGGCGGACGGACGGTCATCGGGCTGGCCGGCGGGCCGGCGCCGCACGCGCGGGCCCACCTGAGGCCGGCGCGGGCCGGGCGCGGCGCGCGGAAGCGTCTTCCTCCCTGTAGGCAGCGTTGCCTCCACGTCGACCCGCTCGGGGGTGCTGGCAACGGACAGGTTATGAAACACGCTTGGTGGCTATACTAAATATCACGATATAACTTAATCTGAGTGGCGGGAGAGGATGTAAATCTCGGGCGCTCAGCTGTGTGGTCCCTTTTGATCGTGAGCGCTTGGAACAGCGCCGCCTCGCCTCGCCAGGAGGGCGGCTCATGTGACGTCAAATCCAAGCGCACGACGCAGGGAACAGTCGTCATTTCCATTGACGGACGGCCGGCAGCCGGTCGGCTGGTAACTGCGTCGGTTTCCCCGTGACCACAGAGCTCAGGGATGACGTACGGCCATTGAGTCACGGCCCTGACGTAAGGCGACTTCTGTTCGCCGTGGGCACGTCCGAGTTGTGAGTGTGGCGCAGCTGGCGGCCTAGCCCAGATCGAGCTGCCGATAAGGCGCTCTCCGCCGCGGCTCCGACAGAGGCTAACAGAGACGGAGGGGCCGCCAGAGCCGCCGGCTGGCGCCGACCGGGCCCGCCAAATGAGCCGATGCTATGCCGCCAACCGGCTGCGGCACTGCCGGACAGCTCTTCCGGCCTTGAGGCCGGCGGGTCGTGCTCTTTTTCACAGATCGGTTTGACAGCGTGTCGTTTGCAGGCATAGCGGGTTTCCTGTCGGCCCGTGGGCCGGCTGGCGGCCCAGGTGACCAGCTGTCATGTTCTGCAGGCCGATATGTCACGGTGTGTTTCATTAGGGCCCCGGCGTCAGTAACAACTCACCGAGATGTGGAAGCGGGCATTGGCGGGGTCCAGACGGCTTTGTGAGGCTTGAGCTAAAGCGGTTGTCTCGTATCCGTTACTGGTTGATGCAGCAAGCTGGTGGCGCCTTGCCGTGAGCTGTTAAGTTGGAAGCACTTCGAAACGCAAGGGTTCTGACTTAACACACAATCCATTGAAATGTTCTTCCAGCGGTATTCCCTTCCCACCATTCCTCCTTGGTTTTTCCGCTTCCATCTGAGGAGCGCGCCAGCGCTGCTCCGCCCAGTCCAAGGCCCCGTCGCCCTCCGCCGGCGTCAAGGTTTCGCCTCTCAAAAAAGACCACCAAAAAATGATGGCGAAGTGCGCGACGAGCGGCGGCCTGATCGCCCCGCCCGCTCCAGACGTCGACGTCCGTGACCTTTGGCGGCAAGTGCGCTGCCGACGGCGGCTCAACAGGGCTGTCCGCTCGGTACGGCCATCACGGCACCCGGGCTCGCCGTGCTCGATGTGCTCGCCGTGCGCGCCGTGCTCGTCGTGCGCGGCGTACCTGGCGCGGCGGCCGCGTGCGTCGCGGTCTCCGGGTCGGCGGCGGCCGGCGCCGGCCTGTGTCGCCGCCTCCGCCCGGGCGCGCCAGGACGGCGCAAAAAGGCGGCGACCAAAAACGCGGGTGGACGACCGGTGCCGGGGTCGCCGCCGAGGCGCCGGTGCCGGGCCGTCGCCGAGGCACCGTGCCGCGCCGCCGCGACAGGGCCGGGCCGCCCGAACGCCGGGCCGATCGCAGGGGACGCGGCTGCAGCTGCGCCTCGTGGTGCGGCGGCGCGGTGCCCCGGGGTCCACGCTGTAGCTGTGACGGCAGACCGGTTGGAGACAGATACACATGCTGGCTTTGTGGACAGTACACTGGACGAGATGTTTAGCGGAATGCGAAGTGCAGCGACCAAGCTGGGCACTGCTGGAATCCATGTCGAGGGTACGACTGGTCAGGAAGGGGACGCACGGAGTGGCGCACGCAGCGGCGGCGCATCTCCTCGGCGCCGACCCTTCGAGGCCAGGCACCAGGGTCAGCACCTGGGACTCGCTCACAAGCAACAGCCGAGTGGTGAAGAGAACTCAAAGTTCTTCACACTTTTGCGGACCAACAGGACGTCATATTTGTTCAAAGGCCGACTCGACTCCTAAACGCCCTGGCAATGGCGGACGAACGGGAAACAAGCTTTTCCACTCGCCGGCCGACGCTTTTCTTATTACTGCGTTCGCTACCTTTCTCTCGCCGCGTCGTTGTTCGGGTGATGTAGCGTGTCGGTAGTTTTCAGCGGACACGACGGGCCGCCGTTACAGTGACGCTGGCCGCCCTGCCCCCGCCATTACCAGTGACCCCTGTCGCCGGTTCCCGCAATCACCGGCGTGGGTCCTGCTCGGATCGACGCATCATCCGGAGAGCGCTGCTCCCCCTGTCTCGAACTGGGCTGAAACAGTCCTCCCGAGGATCTGATTGGCCCGTATTAGTAACTGTTCGTCGCTTGGAGCGCGCTCATTGGCTGGGCGCGTGCCGGCGATTTTGCTTCTGCCGGGCGCGGGCGCGGGCGCGCCGCTGCCGCCGTCCGCCCGGGAGGTGTTTGCGCCCGGAGCAGGGCCGGACCGGGGCAGGCGGTGCCTGTCGGAGAGGGACGCACACGCAGGCGAAAGCAGCTGACGGCGACGCACGTGACTGGCGTCGGGCGGCGGTGCGCGGTGGTTTCATCGGGACGCTTGCATTGGCTGGAACTCGGCCGACGCGCGGCGCCGGGACTCGCCGCACCGGCCATCTATAACTGAGCCGCGTCTCGGCGATGCGGATTTGATTAATGCATGCATAATATGGGGTTAGAGATGTGAGGTAGCGTTATTTGCTCGGCGAATCATGACTGCTGCGTAGTGCGTGCTAATAACGGATGACAGAAATGCATCGCTTGAGTCGAATTCGATAAGCGGTTCAGTAGTGCCGCACGGGTTCTGATTTAGACGTTTGAATTCGGCTCTGGCGGGCTTGAACTATCTTTTCATTCATATTGCTGCTGATCGAAGCCTGTCTTGTCCGCGGTAACCGACTTGTGCGGTTTACGTGGCTGGCATGCAGGAGGGAAACTAAGTGTTGCACAATCGAACGTAATATATATATATATATATATATATATATATATATATGGTTATTTAATTTGCAAGCGTAGGCTTGTCGCAAACGCCGCGGCCTAACTTCGTATGTTAGGGAGCAAGGAATATGAGCCTGACATGCACACAGAAGAAACGGGAAAAATCAATATCAATGGCTGGGTCGTTACCGACGCAGGGGCTATCCACCCCGGCGCCCGGGTTTGTTGGCTCCGCTAATGCGCGAGTGCGTCTCTCCCCAGGGCTTACGCGTGGGAGGCTATTCATGTCGGGGATTTGGCGGCAGTGAATTAATCAGTGAACCTGTGCCCGGCGGCTGGCGCGCCGGCGGCCGGCTCCCTCGCGCCGTCCCCGGGCGGGACGCGCGCCGCTCCATTTTGTGCGGGCCTGCCCGAGACTGCGCCGGATTGATTTACGGCGCGGGCATTCTGTTCGTGCGGCGAACCGGAACCCCGGGGACGGGGGAGGAGCGCGGCCGACGGTAACATTGATCGGCCCGAGCGTTAACTGACGGACGTGCTTGTTGTAACTGCACTCGCGCGCGTGCCCCGCCTCTGCCCAGCTCGCCTGTGACGGGCTGTAGTCGATTTGGGGGTGATGGATTATTGCGGTGCGTTCGGGACGCGTCGGCGTTGCTGGCCGGTCTCCAGAGGGCACTGGCGTTGTACCGAGCTAGAGAGCGTCGCCGACGCATGCTTCACACATTGATGTGAAAACGAAACCCATCGTGCGCTCCGTAGCATGTTCGGTATGCATTGGGTTCATTGGGTCTGCGGATAATCGATTGGCGATATGGTGTCGGCTTCCGATATTCCGCCGGTCCGACTTTTGAAGGGCTGTGCGGGTCGTCCACGGGCTCGTTCCCCAGGATCATTATCCTGAAGCATATGTCATTGGTGACGCGGCTGTCGCCCCCCCCCCCCCCCCCCCCCGGGCTGGCGACTGTGATGGAGTGGCGTCACGCGCCTCGGTCCGGCCACAGCCGCCGGCCGGGGTGTCGCCGCCACACACCTCAGTCGAGTCACAGCCGCCGGCCGGGATGTCGCCGCCACACGCCTCGGTCCGGCCACAGCCGCCGGCCGGGATGTTGCCGCCACACGCCTCAGTCGGGTCACAGCCGCCGGCCGGGGTGTCGCCGCCACACGCCTCAGTCGGGTCACAGCCGCCGGCCGGGGTGTCACGTGTCGACGGCGGCAGCTTGCCGCTGCCTGTTGACGTGACAGAGCGCGTCACGCTGTTGAGTGGTCTCCGCCGCCCTTAAAGGAAATGTTTCACTTTGTTATGCGGCTTGAATTGGGACAGGCGCACGCCCTTTAAAGGTATGAAGCCCCCCACAAGATACATTTATCTAGTTTGATGCCAGAACGTGCAGAATATTTTGAACTCTAGGAGAGTTGCAACCCCAACAAGTTCTGAACGTTGTAAAAAGTGGCATTCGCTTCTGGCATCTTTCGGGTACGTCGCGTGGCGGCGGGCACCTTGACGCAGGCTCTGACGTGACGCTTGACATAGTGTTTCCACTGATTGATTTCTCGGAAAGTTTCTGAGCTGACGTAAAAAGGAATATCACTGAAACTAATGGAGATCGTCGATCATTCAGCCAAATGAAATAAGTGGTCATCTGCCCAGTAGTCCGAAATAGGCAGTTACCAGCCAAGTACCCAGGCTTTCAATCGCCACGAGCCGATACTGCCGACATATTGGTCGAATCGCAACCGTGTCAGCACCACTGAACTCATACGGCGGACTGCCGTGAAAAGTCAGCCGCACGGCGACGGACGATAAATCTCGCGGCCGATTTGGCGTAATAGCCGTGCGAGCCCGGACGGCACCTGGCGTCGCCGCCGCCGGACGTGCGCTCCCCGCCGCCGCCGCGCGTTCGGAGTCGGAGAGGCGGGCGCCGCGGACGGCTCCGGCGGCCAGAGACTCGAGGCGCGGCAGCGGCGGCGGGCGCGGTCCCAGTCCCGGTCCCGGTCCCGCGACTTGCCAGGGTGTCAGTGGTGCCCATGATCTAGGTGGAGAGCTGTATATTTCGATATGGCTTTGGTAACGGCTGTGATTTTTAGCTTGGGAAACTTGTAACCCGAGACGATCTGAAACTAGCGTCCCTCGGCTAGGCATGTAGCCAAAATATTCCCCAAAGAGTGGAAGAGGGGGCAATGTCAGTTGACACCCTGGGCTGGGTCCCTGCTCTCAGCTTTGCAAAGTCTCGCGCGATGCGTACTGGATGAAACTTGAATGCAAGTGTTAGGGCGCCTCGGACCTTTGGCCGTCCGCTCCAGACCTGCAACGCCCGTGATAACTGGTCGTAAGTCCAGCTCAGCGCTTCGTGTACAAGCTGTCGTGCCCTGTCACCGCGGCTTACAGCACTCATGCATCGCTCGGAGGCGTATTCGTGTGGAGCGACTGTGACTGCTGTCGATTTACGCTCTGCTCGCGTACCGGTGTCGGGCTGATACTGATGGTGGTGCTGATGCTGCTGATGCTGCTGATTGTGCCTCTCAAGTCTTATTGCCAAAAAGTTGGCGACAGGTGCCGTCGTTCTAGACTGCGCTCTAAGTTATTCTGTAAACGCGGCGAGTGGGTGAAAGTTACACGAGGAGTGAACCCCGTGGTGCCTGGTGGGTTCCCAGGGCCGAGTCGGGCTATTTCTGTCGACGACGTGAAGTCCTGTTTTCTCAGGAGGACGTGACGTCAGTATCACCCGGCGAAGCCTCCTGGATTCGATCGCTGCTTGGCGTTTCCAGGCATACCCGCGTCATGACAAACCCCGTGCAGATCCAAAGCCAGTCTTCCTCTGCCTGTTGATTCTTGAAAGTTCATGACGAAGTCATCGGAGCTTGGCAGACTTCGCGCGTTCCTGCTCGCGACGTCTTTCCCTCTGTCTTTCCTCACTCCACTCGCCGCACCCGTCGGCGCCTCTCGTCTCGCGGCATGCAAGTCTCGCCTCGCCTCGCCGCCGGCCGGAAGCAGCCGGTTCCGGCGGCTCCCACCCCCGTCGCGGGAAAGCCGGCCGGCGGTGAGAGCGGTCGAGCTTCCGGCGCCGCGACCTTGCCTCGCCCCGCCCCGCCGTGCCCCGCCCCGCCCGGGCCCGGGCCCGGCCCGGCCCGGCGCCGGCGGCGGCGTGCAGCGGTGACGCGGCGCCCGTGCGGCGCGCGTGCCGCTGCCGGAAGCCGGCGTCCGGTCACCGGCTCGCGCCGCCGCCGCCGCGCCCGCCGCCGCGCCCGCCGCCGGCCGCAGAGCCGCCCCGCGGATGTCGCGTGCAGCGCCGCGGACGTCGCGTGAATCAGAGGAGTTGCGGGCCGTGCTGTACTCCGGACGGTGCCGCCGCGGACGGGGAAGCACGCGGGGCCCGCCGATTGTGGTGATGTCATCGAACGGTACGGCCGGCTGGCGGTCACGGCAGCGTACGTCCCGCCGCCCGATCAACTCCCGTGGAAGTTCCTCCTGGCGGGCAGACGTCACGTACCCGAGATGGGCCGATAGACGTTCCCTGTAATGTTACGTCAGCAATCTCACGCCGGTCGTAGGCCCCGCGGGTCAGTCAGCGGCTGCGGTAAGAGCGGGAGTCCACCTTCGACCGAGTGTCGACCGTCCGAAGCCGCCGCGCTGGGGCCAGGCCCGGCCCGCATGACAAATGGCAAGCGCCAGACGACTGGACTCCGTCAGCCGACAGGCTCCGGCCATAAACATCGACAACACTCACCGAGCGCCGTCCAACCGCATTGCGGCGGCGTGTCTCCTACTGAGAGGCATGCAAGTCATCCAACCGCTCGGCCGCGAGCGGCGCACGCCCGACCACCGCCTCACGCTCGCGAACCGACCGTGTGCGTGCGTGCGTGCGTGCGTGCGTGCGTGCGTGCGTGCGTGCGTGCGTGCGTGCGTGCGTGCGTGCGTGCGTGCGCGCGCGCGCGCGCGCGCGTGTGTGTGTGTGTGTGTGTGTGTGTGTGTGTGTGTGTGTGTGTGTGTGTGTGTGTGTGTGTGTGTGTGTGTGTGTGTGTGTGTGCGTGTGTGTTTAGGGGCCGGGACTAATGGCCTGATTAGATATTCATCGGATGTGCATCAGAGGGTACTCCCTCGGTATTGGGGTCAGAGGTGGCCGGGCCGACAGGAATGGCACCAGACGACGGCGCCGACATTGACACGGTCAATGTTGGTCACTTAGTCACCTGCACGCGGAGCAAGTCATTTAAACTTAGTGCCGGCGGGCAGTGGATCAACCCACGGCAGAAGTATTACCGTCAGCGTAGCAGTTCCCGTGCTGCCTTATGTCGGCTCGTAAAAAGGTCGACATAGTAGCGCTACCACCGCCGGATCGCTTTGCGCCGGCTCTGTATGTCGGTACAAATTTTCCCTGCTTCGGCCAGCAGGGATCGAGCCCGTCCCACCACGTGCTGACAGCGCCGATGCGTGTGATTGGATTGGATAGTCGGCCCGCCCTGTCCGGGGCGTCATGGAGGATCTCTGGCTCGTCGCGGTTGTCGCGCGCGTGATCATTTTGTCTGCAACCGTCCGGCGCGTTTCTGCGCTCTCCGTGACCGTCCTCGCCGTGACCGTCCTCGCTGTGACCGTCCCCGCCGTGACCGTCCTCTCTGTGACCGTCCCCGCCGTGACCGTCCCCGCCGTGACCGTCCTCGCCGTGACCGTCCTCGCTGTGACCGTCCCCGCCGTGACCGTCCCCGCAGTGACCGTCCCCGCCGTGACCGTCCTCGCCGTGACCGTTCTGCCCGTGACCGGCGGGCCCCGGCCGCGCTCGTCGACAGGTGGGGCGCCGAAGGCCGGCCGCAGTTCCGGCCGACGCCGCTTTGTGGCGCGGCCGGCCGCGGCGGACGGGCCCCGGGATGTCCGGTGGGCGGTAATGGCGCCGGCGCAGGTGCTGGCTGGCCGGTCGGCAGCTGCCGCCGCCGGCCGCGCTCCGTCGCCCAGGCGCGCCCGTGCCGCCGACGGCCGACACACGGCCGCGGCGAGCCGGCCCGGGACGGGTCGTGTCCTGACGCCTGGAGCGATTGGCTGCCGCTGTGCCGCGCCGACGGAGGCCCGGTGTTCTGGTGCTCCAGCGCGGGATCAGTCTGTTTGTTAGAGTCGGAAACTGGCGTCACGTTTCTGGAGATCTGGGCGGCTGGACAGGTGTGCCTTCCGCCAAACCCCTGCAGTGCGGTGCTGCCGCCGAATGGCAGGGCCTGGGCACCGCACCTTTGTTGGCGTGCGCCGGCTCGAAGCACGTAGGCGCTCAAATCCCCCGCCATACGGTAAGGCGTGGACGGGTCACACTGACAAATACAGACTAGAAAATCCCTAACGTGGGCGGTGACATTAAGGACCTTGCAATGCAGGCTCACACGTTCTCCTTCTCGACATTTCATCATTCCGGGCATCGCCATCCCTTGATCCGGGCTTCAAAGGGTGTCTCCAATCGCCTCCTGGCCTTTCATCGTGACGCCCACGCGGCCGAGTGTTACAATTCGCCGGGGTTTCCGCCCGCGCGTCGGCAGCCGTGATTCCATGAACGAATGCGGCGGCGCTCCCGCCGTCGTAATGTCAGCGGGGTTCCCGGCATGGCGCCGCGTCCCGTGTGTACGCCGCCGGAAGCTCGACATTCTCCGTGATCTCGTATGCGGCACCGGACATGCCGGTGCGCTCCGGATCCGACCTGTGGCGCCCACACAAAGCTGCACAGTGCGCCGCGCTCGCAACTGCAGCCGCGTTACCCGAGGCCGAGTGGTTCCCGGTAGGCGACCCCTCCGCTCCTCCATTCAGAGGCCATCCGAGAATCGCTTCCGCCCGGCGTTTGGTCGATCCGGCCGGCGGCGAGCGGCGGCAGCGTGCGAGGTCGCGGTGCCGTGCGTGCGGCGCGCGGGTCGCCGAGAAGCCGCCCCCGGTCGCGGCCGTCCGTAACGCGACGGCGCCAATTGAGCTCCATATTCATGAGCGCGGCCGGGGCCGGCGGCGCCGCGTAAGTGCTCTGTTTACGAGTGGCCGGGCCGCGGGGCCGGGCGCCCGAGCAAACAATGCGCCGTGCGGCGGCCGGCTGCCGCGCGCCGCGGGAGATCGGCACCGATGGCCGTCCGCCGCCGAGGTGGCGGCCCGCTCCCGGTGATGGAGTGTCGAGATGGGCCCGCCGCGCCGAGGGACCGCTGCGCTGCGGCCCGGTCCGCGGCCCGCGGCTGGGGGCGGCGAGAGTGGCGCCCGCTGGGAGTGGCCGGCTGCGGCCGCGCGGTGCCGCGGCGGCGGCGTTAGCACAAGTCCCCGCCTCCGTCCTCCGCCTGTTGAGGCCAACGGCGGCAGGCAGGGCGCGGACAGAGAACCACGCCGGAGCGTGCCGGGCTCGGGGGGGGGGGGGGGGGCGTGGCCGTCTCCGGGGCCGCTGGGTCCGCCGGCTGGGCCGGCTGGGGTGACCCCCGGTCGCCGGCCGTCTGGCGGCCTGCAGACGACAGCTGCCGGCACTATCGGCCGGGTCGACCCCGCTGGAGCCGCGTCGCCAGCTGGCGGCGCGGACAAAGCTCGTGCGCCGCCCGACATGATGCAGAGGGCACCGGTCGCAGCCGGTGTGCCGACGGGCGCCGCGGCAGCAGGCCACCACTCGTTCCCGCGGCATCGCGGGGTTCAGCCAGGCCGCTGCCGACCTTACGGAGGCTAGGAAAGCAGATTAATGTAGATGTAAGCACCATGCAGCAATCATAGGAAGCATCTTCGCGGTGGAGGCAGCTGGGCCTTCGATCATCTGTCATCGTCTGATGGGCCAACCTTTGTGTTGTAGTGTAGAGATAGTCCGGTCAGTTTTCACCATGATTGTTGCTAGTGTGCCTGTACGTCACCCGCCTGTCTGGACCTGCCCGGTAACTGCACGTCGTGTGGCATCTTCGGCCGGCCACTTACTCGCCTTGTTTATGTTCGTCGCCATTCAGCGGCGCTGCTGACGTTCTCAGCTGGGCGCCGCGCGCCGCCCCGCCGCCCGCTTGTCCGGACCTGGCCGCCGTACGCCCCGATCGCCGCTGAGTGCCGTCTGTCCGTCATTGATTGGGACCGGCTCGGCGTGTGCAGTGTCCGGCGTGGAGCCGCGCGGCCGACGCCCTCCGGTCGGCCCGCGTGCGCCGGCCGCGCGGCCGCCGAACTAATGACCCGGCTGCGATGAGCTATGGGCCCTGATTGATGCGGCCCGCCCCCCGCGGCGGCCGCCGGCTGGCCGCCGGGCCGCGCCGTCCTTTGTGGGGCGGCACGGCGCGGCGTCGGCCGCACAACAGCCTCCCCCCGCTGCCGGGGACGGCGCGACGGTCCCCTGTGACGCCCGACCTCGGCGGCCAGCTGCAACGGCAGCGGCGCGCTGCTCGCCGCTCGCCGCCGAATAATTGATCGGGTGTTTTGGGAGAAAAGCACAGCCGACAGGTGGGCTGACTGATGGCCTTTGGATGCTCCGTGGTGCCGTGGGAGAGCGTTTCTCTGCTGGCCGGCTGGTCGGCTAGCCAGACTTAGTCGGTGACTGGGAGCTAGGCGGAACGAGGTCACTACTGTCAGGGCGGGCCGCGTCCTTCGGCTCCGTTTTCGCCTGTCCTGCAACAGCCAAGAGGGTTCGGGGGCTGTGCCGCGTGCTTAGGGCCTGCCGCGACCGGGACACCTTCGGTGGCGCGAACCGCAACACTCCACTGCCCGGCACGTGGTGGGTGGAGTGCAACGGTGCGCCGCACCCATCTGTTACTCGGGCTCGGAGTCCGGGGCCGCAGCCAGCCCCCGTCCGCTCAGCTCCGGTCCACCCAGCTGGCCTGGGGAGGCCCGGCTTACGTGAGCGCCGGCTCGGGGACGACCCGGCGTGAGGGCGCGCCCGCGCTGGCTCGCCGTCCGGTGGCCGGGCCGGCCTCGAGTGCGGCGACAGTTCCGGCGGCGGCGCCCGCCGCAAACAGCCGGCGAAGCCCGAGGAGCGCGGCGCGACGTCTGGGAACGGTCTGGGCCGGCGGCGGCTTCCGGCCGGTCCGGCCGCAGGTACGCCGCTTGCCGCCGACGGGGGCGAGGAGTAGACTGACGGGATGTGCCACGTGTTGCGCGGGGGGGGGGGGGGCAGACCGCGCCCACCGAGTGCCGCCTGGGACCGGACTCCGCCACACCCCCGCTGGACTCGCGGCAGCTGGCAGGTGTTCACATCTTGAGCATTGTTCTTCCGCTTTTCGTTGAGGAGAGTTGATCCAAGACTTACGCCAACGACTCGAGCGGATAAGTCTAACGCCAACGATTTGAGCTGGTAAGGCCGACGCACGGATCGGCGGTAACACCGGACACGTCGCCACCACACTCAGCACGTCTCCGTCGGGGTGATGGGCGTGCCGCCCGCGAGATGTGAGAGGCGCCGCCCGCCGCACCGCCGCCGACTGCCGACGGTCTGGCGGACCCGTCGGACGTAGTACAGCAGCCGACGGCGGCGTTCCAGCGGCCGTGATGTATGAGGCGGGCCGCAGGAGCCGCCGTGCAAACCCGGCCTGCTGCGCTGGCGGGCCGCCGGCGGCACCTGGCCGCGGCGCGGCGGCGCCGACGTGCCGTGGCTCGCACCTGCGTGTGTCCCGGACCGGGCCGAGCGCAGGCTGCTCCGGTGCCGGACGGCGCGCGGCCGGGCAGGCGCGCGGCATCCCGAGCGAGCTGCGCTGTCAGCGGCTAGCCTGCCGCGCCGCCCCTGGGGAGCCGGCTGCGAGGCCGGCTGGCCGATCCGTCCTCACCATCGAGTATTCATAGATCATGGCTGTGCGGGCGCGAAATGACGTCAGCTGTCACCGCGCCCTTAAACACCAATGGCAACGATGATATCACTACCATGTCGTCAGTCGGCGGCCAAAACACGTTGCCCGCGCCCAGGAAGTAGTGAATAGTAAGCCGGTGTTGCCTGTCTTCGGACGGCGGCTCGAGGTCACGCGCCGGACCTGGCGTCTGTCCATGGTCCTCCGCAGGCGCCTGGTGCCGACCGGTGAACGCCAGCTGGGGCATGCCGAGTTGTCACGTGTGACTGATTTACGAGCGATTCGTGTTGTATCGGGTGGTATCCGTTCGTGCCGAGAGCCGCGACAGCCGTCGTTGCTCATAACATGTGCGATGACGTCGCTTTACTTAACACTTGGATGGCAACGGGATAAACGTAGAGGGCAAGTCCCTTGATTCTTCGAACGATATGTGCTGTTGCGCGTACGCACGTTCGGGGTATGCCACGCCTTTCACGTCATCTCATGTAAGCGACAACACGGCGGCGTCCTTGAGCGCCGCCCGCCGGGCCCAATATTTGGGGCGGACGCTCCAGGGAGCAGCTGTGGCCCGGATGCCACGTCCGTGCGCCCAGACCGCCGCCGTCTGGCCGGCTCCGCGCGCGTGGGTCACGCCTGGGATGAACTCGGAGCATGCACGCGTGTTTGGACCGGGGGCTGACTAGGGCCGCGACTAGGCGGACCGTCGTGTCTTCGGAATCTGGCTCGGACCGCGGGAGATTATTCGTCATGAACTGGGAACGTTAGGCCAATGTCATGGCGGGTTTGGGCGTAAGCTGCGCGAAGTATGTCGGTGATGCAACGCGTCAACACCTGCGGAGCATTTGCCAGTTGCTATGGCGCCCAAAGTGTGTGATGACGTCGCTTTGCTAATGCTCTTATCGCAAACAGATAACGGTCAAGCGGCAGTCCTTTGATTCTCTAAGTGGTCCATGTTGCTCAGCGTGTGCACCATCGGATGGGTACTCAAAGGCTTGTACCACGCAGTCCCGTATCATACCGCCTGTTTGGTGCTGTCGTCATGGTCAGCGGCCGGCTGTGGAGCCGGTGGCTTGCGCCAGCCTGGTTTCGACCAGCCTGGCCCCGACCCCGGCTCCGGCCGCGACTCCCGCTCCCATCCCTGGCTGTCGGCTCCGCTCCTGGCTGCCAGCCGGAGAGCCTGGAGCCGCGCCGGCTTGTCGTCCCTCATGCGGTTTGGCAGGCATCGCCGTGTCCACGGCCGCAACGCGTTTGCTTTGGGTGTTAGATCGGACAGCACATTTCCATCGGGGTGGTTCCCCCGCGCCGCCAGGGACTGGGACCGGCTGTCGCTCTGACCTTCGGCTGCTCCTCCTCCTCCACCTGGGCTGCACGTGGCTGACGCCCCCCCCCCCCCCCATCCTTCTGCCACGGGTTGGCTTCAAAGAGCTGCGCCGCACCGCCGGCCCGGCCCTAACCGCCGCGCTCCGCGAAAAACTCGGCGCGGCGCGGCCGCTTCGTGCCGCGGCTCCAGCGGGCGGACTCGGAGCGGAGCGGGCCGGCCGGCCCACAGTCTGCAGACGGCGCCTCGCACGCCTCCTGGGCAGGCGCACCGGCCTGGAGCCGGTGCCTCGCACGCCTCCTGGGCAGGCGCACCGGCCTGGAGCCGGTGCCTCGCACGCCTCCTGGGCAGGCGCACCGGCCTGGAGCCGGTGCCTCGCACGCCTCCTGGGCAGGCGCACCGGCCTGGAGCCGGTGCCTCGCACGCCTCCTGGGCAGGCGCACCGGCCTGGAGCCGGTGCCTCGCACGCCCCCTGGGCAGGCGCACCGGCCTGCAGCCGGGCAGGGCCGGAAGAGGCTGTCCTGAAGCCTCTATGTTCGCGGGTGGATTTCTCGACGCGGGCGCGTGCCTGCGTGTGGGGGCACCGGATTGAGAGTGTCCACTGGGCGAGCTCGCGGGCGCTGCACAGCTGGCAGGAGATACGCGCTGGCACGACCGTGATTCTGCGTCACTGGAGAGGATACTGTGCTGCGGCTCCCAGCTGCTGTCAAAAGGAAAGAACCCGCTGCTGTTTGATATTCTCAGCTGCTCGCACATCCTCCCAGGCTTAAGCAGAACTCAGTCGGCCATTCACCTCGTCCCAGGCACGTCTTCTGCGCCCATATTGTATGGGTTTCAAGAACGCCCCGTCTAATTTTATTCCGAAATGGCATTTGACGGCAGCAAATTTGGCAGCATTGCACGATTGAAAGCGCCAATGAACGAAGATTTATACACATGCCTGCATTTTTACGACAGACTCCATCGTTTCGTAGTGGTTACTGTTGTCGTTGTGCACTCTATGAACGGATTAAGCTCGTACACGGCGTATCTTACAGGCCAGACGCACGTCACGTCTGGGAATAAATTTGGCGTAATGTCAAGGCTGCCCTTCCACAATGAGTCTGAAGGCGTTTTGGTAGCTGGTCGTACCCAGAAACGTCCTGGGGCTTATCGCATGTTTGTCTGCCGTATGTCATGTCAGTCGTTGCTGGCCATTTTCGCCAGGGCTACCGGATCCCGCCACTTTGCCGTCGTGGCGTATTAACCCAGGATCAATTAAATCGCATGATGGAGACCGCTCGGCGTACGACCGGCCGCGGCTGGCGGGCGGGTGTAGCGCCACGCCCCGGCTGTGTCGAGGGACGACGGAGGTCACCGGCGGCGGCACCGCAGCCGGCGATCCGCCGAGGCGTCCCCCGCCCCGGCCGGCGCGTCGGCCTGCTGCCGCCGGCCCCGCCCCCTCTCAGTGGCCAGCTGACCGGCGACGCCGGTGGGCCCGGCCGAAGGGGCCAGCCTCCGCCGGCCGCGTGCGCTGGACAGCTGGAGAGGCGGCAGTGGCGCGCCGTGTGTGGCGTGTGTCGGCTGGACGTGAGCGGCGCTGCAGAGCACGCTGCCAGTCTCCGGACGCACGGTTCGAACATGACGCTGCAGTGAAAGGCACCATACACACAGACATCGCGCGTTTAGTGCAGCATCTGATCAGCTGTTGATGACAGTGTCTCCCCCCAGCGTCCCCACCGAATCGCTCACCACGTCGCCGATCAGCTCCGGCTGGTGCGTGTCTGACGAGGTCGCTCTCTGCCCGGAGTGGCGGCGCGACGGCCCGCACTTTACCCGGCGCCGCCGACGTGCGGTGCACTTTTGCAGCTGGGCGGGCGCGTGGCGGCCGTGCCGACGCCGGGTCGCCGGCGGTCGCCGGGTCGCCCGGCGGCCGGCGCGCCGACGCCGCCGGTCGCCGCCGTGATTGATGCGCGTCCCGCACGGCAGGCGGCCGTAGGTCGTTGCTTCTTCGCCGAACCGCTTAGCGCGCTGTTGCTAACAACTGCATCTCGCACTGGTTCGGGCGGCGCGGCCGCGGGCCCGCCGGCGACCCGACCGGTCCGATGCGCGGGCAGGTCCTCAGTGACCTGGGTCCTGGCGTGTCGCGGGGCCGGGGCAGGCGGGACCCGATGACCTGGGCCCTGGCGGGTCGCGGGGCCGGGGCGGGCAGGTCCTCAGTGACCTGGGTCCTGGCGTGTCGCGGGACCGGGGTGGGCGGGACCTGATGACCTGGGTCCTGGCATGTCGCGAGGCCGGGGCGGGCGGGACCCGATGACCTGGGTTCTGGCGGGTCACGTGGTCTGGGTGGGCGGGACCTGATGACCTGGGTCCTGGCGTGTCGCGGGGCCGGGGCAGGCGGGACCCGATGACCTGGGTCCTGGCGGGTCACGTGGTCTGGGTGGGCGGGACCCGATGACCTGGGTCCTGGCATGTCGCGAGGCCGGGGCGGGCGGGACCCGATGACCTGGGTCCTGGCGGGTCACGTGGTCTGGGTGGGCGGGACCTGATGACCTGGGTCCTGGTGGGTCACAGGGCTGGGGCGGACAGAGCCCGATGACCAGGGTTCTGACGTAACACAGGGCCGCGGCTGGTGGGACCCGATGACCTGGGTCCTGGCGTGTCACAGGGCTGGGGGGGGGACGGGCCCGATGGCCTGGGTCCTGGTGAGTTGTGTCCTCTGGGCGGGTGGGACCCGATGACCTGGGTCCTGGCGCGTCGCGGAGCCGGGGCGGACGAGAGGAGCGTGGTGTGAAGAACGGCTGTCAAGAAGCCTCGGTGCTTAAACGATATGTTTGTGTCATGGTCGCTTTTGGATTGACTGGAAGTCGTCCATGTGCCCGATTGGGGCAGAATGCCGAACCAATTTCATATCGCTCGTCTAATAACAGTGCACGTGGACGATGATGGTAATTTTGTTCCTCCCCTCGCTAATGATGATGTTCTTTTTTCTCCAGCTGTTTTGATAATAGTTGGTATACACGCATTAGGCCGATGGTCGTGTGTTCGGCCCAGTTTGCTTTTTGTCGTCGAAGCTCTATTCCGTTCCGAGATTTGCCACGCCATCTTTGGGGTTCCACTGCGCGCGACACATTGCGCCCACCTGAGAGCGTTAAGACGGCTCGTCAAAAAACGCTTCGGCGCTATTGAAACTTGTAGCGGATCATTACCACTTGCATCCACTCCACGATCAATTATCCGGAGGCGGCTGCTCGGCATGGATCATTAATTACCACGCTACCAAGGGAACTAGACGATACAAAGCCGGATACGAGACGTGATCGATGCGTGCGTTAGCGTTCATCCAATTATGCGATTGACCAAAATGTGTGCGAAGAATAACCAGGATCATGTATTATCACCAGTTCACCGTTGCATGGTACATCAGGTTGATGCGGACGCCACGTTAGCCGCATTGGCAACGGGCGGACACGTTTCATGTTACCCTTTGGCGGATGTACGAGCAACTGCGACGTACCTGCAGCTGCACGTTCAGTGTTCGCACAGCCCTCTGCCCCGCTTGCTTCACCTCGCCAACACCTTCCAGCTCCACGCGCTGAGAGCGCTCACCAATGCGTCTCGCGGCCTTGCCGTCTGCAACTCGTCGCTCGGTGTATGTCCCTGTTCAGCATCTACGGAGCGTGGACTGCCTCGCCACCACCCGGCCGACACAGACCGCCCACGCGCCTCCGGCAAACCGGCTCCGCCGCGACCCGACCCATCCGCGGCACGTGCCACAACCTCCGAGCTCGGGCCCCCTCCCCTCCCCGTTCCGGTGGCTGTGTGCCCCCTCCCCGCGGCCGCCGGACGACAGGCCGTCCGGGAAATCGGCGGCCGGTGGCCGGCGCCGTCTAATGAGCGACCAGCTGGGAGATGTCGGCCGGCCGGGGAGGTCAGCGGCGCGGCTGCCTTTGTGCCGGCCGCCGGCCAGCCGGCCGCCGTATCGCCGCGCCGCCGCGCCGCCGCCGCTCATGGCGGCTCCGCACGACGCGCGGAAATGCCACCGGCGCGCGGCCCGGGCCGGCGGCGGCGGCTGCACCCGGAGCCGGGCCCGGCACACAGAGGCGCGGCGCTGGGATCCGGGAGCGGGTCCGGATCCGCCGCCGGGTCGGCGCCGGCCGGGGACACCTGTCTCCCACGGACAGGCTGGCCCGCTCCAGACCCGTGTGCAGGGTACATCCCTGACAGCGCGAGCGTGGGCCGCGGTGGGAGCGGGTCCGGGGAGGCGCTGACGTCCGGCTGCTTGTTCGGCGTCCGTAGCTCCTGGTACATGGGAGCTCGTGTTCTGACAATAGTCGACCCTCCGGGAATGTTAAGGAGTTTTAAGCAACGTTGTTGAGCTGATGTACGTTTATGGATGGCTACCTGTTCGATGTGACGAGCAGTGATGTTTGCTGGAAAGTTTCCTTCTATGCTTATACTCGGCAGGGCTATGGAAACCTTGGGGCTTTACCGCCTGTGTTTCATGCAGCCCGTAGCACCGTACCATGTATTGGGTTCATGACGCGATGTCCTGAATAGCTAGAATGTTCGTGACGTGTGTGCAGTTTTCGTGATGCCTGATATCCGTGGCTTGTACTTTTCTGACGTACTCGGTATCGGTCAGCGCCACCTTCCGACTTAGCGGCCTGTGTTCCGGGCGGCCCCTGGTTGAGTGCCGGGCGTCGGCTGGGCTGTGGTGGGTGCTCGGTGGATTGTGTTGTTCTTGTTTTTTTAGTTTAGAGTTTTTTGTTGATTGATTGAGTTTTCAGCATGATCTGCGTCTGCTTGGTTATGTTGTTTAACCAGTACGTCCTGGTTTATTTCAGTGCGATTGTTGGCAGAGTTAGAACCCCCAGCCCGTGATAAAAGTGTTTGTTCAATTTCTTCAAGGGTGCTCGTGACCTCAGTTGACTGTTAAAACATAGTGTTTCCGAAATGTTTTTAACTCGCTAACTGTGTTTGACAAAACTTCGACTGGTGCATTGTTTGAGCGCTGCTGCTGAGGTTCGCGTTCTTCGCACAGCTCTCACGTGAAATTAAAGCAAAGGTAATGTTTGGCGGTCACATCCTCGTGATGCGACCTCTCCCAGCTTGCCCGGGTCCACCCAACCCGGCGACGTCTGGCCCTGGGCACCAGTAACGGTGGCGCTGGCTCGCTGTCCTTGTAGGATCCGTGACGTTTACGTTTGAGCTGGCCGGAGTCGCCCAGAACTAGTTCTAGTACGCACCGGCCGGCTGAGAGTGTGTGAACCGCGAGCGGCCGGGACGGGATCAGAGACCGGGCGCTGCCTGGCCTTGGCCGGCTGAGCGGCCCAATTTGGGCACGGTAAGACACGCTAATTACGGGGTTTGGTGCGGCCGGCAGCCGCCGACGGCCGCACCGCCGGCAGGTGCGGCTCACTGCCGGCAGTCACGCGGACGACGGAGCCCCTCCCCCACCCCCCATCGATGGCTGGCGGGCGCCGAGCCGCCCCGTCGCCGGCCTCCCGCGGCTGGGCCGGAGGCCGCGCGCGGCCACTGCTCCGGACGGGAGGCGGCGGGCGGCCGGCGTTGTGTCGGCGCAACGGCTGAGTGCCCCGGCCGCTGTCTGGCCGACGGCGCTCCCCGGCCCGCCCGTCGTCTGTCACGCGGTCCGCGTCCCGGCGGCCGGCGGCGGCCCCGGTCCCCCACGCCAGGGCGGAGCGCCGCATCGTCCCGGGCGGTGGCCTCTCGCGTCCCCAGTCGGGAAGCCGCCGGAGGGCTGCGGCGGTCTGATCCCAGCGCTCCGCGCCCGGCGCCGCCGTGCCGGGCGACCGGCGCGCCGGTTGCGTCTGCCGTCCGGTAGCTCCGCCCCGCCGCCGGCGGCGGCCGGCCGGCCGGCCGGCCGGCCGTCTGCCCGGCCAAGGTCGCGTGCCGCGCCGCCGTCCGGTCAGGCGCGCCGTTTAAAGAGCGCGCCCGCCGACGTCGTGTTGCCGGGCCGGCCGGCGGCGCTGTACGGGCGGGCGGGCGACGCTGTCGCCGGTGGCCGCGCCCGGCTGGGCGCCCGTCGGAGCAAGCCGGCGCTACTCGAGGGGAAGGGGGCGGCGAGTCGCTGACGACACACGATTGGCCGTCTGTGGACGCGGCCCCGTCCGATGTCTGGTGGCGCTGGCGCCGGTGTCACAGTCGCCGCCCTGTCCGATGTCTGGTGGCCTCTGTCCTGTCCGATGCCGGGTGGCCTCGGCACCGGTGTCACAGTCGCCGCCCTGTCCGATGTCTGGTGTCCCCCGCCCTGTCCGATGCCGGGTGGCCTCGGCGCCGGTGTCACAGTCGCCCCCCTGTCTGCAACACGGCGACCTCTCGGCGTCGACGTGGCAGTCGCGTTCCGGAGAGCCAGAGAGCGGTGCGCCGTTTTTGCCGCGGCAGCTGTCGCGTCGTTATGCGCCAGGTGGAGCGCGCACAAGATCGACGCGTCGGCATCCGGCCGTGCGCCGCTCCATCACGACCGGGCGACAATTGTGCCGCGGCGCGAGGGGCGCGCTACACGAGCCGCTCGCTGGCGCCCGCTGGCCGCCGTGCTGTCCCGGGCTCGGGTGCGAACGCGTTGACGCCGCCTCGCCGCTCGCCACTCCAGCCAATCCGGTTGGGTCGGTGTCGGCGGTATCCGGCTACGGCGCGTGCTGACGCTGTTGTGTGCTTGTCCCGGCGTGTGCTGATGACGCGCTGTCTCGTTCCAGGTGAGTGCGGTGTGCCGCGGCGGTGTCTCCCTCCGCCGTCCTCCCGCGCCGCAGACGGCCGGCCTCACTCCGCGCGGGGCGGCGGCCCGGTCTGGCGGTAAGTCGGCCTGAGCCGGCCGCCGCGCCCGGCCCGGCCCGGCCCGGCCCGGTACGGGGCTGGCACGCGCCGGCCGGCCACGTCGGGCGCGACGCCGGCCGGGATCGATAGCAGCGCCGTCCGCGCGACGGTCGGGGTGCGGACCCCGGGGCGCCGAGCTCGACGCTCCCGGGGCTGTCCTGCTGCCGCAAAGGGAGGCGAGAACAGGTGATCTGCTGCAGACTATGTATCGGCCATACATGCACAACCCACGGCTAAATGTTGGAGGGAGCCGATAAACCTATCTTCCATCGATGTGGTGCTACCCTCACCGTTCGCCATGTGTTTGTATCTTGTCCGCGCCTTGTGGAAGAACGTCAATGACACTTGAGACAGTATGTCTCGCCCCCGGCGCTCTGTGACATACTAGGAGACGACTCGCGATTTCCTGAATCTCAACAGGCTTTTTTGTTCCTCAAGCACATCGACTGTGGGACCATTTACACCGCTCA
Source organism: Pollicipes pollicipes (assembly GCF_011947565.3). Classification (NCBI taxonomy): domain Eukaryota; kingdom Metazoa; phylum Arthropoda; class Thecostraca; order Pollicipedomorpha; family Pollicipedidae; genus Pollicipes; species Pollicipes pollicipes. The sequence goes on along the minus strand of NW_023596297.1, from coordinate 11,310,525 downwards.
TTAAGTATGTAAAACAAAACTTGTTGTGGGTGTCAAATGACCACCGCAGTCGGTACGCCCTCAAATCGCGATAGGTAACAACCGGCGGGGCAGTGACGACCTGCACCTCTCCAGAGGCACACTACAGCCGTCTGTGGCACGTGCCGGTGCCTGTGCGGCCCGGCCCGCTTGGATCCGGCCGCCAGCAGGCCGGACCGGCTGTCTTTTTGGGAGGGATTGGGTGAGGCTGCAGAGCTGCGTGCCGGATCGGGCTCCCCCGGAGTGACGAGCTCTCTCCTAGCTGCGATCTGCTGTTTTTCCTGTCAATGGATATAGTTGCGCGCCGTCGGCTCAGTTGTCCATAACATCAATCATGATGACCATTACTGTTTTGATTGATCGTAAACGCTGCTGATCGCGGCCCCTGACGCCCTTTTAATGTGGTTACTGTTATTGAGTTAAGGGTGGTTTTTGTAGTCGGGAAGTGTTTCAGCCAGAAAGGCACTGGAAGTTAATTGGATGCTATTGACCGTATTGTCCTTGCGGACCATGGCATGTGAGGGGGCCTTGTTAGAACTTTCGTATGCAATCGTGGAACAGACAGCCAACTGCAGGAAACGCGGCGGCAAGTTCTCGTAAATCCAGCCGTCTGTCTGAAAGGCGGCATCACTGGCGGACGAGCGGCCCGGCAGCGAACAGCGGCCAGCGCTGGTGCCCAGATGTGGCGATCGGACCTCTACCGTCCGCCGCCAGTGTGTGACGGTGCCCGTCCAAACAGGGCGGCGCGAGGGGGGCCGCCGCCCGTTTAACGACACCGGGCCGTGTCGGCGGGGGGGGGGGGGGGGCCCGGCCGGCCACCGTCCTTTCGCCGTCCGGGCGGCGACGGTCGGTCGGCCGGCCGGGGACCTTGAGACCGGGTCCTGCGCCGGCTGATCTGTCAGGGAGCCTTTGTCCGCCGCCTGTCAATGGGTTGGACCCGAGACTGGCCAGCCCTGAGAGGCGGGCCACCTCTGCGGCCGGGGCTGGGCCTAGAAGCTGGAGGGGTGGGTTGTCTCCAACTTCGAGCCGGGGAGTGAGCGGCTCGCGCTTAGTCGAGTGTGCGGCGCGAAACGAAACAAGACATAAACCCTGAACATCGCAACGCAAGCCGCCTTTGCACAGCACAAGAAAACTCGCTGCGGCAGCCTCGGCTTCTGCAGCCACATGCACGACTGTCGCGCTTTCCGCCACCGTAGTCTGGGCACCAAGCGACTCTTCCCAGCAACAGCGATTTAAGCGGCGCGCCGTCCTTTACGCGCCCGCCGCCAGCCATCGGGCCGGGGCGGCTGCAGCAGGCGGCCCGGCCGGCCGGCTCGTCACTCAGCTGAGCAGCGGTGCCTGTTGCCCGGCGCCCGGGACCGGTCGCCGGGTGCCGCGCCGCCGCCGGCTGACCGGCCTCGTCTCCCACGATGCTATCTCCCCAGGCGACATTCCTGACAACGCCCCTGTATACATCAAACACTTTTTGCTTATCGCTTGCGCTTTTGTATGATTAACAATGGAGTTTTTGCTGGCGTGACCTCGTTGGTACTCCTGGCTCTGCGATGTTCGCGCTGCACAGCGGCGTTGGCTGTGTTCTCCGAGCTCTTGCTTTCTGGCATGGAGGCGTTTTTTTGTCACATTTTTCTTTGGCGCGGCGGCTGACGCCGGGCCGAGTTTAATAGCCGCTTCGATTTATATTCATCAGCACGTGCTGCTGCGGGGGTAATTTCCGTGGGGCGTGCGGCGTCGGCGGCAGCGATAGAGGCTCGACTGGCGCCGGGGGTCTCTCCCCTCCAGCGCATCGACCAGCTGCCGAGCCGGCCGCCAGCAGCAGCCGGCCCGCCAGCAGCATCGTCTGCCAAAGCCAGCGCGATAGGCTAGGCCAATTACTTGGCCAAAGAACCGGAATTGGCGTTTTTTAGGTCTTCCCAGCTGCCACGCCGGCGCTATCTGAGGAGTTTCCTTTGGACAGGACGGCGATGTAATGTGGGGGTTGGGTTCCCACCTGTCAAAGCGCCCGTTCGTCGTGCTCTCCGCACTCGCCTGCCCGCTGGCTCCCTCGCTCGTCGCCTGGCCTGAACGGTTCCGGACAACCAGTCAGTTAGCGGCAGTCTCGCAGCGACGGAGTGCCCTCGGTCCTCAGCTCGCAGATAACGGCTGTGATGCGGCGCTAAGACGCAACAAGTCTCTGCCCCCCCCCCCCCCGGACTCAGCTGCGTCATTCGCTGCTGGCCCAGCCTGTCGTTGCCCGGCCTGTCCTCTATGCAGTCTTGGCCCTGATTATCACAGCCTGTTCTGGTGGCCCGGCCCGTTCTCATGACCCGATCCCCATTTTGTCTTCTCCGCTAGACCAGGTTTTATTATCTGCCCTGACCCGGCCCGTTTTCACAATATGTCCTATCAACACTATCTGTTATCCCAACGCCTTCAAAACTTGTCTCCCCGGCACTGTGCTGTTCTAACCCGTCCTCACATAATTTCCCCCTGACACCGTGGTCTTTTCGGACACGGCCTGTCATCCCAGATAGCCCCGTCCCGGCCCGTCCCTTTTCCGGCCAGACGTATCCTCTCCTCCGCTTCGACTAGGCCTCTGGTCTAGCCCTCCGCCGACTTGTCCTGCCTGCCCGACCTGCGCTCCTCTCCGACCTGTCCAGCGGCCGGTGTAGTCGTACCCGTAGTGAAAGTCGGCGGCGTCGCGCCACCTGCGGCGGGCTCGCGCGCACGCGCGCGTCGGCCGTCGAGAGTGAAGCCGGGCCAGCGCGGCGTCACGGCTGGCCGGCCTGACGCGCGGCCAAGGTCGCCCCAGGCTCAGCCGCCGACCGGGCGCCGCCGGAGTCGACCGGACGTCGCCGCTGTCGACCGGACGCTGCCGGAGTCGACCGGGCGCTGCCGGAGTCGATTGGGCGTCGCCGGAGTCGACCGGGCGTCGCCAGAGTCGACCGGACGCTGCCGCAGCCGACCGGGCGCCGCTGTAGTCGGCGCCGACACAGCCGACCGGATGCCGCCGCTGTCGACCGGACGCCGCCGGAGTCGACTGGGCGTCGCCGGAGTCGACCGGACGCTGGCGGAGTCGACCGGACGCCGCCGCAGCCGACCGGGCGCCGCTGTAGTCGGCGCCGACACAGCCGACCGGATGCCGCCGCTGTCGACCGGACGTCGCTGTAGTCGACCGGGCGCCGCTGTAATCGACCGGACGCCGCAGCCGACTGGTCACCGCCGCAGTCGACCGGGCGCCGCAGCTGACCGGGCGCCGTCGCAGCCGACCGGGCGCTGCCGCAGCTGGCAACAGCCCACTGGGAAGGAGCGGCGCGTCCCGACTCCGGAACATCGTCGTTGGTCTTCAGCTCGTGGTCACTAGCGCCAGGGTCTGTTGCTCCGTGGTCCCTGGTTCCTGGTGCTGGTCCCTAATCCCTGGTCCTGATCCCTGGTCTCGTCTCATCGGCCTCTGGCCTCTGTGCTCTGGTCTATCTCCTGTGCGCACTGGTCTGAGCTGTTGGGCCGTGGTCTTCTGCTGGAACGGCTTCTTTGGGGACCGATGACGGCTGCGTTGCGGACGGAGTGCGTCAAGGTTCTTTCTTCGCTGGTCTCGGGGTGGGGTCTCGATTGCATCGCGGTTTCGCAATGGCATGCGCATGTGATTTGTCAGCTGTCACGGGCTGTTAACCGTCTGAAATAGGCAACATAATCTGTGGTCTCATCGTTGGTCCCAAAGGCGAATATATCTGGCCGTCCCTGTCAGGCCCCACTCAGCCACCCCATCAGCGGAGATGGCCTATGGTCTACTAATCGGACCACTCGAAATATCATCCGACATTCATACTGAAGATTCGCCGCTCGCTTCGGCCCGCCCGCAGCAGCTTTTCATCGGACCCATCCCCCGGCCCTGCTGACAGGTGCCCGGTGGGTAGTAACAGCCAGCTGATCTCAGCAATCAAAAGTTTCCACTTCTGTCGAAACGGCCCTGAAAAGTCTCTCTGAAATGGTGTGGCTAAACGGGACTAATCTGCGTGCCAGTGACGATCTCAGATTGGTGTCTCGTCACCGGGATTCGCTCCCCCCCCCCCCCCCCCCCCCCCACCCGTCACGCCGCGTCCCCAAATCTGTCCCTCGGGGCCCGCTAACACATTCAGCGGTCTTTACCGTTGAAATCTGTAATTACGTGTGTCGGTAATTGCGTGTGTCGCGGCGGGGCAGGTGGTCGCTGGACGGGATCCCGGACCAGGCCGGACGGTCGGACCGACGGCCGGGCGGACGGCAGAACGGCCGGGCGAATGGCTGGACGGCCGGGCAGATGGCTGGCTGGCCGGGTGGACGGCTGGACGGCTGGACGGCTGGACGGCCGGGCAGACGGCTGGACTGTTGATGGTGTGCTGGTCAGGCGGACATGGCTGTCGGGCCGGCGCCATACAAACTCGCAGATCTGGAGGTAGCGCTTCCGCAGTTTTGTTGGGCGGGTGTAACTGAGGGGGATAGCGATTTCTTAGGAAACTTGATGTTAGAGAACATTGAATATTGTCCTCGGAAAAGCTGCAACATGATACGTTTTCGAAGTTCAAACATATTAAGCTCAAACTCGTGTACCTGGTCTGGGGTGCACCCATGATTTTCTGAGGGGGAAGGGGGCAAAGCTCGTTGAAGCACCACGCAGATTTTTCACTCTCCAGCGAGCCGACTATGATGGAAAATGAAAAAATGCGGATATTCTCAGCTGCCTGCACCCCCGTACCTGGCTTCTCATACGTGGACTTACATGAAACCGCGTTGTGTTCATACTCTGTGAAACTCGCTGTCTTTAACATGTGTGGTCTGTCAACTACTTGAACGAGAGACTCCGTGAGATCGCCCGAGACACAAAAAGCCCGTCCTCATTAGAGCTCATTTTGTGCGAGCTCTCCAGGTTGTAATCGCCTCGGGAGGAGGTCATCAGGGGCGGGCGTTCCTCGCCGGTCGGCCGCGGCGGCCGCTGGCGGCGCCCAGCTTTCCCGGCAGCGTGTGGCGGCCGGCACGCACAACAGGCGGCTGTTCGCCCCGCCCAGTGATGGCGGTCTCTCGCCGGCCGGCACCCGGCCCGGCCTCTGACGCCTGCGGGCGGCAGGTCGGGCCGCCCGCGGCCGGCACGCCCCCCAGCGGCAGAGCGGCCGGACGGCGCGCCGGCGCGGGCTGGAGGGGCCGCGGGAGGGTCTGGGCGGATGTTGTGACTTGGGGCTCCGGACGCATGGCGAGGTCAAGCGGCGTCCAGTCAGGCGCTTACACGCACTAAGCGTAAACATAGGCGCAAACGTTTGGTCGTTTGATGCGATGTAGTCCGATCCGTCCAGCTGGTCTAGGGATGATCGGTGGCTCGCTGTCTCAGTGATGGTCCGATCAGGCCACTGGTGTTGATTTGATCCTGCAGTCCAGCTGGTGCTGGGTCGGTCTGGCAGCCCAGCTGGCCCAGCAGCGGTCCGGCAGTTGGGGTAGTGTATCGCTGGTTCAAGCAGCTCAGGCGGTCCAGGGGTCCAGGCAGGCCTTGCACAGCGGGCCCAAGACTGGCGGGCCAGCATCCCGCACAGTCTCAGGTCCAGTCCGTTCCCGAGCTGGGCCGGTCCGGTCCCGAGCTGGGCCGTTCCCAGCTGGGCCGACCCGGCTCCGCGTCCGGCCGGCCGACCCCGCGTGGTCAATACGCCGCCGAAACGAGGCCACTGATGCGAGTTTAATGGATGGACGGTTAGCGCGCGGCCGGCGGCCGGAAGGATGAGCTCCGGCCGGCTCCGACGGCGGCTCCGGCGGCCGGGGCTGAATCAAACAACACAGCGACACGGGAGCCGGAGCCGGGGTTGCCGGGCGTTGAGCCGCGCCGGAGCCGGGCACGTCCCGCGTGTGGGTCACCGGCGTGACGCACGGTGACGTACGGGCGGGCTATCGCGCTGGATGTGACGGGTGCCATTGAGGTGGCGGGCCGGATGTAAGGAATCAAACGGCCCTCGGCTGTTCCGCCGGCGCTTCACGAGCGACGCCTGCTGGGTGTTATATGTCCATTGTGTATGATTGTGCTCGGCTCCGTGTCAACGACGGCGACGCATCCGCGCGTCACCAGCTGTCGCACGACCTCCGAGCCGCCGTCTGACGGCTCTGACCGGCCAGCTGACCGCTTTGACCGGCCAGCTGACCGGTCAGCCGCGCTGCTGGTCGGAGTCGCGGCGGCGGCCCTCGCCCCGGCGGCTCCCAAACCGGGCGGGCCGCGCGCCGGCCCGCCCGGTTTGCGGCCCACTGGCGCGCCAGGGGAGCCTGAGGGGCGGACAAAGGCAGCGGCGCGGCGGCGGCGGCGGCGGCCGGCGGCGCCGCAGTCGGCCGGCCAGCGGGCCTGTGCGTGCGGCGTGCGTGCCACGCCGCCGCTGTGCGCGCGCGTGCCGGACGGACGGGCCGACGGGACCAGGCGCGCGCGCATCGATTCGTGGGAGTGAGTGCTGGGAGGCGGCGCCGCCGGCCCGCCGAGCATCGACCTCAAGTAAGCCGCCCGGCCGAGCGACCGCTGACCTCGCCGGCGGGTGACCGCGGGTCGCCCAGTGTCCTGGACTCCGCCGCCGACGGCCTCCTGAGATGTAGGTACCCGGGGAGGCGCTGTTTGCGGGGTGGTGTGGTCCTGGGCCGCGCGGCTCGTCCGCTGAAGGGGCTGATGTCGACGCCGAGTGGGAGCTCTTGTCCGGCCGTGTCCAGCGACCGGTTTCCGTCGCCATCGATCCGTTTGGTGGCGGGCGGCGCGTCTCCCCATGCTTTGCCGCGGCCCGCTCGCGGTCGGGACGCGGCGGTCGGGCCGGCGCCGCGGGTGTGCGGCGGACAGCGCCGGGGCCATTTTGTGGGGCGGCCGGCCCAGCGCCCTGCGTCCGGTCACATGCAGAGGAGTGATCACGCCACTGGGGTGCCCGCTTCGACTGTGGATAACCACCGAAACAGAAACACTGAGTGTGCCTCCGACAGTGAGCTGCAGCGGTTGTGTTTGTGAGGCGGTGCCGATGTACCAGAAGTGGTCGAACAGCGTGGACGATGGGGGTTGGCCATGCGTGGTGGGACATCTCACCGTCTGTCCGAAACGCTGCCCCGCCCTGGCCCCGCCGGTCAGCTGGAGCCGGCCCGGCGGCCCCCCGGCGCCGGCTCGGGGCCGCCTCGGGGTCAGCCGACCCGACCCGGTGCCCTCCGGGCCGGGCCGGGAGTCGAGTGTCACCGCCGACGCTCGGCCGCGTACAGGCGCCGCCCGGCGCGGCGCGGTCTGTCCCTGACGGGGCCGCGCGCAGGGCTGGGAACGGGGCGAGCCGCGGCGACCCGGGAGACACGGATGTCACCAGCGTGGCGACAGGTCTGCTAGCTCCGGCTACCGATGAGACCTGCTGTCCACCGCCACGCCGTCTTGGAGACAGGCAGACGCTTTATGTGTGCGTGTGTCTGCCACGTTTTTGCTTGACATGTAGAGGTGCCCGCTTTGACGCACCCGACAGTCTGTGACAGTGGCTGAGTTAGCTGCACTGGCGGCTGGTATAGCCAGGGCCATGGGAGCGTCCTAGGAAAGTACCTATGCGTGAGGAACAGGAACTTAGTCAAGACGGGGAGGTACTACGCCCCCTCCCCTAAGCCAAGCGTTTTACAGCAGGTACTGAGCGATTGTGCAGAGATGCAGTCCATATTCGTAGGAGTTCGGAAAAAAAATAATATCCTCCTAAGGATTATTATGGCATGTGCCTGGCAGAGAAAGCAATTAAATGCGTTCCAGGCATTACCATGGGTTGATTATAAACATTCTCGAAAAGTGGGGGAAGCGAGCCATGGCCTGTCGGTTCCCATGTCACCACCGCTGTCGCTGCAGACAATTGTCGCTCTGGGGGCTCATTAAAAAGTGGAAAAAGTAGCGTGTTCTGCGTCAGCGTGCTGAGCCTGTGCCAGCGTATTGCTCTCGCTGGCGTGCCTTTTGCCCTGATGCACGGCCTGTGCGAGATCGTGCACAATGTGCACCCCCTCTGCAGCTGGCGTCAATGTATTCACCGCGAAAGTACGTTACCGACACCGACCTGAACGCGAGCTGGCCCCGACCCGCTCGTATTGTCCGCGTGGTTGCATCAGGGTCTAGGAATGTCCCCCTACGGCCGCTGATGGTGTTGGCATACCGAAAAACTTGTAAGTTTACGCCACGTCCTTTTGAATGAGCAATGAATGAGACGTCGGTCAAGGAAGGCCGTGCGTTTTGCTCTCGTGGTGCGGTGCTGTACCAGGTTGGCCTGTTATGTGGGATGTTGGGGCTTGCGGGCCGCGGGCCTTGACCACGTGACATGATAGGGCGATCGACTCCTCAGATCTTGGCGGCAGTGATTGCATCGTTTTAGGGCGGAGTCCCATTGTACCTGTCTCATTTTCACACCAGCACCAGCTGTGCTCAAACTCGCCTCTGAGTATTGAGTGTAAGTCCCGAGTCCAACTTTTCACGTTTCGTGAGTCCCAGTGCACTATTTGTCATGGTTTACGGGCCCGGGTCCAAATCCAATCTTTTCGCAACTTATTAGTCCAGGGCTTAGTCCGAGTTTATGGAGAGGGAGTCAGAGACGTGTCTAGGTCCCAGGACATTAAGTCCAAGTCCACAAATTCCTCCATACAAGTGAGAAATGTATTGAAGTCTTGGTTGTTGGCATTATGAGTTTTTGTGCCGAACATGATTACCCTTCGAAGAACCAAAGGGAATGTACTGGTTTAAGGAAGCTATATCTTCGTTTCTCCTGTACCCCACGGCGTTTTACATATCTGCTATTTTCAGTTTAAAACTTAAATTATCAGCTGTTGTGTCCAGGATTTAAGAGTTTTGATTTGAGTCAGAGTTCGACTATTGGCGTCTTGGGTCTGTCCCTGAGTCTGGACTCACGCAGGACGCGTTTATTTGAGACTGCGAGTCCCGATTACAAGTCAGATTTTTCTGTTAAATGAGTTGATCCACTAAGTCCTTGCCTCAAAAGGGGGTGGCTCTGAGCCTGGCCAAGCCCGAACACGTGCCCCCTACTGACGCATATAAACGGTCGGCTGTCTCAATACGAAAGCCGCTTATATTGATTGACTAGGTTTGAACAATCAAACAGTAACATAAACTGTCACAGCATTTGCAGCATTCAGGTTACTCAAGCTTGTCACGGCGTAAGCTGAGACAGACATCCTTGTTTCTTTCAGGCGCATATTTTAGTAGGCTGAAATGTGTGGGCGCTCAAAACACGAAGAACTACTTGGATTTCATATACCTTGCTGTTATCCATTTTTTCACTTCAGCGGGGATAAATCATACGGGTAATGCTCACAAATGTCCGATGCTTTTATGGCAATGCCAGGCTCTTAAGCCCAGATAATCAGATAACGAGTCAAACATGCTCATATTCCGGTAATGTCGTGTTGCTTTCAAGGACACGTGCGAAAAGATGGTCATTTTTACCTGCATTGAATACAGCTGCAGTTGTGCTGACATGGTTGCATCAGATGTTAAGTACCAGTTGAGTAATATCACGAGGTGCAGTTTATGGTGACTTCAGGCTGACAATTACGCTGCATCTGGGCGCGAGGATCTTCCAATAGGTACTGCGTCTTTGAGCAAGGCGCGAGGAGCCTCCTGTAGGTATCACATCAGTGAGAAAGGCGCGAGGAGTCTCCTGTAGGTACCACATCGGCGAGCAGGGCGCGAAGAGTCTTCTTTAGGTATGACATCAGCAACCAGGGCGCGGTGTCCGATTGTGCTCAGCCGCGCACACATTGGAATGCTGATGTCCGTGAAAGACCGAATGAGGGGGATGCTGAGCTAGACACCATTCGCCCCCAGAGAATATCTTCCGAGATCAACATTGGCAGCTTGTTATGACTGCCAAGCGTGTTAGCTACTCTAACTCTTCTTCAGCCGTGCATGGCATGTGAGCGGTTCCAGAAGTGTATTCATCGAGTTTATTTGTTTGCGGTTCCAGTCTAGCAGCCACCGTTATGGAGCCAACGCGTCCACGTGCTCCGGCGCCAGTGATATGTGCCGAGTCGAACCGCCGCCAGCCTGTCGACCTCGGTACCCCGGACACTGATCTCCTGCTCAGGCCCAGTCGGCCCGGGTCTGCCGGCCGGCCGAGCGGGTCTCCGGGCCTGCTGGCCCGGGAGGGTCTGCCGGGCGGCCGGGCGGGTCTCGGGGGCTGCTGGCGGGGAGGGTCTGCCGGGCGGCCGGGCGGGTCTCCGGGTCTGCTGGCGGGGAGGGTCTGCCGGCTGGCCGGGAGGGTCTGCCGGCTGGCCGGGCGGGTCTCCGGGTCTGCTGGCCGGGAGGGTCTGCCGGCTGGCCGGGCGGGTCTCGGGGTCTGCCAGCGGGGAGGGTCTGCCGGCCGGTTGAGTCTCTGGGGTTGCTGGCGGGGAGGGTCTGCCGGCCGGCCGGGCGGGTCTCGGGGACTGCCAGCGGGGAGGGTCTGCCGGCTGACCGGGCGGGTCTCGGGGACTGCCAGCGGGGAGGGTCTGCCGGTCGGCCGGGCGGGTCTCGGGGACTGCCAGCGGGGAGGGTCTGCCGGCTGGCCGGGCGGGTCTCGGGGACTGCCAGCGGGGAGGGTCTGCCGTGCGGGCTGCTCTCTGCGTGGGGTCGGCCCGACCTCGCCTCTCGGCCGGTGTTGTAACAGCGCCGCTTGGGCCGCGCCGGGACGTTTCCGCCCCGCAGCCCACCACCTTGACAGGCGACCAGTTTTTGTGCGTTGTGGTGTTGCAACGCGCTCCATTCTTCCACTGCTGCGTGAGATGGTCCGTGCGGCCATGTTGGGCGCGAGCGGCGGCGGCTGGCTCTCCAGGTGAAGGGCGTTTAAGGGAGAGGGGTCCCCGCCAGAGACGCGTGGAGCCTGCGGACCGAGGCGGGAGAGAAGTAACGGGCAGGTGCGCGCTCATCACGAAAGATACCCAATGTTATGATATACACACGTGCGAAGCTAATACATTAAGAACACATTTGTGATGGGTTAAGCAAGTGCTCCCAGCTATGGGGGAGGGGGGGGGGGGGCAAGATCCGCCCTGTGCGGGAGTGCTGCTGCCTCCCTTCGTAGCCGCGTGCGGAATTGGGTACCGTAATTTAACGTCAAGTTTAATGCAGACAGCGTATGCCGGTGTCGATCAGGCTTTGTCAGTACACATGTCATGTTCTGTCGGATATTGGCATCGCTTGCAAAGCGAGCGGATACAGCCGCTGTGAAACGATGCGACGCATTCTTCAAGTTGACCATTGACCTGAACTGCGATGCCATCCAGTTAAATCACGGGGCGTGTCCCCCAGCTCCGCCTCGTAGTCGGCGCCTCACACGGTAGCCGCCAATACATTCAGTCCTGTCAGCTCGGTCATTGTAGTCCGCCTGCGGCTGCGGTTGCGCCGGGGCCCGGCCTTGTTGGATCGACCAGGCGAGCGTGTCCAGCTGCTGTGTGGCGGGGCGGGTCCCGTCCGGGCCGCCGCCGATGGCCAGACCGGCGCAGCTGGCCGGCTCGGGTCCGCACGGTCCCGCCGGGCGCCGGACCCCGCTCGGACCCGCCGTCGCACGTGCCCGGTGAGCGGCCGGTGCCAGCCGTGCCCGCCGCCGCTCGGCTCCGGGCGGCGTTCTGGCGCAGAGCTGCGGCGCGGCCGCGGTGCCCTCTATAGTTGGTGCCGGTGCAGACAAAGACGTGTTTTTGCACCCGACCTGAGCAGCCAAGGCCAGTCCGGCCCGCCGTTTGGGCCCGCCGCTGCGCACGGCTGCACGTGCGCACTGCGCGCCGCCACCGGCGCCCGGTTAGCAGCGCCCACCGGCATTGGCTATCACCGCTCCGTTGTCGCCTATTTGTCGTGGCCTGGTCGCGGACCGGCCCATGGAGCCCCGTTTTCACGGCTGACGGGAAGTTTGTGTCAAACTTGCCCAGTTTGTCTAAATGCTGTGCTGATACTGCTGCGTAGTGGTCTCGAGATGGGCTCCTCATGAGACCTCGTAATTCAGTAGCGCTGCTGACGATTGCCAGCCGAACGTCGGTCTTAAAAGATAAACGTTTCGGCATTTCACGCCTGAACGTCCCGATGTTGAACTCCTGACACCGACGTCTCCGTCGCCGCGATCGCCGTCCTTTGCTATCGGGATGGTTTTGACGGAGTGATGCGTCTCAGTCCGGGCTTCGAAAGCCCGGTGCCAGCCTCTGCTCACATGACGGGCCGGCGTGTCGAGCGGGTATGGATCTAGCATCAGCTCAGCTCTAAAAGTGTCCTTATCAAATGCAAACGACGCAATCGCACCGTCATCTTGTCGGCCTCAAGGCTGGGACCGAGCTGTACCGTTGGTCTTGTTTTTCCTTCCCGGGCCGGCTGTGTGACCGCTGCAGGCTTGTACCGGCTCAGCCGAGCGGTGTCCCCAGTGCTGGAGCGGCATCGACGTTAGAGCTCGCGTTCCAGAACAGCGCGTGTTGACCCGCAACTGCCGGGGTACTTTGAGGGATGCCCTGAGCCCGCCACCCCGAGCGACGTCCGCTGCTCAGGAGTGGCCTCCTCCTCGCAAGTCGATCCAACCGGCCGCCCGACCCCAGAGTGTCGCCGGCCTCCGGGCCGGCCCCTACGGCGGCGGCGGCGGCGGCGGCGCCGCACCAGGTGGTAGTGGCTCGGCCCGACCGCTCGCGAGAGCCGCCTGTTGACGTCGGCCGCGCCGCCGCCGTAAACAGCCGGCAGCGGCTGCCGGCGCCCGGGGCCGCTGCGCACGCACAGCCGTCCCCGCTCAAGGCTGGCCTGGCCGGCTGGCCGCTGACGTGCGGCCAAGGCCGCGGCCCGCGCGCCGCGCCGCCGCCGGTCGCGACGGCCTGTCCACCGCACCGCTGCCTGGACCGCGGCCCGAGACTGGCTCGGCCTCGAAGCCTGAGGAGGGCTCGGCGGCCGAGCTGGCTCCCTGTGCTTGTGGGGACTTTGAGGTGTTAGCCCTCCGCCGCCCCGCCTGGCAAGGCTGGGGTGTGCGTGATGCGGGGTCCGCCCAGCCCCACCTGTACCGGCCTGCTCCAGCGCGGCTTCGCGCACGACGCGCGCTCGCCTCCGCCCGTGCTCGGGCGGCCGCGCGCGGCTCGCGTGTCCCGGGCTGACCAGGGCCGGGCCTCGCTGGTCGGCGGCGGCGGCGGCGGCGGCTCTGACCAGCTGACGCGGGGCACGCGACGCCGCCTCAGCTGCGCCGCCGCGTCGGCAGCAGCGCGCCGCCGCGCCGCCAGAGAGAGCGAGCGGCCCGGCCCCGGCGCCGCAGTTTCTCCGCGCGGCGCCGCGCGGCGCGGCGCCGCGCCTTTGCGTAGCGGCGGCAAACGCACCCGACTCGACGGACGCGCAGTCATCAAAGGCGCGCCGCCGTCTTTGTTGGGGCCGCCGGCGTGACGGTCGGCTTGCGGCGCTGCTGCCGGCGGTGGCCGCCAGCCGCCGATCCGAGCAGAGCCGGCCGGCCGGCCGGGCCGCTCCGCACCGCCGGCTGCCGCTCGCCGCCGTCCCACCATTATCGGGGCCGGGCGATGACGAGGCGGCGGGGTGGCGGCAGGGGGACGCCGCGCGCACGTGTCAGCGGAGGGGGCTGCTGGCCGCATTGGAAGCTGTCGCAGCGATGATCGTGATGGAGAATTAAACGGGGCGTAAAAAACATGGAACATATTCATGCCGGTAACATGATATCGCACTATCATAGTAATGCGGTTGACTTACAGCGGCCAGCGAACCGTGCAGCGTGCTGCGCTGACGTCTGTACGTCACTACCAATTAGCACTTCAGCTACCTTGCTGCGTCAGAAGTGGTCCGCATCGAGGGCCTCGAGTGCGCCACGCGCCGGCTCCCCCGCGCTAACCGGCGCGCGGCCCAGTCCACGTGCCCCCCGCCCGGCGCGGCCGGCCGGGCGCCGCGGCGCGTGGGGCCGTCTCGGGCAGTGGGCCATCCACCCCCCGCGCCAGGTCAGTGACGCGCGGCCCCGGCCGCCGCCGGCAGCGTCGGTCGTCGGTTGCCGGGCGGCTGGGGGAGGGGGTGTACCCCCACGGACGGGACGGCCGTCGGCGCATGCGGTTGCCGGGCGGCCAGCTGGCGCGTGTCTCGTGGTGCGTGCGAAAGGGTCGGAGGTCGGCGTGTGGTGAGGCTCGTACAGGTCGAAAAGTGGCAGTGGTAAGCAGGGTTAGGGTGCTACCCCAGTCAGCGGTAATGTGAAAAGCGTTGGCTGGTTTTCGCTTGGCGTCACCAATACTGATTAGTGACGTAATATGGGCTGCATGACGGTCTGGTGTGACGTCAGTCAGCGGCCACCGCGCGCGCCACCGCTCTCCCCGCGACCTCCTGGTCGTCGGAGCTAATGCCTCCACTCGTGCCGCTGCACGACCGAATTGGCGCCCTCCTGACGTTTCTGACGTCGTTCGATCGCCCCGCTCCCTCCTGTCGTCACACGGCGACCGTCGCCAGAGGGCGGGCCGGTGCGAACGTCAGGCGGGCGGAGGTGTCACATTCGTGGACACCGGGTCGGCACTGACGTCAGCTGGGCGGTGGTCGCCGTCGCCGCTGCCGCTGCCCGGTTACGCTGCTTCATTCATGAGCGCCGCTGGAATGCCCCGCGTCCACGGTCGGCGCTGACGTCTGTTTGTTTTAACCGCTGAAATAGTCGGCCGGCCGGCTGGGCGGCGCGGTACGGGCCGACAGCCCCCCCCCCCCCCCCCCCCTCCCTCGGCCGGCTGACGGCGGTCTGCGTTCCGCCGCCTCCCGGTACGCCGGGTTGATGGCTGGGGAATGCGGCGTGGCAGGTGCTGCAGAGGACGCGTCCATTCCCATTAAGCTTAATTTGAGCATTTCCTTCGCCTAAAGAGGCCGGACCCGACTTTGTGGCCGCATCAGCGTTTCTCGACACGTTGCGCCAGGGAGAGCTGGCGTCGGAAAGGCTCGGTCCGACCGCCGCTGCCAGGCTGGGCGGCGGCTGGCGGGCGCCACACCCCCGGCGCCCGGGGCCGCTTTCCTGCCGGCGGGACCGACTGCGCCCGCCGCCGCCGCCGCCGCCGCCGCCGCTGATCGCCGTGAAACCTGCCGTCTCATCGGTACCGACGCTGGGACGCCTTCGTTTATGTGCCGCGCGAGTGTGGTGGTAGTTTGTCGTGCATCGCTGCTGCTGATTGGCAGTTGGCCGGAGGGAAGGACACGCTGGACGAATGAGTCAGGCACGAATGAGAGCGTGCCAGTTGTGCCCCTACGGCAGCCCCTTATGGCTTGTCATTGCCATGAAAAGTTGACAGCCATGAAGGTCAGGTTCTCTCCCTGCTGACTTTCCTTCCTGTCGAGTCCCGCTCCTCTTCCACCAAGTGATTTAGCATCGCGCGCGCATCGCATGTGAGATCACAGGCGATAGCCAGCCCCCAATGCCCGCACGAAACAAACAGTCCGATCGTGCTAGACCGGGCTGCACGCGCCAATTCATCGGCCTCCTCCGAGCGTAAGGTGCGGCCGTCACGTGGTGTCGCCATTCATCGCTCCACTGGCCGTTCCACCCGGCGCGCCGACCCATCCCTGCCGGCGCGGCGCGGCTAGCAACCGGCCGCGACCCGCTAGCCGCCGCTGCAAGGCCGGCCGGGCCCACGTGCCGCCGCCAGGGTCGCTAACCGATGACAGGGCGGCGCGCGGTCGCCGCCCCCTGCCTCGCCCCCGCCCCGGCCGCTGCGTGGCCCGTGCGCGTGGCCGGCACGCATATACGCCGGCCGCGCGCGGCGCCGGCTCAGAGTGGTCCGGGAGGTGGCGGAGTGAGGGGTGGGGTGGGGTGGGGGCGGCGACGGCTTTTCTACTTTGCTACGTGTAGTTTAGTTTTGTACAGTGGGGGTCGGGGGTGTGCCAAGATGGCGCGCCGTTTGCATTCATCAGTGCCGAGTGAAATCGACACGCACAGTTCGGGCGATACGGGTACTTGTTTAAGCGCGGAACGGCCGCCAGTCTGCGTGCAATCAAACTCAACCGCGTCTACCTCTCTAGTCGTAGTTGGTGCCAAGCAAGTCTTTCCAGTGCCTTACTCGCACGACCCCGCGGCGCCAGGGGTCGGGTCGACGTCAGCGTGGCGACAGCTTTAGCGTGAGTGCATCCGGCGTGATGTTGACCAGTGGCCAGCCGCATCCTCCGGCAGTGGCAAGCTGTTCCTCAGCTCACGCGAGCAGCGTCCCTGTCAGGCGCTGGTGTTGCAGGGGCGGCTTGGTGCCAGCCGGTCGTTCCCGCGGCGCTCCGCTGACCTGGCCGTCCTGACCGCCCCGCGGCGCTCCGCTGACCCGGACGTCTTGACCGTCCTGCGGTGCTCCGCTGACCCGGCCGTCCTGACCGTCCTGCGGTGCTCCGCTGACCTGGCCGTCCTGACCGTCCCGCGGCGCCCCGCTGACCTGGCCGTCCTGACCGTTCCACAGCGCTCCGCTGACCCGGCCGTCCTGACCGTCCTGCGGTGCTCCGCTGACCCGGCCGTCCTGACCGTCCCACAGCGCTCCGCCGACCCGGCCGTCCTGACCGTCCCGCAGCGCTCCGCTGACCCGGCCGTCCTGACCGTCCCGCGGCGCTCCGCTGACCCGGCCGTCCTGACCGTCCCGCGGCGCTCCGCTGACCCGACCGTCCTGACCGTCCCACAGCGCTCCGCTGACCCGGCCGTCCTGACCGTCCCGCGGCGCTCCGCTGACTCGGACGTCCTGACCGTCCCGCGGCGCTCCGCTGACCCGGACGTCCTGACCGTCCCGCGGCGCTCCGCCAACCTGGCCTTCGTGCCCTCGGCTCGTGGTTGAGCAGCAGCGTTGTTTGGTGTGGTGGCAGCGCGCGCCCTGGGGTCGTCAGGCTGAGCCTGTGCTGAGCCTGTGCTGAGCCTGTGCTGAGCCTGTGCTGAGCCTGTGCTGAGCCTGTGCGTGGCGGCCCCGGCCAGGATGCCGCCCCTTTTGCAGCGGCGCAACTGCAATGTCAGTCGTACTGCACGAGGTGCAGCGGCCCGGAATACAGGCCCGAAACAACCCGCTGCTTTTCACGCTCGTATCTGTCGCATCTGGTTTCACGTCATACTCGCTTCAGCCGTGATTAATCGGCCAGTTATGCGGAAGTGAGTGTTCGTGATGTGCATTGCCGCTGTTAGTACGGACTGGGGTGTGCGTTCCGCGCGTCGCTCAACGTTCCAAAAATGTCACCGTGCCCTGTTGATGTCGGTTCGTTCCTGAGGGTGAACTTTCCAAAACCCCGTTGATTTGCAGTTTAGCACATTGATATGCATATGGATTGAGCAGGTGTAAAATGATTCATTTCTGGGCGTAGTATCTGAGCAAAATAACATGTCATGTCAAATCTGCCTGTAGGAACAGCTAGGGCGAACCGTTTCGTGTTTCTGATTTACCATCATCACGCTGCGGTCGTTCGTGTTATGTCATGACGCCGCTGGCATTGCTCTGTGCCTTATCACGTGACTAACCGTTTTCTCTCGTCTTTCAGGTGAGTGTGTTCAACCGTGTGGAGATTCAACTTAATGTGCAAGCTTTGCCAGCCAGATAGAAGGTAAGTTTATGGCCACCAGCACCGTTGTTTTGGTTTTGCATTGGTTTGCCGATTCCATGGAGCTATTTCACGCGCCGGCAGGTGTTTTCTCGCGCTCTACACTTCGTGGGGCGCCGCGAAGCAAAAATGACGATAAAGCCATCCGCCGACTACATTCTTAACTCTATATTGCTCTTAAAATTATTTAAGTACTTCCCTAAAAATCCCCGTTTTACACGCGCTGTGCACACCATTCCAGAATAGCACTCCCATCTTATCTCGTCTGCCGATCCTTAATGTTCCTGTTGAACCGTCCATGCCATTGAGCGCAAAGGAAACTCGTCACTCGGCGTCATGGAGCGCCCCTGAAACAGCATCAGATCGGGCCCAAAGAACAGTCCCGCTGTGCATAAGAGAATTGCAGTAGATACTGCCTGGGAGCTGACGAAGTCTCCATCTATTTTCACGCAATGAACTTGAATATTGAGGCATTAGAATGGTACACTCGTCTGTTTGCAATGCTCCCTAACTACGCCTTCAATTATATGCGTTGCGTTGCGCTGACGCCCGCTTGAGCAGCACCTTCAACGCGGCAAGCTGCCCGCGGGTTGTTCGGTGTGGCCGGCTTTATTCGCGCCGACTTTACTGCGGTTTTACGGTGACTTCGGCTCCATATTTCAAGCCACACATGCCGTGATGTGCAGTTTGTTGGTTTGATGTCAGTGGGAGAGGTCATCGCTGCGTGACGACCGCGTCCATGAACGATTGGGCTCGTGCCGAGTGCGGCGCGGCCGACGCGGGTGGACCGCTCTCTCCTCACCGGCTCATCTGTGGTTGGATCATCGGCATGATGACGTCACAGGCCGCTTCGGTGTTAAGCATGCTCGCGATCAGTGGTAATTGGGCGCCGAAGAAAAACAGGTGCTGGTTTTTCGTGCTGGTTAGGGATGGCGCTTGCAACGCCCGTTTGGTGAACCGCTTTTTGGTGTTGCTTAAATCGGTTCGGGCGGCTTGTGTGGACCAAGTGTTTAATTCACTGGGACCGGAACACTTGTTCGGATCTCGTGCCGATCTTCTCGCCGGCATTGCCGCTTCGTTTCTGCTTGCGATGCAGGCGGCGTTGTGACCCCCGACTCTTGTACCCCCGAGATCTCTGTCGTGTCTCATACCGCCTCACCCCTCCCCGGCCCATTGGGCAGGCCTGGAACCTGCGGGGCTGTGCGCGGCAATTCCTCCACGTCACGCCCGCCCTGCAACCGCCGCAGTGCTGTCCCCACCTCCTTCCGGCGTGTCCCCGCAGCTCCTGACCACGTCATGCTTCCTCCCCGCCGCTGTTTCATCCCCACCTCCTCCGAGTGTGTCCCCGCAGCTCCTGACCACGTCATGCCTCCTCCCGCCGCCGCGCCGTCCCCACCTCCTTATGGTGTGTCCCCGCAGCTCTTGACCACGTCATGCCTCCTCCCGCCGCCGCGCCGTCCCCACCTATTTCTGGTGTGTCCCCCGCAGCTCTTGACCACGTCATGCCTCCTCCCCGCCGCTGTCTCATCCCCACCTCCTCCGAGTGTGTCCCCGCAGCTCCTGACCACGTCATGCCTCCTCCCGCCGCCGTGCCGTCCCCACCTCTTTCTGGTGTGTCCCCGCAGCTCCTGACCACGTCATGCCTCCTCCCCGCCGCCGTGCCGTCTCCACCCTGCCCTGGTGTTTCCCGCAGCTCTCCCTGCCCGCCGTGCCGTGTCCACCCTGCCCTGGTGTTTCCCGCAGCTCTCCCTGTCCGCCGTGCCGTGTCCACCCTGCCCTGGTGTTTCCCGCAGCTCTCCCCTGCTCCCTGTCCGCCGTGCCGTGTCCACCTTTCCCGGCGCGTCCCGGCAGCCGGCGTCACCGACCCCGGCAGCCGGCCTTGAGGGGCCAGCGGCCCGAGCGGCGGCCCACTGGCGCCGTGCGTGGCGCGAGTGCGTGCGCTGAGAGGACGCCGACCCCCGGCCGCCGACCTCCGCCGCCCCGGCCGCCGGCACGTGGGAGGGAGGGGACGGCGCGCCGGCCGGCCCGGTGTGCGTGTGAGCTGGCGCCGGTAGGGTCTTGTGCAATCTGTGCGGATCCGGCACCGGCGACTCGACTGGTTTGGATCTGAAAAACGCGGCGTGCGGTCGGACGTTTGATGACTGGGGCCTGTCGGAATACGTTGATGTGATTAATGCGGCAGTCCGAATAATGGATCTGACGAGGCAGGAAAGAACTTCGATTTTTAGCGTTACACATCCTGTTCGCTCGCTTCGAGCCAGCTTCTCACGGTTGTCAATCTTGTTAATTCGCGTATCGTCGACGTCTCGTTACAACTCTCACTCTTTGTGCCTGATCGATCTTCTTTTTTGCGCCCCCGCTCTGTCAGTTTGATTCCCTAAAGCGTTTTATTGGCTAGCATCGAGAGCTGGCAATTTCGGCGGCGGCTGCGTGCCCGGCAACCGTTCGGCCTCCCCGCAGCCGGCGCCGGCCGCTGGTTCAACCGCGCTCACCTCGGCAGAAACTGTTCGCGTAATTCCGGGAGGAGAGTGCTAATCAATTCGCCGTGATTCCCAGAATCATATCATGAACAAATGCTGGAAAGCGCTGCCTCTTTTAGCGCTGCAATTTGCGGCCGTCACCGAGCTTTATCTGTGTGGTAATGACTGGATCACCTAGAAAGCGTGTGGCCGGCCTTCGTGGGGCCGGCCACACCGCCGGCCGGCGGTGTGATACGTGGAAGGTGCGCCTTTGTCCTGCTGGCCGTGGAGCACGGCTACAGTGGCGTCCGACTCAGGGCGACTGGAGTGCGCCGGTTTGTTCGGTCTACGCTCCGTCGTCGTCGCGCGGGCCGTGGCCTTGCCAGACAGCGGCTTGATCGATCTTGCTAGGTCCCAACGTGTTGCACGGCGGCGGGCGGCTCGGGGACGGCCGGCGCCCCACCGGCCGCGCCGGGCGACGAGCCGGGTGTGGCCGGCGGCCGGGGCCGGTGACGCGTTTACCGGGTCGCGCCGGGCGCCCGCTTGTTTTGACGGCGTGCGCCGGCGCGGAGAGAGGGCCCGACCCCCGGCGGCCGGTCGCCCGCGCCTCCGTCCCCTCCTCTCGTCGGGCATAATGGGACGGCGCCCAGCTGACGCCGCCGCCGCCGCCGCCGCCCGGGGTTCGCGGCACGCCGCCGAGAGCAGCGTCTGCTTCCGGCGCTGGGCGGGGCCGCCCGAGCAGCGCCTGGCTTGGTCTGCCGGTGTCTGCGGCGCCTTTGTCCGGGCCTGACCATTGCCCCGGGCGGCGGCGGCGGCTGCGGTCACTGCGCGTCGCCGAATGGCTCATATCCGGAGGCGCGCGCGGCGGGGGCGGCCGGCAGCGGCGCGGCCCCGGGCCGGCATCGATCGGCGCCCCGCCGCCGTACGCACCGCGCTCGGACGCCGGCCCTGGCCCGGCCGGCGTCGGCGTCCACATTCCGCGCATCGCTCGCCCTCCCGCCGCTCCCCCCCGCGCCGCAGCCTCCCGCCCGGCGACGCCAGCGCCGCGCGGCCGCGCCGCGAACTAGCGCCGTCCACCGCGCTGTGGACGGCGCGCCGGTGGCTGTGGAGCGGTCAAGCAGCGTGGAGAGTGAAGCGGTCGGCGGTACCCGCCAGCCACCCCCGGAGCTGCGCCGCCGTGGGCGCAGCGCGCGCACTGCCGGAGGAGCTTCCGTGCGCGCGCGGCACGCACCTGCCCCGGCGCGCTCGCGGCGTCCCCCGGTGGCGGCGGCGCCCGGCATGCCGATGAGCGGCGCCGTGCGCGCGCCGTCGCCGGCCGACCCGCTTTCGGCGCGCACGCCAGCCGGACCGGACCGGTCGCCGGCGCCGCGCCTCGGACGCGCCGTAAAAAACGGCGTGCACGCGGCCCGGCGCGGCCGACGCCCCGCCCCTGGCCGCCGGTCGCAGGTTACCGTTGGCCGATAATGGCGTCCCGGGGGTGGGAGCGACCTCTGCTGATCGGGAGCAGCGCCGCAGATAGCCGGCTATGGGGAGGCCGGGGGCGGGAGGAACGCGGGAGCGAGCGACCAGCGAACGAGAGGCGCCCGCTGGCTTGGAAATACGGGAGGTCGGGACTGGTGGGACTGGACCGGGCACGGTGGCCGGGCCGAGCTAAGCATGGATGTGGAAGGGGTTCAGTGACGGCTGTGAGTGGGGCTCGTCGCGAGGCCAGACCGCCCTCAGGTGGGTGACCCGTGGCTCAGCCGCGTACTGGAGGCGCGGGTCCCGACCGCCTCAGCACGCCGTGTCTGACCGGCGCGACCGCCCTCCGCTGGCCGGCCGGGCCCAACGCCGGCCCTGTCATTATTGCTGACCGCGGCGGCGGCGGCGGCGGCGGCCAGCCCGCGCTCTCCGTGTGCTCCGGCGCTCGGCGCCGCGGCCGGCTGGAGCCCGCGCTGCCTGGGCCCGCCCGTTAGCGCATCAGTCAAAGTCGCTGGATTCCCCCCCCCCCCCCCCTTCTCCTCATCCTCCTCACCCGGGTGCCAGCGCTGAAAGCTCTGATTTGTATCGTGTCGCAAATTTAACGACGCGTCCGCGTGCGCTAATCCGTGTAACAGCTAAAGCGTGTTAACCGGCGCGTCGCGCGGTGAAAAGGCGCGGCGCCGCGTCCCCGCCGGCCGCCCGCTCGGAGCGCCGTCCCCCGGTGAGCGCGCGCTCCCCTCCCCTCTCGGCCAGGCTGTTTTTCTGCGTGAGCGCCGGCCTCAGCAGGACGTGACGTCACCCGGCCCAGACGGCCCTGAGTTACGGCACGACTAATGGCTCCGTCTTGCCCCGGTGTTTACGTGGCGTGCAATTAATGAGTTAGCAACAGGAGCGGTGTTTAAAGGCCGCCGGTCGCACGGGCCGCCGCGCCGGGCGGCCGGGGCGGGGCGTGAGAAGTCGGCTGCCGTGCGCCGCCCGCATACATCAGGCGGGCGTGATTTGTCAGCTGGCGCGTCCGTCAGCTGTGCACGGCGCGTGGACTGCGGTGAGCGGCGGCCGGCGCGGCGGACTCTGGGCGGCCGCGCCCGTCTGACGTGGCCGGGCCCCCGGAGTGCCGCCCGGGCCGCTGACCCGTCCCCCCCCCCCTCCCCGCTCCGTATCACCCGCTCGGCCTCCTCGGCAGCCAGGCCCTCCCCGTCGGCCCACCGGGAGGTCCCTGGGCGGCGATAACCGTGCAGCATGACAAACACGGGGAGGGAACACATGGCCCGACCGGCTGGCCGCCTCCAAACGCGGCATCGATCGGCGGCGGGAATTCAAGCCCCTCGTGCCGCGCCGTCGACCGCCGGCCTCCGGCGCCGGCGGCGTGTCCGGACCCAAATGTCGAGCGGCGCCGCCGCCGCCGCCGACCGACCGTCCTCCGGGGCTCGATGACGCGCGCGTGACGTCACCCGATCGGACGTCCGGAGCTGCGCGCGCGGGGGGGGGGGGGGCGCTCAGGTGTAGCCGGCGGCGGCGGCGGCCGGCGGCCAGTGGACCGCCCGCCGCTCGAGGCTCGCACACATGCGGCGATTTCTGGCAGGCGACCGGGACGCGCGCGTGCAACTGTGGGCGCTGGTGGACATGTCGCCGACGGCCGAGAGATGGGACTGGTGAGCGCCCGGTGCCGCCGTGACGCGCTCGGGGCCTGCCGGTCTCCACGTGAGCACGTGCTTCTGTACTCTGTTGACCCGGTGCCGTCTTTTGTTGATCAGCGACGGCCCACTTATTTGTCGTAGAACGCAGCCGTCTTGTGAACGTCGTCCGTCGCTATGTACGCGCCTGTCCGAGTGTGCCCAGCCCTGACGTCCGGTCCCGTCCGCAGCGGCATCCTGGCGCCGGGCAGTTGCGGCACGAGCGACGTCACGTCGCTGGGTCCGAGCTCGCCGCTCTCACCGCGCTCGGCCGGCTCGGAGGCCAGCGACGCCGGCTTCGCCGACGACTCGGCCATGCCGCCCAGCCAGCCGCCGTCGCCGGGCTGGCCGCGGCCGCCGCGGCACCCGCCGCCGCCGCGCCGCCGCGGCCGCCGTCACAGCGAGGGCGACGAGCCGGTGGCCGCCGTGGCCACCGCCTGGCCGGCCAAGCGGCGGCGCGCCTGCTCCGGCGAGCGGCTGGCCAAGCGGCTGCGGCCGGAGCCGGTCGAACCGCGGCCGCGCGTCCAGGAGAAGATCACCGAGTACTTCAGCAAGCAGGTCAAGCACATATCGGCGCTGGCGTTCCGCTCGGTGCGCAAGCAGCTGCACGGCCTGAAGCCGGCGCCAGCCGAGGCGGAGGCGGAGGCCGAGCCCGCCGGCGTGCCGCTGCCGCCAGCCGACTGTGATAGCCACGGCTCGCCGCCGCCGCCGCTCTGGGGCCTAGAGCAGCGCGGCGACGAGCCGGCCTGGTCGCCGGCCGACGCCGGCCGGTCCCAGAAGCGGCCCGGCGCGGACGGCTCGCTGTGCCGCGCCCCCAGCGAGGCGAGCAGCGTCGACTCGGGCCTCGGCCGCGCCAGTGAGCCGGGCACGCCGGGCGAGGCGCCTGTGCTGCGTTTCCCGGCGCGGCGCGCGCCCGCCGCCGCCGACGCGCTCACCTGCTGCCGCTGGCGCGGCTGCGGCGACCGGCTGAGCTCGCCGACGCAGCTGCTGGACCATCTGCAGGCGCGCCACGTGCAGGAGCAGCGCGCCGGCGCTGGCCCCTCGCGCCGCTGCCTCTGGCAGGGCTGCAAGGTGTTCGACCGGCCCGGCTCGGCCGCCTGGCTGGAGCGGCACGTGCTCACGCACGGCGGCAGCAAGCCGTTCCGCTGTATAGTCGACGGCTGCTCGCAGCGGTTCTCCTCGCAGGTGAGACCACGTGCGGCGCTGAAGTGATGGATGCTTGCAGGAGGAGCTTGTATCGCTCTTGCGCGCACGGCCATTGTTGGAAGATTGTTGTCGACGTGTGGAATTGAATGCTAATGTCTAATTGTAGCCTTTCGTGCTGGATTCCTGCCAGTAGGAAACCCAACGGCCAAGAACTTGCTCCCGACATTTTAATATGGAGGTTGCTCGTCTAAGCGAAGTGTTACATAAGTCAAACCTGCTCGTTCTACGTAGTCGTTCGATTGCAAAGCCCTTTCCGTTCACGACAGCTGGGTTCCCAGCATGCAGTTATCGCACGGTCATGACTCGCGTTGCCAGGTGCGCGCGATATCACATGATTTCGCAGATTATGTCGGCTCTGCTGGGACCCTTCTCTATTGCTCCGGCCGGGCACCTGGAACCCAGACGCAATTAAATGGGACGGCGCGGTCATCGCCCGACACATTACACATGTCGAGCGGCCCCTCCTCGCCGCTCGGACGGCTTTGTTGCCCGAGAGCTGCACCGCGTTCGACGCACGCGCCGCGTCCCGCGCGGAGACGAGTCGCGGCGGCGCAGCACGTATGCGGCGCCGGGGGCTCGTCGAGCCGCCTCCCTCCCCCCCCCCCCCCTCCCCCTGGAGACGTCCGTCGGTCGCCCACATACACACACCGGGCCGGTCGTCGCCGCCTTCACGCGAAACAAAATGCAAAGGTCAGCCGCAAGGAATGTCGCTATTTTGAGTCGGCGGCGACCCTCACGAACAAATCCGCTTACGAGCGCGCGTCACGGGAGCCGAGCCGAGCCGTCGGCGCCGACGCGCGCGCGCGGCGCCGCGGCGGGCCTCGTGCGGCAGTTCGCGCCGGCGGCGGCGGGCGCCGCACCGCTGTGCGCCGCCGCGCCCGGGCCTGCACTCACACACTCGGCGTGCAGAGCTCCGGCTGGCAACGGGCCGGCGGCGGCGTGACGTCACGGCGTCTGGGCGGCCGCCAGACGGCCCCGGCGGCCGGCCGCGCCGGGGCAATGCACGGCCGCCGCCGCCGGCCGGCGCGCCGCAGTGTGAGGTCGCGCTCGGCGGCAGACGGTGCAGCATCGCGGCCGCCGGGAGCGGACGTGACGGCCGTCGCGGGCGCGCCGCCGCCGTCACGGAGACCGGAGCCGCCTCGGACTAGCGTCTGCGGTGACGTCAGTGTCGTCTTCCGCCGGAGCACCCGCTGACCCGTGATTAAGCGGGCCGCAAGGAGCCTCGCTCGCAGGGCCTGCGGGTGGCGGTGACGCCCGCGGCGGCGCGCGCCTGACTCAGGCGGCCGGCGCCGGCGTCACCGGTGAGCTCAGCGCCCCGTCACCGGTTCCCTGACGCATCGTGCGGCGCCGGCTCGCGCCTGACCGTAGAAGGAGAGCCGGGCACGAACGGTGCGTGGTTCCACTATAAAGATGATGTGGCCGCGAGCCCGCGTCAGTCCGCTCCGGGCGGCGTCCGGCGCCGCGGCTCGGCCGCCGCCGCTGCCGCCGCCGTCCTGCTGATGACGCCTCCTCGGCCCGCAGTCGGTGTTGGAGCGGCACGTCAACGGCCACTTCAACCCGACGCCGCCGGTGAAGCGGCCCGACGCGTCGACCAAGTTGTCACGGCGCAGCAGCCGGCGCGCTATCCAGGAGGAGCACCCCTACTCGGGTAAGTGAGAGGCCGGCGGTGACCCGCAGTGACGCCGTCAGGACCGGCGGCCGGCGCGTGTCCGCCGGGTTTGGGGCGGACGCAAGACGGGCTGTGCCCGCGCAGGGCGCCGGCCGCCGTGGCTTGCCTCAGTACCCTGCTGGATCGGCTCGACGCCTGGTGTCCCGTGCACAGTGTCTGACGCTGAGGTGTTGGCGGGGGGCTTTATCGGGCGGCCCGTCTGTTGTGGTCGGGGTGGGGGTGGGGGGGGGGGACTCTGAGGCTCTGAGCCCCGGCCGGTGTGACCACTGCCGGGTGGCACTAGTCGGCCTGGGCCCGGAGCGGCCAGCAGCGCCAGGGTGAAGCCCAACGGGGGGAGCGGTTCGTGTCGAGCCCGCTCTCGCCTTGCGTCGTATCGGGTCACGCAGCAGCTGTGTTCGAGGTGGCGAGAGGGCAGCGTATGATCGGGCCCCATTGGCGCGCTTCCTCGGAGGTGGACGATACGATGGCTCCTCGTCCGCCAGCCGCCCCCGCCGCTCGTCTGACGTCGCCCCTGTGCCCGCAGCGCGCATCTTCGACTTCTGCGACGCGACCGTGATGGAGCGGCTGCGGTACCAGCTGGTGCGCGTGGACGGAGCGCTGGAGCGGCTGGCGCCCGTCTCGGGCCGCGGCCTCCAGCTCTCAGCTCAGGTGAGCGCCGCCCGGCGATAAGCCCGCTCCCGCCGCCGTATTGGACAGCGATAAGCGGTCCTGTGGCTCAGGCACGCTCATATTGGCCGCCTGATTAGCTGAGCTATCGAGCGGCAATCACTGGAATCCGCTGTGATGATGGCTAGTCGGTCATACTGCGGTCAGGAAGCCTGGCGCGCGAATGATAAGCGAGTCTGGGGTGTGTGTTACGGCGGCGGAAAGTTCGGGAGCATTGCTGAGCAACCTGACGTGTCGGCATTCTTTTGTAATAATCCCTGTGGCTAAATTCGTGACGTCTCTGGTGCATTAGTCCACTTTTATCTGCATACCTGCGTGACGTCAGTATTTCGCGCTGAAGGAATTCCCTGACCTTTTTAAGTTGCACGTTGGCTGGCATGGGCGGAACATGTGGCACGATAGGCGTGACAGGGATTTCATCAGTTTGCGTTGAACTTGCCTCGATTCTAATGTTCCGTGAAATGGCCTTAATTCTGATATTCCCTGATTTAAGGACGTCCGCCTTGGCACTTTTGCCACATCAGCTTTTCATAGCACGCCCCGCTGGCGGATGCCGCGTCATGCTGGTCACGCACATCCTCGGTTTTGGCGCGCCTCTACCACGCCGGTCCTGGCGCCCGCGACAGCCGTGGCGCCCGACACTGGAGGCCGGCGGTTCGGGGCCGCCGGGCCGGTGGTCGGAGCCGGAGACCGGACTGCCGATCTGTGGTCAGATCTGTGGTCAGGTGGCGTTGTGTGACGCGGCGCCTCCCTCCCCAGGTGATCGCTCGCAGAACGTGCGCAGACAACAAGCCCGAGCTGCTCGTGCGCTGGAAGCCGGCGGACATGTGAGTGATGCCGCGGGCGGGGCTGGGCACGCAGACGAAGGCTCCTCACTGCAGATTTTGTCCAGGAAGGCGGCAAAACGAGTTTGTTGGTTGAGTTTAATAGTTTGCGGTTTTCGTCTTACTGGAGTATGTTTTTTTGGTGGGGGGGGGGGGATTCGGGATGAGGCGTTGAGTGCTCTTTCCGATTGAAACGCGTTCGTATTTTGTCGCCACTTCGTCTCGATCCCTGCTGTCACCCGTGTGTCCCCTGTCGCCGTGTGCTGGTGTTGACGCCGCTGCGCGCCCCGCAGAGTCGATGACGAGTGGATGCCGGCGCACGCGTTCCGGCCGACGCGGCACGTGCCGTGCTGCCAGCTGCCGGCGGCGGCGGCGCAGCGCGTGGCCAACGCCGTGGGCGGGCCGCCGGCGCGCCACCGGCGCAAGGGCCGGCCGGCGTAGCGCGCCGCCGCCGGCCGCCGGCCGCCAACGTTCCTACCGCGCCTGCTGCGCCGCTGGACCGCCGGACCGCCGGACCACGGGACCACCGGGTCATCGGACCACCGGGTCGCCGGACCGTCGGACCATTGGACCACTGGACCACCGGGTTAACGGGCCGTCGGACCATTGGACCATTGGACCACTAGACCACTGGACCGCCGGACCATCGGACCAACGGGCCACCGGACCACCGGACCATCGGACCACCGGACCACCGGACCGCCGGACCACCGGACCGCCGGGCCACTGCTCAGGGCAGCTCCTCGTCGTGTCGGCAGCGAGTCTCCAGTACAAATTGTTCTAATGTTGATGCGTGTATGTCGTAGTGGGTAAGGAAGGGCGGCCGAACGGGGCGCCCCCAGGCGGCGCAGTTTCGGCTGCGCGCCGCCAGGGGCGCCGACTAGTAAGTCGGGTTGAAGAGACCAGCGATACCACTGCCAGTAGTTAGCTCGGTCGGCTTGGACCAGGACCCATTCCGACCCCCGCTCCAGTTTTGCAGTTTTGTACATACCTGTACTCCTGTGCGTGATGTTTGTGTAGTACAAGACGTATCACTGCCCGCACACTGCCAATGCCCACTAGTGCCATCTAGCCGATTTGTGCCGCGTCAGCTGTCGATCTCGCGCGCCGCGCGGCGGGCGGCCGGCCGGCCGCGGCGGCCCGCGCGCCCGCCGCCGGCCGCAGTACTCACTTTCCAGCCGATCTCGTTTTAGCGCGCCCGCACGGACGGCTTCATCCACACAGACACGCGGCGCTCCGGGTCGCGCCGGCCTCTGCCCGACCCTGGCGTTGTTAGTGTAACCGCGCGTGGCCTCACGGTGACGAACAGGGCGCTCCGAGGAGCCGCAACGGCGGGTGTCAAAGGCTCGCATCTAGATGCTCGGTTTGTCCCCGCGTCATCGTCGGACGTCGTAGCGGACGGCGTGGCGCCTGTGGTGCATTCGTTTTCAAAGTAACAAAGGGCAAAATTTTTTCGTTTGCTTTGGTCATGTTCCTTTCATTGATGAAGATTGCCTCAAACCGTTTGTTTCATGATTGGTTTCGTGTTGCTCATTGGTAGTGGCGGAGGCGATCACCGATCTCTCCATGGCGAGTCTGGTATGCATACACTGCCAGGGCCATGCATACTCGCGAGTCCTCGCGGTGTTGTGCATTTTTCCGTGCGGTTCTGTGCGCTCATATTGGATCGCACAACACTAGCATTCGTGGACCGTTCGACGTAACTCATCATGGGCTGCATAATGCGACAACTTTGGAAACATGCTCACTTCTTCCACGATCATTTGCCGACCATCGACGACATGGTCTCGACACCGTGATGTTCGCGTCGCGTCTACCCAAATCTGATCAAACCTCAGCGCGTCGGCGTGCTGCGAGCGGGCGCGTTACTATCGACATACAGCGGACGGTGGCGCCCCACTGCGTGCCTCTCCGTCGCCACCGCGTGTTCAGCGTGGTGTCCGTGTTCGTTGTGCGGCACTGCACAGCCGACAGTGCGGCCTCACGCCCGTAGGTGGCCGGTGTGTCTGTAAGTGTGACTTAGAGGCTATGACGTCTGTGCGGCGAGCGTAAGGTCACAGGGCAGGCTTCCTGTGGTCATCACTATGTTCTCGTCCGAGGAGCGCCCATGACGTGCACCTTGATTATCGATAACTTAAGACAAATGAATCGTTATGTCGTGTTTCACTTGGTCCAGTCTCTCACTATGGCGGCCGCCACGCGCGATTTGCTCATGTGCGTGTGGTTTGTGTGCGTAGACGGTTATTTATTCACGATTGCGTGCCGCCTTGTTTTGTCGTAGGAGCTGTTCCGTTGTCGACGGCAGCAGCCTGGCAGCCGCACCCCTGCGGCCGGTGGCTCCCGCGCCGCGCCGTCGCTGCCGACCTCATCGTGCCGTTCATTGCTCAGCGGTCGGGGCGTGACCCGTTTGTCACGTCTCGACGTCCTTACTGTAGAGTGTGAGCCCCTGTCAGTGCACGCGCACTTATCATAGCCGTGTGGCTGTTGGTTGTTTGTGCGCGTAAATGTACGTGTGGTCGTGCGGATGTGTATATATGCCGGAGGCAAACTGGAAACGTGTACTTATGTGGTTCATATGTTGTCCATACTTGGGCACCCTGAGAAGTGATCCTCTCGTTTTTAATAAAGCGGTTTGTATTGATATGGTGTGTTACTGGTCGGCAACAGACATGATATACGTCGCTTCATGATTTCAATGTGGATGTAAATCATTCTTCATATACTCACGGGAGTTAGAAATCATTCGTAATATCTTTATGTATTATTCTAGTCTTCATATATTCACGGGAGTTAGAAATCGTCCTTTAAGTCTTCACATAGATAAGACGGTAGTATTAGCCTTATTCCTCGGAAAAACCAGGAGAACAGAGCTATAATTAGACTGCTATTTCGGCAGCATGCCTTTATCGAAACATTAGCTGAAGTTTATTGTTTGTCTACTGAGGTCTACTTCCGCTATCGTTTCGATAAAGGCATGTTGCCGAAATATCAACCTGACTATATCTCAATTCTCCTGTTTTTTCCGAGGAATAAGGCTAATACTGCTGTCTCATCTATGTGAATAATGTTCCTCGTTAATGCACTGAACAGCTTGATATCTTCACGGAAGTTCGCTGAGTGTGCGAAGCGCGAGCTCGAGTGATGGTGTCGGTCAGGAGACACAGTGTCTTACATAGGGTCTTAAGTCGGCAAGAGGCCCCGAGTAGGTCAGGATTCGTGTCTGAGGGAGCCCAAAGGGCGTCGTGGGAACAAAAGTCAAGGGTCCCATTTCACCCGGACCCTCCTCCCCACTCGTAGTGCCTCGACCTGAAGAACTCCATGTCAGCCCGAGCCCAGTAGACCCATTTCCCCAGCAGGAACAAGGCCTGGACTCGCGATTTTCACTGGAATGGGTCTCTGACACAATTAGGGGCTCCAGTGTCGGTCAGCGGCTCGTGATGCCTCACAGCAGTCCTGTCTCAGCAAGTGTTCCCAAGTCGGCCAGGAGGCGTGTCTGAGTGACCCCGAAAAGGGGCCCGAGTGGACTCTCGAGACTTGCGAAACACGGACGGAGCTGCCCCGGCTCGCCGTCTGATGGGTCTTCTGCGGGGACACGCATTCCATGCGCGGTGGCGCCACCTACCGGTCATCTCGCTCCACCCGAGACTATCTTCTCCAGCCAGCCTGGAGCCGCCACCCGCTCGGGAGCGGGGCGATGCCACTCCAGTCCTCACGGCTTAACTCGCGCTCTTTTGCACCTTCCCTGATGCGGATAACCGACCGTTTCTGTTCGGAGCTGGTGTTGAAGCAAGGTCGACCTCACAGCCATCCAGCTGGGGCTGATCGAGGTCGACTGGAGCCCGGTTTTCACCAGCGGACATCCGGGTCAGCTGACTGAGTACCTGGTACACCACGCTCTTGCCGTGTTAGACGACATCGAGCCACCGATGCAACGAAGCAGGTCATATCCAAGCGCAGCGCTGCACTGGCCTCGGGCGATAATGAACGCTACAGGGAGCTGAGTAGACTGACAAAATCAGCCATCCGTCGCGATGGTCGTGAGGATATCCGCAGGAAAATCTGAGAGGTAGGGCCAACCAGTTTGTATAAATGTATGCGGCCGAACATCGCTGGCAAGGGAGACGGCCCGAACACATCTTTAGAGGTCGACCCGAACGTTATGAACAGGTGCTTGGCGCGGATTGGAAGTCAAACAGCGGCTGCTGTGATGGCTGCCAGAGCTGAAACAACTACACCGGACCTGCCATTACTTCCAACCCGAGTATGTTCTGAGCAATTTAGAGTGCACCCAGTGCCGCTTGAGAACATGCATTCTGTTATCCTTAATATGAGTAACTCAAATTCTTGTGGTGATACCGGTCTCCCTCTGTATGCCATAAAACGTTGTGTTTACTTACGTTGCCACGTCATTCTCGCCATCTTGAACGCCGGCCTGAACACCGGTATAGTTCTTGATGCTTGGAAAATGTCTTGAGTTAAATTATTTGCAAGTCGACATTATTTTTATCTGAACCTTTCAACTTTAGAGCGATCTCGATTGTGCTCAGTTGTGCCAAAATAGTTCAACGAGTCGTTTACGAGCAACTGTATAGCTTTTTCGATACCCGCCACCTCTTCGCCTAGTCACAACACGGATTTCGTAAACACCACTCAACCGAAACAGCATTGACGACCGTAAGTGATATTGCGCTACGTGCTATGGATATGGCGCGAATCCTCATTGCTTGTGCTGCTGGATCTGTACAAATGTTTCGTTGCGGTGAATCGTGATAAAGTTCTTGCAAAGCTATTTCTTCATGGCGTTGACCCTAACTGGTCGAAGGCCATCCTCAGAGCCACAGGCAGAAAGAAGCATTCACCTGTAAACACTTCAGACCTCTCACATCACGGCCGCTTGAAAATCCAATAGAGGTGTACCAGGGCAGCGCCCTCGGCCCGTTGTTGCAGTCAATTTTTTCCTCGGTTGACATGTGGAAGGCGGTGTCCGTGATGTCCGATACGCGAACGATACGCAAATGGTCGTAAGCTTGGGCAGCATGCTCTTACACTGAGTGCCGGCAAAACCCAGCTTATCGTCATTGGCAGCCAGCAAATAATGCAGTACTCGCCGCCCGTATCAGGCCACGTGGAGACAGCGTGGTTGGGGAGAGCGACACGGCACTTAACCTTGGATTGACCTTCGACCGATCGCTCACCTTCTCGACGCATATTGCCAGCATGAAAGGACGTTGCAAAGGGCTGCTTGTGGCCCTGTCTCACATAGGGCATAGTCTTCCCAGCGAACATGTAGGAACACTAGTGCACAGTTTGCCCAAGTCCATAGTTCGCTACTGCATGTTTGTGTGCGACAGCACAAACCGGTCAAACCTAACCTAAACCTAAATCAGCACAGCGGGGCAACCATCAGCATTGGCAAATATACTCAACACAAACATCGACACGACAAGAAGACGCGCCCGCCAGTCACACGACATTGGGGCTGCCTTTGGCGCGTCAGAACATTGGCAAACGGCAGTTCATATATGGGGCTCTGGTCGACTGTCACCCCCTGGCACACTACGTGAGGGCTCTTAGCCACTCATGCTTTGCTGCCACACGTAAACGAGAGTTCCTACATGCTGTTAGGACGTGAGCACACGTTTGTGATGGAAGTACCATAAGTATGCCTTTTTGAATGGATGAGCGTTTCTGTAACCTGGAATGGCGTAAGATATGACAGCACAGTAATAGCCAAGCGTGTATTTTATATGTTTGTAGAATGCATGATGCATTGGAATGTACTCCAACGAAAAAACATACATGCAATAGGTATGCACCGGACTTTTTTGGGCGTATACACACCACCCCTGGAGCTGGTGCCGTTACTGATGTAGCACGGTCCACCCCACTCGCCCTTTTAAAAGGGCACATAAGTACCCACGCCGTGCGCTCCCCATCATAACGACATGCTGCCGTTTTTCTTGAGCTATGAAAACCATCTTGCTTGGCTTAGGCACTGGCGTTTCCACGCTAGCTTGGCCGTCTACATTGAACGTTACAGTGTTAGTTATGCGGGTGCATCGAAGCTGAGTGCCGGCGTGGCGTCCCGCCCCACTGTTACGTCCTGGCGGGCGCGGGCCGCAGGGACGTGTCCTCAAGATAAATTCAGCGAGACCTTCTTTGATTGAATGGATTTGTGGTCTACGATCTAACACTAAGCAGTGGTTGTGCCGTGAACCCTGACGAAGTTCCTCCGTATTTGTGTTTTCGTGTATTTATGTTCCGTTGACAGGCATGTCTACAAAGCCCAAAATGGGCTTTCCATGAAGGCGCAGTGGTATTAAACCTGGGAGGCACCTGGATGATTTACATTGGGACGTCCACCAGCCACCGGCGGGTTGGGATGGAGTTCTTGCTCTGTCAGTGACACGGCAGTTGATATCAGTTACTGGAAAGGTGATAAGTGAGAGCTCGCTGTCCCATGGTCTCAGCGCCGTGATGTCCAACATCAGCCACGGTGTGGTGGGACGTGTTTGCTGTGGGACGGTGTGTAGGCGCAGTGGACTATACGTATACGTATGGCGGGACGGCATGGCGGCAGTGACTGCTGGCTGTGCCTGATGCGCCTAACTCTCTTAGCAACGCGGTGAGTGATGCTTCTAACTCTCTTAGCAGCGCAGTGACTGATGCGCCTAAGTCTCTTAGCAGCGCAGCAACTGATGCGCATAACTCTTGTAGCAGCGTGGTGACTGATGCGCCTAAATATCTTAGCAACGCGGTGCCTGATATGTCTAACAATCCTCGCAGCGCGGTGTCTGATGTGTGTAACTATCTTAGCGGTGCGGTGCCTGATATGTCCAATAAGGCGCGTCATCGAGGGAGGTAATCTCTTGGAATCAACTGAGACAAAGTTTTTCCTTTACACATGAATGAATAATACATTTCCAGGCCTGTTGCACCGTACCAATATCGGTATTTGTCAGTCGAGAGGAACTTTTTCTCTCCGGGCAAAGAAAATCGTCTTCGTTACTAGCGTCATCTATTATACATGGTGGCGTCATCTATGGACGAGCCTCTTTCCTTTTTCCATACTACTGACACCTGATGGATTAAATGTTTTTAATTTGATTTTAAGTGGCCGTCAGTTAAGTATCGACCATATATCAAGAGGATGTGAATGAAAAATTTCTTAACAGATAATGAGCTCTCTTTTTATGAAAACATTTGTGATTGGTGATATACCAAAATGTGCAGTTATCAAAATGTTTCAGCAGACAGGAGAAAGTTGAAGTTTGCAAGTGTTTACACATCATTGTGATAATGATTTGCAGTTTATGTGATTGCCGTATGGGCTACAAGGGGGTATAAGTTTGGTTTCCCGGTATTCAAACGTTCCTTTCGAGTAACTACTTGGATAAGCACGCCGAAGCTTACGCGGTCACGTACAAAAACATTTAATGATAGGTCACCCCGCGCCCCTGTCCCACTAACGACTGCCGACTAAGGGGAAGCCTTATCTTACATCAGATGGCCAAGC
The DNA here is from genome assembly GCF_011947565.3 of Pollicipes pollicipes. Classification (NCBI taxonomy): domain Eukaryota; kingdom Metazoa; phylum Arthropoda; class Thecostraca; order Pollicipedomorpha; family Pollicipedidae; genus Pollicipes; species Pollicipes pollicipes. The sequence goes on along the minus strand of NW_023596297.1, from coordinate 11,275,554 downwards.
GAATCAAGCAAGAATCCCACTAATACCGTCTCCAAGACCGTGGCGGCGAAAATCAGTGAGCTGCAGACGAACGAAGGGATCCCCGTTCATGATATAAAATGCGTCACAAATGTTACCAAGAGAGATTGCTATAAACCATACGAAGCTATCAGCAAAATACCCCCCAAAAAAGAGGAAAGAGAAGGACAGAACAGCGTCGCTATTGCGAGGTTCAATAAGCTTCTCGATATCGCAAAATGTAAGTGCGAGTCCCAGCGCAGCTGCAAATGCTCAGCTGCCTACAGAGTGCCGGAAGAAGAGATTGTTTTCTTAAAAGACCAACGCATGCACCGGAGGCTTTCCCTGGGGACGTATGACCGGGATGCGATTGTGGCTAGGTAGGCTTGCGAGATCCGGAGGATGGCCAGACAACTCCAGAAGCGTCCTAGCTCAACCGCCAGTGGGGCGGTGCCTGCTGCTAAACCTGAGTCGCCTCCCCCGCTGGCTGCTGAGCCCATGCTGCCTGCTGAGCCAGCGCTGGCTGCTAGTGCTGAATTCGAGCCCGCTCCGGGACCGAGTGGTCTCAGCACTGGCGAGTCAGCCGAGAGTGCGAAATCTGGTACGACGTCGCGCATGGGAGAAAGTGGCGACGACGCCGATTTCTTTGTTCCGGATGAGGCCGCTGTCACTGCAATTCGTAACTTTAACGATCTCACCAACACCGCTCTTGCGGTTGACGCTAGTGTCTCAGACCGGGCGGCTGCTGCCATCATCAACGCTTTCCAACGTGACAGCAGAGGTGGACTGGCTGCTTCAGACGTCGTAGATCCTAAGAAGATCTGGCGCACAAGAGACAGAGCGAGAAAAGAGATGGCGCGTCAAAATGCGGAATCAATCTACGAGTCAGGTTTGACTAGCCTCTACTTCGATGGCCGCAAAGACAGGACCTGCATGACACATAGCCACGCGAATGCCGTCGAAGAACACGCGGTTGTCATCGCTGAGCCAGGCAGCCGCTACGTGACTCACTTCACGCCCAAGTCCGGCCGCACCCTGCGCTTACTCAAAGAGCTTCAGTCCGTGAGCCAGCAGTTTGACGGTCACGTCAAGGTCCTCGGCTGCGACGGCACGGCCGTCAACACAGGGACGACAGGTGGAGTGTGCCGGCTGTTTGAGCTGGTCACTGAGTCGCCCGTGCACTGGCTCATCTGCCAGCTGCACGGTAATGAGCTGAATTCACGTCATCTGCTGCTGAGCCTGGACGGCACGACTGCGGGACCGAAATCTTTTTCTTGACCCACCGGCAAGATCTGCGCCGGAGAGGTCTGGAAAAAGAGGCATCGTGGCATTCAACCCTGTCCCAGGGCATGTGCCAAACCTGCCGGTCGACCTGGTCCAGCAGCTGAGCACCGCCCAGCAGCTGCTGTACCTGCTGGCCTCAGGCGTACAAAACGACTCCGTCCGGACCGCGACAGCGCGGCGGCGAATCGGACCACTGGACTATGCTAGGTAAATGTGAAAGCACGGTGTCTTCTAATTCCGGACATTTTTAACAGCATTTGCGAGGAATATTGTGCATATTGACAGGGCAGTAATAATAGTCTTATTCCACGCACAATATCGAAAATAATGGAGAAATAGATACATTTCTATTTCGGCGGGACATCTTTGCGCAAACCAAACTATGTTATTAGTACTGTCGCCAAACAAAACCAACGCTATTAGTACTGCCTTGTCTTCGACTTCATAACAATAAATATTAATGCTTTCTCACGCATCATTTAGCATTTCGTGTACTTGTCGTTAAGCACTTACTCATTGCCATGCGTTGTGCCATAGTATGTCGTATCATTTACTCGTTGGTTCATGCTTACGAGTATACTTGCTGATAAGTGTTGCCGTTGCGTTAAGATTGAAATAATTTTCGTGCGACCTAGTGCTCAGCTCGGGACGAATTGTTTTAACTGCTCTTGTTCTTTTGTTTTCAGATGGTTGACACTGGCCGCTCGCCTGCTCCGAGTTTACATCTCCACCAAGATTTCCAACAGGGCTCTCAAGGACCTCGTCCAGTACATGGTTGGCCACTATGTGCCGGTATGGTTCTCCATTCGACAGAACAGCAGCTGTGACGTGGGCTCACGCAGCCTGTTCCGAAGCATCGCGCTGCTCCGCGAGCTGCCGCAGCGCACACGGACCACGGTGCGGTCAGCCATCCAGCGCAACGGGTACTGGGCCCATCCGGAACAGCTGCTGCTGGCCATGGTGGCGGACGAGGACCGTGTGATCCGCGAACAGGCGGTTCAAATCATCAGCGCCGCTTGTGAGCAGCAAACCGAGGGGCCCAGGATCTTCGCCATCCCAACGATCAACTTCGAGGTCGTGAGCCACACGGAGCTGATCTCTTGGCGCGAACCAGTCACGCAACCCCCACTCCTACGAGACCTCAGCGACGGCGAGCTGCGAAGCATAGTGCACGCTCCATTGCCCATCCCGCCTTATCCCGCTCAAACCCAGGCGGTGGAGAGGGCCGTGCGCACCGTCACCGAGGCATGTTCGGCGGTGATGGGAGAAGAGGCGCGGCATAGCCTCATCACGGCCAAACTCATTCACCGACATATTCTCCCCACTGTCAACCCTAAGAAGGATCTGTTCTGAAGGTAGGCAGGTAATTATTAACTGATCTCATCCTCGGAGGTGTTATACTCCCGTTTCAACTTAAAGCTACTCTACAATCCGTCAAATTCATATTTATCTTAATGCCGAAATTGGGCCAATTGCAAATTGCAAATGTGTGCATGAATACAACATATTTGTTTCACGTTTAAGCCATTTCGTGACTATTGTGCTTCCATCACAGCCCCCCTGAATGTGTCTGCTGCAGGTGGTCATAGCAGCAAGTCCCAGTACGGCAGCACCGCCACCGCATCATTTCATCCGCCCGCTGCGCAGATGCAGTCTTTCGAGAGGAGAGACCAAGGGGCGCACCGCTGGGCCAGCACTCGGCGCTCCTACAAGCAGCACGTACTGTGTCTCTGCCTTCGGGTTCAGCAGCACGACTGCAGGAACGTTTAAGATGTGCAGCCCGCAGGACGGAGACGGCACCGCCGCAGGTCAACCAGCCTGGCAGGGGCTAGTGCAGCAGTGCCCGGGCACGCGCCGCAGAGCAGAGTGGGGCCAGCGCCGCACAGCCGAGAACATCTGCGGCTCGGGCTGGAGCTTTGGCAATAGGGCAGCCCGGTTGTGACGGTACTTTTTCTATTGTGCGAACTCCGCCAACACGCGTTATGGGTTTCCGGTTTCTCAGCAGCTGCTGTTGTAGCCAGCGCATCGAACACGCAGGCTCGGTCAGGAGCAAGATGTGTGCTCGGTTATCCTAACCCCTCTCCACGCCTGTGGTGCAGACTGCAGACATTGGTTTTTGAAGTTTACACCAGGTAATTTATTATGAGTCATATGCTATGGATGGTTTTGTTTACAGCACATTGGCCGTCTAAGAGAAATGGAAGTCAAAAAGCAGTATTAACAAACGAGCTCGTACAAGTTCATACTTCACAACACATTAGGTTTCCAACATATGGCCATCGAGTGACCAATGTCTGAACCTCATATTGGACCTTAGAATGGCACATTTTCGCACGTATCGCTGTGAGACGCGCTCAGAGGTATCGTTCCCATACGCGAAGTTGCCTTGGCGCACACGGCTTGGTGTTACCTGCAGAGGCCTTCGCCGGTCAGCATTGGTGACTGCAACGCCGGGCGCCGGTTTACGATATTTCGATCGGCTTGCGCTTCACTTGTAGAAGTTTTGGGAAGACATTTTGGGAGGATATTTTGCTATGCTGTGCACTTTTGGACTCGAGCACCAAGGAATTTCTTTGCCTCACTTGGTTTTGTTACTGATGACACACCCTAGCGTCCAACTCTCCTCGCAGCGCGGTGCTTAATGTGTGTAACTCTTTTAGCAGCGCGATGCCCAATGCTTCCAACTGTCGCAGCAGCGCATTGCATGATAAGTCCAACTCTCCTGGCAGCGCAAGGCCTGACGCGCATAACTCTCATAGCAGCGCGGTGCCTGACGCCTCTAACTCTCGCAGCAGCGTGGAGCCTGATGCTTCTAATTCCCTAGCAGTGCGGGGCCGGTGTGTCTAACTCACCGAGCAGCTTAACTTGGGTTTTCCAACCGCTCCAAACATCTGCCCAAACACCCGGCATCTCCGACGTCGGATTATACATCTTCAGAGGAAAACGCGCAAACACAAACGGGGCACACCCTTCCAGGCGGATTTGGTGCCACGCATCACTGCCGGGACAAAGCTCACCTCCGCCAAAACACGTCTCAAGAGCGACAGCGTTGGAACACGGCGACGCCGGTCCGACGGCAGGGCGGCCTGCGCCGGCATCGGCCGCGGCTGGTCGCAGCTGTCAGCCAGCGCGGCCCTCCCGCCGGCATCGGCCGCGGCTGGTCGCAGCTGTCAGCCAGCGCGGCCCCCCCGCCGGCATCGGCCGCGGCTGGTCGCAGCTGTCAGCCAGCGCGGCCCTCCCGCCGGCACCGGCCGCGGCTGGTCGCAGCTGTCAGCCAGCGCGGCCCCCCCGCTGGCACCAGACCGGTTCCGGTCCCCGACCACTGCCCGGAGGTGACACGTGTTGGCGGGAGCACGCAGCGCGTATAAGAGGGCACGGGCCAGCGGCCGGACCAGACGCACGCCGCCAGCTCTTATCGCCGACTCGACAGCATGCTGCAGCTCCTGGTTCTGGCGCTGGTCGCTGGCCAGCTGGCCACTGCCCAGCACGTGCACAGCTATCAGAAGTTCCCCGTCAACCAAGGTGAGCTGCCGGCCGTCGGGTAGTAGTGTTTGGGTGATGGTGACTTAAGTGGTGCTTACACGCGATGCTGGGCTTTCTTGTCACTGCGCCAAGCATCTCCCTTTTGTCCCGCTCTATAAGCTGCGTTGACAGGTTCTGAGTATTGTTTTCGGCTGCCTGCGTGGATTTGACTAGGAAATATGGAGGGCTGCCGCCGCTACACCTCTCTGCATCTCCGCACAACTGAACTCCGCTCAACAAACACTTAGCAGGGCTTTAATCGCTCTCGCGTCGGAAGTTGCGGCTGGCGGACAGTGTTTAGCATGCAGCATTACATGCTCCAGCTGTACATCCGCCCTGTTGCACGCATCAGCCGTTATGCTTAAATTCCCGCGGCGCCCGTGCTCACTTGTAAAAGGCCGTGTCCCTCGCGAGCCCCTGAGTCCGCCCTGATATTGGGCTGCTGCGTGTGGTGAGGATTCACAGCGGTGGTGGCTGCCCCTGACCCCCACATTAATGCCCGTCGCTGACCTCTCTGGGAATATAATGTAATATGCACCATTTGCCACCCTATCGACAATGCCGCGATGATCATAGTACTGTCCGATCACTCACGGTTCCCCATCTCTGGTGGCTCTGAAACTGGTCAATGCTCAATCACATACTGCGGTTATCATAGAAAAGAAGCTCTGACCCAGCCAAGCCAGCGATACATTCGCACGACGTGGTTGTTTTGGAGTCATGTGCCATGGCGTAAACATCTTTTTAACGGACAGTGGAGGATTCTTTTGGCTTGTGACAGGTTGTGCTGATGGATCTAGCTGAGTGCGCTGGATGTGATGCACGCATGTTCTATGCCATATGCTGAGTGTTGTTTTTTAACATGTCTCGCCCTTTGTAAGTGACACAGCACAGAATGGTCGCCTGATATTGGTGATTTTTTTTTTATCGCAAAATGCAATACAGTACAGCTTAGAAGATTTTCTAGGTGGCCAGAATAAAGGTCTTTCAAATGCAAATAATCCACATGTCGATTAAATATAGGCATTTTATAGTCAAGGTACCATCAGTCAAATGCCGGTGTCTCATAAGTTTCATGGTCCGATGGACCTGTCTCAGTTGGTGAATGCGATGTAGGGTACGCTATGTCCACGGCCTCATGGTCAAAATGATCAAGTGAAACCGGCCCAGTCAATGGGAGTCAGTGGTGTCTCTCTTGCCCTCCCAAACAAGGCCAGACCTGACTGTCCCACCCATCCCATGCCCTCCCAAACAAGATCAGACCGGAGTCCCACCCATCCTATTCCCTCCCAAGCAAGACCAGACATGACTGTCCCACCCATCCCACGTCCTCCCAAACACGACCAGACCTGACTGTTCCACCTATCCCATTCCCTTCCAAACAAGACCGGACGCGACTGTCCCACCGTGCACCCGATGCGTCCGGTCAGACCTGGCTCGGGAGTCCTGACGTTATGGGCTCGACCAATCAGCGAGAGGCCTGAATGCGGCTGGACCAGTGAGCGGCGGATCCTGGTGCAGGTCGGCCAACCAGCAGGCGAGTCAGGCTCGGCTCGACCCATCGACGGGAGCATGACGCGAAACCTCGGCATCCGCACACCCAATCCCATGGCCAGTCCAACATTTGGTGGCCTTTTTGTGCCGCTGATGGCAATCATACGTCATTGTGCGCCTGGTATGATTGTGACGAGACCATGTACTTGCAGGCCATGAGACCGAGTGCTACGATGCACAGGTCGGAAAATACTACGCCGTCGGCGAGTCGTGGGCTACAACAACCAACGCCTGCAAAAAGAGCCGATGCATCAAGGAAGGCAACAATATCTACATCGACCGAGTTTCGTAAGTGTGGGCTCTGCCGACGCTCTTACAATATACAGCATTGTATAACAGGGGCAGTTAACAAATAACCCGCAGTTCTCCGTGGTCATTATTTGCCCATGTGTGCAGAATATCTCCAGACAGAGTGCGTGAGCTGGAGGGCTGCGTGCTGACGATTTTAAACAAATCAGACTAGTGTCGATTGAGAAGCTTTGGAACATGCGAGGTTAAACAGTTACCGGAGTAAATAGTCGGAAGTAAATGAAGTAAATGAAAAAGCGTAAAATAGAACTATGTGACTAATATGTAAGAATAAAACTAAATAAATCAACGAGTAAACCGAAGTAAATAGTATAATCAATACACGACACGGCATATATGTATGGAGAAATGTATGCATATGAATAGTATGGAGAAATGAGCCGTGAAGCCCCGAAGACATCGCCGTACACTTTAGATATTTTAGAGCATCGCGATCGAGATTTGTGACTTGTTTGTGACGTGACGTCACCATCCGCACCTTGCACCACCATCGCCTCCAGCTGATTGCCCGGCTCGTTCTGGACTATCTGTAGCTGTGTGCTTACCACGCTAGAGTGTGACACTGAGGTGAAGCATGACAGTCCATCTGAGCCGGGACACCGTCCACTTCGGTCGTGCTGCAGCCGCCGGTGCGCAATTACACAATAGTTTGACACAAGGATTGAGATAAGGTATTGGTTTCATGGAGGATTACGGCTGCTATGCATCGCGGCATCACGACGTAGAGATCAGTGTACCCGACGGGAGCGATAGCTCCAGCTATCACTTCACACGCGTGCTCACACCATTGTAATCCCGTGGCCTCGTCATGTGACCGCAACAACCGCTGTCAGGTGTGATCCCGTGAAGGAGGTGGTGGAGCTGCTGAAGAAGCACGACCCCACCTGGCTGTGTCGCGAGGCGGCCGGCGATCGGCGGAAGCCGCTGCCCGGCTGCTGCCCCCAGGCGCTCTGCAAGAAGCGCACGGACAGGGGACTCGTGCGCATCCCCAAGAGCGAGTATCCGGAGTTCCCGGAGAAGATCTCGATTGAGTAGTGCGTGCGGGAGCAGCCGGAGCCCGGCGGTGCGGTGACCGTCTCGCTGCGAAGCCGCCTCGTGCGCTGGAGACTGAGCACAGTACGCTAACAACTGTCGCCCGCGGTACAGTACGCTAATAATTGTGGTACAGTCTCTGACATTGTGCCGGCGGTGCTCCGTCGACTTACTCGAAAATGAGATGATTACGCTTTGAGACATTTGCGATGCCGTCCCATACTTCCTGCGTAATTGGTGCTGTGCGTGGTACTTGATGACCGCGAATTGTTAGATTCGGAAACAAAAAATGAAACGGAATATATTCCGTCTATTGATCTTCACAACATTAAGTGAAAGGGAGCTGAGTGTCTATTCATGATGTTCAACTTTGCTAGCTGACTTCGCAGCATACAAGACATTTTAGATGATGGTGGCGAACTCGAACCTGTGAAGGCTTCTGCCGTAAAATATCTTGAAACATCGATTATCTTTTGAGGATATTTAACGGCAGAAATGTTTACCAGGTGAGAGTTCGCCGCCTTCAATAAAAAATATCGCCGCTGATGAAACCATTTTGACATGGCTTTCAGTGGTTTATTTTCATGAGCTGTTTGCAAAATATATCTAAATAGACAGCAAGGAATGTTTTGATGACCCACCCACCTTCGACTGCGGGCTTGTGGTCAGTTGCCGCCAGTCCGCACGCGGAGCGAGCGATCTCGCCGTCGTCGGCGCGGTCTGGGAGGGGTGACGTAGCGCGCGCTGGCCGACTACCGCGTCAGTAAACCCTGCGTGGGACAATCAACTCTTCAACGATCAAAGCCTAACCTTTCCAAACTGCCTCATAATCTAACTGAGCTGCATCTATGTGTCTCGCACGCACCCAGCGAGATGCGGCAGCGCCCGACTGCCCCCACCCGGTCACAGGACGTGGAAGACAGTCAGCTGTACGGGCTGAGCCGGCCGGCTGCCGGCAGACCGCCTAATGGCTGTGGTGGTGACGTGGCTCTGATGCGTGACTCGTTTGATGCCATGACGAAGAAAAAGCAGCTCATACTAGTAACGATTTAAAGGCATCTGGGCATGGAGCTATTTGGACAGTTGTACAACGCGCCGAAGCGAAACAGGAGGCCAAGATGTATACATGGTTGCTCGTCGCACATCTTCAGTTCTTTCTCAATACCGAATGACACCTAAACACGGTGGAGGCGTAATGACCAAGATGTTGCATGCAAATCAAAACCATTGTCATTTATAGCCGAAAGCAATCAGTACATGTGCGCTAATCTCCTGTTCTTAGTATGTCTTAAGATTTGTATTGTCATCCATTGCCTGAAATGAGTTCCAACTTCCAACAAGCTGGTAAGGGCCCCGGGGGCAACGGGGCTCTCAGGTCTGCCGGAAGGGAAAACCAATGCAGATGCATCGAATATGGGAGGCAGCAGAACAAGATAACCGGTTCTAAGAAGGGTCCAAAAATAAAAACGCGCTCAGCTGATGTCTGGAAAGGTTTGTTGGTACAGAAGGGGCTCCGATAGCTGTCTAAAAGTCCGACACTTAATGTATCATAAACGACAGTTTTGCGGGTGGTTTAGGGCTTATGTCTAGGTCCAATAGCCTATCAAAAAACATAAGGGTTTCAAAAGCCTAGGAAAAGACGTTCAGTCATTACGGATGGCGCCACAGACTGAGCTGGCGTTAAAGTCACGTTGGCAGACTTTTGTACGCTTAGCAGCCTCGTTGTTCACGCCTTTGACAGAATCATACTTTTGCGATCACTGACCATACCACCATGCACTTTTCGGTAAGAAGTAGCCTGCTATTTGACAGGCTTTGCCTTCAAGGGAGTGTTCCACATTTGCATGGGGACTTTGAACGGAAACAACCATTTTGAAGATCATTCCGTGCAGTTCACAGCCCCGCCCTTCTTAAGATCTAAGCGCCTCCAGAACTGAGCTACACGTCCGCAAAACTGTGCAGACTTTTCCGTGCAGGCTATTCCGAGGTCACCCAAGTGTCCGCGATGCCATAATACCGCCATTCAAATTCTGCCATTCCAGAGGCCAAGCGGCGATCAAGGCCAAGAAAAATATATTGTCGGGTCGTTAATGCTGGCGCTCGTAAGCACAATTTCCAGATATAGCGGCCGTTAATCGGCTCTCAACTAATGTTGTGTAACGTACGATGGCGTAGTAAAAAAATGACGTTTTGGGGAGCACATTCACTATTTAGAGAAATTGTGCTGTCCAGAGCAGACTTTTTCACGTAAAAGTATATCGATAATTATAAGTGATCTCATTTCATCAAACCAGGTGCTGGCTTCAATTTTCTTTTATGTGGAATACTCCCTTTAATAGAATACCCCCTTTAATACATTTACAGTATCATCACGCAAAATTTTGATGAGGTCGCCGTTGTCTGCAATATTACAAACATGACACAATCTACCTCCCCCCCCGAATCGACAGCTAGGAAAACTCAAAATTGTGAAATACGTAAGTGATGAAGAGCACGAACCGAACCAGTTTCAGATCCTAACAACGCATGGTCACAACGACACGATGCCTACATCATAAGACGAACGGGAGAGCTGACAATCATATTGGTAGAGGAACGGGTCGACATGTGCAACCAGGACATCCACGATCGCAAACCATGTATCGTTGTCTTACCAATCCACCATGAATATTATATGAATAATAATATAATATGAATACGTCCACCAAACCAGCCATTAATATTCTGGGATTGGTGACAGACCCCGCAATCACAGAACATAATAACGCCGTGAAGCCAAATGATGTGTGTGTGTGTGTGTGTGTGTGTGTGTGTGTGTGTGTGTGTGTGCGTTGTGTGCGTGTGCGTGTGCGTGTGTGTGTGTGTGTGTGTGTGTGTGTGTGTGTGTGTTTGTATGTGTGTGTGTATGTGTGTGTGTGTGTGTGTGTGTGTGTGTGTGTGTGTGTGTGTGTGTGTGTGTGTGTGTGCGTGTGTGTATGTGTGTGTGTGTATGTGTGTGTGTGTGTAGTGCGTGCGTGCGTGCGTGCGTGCGTGCAAAACGCCCAGCGAGCGGGACTATCTCCGATTCAGAGCATCCCGATAATTGACCAGGAAACGGCCAATGACGCCTGTTGGAGGCTCCTTCTTGATCACCAGACGCTGGGGTCAGAGTAAAAGTCCTGACTTCATCATCTCCGCCCTGGCCACCTAGCTCCTTTATATCGTAAGATAACAGGCCCTCCGAAAACGGGATCTTCTTGGAGACAGCATGACTCTTCTTGCTACTTATTCGCGTGACTGCCGGCCTACGCAAGCTGGGTGCGTTGTTCAACCTACTCGTTTATCACACAACGCGCAAGGATGACGTCTGAAATATTCTACCTACTGCCTCACTTTTTGTAGGTTGCACTGTGCACGTCGGTGGCACAATCTTCCCTGAGAGCTGTTGCCAGGCGGTGCCGCAGTTGGTATTACCAAGTGAGGCGCCGTCCCGCTTGCAGTACGCCGCCTGGCACCAGCTGTCCGAGGGCTCGTGCCAGGCGATGTAACAAGCGGTGTTAACAGGTGAGGTGCCGTCCCGTCTGCAGTACGCCGGCTGGCACCAGCTCTCCGAGACCTCGTGCCATGCGATGTAACAAGCGGTGTTAACAGGTGAGGCGCCGTCCCGTCTGCAGTACGCCGCCTGGCACCAGCTCTCCGAGACCTCGTGCCATGCGATGTAACAAGCGGTGTTAAGGTGAGACGCCGTCCCGCTTGCAGTGCGCCGGCTGGCACCAGCCCTCCGAGACCTCGTGCCATGCGATGCAACAAGCGGTGTTAAGGTGAGGCGCCGTCCCGCTTGCAGTGCGCCGGCTGGCACCAGCTCTCCGAGACCTCGTGCCATGCGATGTAACAAGCGGTGTTAAGGTGAGGCGCCGTCCCGCTTGCAGTGCGCCGGCTGGCACCAGCTCTCCGAGACCTCGTGCCATGCGATGTAACAAGCGGTGTTAAGGTGAGGCGCCGTCCCGTCTGCAGTGCGCCGGCTGGCACCAGCTCTCCGAGACCTCGTGCCATGCGATGTAACAAGCGGTATTAAGGTGAGGCGCCGTCCCTCTTGCAGTGCACCGGCTTGAAGCCAAGTCTGGGGAAGCGAATCTTTTTCAAGAAACAGATCCTTTCCCTGGGTATGTTGTGTCTGGCGACGGCCAAAGATCCGAGAGTCTCGGTGCGTTTTTAGACAATGATGTCAGATTAACGGAACCGTGGAAGATAATAGCGTGAAAGCAACTGCATGGTGATACTTGTGTGCATATCTGGAAAACATTCAGCGCGCCTGAGTGACAAATGTTCCAGGAACCGGCGGGTGTCGTATTTTTCCGCTTGCCTTCCAGATATCATACATTAGGACCTAAATCAAGAAGTGAGGCCATGCCAAACCATCGAGCTATTCAAACGCGTACCTCTGTCGATGGTCACCAATGTCCGCCATGCCCCCCCCCCCCGCTGAAAAAATTCCGTCCCCAAATGCAGCTGCGCAACACAACACGAAGCGCGAGCTCGGATGTGCTCAGGAGCCCGTTAAACGCCAGTGCCGTAATGAACTGGTTAAATTACTCGTCGACGGATTAACGCTTTCTTTGACGTAGAAAGCGATTAACGAAATCATTAACTTCTGGAGAATTCCGTCGGTTGACGTTGAGGCTGTTAGCTTATGTTGAGCCCTAAAAATGTTCTTTACAAATGAGCTCTTTTCGCCAAATTTTTGATTGGATTTGGAGCGGTATGCTTTTTATAGGTGATGGGCGTGGCCTTCTTAGTGTGAGGGTTCAAGGATATGAGCTATGGGAAATGATGGTGGATCCTGACATGCTTCATGACGACGCGCACGTGTTTGATTTGGCTGCTTCCTAGCACCTCCCGGGCGAAATCTTGGGTACGTTGCGTGGGTTAGTCTCATTGAAGATAATCAAACTACATGACTGTATCATAAGCAGGAGCGCACGAACACAGTAACACACGGGTGCACGTGCCCGTCCTTACCCAATTATGGCATGGAAAGTTATGTCTATGTGCATAATGCATGTATGTATGCATTTTGCATGTGTATGTAAAGGTACGTGTAAAAGTATGCACAAATATGTGTAAAGATAAATACGAATATATGTAAAGATTTATATGACATATGCTGGCAATACTGGCAGTCAAAAATGCCAGATAGACACCTGAAAATAAGAAAACGACCCGTAAAAACTGTGTGCGCCAGCGGCGCACTATACTCGGTTTTCAACGAAAATTTTTGAGTTGTGCCTCCTCATCCCGATGTGAAACACTGCACACTCTCTTCATCGTAGTTGCGTAAACGAGCTTTAGTCCTTCAATGCTATCTTAAATTCTTCGCGTAGAAATGATGCTTAATTTCAGGATATGTCATCAAACTAGAAAGTCCCCAGTTCTCATTTCGTGCTTTGCCATAATGAACCAGTCGTTTTAGCAGATGCATTCCTTCAGTTTTTACTTTATTGGTACTTTTCAAACTTATGGCTTCTGACCATGGGCGTCGACACATATTTTTGGTTGTTGAGGACGGTGACGGGATGACCCGTGGGCGACCTAGGTAGGATCCTTACTCCGGGAGTCTACCTAGGTCGCATATGCCTCCCAAACGTTGAGGATATTTTGTCCCGAAGTGTATAACTCCCACTGCTTTGCGTGCTCCGCCATTGCTGTGTTTCGTAAATGGCAGTGAAAACAAGCACTTTTTCCGGTGGGGTGTTCTGGTGTGGGTAGGTGTGTTGTTCCAAGCGGGATTCCAGTGGGATCAACTGGACGAGAGCATCCCAACGAAGCATCACCAAGGTGCTCCTTGGCAAGGGGTAGTGTAAAAAGGAAAGGCAATTGAGGTTATGAAAGCTACATCATATCTGAAAGTCAGGACGAATCATTGGAAGAGGCTCCTAGTGATTCATCCTGAGCGGTTCTTCGATGTCTTCAGCATTGAGGTTGTTGTGTTATTTGGAAAGAGGATATCAATATGGGAGGGGGAGGGGTACAGCCTTATGAAAGAGGTACGAAAATGTGACCGCAACAATAAAAAGGCTTGAGCATCTCCGTATTTTGATCGATGGTTTGGAAATGCCAAAAGTTCAGATCCAGGTCTAAGCCCGCAGGTCCAGGTGTATAGAAAACACCCACTTTGATCAGTATGATCAATCAGCCGATCTTCTCAACGCAAATCAGGCCAACTGCAACCGCATAGCATTCACCAGTTTATGTCACAGATGCATTTAAGAAAGTGGACGTGAGAATAGTACGTGCCACCGGCGGTGGCGGACGAAACCTTTCTTCAAGAAGTCAGGGAGGCACTACTGGCTGCCTTTCTATTTGTGACGGTTATAAGAAAACCACAGGCGTAAAAACCTTCCCATAACCTCTCCCTCTCTCTCTCTCTCTCTCTCTCTCTCTCTCTCTCTCCCTCTCTCTCCTCCCTCCTCCGCAGTATCGATGTCGCGATGCCGGTTGTCCAGGCCTCTTCGATGGTAAAAATACTTAATAAAGCAGACCTGCGTACCCAATATAGCGAAAACTGTCTTCTGACTCCTAAAGTCCTTAGATATGTACATACCATCAAGGTTGCGCAGGTTATAACAGTGTAGTGTCAATGTCCGTTAAGTTAGCGATTTATTCAGCAATTTATTCGCGACGAGTTCCGATTCCCCCGGAAAATATCTCAAGGTCAATTTTGGCATGAGAACACCAAAAATGACCATCATTTTGCAATATCATGTGACCTTCAAGGTCAAAAGCTGGGTCAAAGTACGGGAAACTTAATTCACCCAAAAATTACCGGCCGATTTTCAACTTGTAAATGTCAGAATGTTTAGTACGGAAAGAGCTAGCGACCGTCAGAAAGTCCGGATCTCTCAAGATCACCCTTCAACGTCAAACACGGGCTCAAAGGACGGAAAACTCGATATCACCCAAAAATTACCCGTCGGTTTGAAAACTATAAGCATCAAAGTATTCACAAGCGCAAGAACTAGCGTCCACCAAAAAGTTATGACATCTCAAGGCCACCCTTCAAGATCGAACACGAGCTCAAAGGACAAAAAACTTGACATCACCCTGAAATTACGAGTCGATTTTCAACTCGCCAATGTCGGAATGTTCACCACAAAAAGAACTAGTGCCTGTCCAAAAGTCCTGACCTCTCAAGGTCATCGTTCAAGGTCAAACGTGGGCTCAAAGACGTGGAGCTCAATATTATCAACATATTTCCGGCTGATTTGAAAACCATATGCATCAAAATATTCACAAGCAAAAGAGCTAGCGTCCGTCAAGAAGTCCTGACATGTCATGGTCACCTTTCAATGTCAAACGCGGGCCCAAAGAACGGAGAATTCCTTACCACCCAAAAACTAGCGGCCGATTTGCAACTTGTAAATGTCCGAATATTCGCCACAGAAAGAACTAGCGTTCGTCAAAGAACCCTGATCTCTCAAGGTCACCCTTCAAGATCAATATTCTAATATTCCTTCCAGATCAATATTTAGGTGAATATTCCGATGTTTGCGAGTTTAAATTGGCCAGCATTTTTTTTTTTTTGGTGATATGGTTTCGTCCTTTGAGGCCGCGTCTGACCTTGGAGAATGGCTTTAAGAAAATGACCTTGAGAGGTCAGGACTTTTTCACAGACGCTAGTTTTTCTGTAGTGAATATTCTAACATTTGCAAGTTAAAAATTGCCGGGCAATTTTGGGTGAAATGAAGTTCCCCGTCTTTTGAGTCTGCTCTTGACCTTGAAGAATAAACTTGAGAGATCAGGATTTTTTCATGGACGCTAGTTCTTTCTGTGGCGAATATTATGACATTTGCAAGTGTAAAATCGGCTGGAAATTTTTGGGTGATATGAAGTTCCCTGTACTTTGAGTCCGTGTTTGACCTGGAAGAATGACATGGAAGGGTCAGAACACTTTCGCAGACGCTAGTTCTATCTGTGAAAACTATTTTGGCATTTGTAGGTTGAATATCGGCCGGTAATTTTCGGGTGATATCGAGTTTTCTGTCCTTTGAGCCCGCGCTTGACCTTGAAGAGTTACCTTGAGGGGTCAGGACTTTATGACGGACGCTAGTACTTTCTGTGGTGAATATTCTAACATTTGCAAGTTGAAAATCGGCCCGTAATTTTTGGGTGATGTTGAGCTCCCCGACTTTGAGCCCGTATTTGACCTTGAATGGTGACATAGAGAGGTCAGGAATTTCTGACGGACGCTAGTTCGTTCTGTGTTGAATATTCTGGTGTTTGTAAGCTGAAAATCGGCCGGTAATTTTTGGGTGATATAGAGTTCCCTGTCCTTTGAGCCCATGTTTGGCCTTGAAGGGTGACCTTGCGAGGTCAGGAATTTCTGAACGTCACTAGCTCTTTCTGTGGTGAATATTCTGTCATTTGCAAGCTGAAAATCGGCTGGTAATTTTTGGGTGATGTAGAGTTCCCCGTCCTTTGAGCTCACGCTTGACTTTGAAGGGTGACCTTGCGAGGTCAGGACTTTCTGGCGTACGCTAGTTGTTTTCGGGGTGAATATTTTGACATTTGCAATTCGAAAATCGGCCGGTAATTTTTGGGTGATATCGAGTTTCCCGTCCTTTGACCCAGCTTTGGACCTAAAAGGTCGCACGATATTGCAAAATAAGGGCCATTTTTGGAGTTCTCATGCCACAATTGATGCTCAAACCTTTTTCAGACGAATCGGAACTCGTCGCT
The DNA here is from genome assembly GCF_011947565.3 of Pollicipes pollicipes. NCBI lineage: Eukaryota > Metazoa > Arthropoda > Thecostraca > Pollicipedomorpha > Pollicipedidae > Pollicipes > Pollicipes pollicipes. Next base: position 11,259,141 of record NW_023596297.1, on the reverse strand, counting down.
AAATAAATCGCTGAAGAATTCGCTAACTTTACGGACATACAGCGTCAAGTATTTGCAGCTGTTGCCAATGGTACCTCTACAGCATGTGTTGAATGTGCATGTGCATGTGCATGCATGATGTACATGCATGCACGTACATGTGCATGAATAGACAAAAGTGGCGTATTGGTCATTTTTGGGGTGATGATTTAGACCCCATTTGCGTTATTGCGTGATTGCGTTGATCACATGCGCCATTTGTTTCCTGACTTTGTGTGTTGCTGAGTGCAGCCTGTTTTTGTTTAAAGGGCAGTGCCCAAGAATTTCTTGTTTCACAGGTTTGCTAACCAGTGAGCCAACAATACATTTTACGGTGATTTCAATCCATTCGGGATACTTTAGCCAGGAATGAAATGACGCAAACAAATACTGTCTTCAATCCGCCCTAAAATATGGGTATCATAGAAGGAAACATTCGGAACAAGGCAAAAATTTTCCCGTTTTTTTTATCTGGCACGGATTTCTTGCCGACTAAAGCGGGAAAAGTGTTGAGCTCCTTTCGAGTTGGCCTAGTTTTCCGGCAATATCAGGAGCATTTGAAGCATGTCGTACCTATAGCTGGATGATCGATGCGCTTCCGATAAGAAAGGTGCTAACACGGAGGAAATAGAGCATTGCGAATATACGATCACCGTCATGCCTAGCTATCTTTCACAGTGCGAGTCCAAATTCGTCTCGAAACTCTATAGAGGAAATAGAGGAAATCTGGCACGGATTTCTTGCCGACTAAAGCGGGAAAAGTGTTGAGCTCCTTTCGAGTTGGCCTGGTTTTCCGGCAATATCAGGAGCATTTGAAGCATGTCGTACCTATAGCTGGATGATCGATGCGCTTCCGATAAGAAAGGTGCTAACACGGAGGAAATAGAGCATTGCGAATATACGATCACCGTCATGCCTAGCTATCTTTCACAGTGCGAGTCCAAATTCGTCTCGAAAGGTGCAGTCCGTCCTGAGGTGGGCTGCTCCTGAAAGTTTACTAGATATGCATGATACTAAGGTAACAGCGCCCCCTACAGCCCACAGTTTCTGGACATAGATGGCGGCTCAGTTTGGCATGTGAAATGGCGTCGGCGTATTATCGCTATGTTGTCCTTTGTGAACCATATCAATTAAATGCCGTCTGGTTGCCGTTTTCATATTGGACGAGGAGTTTTACCCACATATCCATTCCGTTACGACATTAGAAATTGGGGGAAGGGGGGGGGGGGGAACACGACAGCATCCACCAAATGTGCATAACCGCGTACTTTTTGAAGCAGCTTGGAAACCAGTGTCATCGTTTATTCGCACAAAATTGTAACCCAGTTCAGACTCATAAATGTGAAGTCACTCAGATGAAGTGTACCACAGAAACGCTTGCTTGTTACTTTTATGAACTGAAGAAAGCGACCTTCATCTGGACCCGTCTGAATCCCGCCCCAGGTTCGCGACAGCGTCACATGTCATCACCGGTACGTCTTAGACACACTTTGCATTCGTCGTCAGGTCCGGAGTGGGTGGAAGATGTGTCATCCGGGCAAACAGAGACCTTGACCGGCCAGGTGCTGCCTAAGGTGACAAGGGCTTATCTTGGCGAGGTGGAGGTATATTCTCGCGGACTAAGATCCGGAACAGCTTGCAGAGCGTTAGATGCTGTGTACGTGTAGGCGCACACAAACGTGTCCTTGGTGGGCAATAGCGGCGATTCTTTCGCACTCACGCGTGTTCTCCTGCCATTCTTGTGCCTGACGCAGACCAACTGCTGGCAGCAGCCGGGGAACGGCTTGCGTCTGTCTCCGACCGCGATCCGGCAGAACATGCTACGCTCCTTCATGTCCTTGAAGTTCACCAATTTGCGGATGTCGTCACATCTGTGGACGTCAGTCGGGGAATCAAGCTCGTAGCTGCAGCTCATGCTCAGCTAGCTCCTCTGCCAGCTCTTTTGCTGATATTCCAGCCTTTGACCATGGACTATCATTTCCCACGTGTAATATGATGTATGATATGCATCGCGGATGTCGTCACATCTGTGGACGTCAGTCGGGGAATCAAGCTCGTAGCTGCAGCTCATGCTCAGCTAGCTCCTCTGCCAGCTCTTTTGCTGATATTCCAGCCTTTGACCATGGACTATCATTTCCCACGTGTGATATGATGTATGATATGCATCGCGTATGATACCCCAAGCTTTTATATGGGCTATCTATTAGAAACACTGAGATCTGTTCCTCAGTTTTAACGCAGTACGGTTATGGAGAGAAAAACCTTTTTGCAAGTAGCTCCTTTTTAGACCCCTACTGAGAGCGAATATTTGGATTACGTGTAAAGGTTAATGTGGAAACGTGCCAATCTTAAATGTCGACATTCATGTTTTACCAGCCGCCCGTCAGTCACGGAGCTATATTCTTGCCAAGTGTTGATTTTGAAATGTTCCGTTCAAAAGGCCGGTACACCATGGTCATACCAGTGTTACGGCTGCTCTTTAAGCCACGGAGTTGCGGCGCCTTATGTCGAAACCAAAATGGTAAGTGTTGGATATTGACCTAGTTCTGATATCGTGGTCACGAAAGCTCCTCCAAAAGACCCAAAATTCGTGATGCAAAAATCGTGATTCGCATTTCGTGATGCTGGGGCCAACAGCCATGCGTGACGACACCTTCGTGTTTCACGAAGAATCATGGCAAGTTTCGTCGTCAGAAAAGTACGAGTTCTCCATTTAGCCACAAGATAGCACCACACATCGCGCACGGTAGGCGCGCTAAGACAACTAACATCTGTCGGCGACGCAGTCTCCGTTGCAGTTTGGAGAGCGAGGTAGCATCCAGCCCCGTTAGACTGAAGTAGCGACCCGTCGAGACGACGCTACTTCGTCAAATCAGTTCACTGATTTCAATCAAACGCTGCTTCGTCAATCTGTGCCCCCCCCCCCCCTTCCCTCAGAAGCGCACACAGGGGGCGCAGGTGTCACGTGTTCCCCTTAGGTTCCGAAGGGCTCTTCGGGCCCCTTGGGACCTACGATCAAGGGTCGGATTTGAGGACCCAAAGGGCCTGAAAGGCCGGCCGGAGATGGTATTCAGGGGCCTGGTCCGCAGGGCCGGGCCTTCAATGCCATCCAGCAGACCCTGCGCGCTGATCAGGGCCCCCCTGAGTCGATAAGGGCCTAAAGGTCGGTGGGCCGAAGGGCCGAAGGACCCCACGGGACCAAAATGTCAAGAGCCGGTGCAAGGCTGAAAGGCCCGAAGGGCTGGATGCAGGTCGCATAAAGAACCCCGCCCGTAGGGCCGTGATCTCAAATGTCAGTTAGAGAGTCTCTTGTACAGGTTGGGGACGCCTGAGACAAAGCGTTTCTCTGTTTCGGCCAGAGCTCACCAACACTGGGCAGTCGGCTCCGTATCGGCCTGTGCTCTTGGGACCCATTTCCCAGGCAGGGAAAAGGTCGGGCCCGCAATTTGCATCGATCGAAGCCCCTACAACAATGCGGGGCTCCTGTATCTGTCAGGGTTCCAGTGCCTGACAGGGTGCCCTGTGTCAACAAGGAGCCTCGAGGCGGTCAGAGGAACATTTGGTCAACAGGGACAGGGACGGGATTACAGATAACAGGGGGGACCTCTCTCAGGGAATGAGGACCTCTTGCGTTGGTTGGAACCTTCTGACAATGAAACGAAACATTACAACTGAGGATGATTGTTCACATTAAGTCAATGGAAGGGCCCTGCACTAGTCAGAGCCCCAGTGCCGAACGGTGGACCCTCCAACCCAATGCCAGCCTGGGCCCGTTAAGCCAAGCTGGAGTCTACGCGTCAGTTATTGGACCACCTGTGGCGACCAGGGATGTTCTTGCGTCATTGAGGGCTCCTGCGTCATCTGGGGTCAACAGAGCGGGTCCGAGGGTCTCCCGCGTCAGGAAGGGAGTAGTGTGACATGACGCATCCTTCTAAGGGCCCCCGAATCGGCCAGGGGTTCCCCCCCCCCCCGTGTCACCACCACGGCAGCCGGAAGACACCTCGCGGTGGAACAGAATGGCCCTTTCAGCTCCTGGCCGGCGATGTTCAACAATATGGCCAGAAAGCGCGTGCTTGGCTTTTTATCTTTACTTGCACTTGTAAAACTGACACTTCCAGTTAAACACCCTGTATTTACACTTGCCCGACAAAAGCCGAGAGTTAAATGTAACACATGAGCAAACTGCAACGCACGTTCGAACCATATCAGTGAACTACCCACTTGTCGCCCAATAAACAGGCCTACGGCATCAGACTGACGACATGACCAAATTGCCTACGAGATTAGGCCGCAGCTCAGTCGGGAGATGCGCCCAGCAGCGCATCACGGTCCGGTTAATGTGCTGCTTGGGAAAACCTGACATTCGGGTTCGGGTTGATGGCATTTTTTTTGGGTTCGGGTCGGGTTTTGGTTCGGGTTCGGGTTGATGACATTCGGGTTCTTGACCACCATTGTTACCAAGCGCATCGTCAAATTTCACTGAGCTTGATGCCAAATGGCTAAGATATTGATGAGATCCAAACTCGATCATTTGAGTTTCGTTTCTGTTCCCCCTTTCTGATGCCTTACCGAAATCACTACGTTAGAGTTGCAAGACTGCGTCCCATTACCAAAACCTTTTGAGCCATGCCATGTTTTTGTCAAGAGACAAGATCCGGATTGTCATCAGCGCACTTAACTGCATCTGAAGCGTCATTGTGAGAAGGAAGGCCGCTGCTGTAAACACTAGAACAAAGGCCCGAAGGCAGACCCCTGAAGTGCTGAGATGGATGGACAGCGCACATCCCAGATCCAGCGGTGGGTGATGAAAGAGGCACCCAATGCCAGTGGCTGTGAGGTAGCGTTCAAACCACCGTGTTCACACAACGCACAGTTGCGTTTTTTCTAGAAGTCGTGCATGATTGATGACATCAAAACAGATAAATCAAGTGACACAGACGTTTCGACGTGCCCCGAGCTCATGGCGCGATGCGCTTTGTCCGTTAGCCTTAGAAGGCCGCTTCACAGTGGGATGGTTTGAAAGAAACCCGCGCCCCTCAAACCCGTAATATGGCTGCCATCAAAGTGAGCGTGAAGTTGTTGCCGCACAGCTTTTTCAGATTTTTTTTTGCGATTGCCAGGACGATGGAGATGAGTGTAAATTTCTTCAAGGGGATGACGCGCCACCTTTTGGAAAAGCATACATCATTGACAACTTGCGTAAGCCAGAAACAGTGCTGACGCGCTGGCATCATCAGTGTTCACGATGCCAAACATGGTCAATCCGGTAACAGGAAAGAAAATTTTGAAAATCGGATGAGCAAACCGTCGGGATGGATGTGTTGAACGCACCGTCCCATGTCACGCTCTTTATCAGGGACGCAAGATGTCGGCGAGTTCTTGGGCTTATGGTGTGCAAACCCATTAGCCGTTTTCACGAAGGATTACGGTGCAACACTTTTTCACCCGCAAAAAAGCTTTTTGCCGTTATTTTCTGACCACACACTTTCACCAGCGATTTTCGGCTAAAGATTGTTTACAGATATTTAAAACGTGTTTGTAAAGACGGATAACTTGCGGATGGCAGAGTAATAATCATATCATGCTTTATGGATGGGTATAATACCTGATATCCTCCAACCGAAACTTTTCAAAGCCAATGAAAAGCATTCGTTGACATATTATAGATTTAATTTAGCTCGGATTTCAAACTAAATCAAGTACGGTAGCACCATTCGTGGATTTAAAAGCCGCCTTCGGCAGGGTAAATAAAAGTGCTCCCCTCATTAAACTGCATGAATTCGGAGTTTGCGCATGACTCATCGCTTTCATTAAGAGCTTCCCAACCGATTGCACGCTTTCAATGCTTGTGGAAATACTTATTCTTCCCCGACGGTACAGGATCACGGTCTTCCTCAAGGCAGTGTCTTATCTCCAACCGTCTTCCTTGCGATGATAAATGAGGTTCTCAATAATATTAATAATATTTCTTCACATTTGCAGCATTCTCTGAACGTGGACGACCTGGCTGTGTGGCATGCGCATGGTGATGTCGATCACGCACTGCGTTATATACAATTAATACTGCGTTATATACTATAAATGATATTCACGCGTGGTGTACACGGTAGGGACTGCAGATTTCCCCCGCGAAATCAGCTGCAATCATGTTCTCTAGGCAAAATAATGTTCAACCTCCCACCCCCTGAGCCTTAATAGTGAAGCAATCCCTCTAAGTCACAGTTTTGAATACGTTGGAATAACATTAGATCGTCGCCTTACTTTCAATGCTCATTTTGCCGACCTTAAGCAACGCTGCGCCAGACGACTGAACAGAATAAAATGCATAGACAGACGGGAGTGGGGCACCGACAGACGCATTCTCCTCCGCCTCTGTACCTCCCAGATACGCCCGATCTTAGACAAAAATGACTTTCCCTTTGATATTGCTTCCAAAAATAGTCGAAACTCTGGAGATCATCCAAAACGCAGCCCTCCGCATAGCGACTGGTGCACCTCGCACCTCCCCGGTCCCAAATCTGTTCGCGGACACGAATATCCCCTCCCTATTACATCGACGAAAATTGTAACTCTCATGTTGTACTTTGTTGTACGACGAAACTTGTAACTCTCGCTTACCAACGCACGCGCCACAGCGCACGTTGGTAACCCCACATACAACATTCTCGCATACCTCCGCCTCAACTGCACACTTACCAACGCGGAACTCCAGCACCCAACCGTCAGCACTCGTGTTATTCGAACGCAGCGAGGAGTTAATCTCCCGGACATCACCTGCAGCCCAACTTCCAGTCCCCGACCCTTTTGGGGCTACCCTGTACTTAATGTAATCTTGCTGTTAAAAAAAGAAACGTATCAGAAACTGAACTGCATACACACCTTTAATACTGACGGTTCCCGACGCGATTGCCGCACAGGAGGTGCCTTCGTGCGTCATAATTGCCACAAATCGAACCACTCGTCCAATTACAATACAGTGTATACGGCTGAGCTAACAGCAATCCTGGCAGCCTTGCTCCACATCAAGCAAGGTAACGTACAAAGGGCAGTCATATGCACCTACTCTCATTCGTCGTCGCAAGCTCTCATCCCTCTTCATAATTCATCCCATCCAATTCTAAACGGCGTATGAAGGACGCTCTGCTCCCTTCCTCGCCAAACTCATGTAATATTTCTCTGGATACCTGGACACGCACATATTCATGGAAAAAAACGCTGCTGACGAGGAAGCAAAACAAAGCATCATGTTTCCGGAACGTCATCATCTTCATTCTCCTGTTTCTGATATTCTTGCCATCAATTTTCATTTTCATCTTTGTCTCCAATCCGAATTGGATAAACGCGCTCATCGCCACCTTCAGCCAATCAAACCCATACTTCAGCACTAGCCGATCAAGATAATCGCGTCAAAGAAGTGCTGCTTGCCATACTGTGAATCGGCCACACCAAAATCCCCCTCTATCACCTTTTCGAGCGCACTCCTCCTCTGCGTCATTGCGGCGACATCCCATTCACAATAAATCACTTCCTCCTCGTGTGTACGGTATATCAACGATCAAAACAACCGCCCATCAATTACGCCAACGCTAATCGGCTTCAATTCAACCTCTTCTCTGTCCTCGGTGATTGTTATTCTGATTTACTTGGTCTCATCTTCGGGTTTTTGCACAGTACAGGATTAGATAAGCTTATTTAAAGAGAGGATTTTTTCCTACATAATTTGGCAAAGGTTGCAGGTTTTTCCGCATTGGCTAGAAGTCCTGGTTTTTTTCTTAGTTAGGACTTTCCAGGACTCAATAACAGCACACAGCACTACAAGGTCGTGCCGGGCAGTGGAGCTCGCGACTGCTCTCCCCGTTGCTGCGATGAAGCGGCCCGGCATCCATCCATCGCACAGGTTGCCGACAAGTCAGCTGAGCCAAGGCCGCCGCTGTCACGGATACCATACACATGACTCACGGTGCTCGAGGAGGCTGGCGGAAGGGCCGGTGAGGAAGCTCCCTTGTTCAAGCGTTCTGAATGCGTGTTGCGTAGTGATGAAATAAATATGTCTATTGCTGCGGTCTGCTCTATTTGATGTGGTCTTGCCGCACAAAAATAAGCCAGGTTAACGTAACGTCACTTCAAAATACCCTCTCCCTTGCTTTGCGCCGGACAGCATAAGACGGACGTTAACGTTTTTTTCCAGACGTTAACGGACAGCATTAGCGTTTTTCTTGCCTGGCTCTATGCCGGAAGTAAATCCCCCCCCCCCCCCCCGGAAGTGACTTTAGGTCTGTCAAAGGAAAAGAGAGGCCTTGCATCGGCCCACAAAAAAAAATTGTAACGTCCCTGTTCATAGATATGCCGCGCTTACACAGGCTGCTTATAGCACTTACAGGTTTTGCTTACAGTACTTACAGAGCTTGTCTACAGTGCTTACAGAGGTTGAGCTTACGAAACCTACAGGGCTTACACACCTTAACATGATTCAAGATGACTGATCTTGAAAGGAAGATTCTCAGGGCCCGCATTGCTCCACACAGCACTGATGCACACAACAATGGGGCTGCCGGTATTCAACGCCCTAGAGCGATGCACACTGCTGATTGCTTGGCTTGACTTTTTTGAAATATTTCTAAGAGTTTGGATAAATTAAAGGCATGGGCTGAATAAATGCCTATTAAGGGTCTCGCTTAGTACAACGGACTTATTCTTAGCGCTTTAAATCGCTTCTTAGTGCTTCTTTGTGCCTAGTGCAACAAACCTATTCTTAGAGCATGCATATGGTTTACCTGTTTGATGTTAATGGAATTGTATGAAAACAATATTTTACTTGTCAGAGTATTTTGTACGTACTAAAACTTCATAGACACATTTTTCTAACCTTTTTAAAACTTTTCAGTGCATTGATCCAAAGTGCCGGCGGACCGGACTGCGTTGGCCGTCTCACCGGCGACGACTGGCTGCAAGATGCGTCACGCTGTGGGCGGTCGGCTTTCTCGCAGCCGCTCGCGAACTGCGCCCCGGCTGCGGCGCAGTGCTGCTGACAGCATCTCGTTCCGCCATTTGTAAAATTCCCGCTAACTGTCACGGAGGACAGGCCGGCTGTCGGCCATGATAACTTTGGTGACGTCACTGACCGGTGACGCAGGCATGTACGAATGTGGACTCGTTGAACAGGTTCCAAGTTTGTGGAGGCCAGCGGCTGGCACGCTCCTCGTGATGATCTCACAACACCGTCGGGTCGTGCCGAGCCGAACACAGCTGTCCATCCAGTTCACCTCAGACAGCCACCGGCTGGTCTCGGTCACGTCCACTCCACTCTGTTGCCGTCACTGGTGCATGATGGCGATCGGTGTTGCGGGCAGCGGACCATTGCACCGGTGATGTTGCGCGGGATGATGTCATAGTGCAGCGTGCCTGCATCGATGATGGGGAGATCTTTGTTTGAAGGGTATCTGTGATGTGCTGCCGAGACGTGCAGCCCGAAAGCAGGACAGGGAATTAGTCAGAGGCGCGTTCACCAGTCCGGCCCAGATAATGAGCTTGAAGTCGCCGGCTACCACCAACGCGCCTCGCCTGGTCGGCATGGGCGGCAGCTGGTAGCCCATGCCGTGTCGTGTCGTGTCGTGTCGATGTCGTGGTCGTCCTCCCGGGTGCTGGCGTGTCGGACGGTAGGCAGAGCACATCAGGACATTGTCAGCGGCGTCTCACTGTACTCCCATCCAGGGGGTCACGTCTGTTCTCTGATCATGTTTGTCAGCGGTCATCACAGTCTCATGAGAGCTCGTTCGGGGCGATCAAACCCGTGGACGCCAACGAGTGCAGGGCACGAGGGTCGGCACTCCAGAAGCCGCACTTGTGTGACTGATCTGGGACAGACAGCCACACTTGAGTGGCTGATCTGTGACAGACGGCCGCCAGCTGGGCAAGACAGTCATGTGTCTTGACGTGGTATTGGACATTGTCCGACGAAGCAGAATCACACCTCTTGTGTGGTACAGCCCAGTTCCCCGAAGCGGGTCATATCTTGTGAGAACCTTTTGAAGTTGGATTACACTTCTCGGATGGCACCGCCAGGATTCTCGAAACCAGCGATATTGAAAAAGAATGCCATCCTGAGGCAATCTCTGCAAAACATGTCGCCACTTAAAATCTAAAAATGCATCTCCCTGCGGTTTGTGCCGGAGAGATGATGTCGCCGATGATGTCGCCGATGACCTAGACCTGTACGCTTCAGTCACGCCAGATTGTGGTTAGCAAGTCTGTGAATTTTGACGTATTGTCGCTTCAGTGTCTGCCCTTCACATGGCGTCTTTGCGTTTAAAAACTAAGCTTAAAATGGAAGGTAAGCGTGTCAGTGACGCAAACCACTAAGCCGCTGTGGTAAAAAGGAATTAAATTCAGGCGACGCAAATAATTACAACGTTTTTTTTCAGGAACTTGAGGCCTGCCCTCGGTTATTGCATCGCGAAGCGTCCCGTATCGAGCCTAACTCCTGAGTCGAAAGCAAGGGTTGATGATATACGTGCGTCACTGTGTCAATGACGTCACAGTGTGAAAGTCTGCCTGTCGCGCAGCCGACTCACCACGCCGTAAACCACCGCTCCGTCATCGGAGCCACACGGCAGAGCAAAACACAGTGTGTGCGGCACCACCGGCGGACGTGGCCAGACCAGGTCCGCTCCCACGTCCCAGATTGTGATAGCAGAGGTCTGAGTTCCTCTCAGCACCGGTCCAGCTCTCAACACAGGCTGGGTCTGCTCCCACGTCCCAGGGCGTGATAGCAGAGGTCTGAGCTCTTCCCAGCACCGGTCCAGCTCTCAACACAGGCTGGGTCTGCTCCCGCGTCCCATGGTGTGATAGCAGAGGTCTGAGGCTCTCCCAGTACCGGTCCAGCTCTCAACACAGGCTGGGTCTGCTCCCGCATCCCATGGTGTGATAGCAGAGGTCTGAGGCTCTCCCAGTACCGGTCCAGCTCTCAACACAGGCTGGGTCCGCTCCCACGTCCCAGGGTGTGATAGCAGAGGTCTGAGTTCCTCTCAGCACCGGTCCAGCTCTCAACACAGGCTGGGTCTGCTCCCACGTCCCAGGGCGTGATAGCAGAGGTCTGAGCTCTTCCCAGCACCGGTCCAGCGCTCAACACAGGCTGGGTCTGCTCCCGCGTCCCATGGTGTGATAACAAAGGTCTGAGGCTCTCCCAGTACTGGTCCAGCTCTCAGCACAGGCTGGGTCCGCTCTCACGTCCCAGGGCGTGATAGCAGAGGTCTGAGGCTCTCCCAGTACCGGTCCAGCTCTCAGCACAGGCTGGGTCCGCTCCCACGTCCCAGGGTGTGATAGCAGAGGTATGAGTTCCTCTCAGCACCGGTCCAGCGCTCAACACAGCCTGGGTCCGCTCCCGCGTCCCATGGTGTGATAGCAGAGGTCTGAGGCTCTCCCAGTACCGGCCCAGCTCTCAGCACAGGCTGGGTCCGCTCCCACGTCCCAGGGCGCGATAGCAGAGGTCTGAGTTCCTCCCAGCACCGGTCCAGCTCTCAACACAGGCTGGGTCCGCTCCCACGTCCCACGGCACGCCAGCAAGCATCTGAGCTCCTCCCAGCATCGGTCCAGCTGTGAGGGGAGAGATACTACACTCGTGTCCAGCGGCACTTCAAAGTCCCATGAATGCTTCAGTATGGACCTATGGCTCTTTTGGTCCGAATGGCACGGTATGGGAACGAGGCAAGCATGGGCATGGGCACGACATGGGCACGTGACGTTGTGGGGCACGAAGGCACCCCTCCGCAGCCTGACGGGTTCGAAGAGCAGAGGGACAGCCAGACGGCAAACTGAACCCGCATTTTTTTCTGTGGCGAGCTTAGCATGTACTCAGCGAGCTCCGCCTATCAGCTCTCTGAGCCTTTTGATTTATTGGCGTACCACTTGGCCTCGATCCCGACCGCTTTGAGACGGCGACGTCGGCAGCGATGTCAGCTTGCACCTAATCTGTCCGATGAGTCCACCTGATACAGAGAAGAGGAGAAGGCGTCCCCGCCTGTCAGACAGCAGGGGATCATGGGCGGAGCGTACGGGCAATGGCAACCTCACGTGCTCTTTGTCCTCCTTAATTGCCTTCACTCACTGGACCTGCCTTTCTCGGGTCGGTCTAGCAGCCAGTCTTCATTGACTAACTCACGCGTTATTAAGTGCATTTGGGGGGGAGCATTATTCACATAGATAAGACAGTAGTAATAGCCTTATTCCTCGAATAAAAACCAGAAGAATGAACCTATAGATACGTTGATATTTCGGCAGGATGCCTTTATCGAAATACTAGCGAACTCGTGCAGTTTGCATCGTGGCTGGTTATCGACGCAAGAGCGCTAGGTCAGTCGTTGTGTCTGAAAGCGAGTCGGTATGCGATGCGACTACGAATAGCAAATCGAACTGCAAGTCACGAATGGTGGCTTGATCAGCTGTCATACAGATCAGGCGACAAACTGGCCGTAACCAGTGCCATCACATCATACGTTACAGCTCAGGCTGGAGCAGTCCGAGGTCATTCACTAGTCTCTTATAGATGGTCTGCTGTCACGCTCCCCACGCGTGACAGCACTGTACATGAATAAGGGGGCAGATCTGTGATTTAGCCTGAGCTCCAGAGTGGATAGACACATAAGAATAACCATTCGAGCCCAGTTACCTCTCCCTCTGAGGAAACACACGCGTCTTCCGTCCCTCTGAGGAAACACACGCGTCTCCGCTCCCCTCTAAGGAAACACACGCGTCTCCGCTCCCCGGTGAGGAAACACACGCGTCTCCGCTCCCCTCTGAGGAAACACACGCATCTCCGGTCCCTCTGAGGAAACACACGCGTCTCCGGTCCCTCTGAGGAAACACACGCGTCTCCGGCAGTGGTGGCACGTGCTCTCCAGCATCTCCAGTCTCGTTTGCTACCAAACCTCTGTAGCGAGCCCCTGTTGTCAATCGGTGCAGACAACTCAAACGGAATGTGAACAAGCTGTCATGTCACAAGCAAGACCTTGATAGTGAACGCTTGGGAAAAGACATGCATATGAGTAGAAGGTGCGTGTTGAACTAAGCCCCTACTGATGGTCCTTTGTTTAAATGCAACGTTCTAAGTATATGCGTAAAATGTATTTGATGGTTGCTTTATCAAGCTTTGACAGGATAATGATCACAAATTTGAAACTTCTCAGAATTCACTGTTCGGGTGCACGTGTGCGTTTTCCGTGCAAGAACGCGTGCGCTCGTGGATGGACTGTATGTCGTGTAGCAGCATATGTGTGGAAGAGAGAAAGAGAGAGAGACCCTACACTGCTGTTGGGGCACCATATCTTAGCATATGGTGCCCCAACAGCAGCGTAGGGTCCCTGGGCAAAGATAAAGAAATCAAGGGCAACGTGGTTCCTTAGCAATCGGATGGACACGGCAAGTCGACATATAGGGTCCCAGCAGCAGGGTAGGTCCTTTGGACAGCGCAGTGAGTCTAAAAGTCTCCCCAATCCCCCCAGCCCCCTCAATCAGGGAAGAACCATTTAGGTTTGCTCAGGAGCCCATCACTTTGGTTTTCGAATGTCATTGATCGTCTAGATGCCCAAAGGCGTCTATTTTGTGTGTGTGTGTGTGTGTGTGTGTGTGTGTGTGTGTGTGTGTGTGTGTGTGTGTGTGTGGTGTGTGTGTGTGTGTGTGTGTGTGTGTGTGTGTGTGTGGTGTGTGTGTGTGTGTGTGTGTGTGTGTGTGTGTGTGTGTGTGTGTGTGTGTGTGTGTGTGTGTGTGTGTGAGCAGTTAGAAGACTGCGTCCGTTCGGCCGGTCATGGCTACTTCGGAGCCTGTGTTCCCTGCGATCAGACCTCTCCACTTAAATAGAACAGTTCCAAGACCCAATGAAGAGAGTCCCTGAGCGATCGGGTGTGGCCGAGGATGTTACCAGATGTCTCCCTCCCCCCCCCCCCCCCCACCCCGGACAACAGTGTTGGGAATTATCCCATTTCTTAAAAATATCACATGTTAACTTTACCTTTGCCCCCATATGAAACCCTTTTCGTGTCCAGTGAAGATGTCTCGAAAATAGGTAGGTAAGGTACCCACTAGATGAGCTGTTATCGTTTGCCTCACTGCGCGAAGAACGACGGTGGTCAGTTGTTACGTCGCCACCTGTGACGAATACTGGTTCGTGTCTGAGTAACCATAGGTTGATTAACGTCAGCAAATCTATCAGCATTCATGGATCCCTTGGACCATTGTTCGTGTCGAACTTTTACACACTGAGGCATTTCATACTGGGATCGGGAAGTACGGTGGCTGGTATATCGTACATTTAGACAAGATCACTATTTCCAGGATTCACAAAGGGTGACGGAAAAGTGCAAATTATAGTCGGCAACAAGCCTTTATCGCGTCCTAGGTTGAAAACTTCAGTTATATTCGGGGTCCCCAGTACCGAACAGCAATCGCTTTCGTAGGCTTTCAGAAGGGGTCTGGTCCGCAGGGCCCCCTTGAAATGCCAGTCAAATGGTTCTTTGCGCCGACTGAGGGCTCCTGAGTCGGCCAGGGCGTTTAAGTCGGTCAGACGCCACCAGTGCCGAACTGTCGGCCCAGTGTCAGTTTTAGCCTGAGGGCCCATTTCCCAGGCGAGGACAAGGCAGGGGCCCGTGATTTACTTTGGTCAAGTCAATGGGAAGCCCCCTGTGTTGGCCAGGGACCCACGGCACACAAAAGGGGGTTCTGTGTTACTAAGGGGTCCCGAGTCGGCCAGCACCGTGTTTAAGGGGCTCCGAAGAGAGGTCCGAAGGTCCTCTCGCAACCGACGATCCAATGCCCGATTGGAAGGCTGGAGGCCCCGAAGGGCCCGAAGGGCTGGTTATAAGTCACATTAAGAATCAATGCACGTGGAGTGGTGACCTCAAATGTCAACCAAAGTGCCTCTTACCGATGGAGGACCCCTGGGACAATGCGAGGCTCTATCTCGGCCAGAAACCACAAACATCGGACGCTTGGCTTGGTGGTGGTTTGAGCTCAAGGTGTTCATTTCCCAAGCGGGGATAGGGCGCCAGGGCTCGCGATTTACGCCGTTCGGGACCCTTGAGTCAATGGGGGGTCGCATGTGTCGTTTAGGAACCCACAGCGCCTAACAGGGGATCCTGTCTCGGCAAGGAACCCGGGTCTCCCAGGGGAGCATTAGCTGAACAGGGACAGGGACGGAACCCCGAATGCCAAGGCCTCTTGCGTTGTTCGGGGACCCATCATAATGAACGGAAATATCAGAACCTCTAGTGAGAGCTCGCAACGAGGCAGTGGAAGGGTCCTGTGTCAGTCAGGGTCCCCAGTACCACATTGAGGCCTTCCACCCTATTTCAGTCAAAGGCCCGTGAGATCAAACTGAAGTTATTTATTGGACCACCTGCGGCAATAAGCAGGCGTGGCACCACCGGAGGGACGGGTGACGTGCCCCCCCCCCCCCCCCTCTACGGTCGGATTTGACGGGACATCTCCTTCAGCCTTCTTGCAAGGGAAAATATGCTCTTAACCCATATTTTGCTAGGACCTTTTTCTCAATATAATGGAGTTCCCTCGCATTATTAAAATTTTATTGCTGCAAATCTCAGCACGATGATGGTATGGCTCTTAAAGACTGCTCGGCGAGACTCCCTTATGCCGACCTGTGCTGAAAGAATTCGATGTATTTCGTGCCTAGAGCTTCAAGCCGCATTTAAAGATGATAAGATCATGACATGCCTGCAAGCTATTGATAATACACATATCTGAAGAGAAAGCTCAAAACTGATATCGGATTGTAGTGCGCAGGTGCAATGCATAGTCCATAATTCACCAAGTACGACTGCTATTTCGTACGCTCTCGGTCAATAACCATCACACGTTATCATCACCCCAACCGGCCATGGGAGATATCGACTCGGCGTGGTGAAGGCCATCATGTATTGGCGATACGGCAGCACGCGGCCGAAGCGCAGTCAAGAGACAGCAGCCACACGAGCGAAATGCGTCCACAAGCGGCACGATCATACAACACTAACGCGCATATCTACCGCGAGGTGGCAGTAGTTCCAACGCCAGCCTCGGGCTAGACTGAGGGTGGATGTCTTAACCGATACCCCACAGCCACCCACCGTCATAAACGGGTGTTCTTTCGTCTCACGCGGAAGTTTGGTAGCAATAACATTAAACGATAATTAATCTGAGATGTTTTGTTGCCTGTGTTTGCGAATCAGCACCCTTTCTTTAGAAAGGTGTTGATTTTTGGATTATTTGCGCTGATTGAGGTTGATTTGCTATTTGTATGTACAAATGATGACTTTCTTAAAGCAGGCTGATACCAAGTGAAGGACGTTAAAGGATGTCACTTGTTGTAATGTGTCATATCACAAGATTACGCGAGTTGCGGATTGCTGAGAGCTGAGTTATACTGGCTGCCGGATCCGGAGTGCAGCCACGTCTGCGCCTTTATGTGCTTTTATTCGCATGCACTCTTAGTTTGCGCACGCAAGCTTAGCACCCAGCTTAGCCCTCTTTCAAATTCCTTTTAACAGATCGTTTGCTTTGCATCCCCAGGTTCGATACTGTTCTGCTGGTGTATATCATCACGTTAAGCCAGTCGTTTCCGCCAGGGCAAGTTTTCCATCGCCAGGTTTGATGCTGCCCTGCTGTCGGTCGGTAGGTACAGTGATCATAGTACATAATCACTTTAAGCCAGTCGCTTCCGCCAGGGCAAGTTTTCCATCGCCAGGTTTGATGCTGCCCTGCTGTCGGTCGGTAGGTACAGTGATCATAGTACATAATCACTTTAAGCCAGTCGCTTCCGCCAGGGCAAGTTTTCCATCGCCAGGTTTGATGCTGCCCTGCTGTCGGTCGGTAGGTACAGTGATCATAGTACATAATCACTTTAAGCCAGTCGCTTCCGCCAGGGCAAGTTTTCCATCGCCAGGTTTGATGCTGCCCTGCTGTCGGTCGGTAGGTACAGTGATCATGGCACATGATCACTTTAAGCCAGCCGTTTCCGTCAGGGCAAGTTTTCCATCGCCAGGTTTGATGCTGCCCTGCTGTCGGTCGGTAGGTGCAGTGATCATGGTACATGATTACTTTAAGCCAGTCGTTTCCGTCTGGGTAAGGAACATTTTATGATAGAATGCCACCCGCACTTCTTTCACCCAAATAATGCGTGTTGGCCTGGTTTCTGCACCTAATTGGTCTTTCGGCATGGTCTTGTGTTCGTCGCCAAAAGCATCATCGGGTCACCGCCTTATTTCCCATTCCTTTTCGGTTGCAAAAGTAGGAGCTTTTTACCGCAGCACCGTTCCGCCAGCTGAGTTCATCGTGACGTGTTTTCCATGTCGAGGCGGCTCGGACGGCTCGTCTGATTAACGGCTTGACACGCCGTTCGAGACCTGGCGGGCCTTCACTGCCCCTGGCCATGCATTGCTCGTGGTCTGTGGTTTTCCCGAAGGTAGCGGTTCCGAAGGATTTAGCCGAAATTTGGACCAGTTTATCTAGGAGCAGGGTCGTACGGTAGATGTTGCGTTCGTAAATAAATTTGAACATAAACTCTAATTGGTCGCTCTACAGAGTGTCAGTGGAATTATAGGTGTTATTCAACTCGCATATCTACATGCATACCAATGTTATGACAATAACTGCTCGGTCACAAGGTGGTGTTTTGTCTCTAAAGACACCTTCCTTAATGTATTCCATACAAACATTTGCAAGCGACAGCACCAGAAGTGAGCCCGTGTCTACTTGGCGCTAAGTTTTCCATCTGAATCACGGTACAGTCGGGTCGTGAAAGACAAGATCCTTAATAGTGCAAATGGATTCTGAAAATGACAGTAGACAAGCTATCGGCGTCAAGATATGCGGAGATGACCTTCTCCTGACAGCTCCTCATCTCCTCATTCCGTGACCTAATCGGATTATGGGCAGCTCAACAGCGGCAGCCATTTGTGGTGTGCTTATTTGACATGAATACTCAACAGCGGGATTGTTGTGTTCTGCAGCGATAGACGGTTACTTTCGCCTCATGGAAGATGGCATAAAAGAGAAGGTGTGTGTTTGTGATGCGAGGGGCTTTAAGTAATTTCCATTTTAGAGCAGCAGACCTCTACACTACCCCAGACCTGGCCAATAGAAGACCCGACAGCTACCCGATAAATGGCGAAGACCCGGAAGCTACCCCGACAAATGGCGAAGACTTGACAGCTACCCCGACAAATCGCAGTCCACTGATTTCAGCGTGTTATAAAGGTAAAGGTAAAAAAGACTTCGAGAGCACACAGTGTTGAGGCGTTACTGAAAGCAGCCCGGCATTTCATGGCCCATAGAGCTCTTTCCACGCAAGAAGCATTAAACCGGGACCAACTTTGGTACTTATTCTGAAATGCCCAAAAATTCATAAGAGAGTAGCAGGATTATGACCTAAAACGGCATACTATGTATGGTTAAATGGCAAGGATTAGGATAAGGATAAAGTAAGGATCACCCTACAGCCGCCCCCAAGTGATTGTTGTGAAATCCATTATTCTGGGAACGCGCAGATTGTCGAGTCACTCGCTGCACCCCACGCACCAAACATCATCGAAATCAGTTAAATGAAAGGTGATTCGTTCGTGCTGTCCATGGATATTCAGGTCTCGCGATGAGCCAAAAGGCGGTCCAACCGTCAGCTGGTGATGCATTCAGCACCAG
Source organism: Pollicipes pollicipes (assembly GCF_011947565.3). NCBI lineage: Eukaryota > Metazoa > Arthropoda > Thecostraca > Pollicipedomorpha > Pollicipedidae > Pollicipes > Pollicipes pollicipes. The sequence goes on along the minus strand of NW_023596297.1, from coordinate 11,240,442 downwards.
CTGCGTACCTGCTAAGCCTCCGACTTCAAGGAGCCTCTGCCCAACAAACATAGCTCGGCCAGAGAATCTGAGAAGTCGCCGTACTTCCGGCGCAACGATCGCCTGACCGCTTTCCCAAGTCATTGTGTCTCGGCAGACTGTGAAGGACGTTCCTGCGGTGGGAGGTTTACCCTGGTGGGAGGTACGGAGGCGGCTTGTGGCCCAGTCGCAGCCTCCGCTCCATCTGGGGGGCTGCCACGGGGACCACGTAAGTAGGTGCGGCTATCTAGCGGGAAAACCTCATTTATCAACATTTGACAATGCATCTAGCAATGCAAAAATGCAGAAAGCCTCAACCCTCGCCCTACGGAAGTTTTTCAACTCTGCCAGCGAAAGAGGTTGGGGGGTGGGAGAAGGCCTTGAAAACCAAACATGATAGTCATAAGGAAAGCGGCATTTTAATACTATCGGCAAACTCCACGAGATAAATGTGGCTGAACAATGGTGAATGTGATCTTTGATACGTCAAATCACGCCATAGGGGTCAAATTACCACTAAATAGGTCATTCCTGCCTCCTGGAAACCTACGCACACTTCGGCAATGTGGCTGACAGCACTTAACAGCCATTGTAAAACTCTACCAGATGAGCACTTATTGACATCCTCAAAGGTGACCTGTGATATGTGATGCCAGGACAACAGTGCGAAGGGTAATGCTGCATCCGTATGTTCGGCTACATCAAGAACTATGTGTGTCACACAAAAAATGAAGACGGTAGCGTTAGAAAGACCATCTATAGTGGTAAAACAAGGGTTAACAAAGCTTGAGCTGTATGGACTTCAAAGCGTCAAATCTAGTCACAAAGCCTAACTCGACTTAGAACCTTGAAAGGCCTGACCTTGCCACATCTACAGGAAAGGTACTGATACACACCAGAGTGATAAACTGTAGATGAGTGGCCTTGATAAATTTATTAAGCGTGCATTTCCTGTAATAATATGCGTTATTTGTCACTTTTGAACCAAATGTCACTGACATCATCATGAGAAAAAGATCCATAGACCATGAAGTGCTATGGTCAGAAATTTGAAATTTTTAAAACATGTGTGCAAATAATATCAAATAAGCGGACAAAAATTTCAGGAACGTGTTCAAAATTGTTCGGGAGTTATTTCTGAAAAACCTAATAGAATAGCTTGTAGGGCGTAGATAAGCCAAAAGCTAAGGCAGATAGAGGTTTCACTTACCATATTCAGTATAACATTGATTGTTTTATTAGTCTATAATGTGCTCAGGATAAGCCAAATCTAGCCGAGGGAAGGAGGGGTGGGGTAGGCAACTATGGGGCTAAAGGAGTCGCCTTTGTTCGTAAACCGTCTCATGTTTGATATTTTTGTTTTGATGCTTGAGCGACCAGTTTTTCCTCCTAAGTCTCGCTTTTGGATAGTGTGAGTGCTTTCGGTAGCCGATGTAGACCGCCTTTGCTAATTTCAAAGATTAAGTGTCTTGAAAATGCGCTGCTAGTTTGACTGGCCCGGCATAAGAATTGCAGTCAAACAATGCGACAACTTTGAAATAATTCACGGTTTTAGTGGCAGTAACTCGTGTTGCAGAAACAACGTTGGTATAATGAATGTCATGAGTGAAGCGGATTTAACGCCAGCATAGTTGTCATGTCAAATATCTACAAGTGATCGGTGTACTCGAGACCGGTTTTCGAAAAGGTGACGATGGCCTCTTCCTGGTGAGTCATTGTTGCCCCTATGGGTCGAGTGGCTTTGGGTTCGCCCAGTAGGCTGTACATTGGCCTACAGCCTTTAGGTTGGTTTCACGTCTTTGTTTGACCTGGTTGCCGATATCAGATGTGGTCCTTTAAAAGCGCCACAAAAGCAGGTGGATATATGATATCCGCTCAAGAGAACAAGAATTGCGACTCATATCGTCCCAACTTTTGCCAGAAAGATTGTCTTTTCTCTTCTAGCAGTTATGAGGCGTTAGTCTTGCATCCTTGCCACGATGTTTTGTCGACATGTGCTTAAGCCTTCGGCCTTCACCATACAATTGTTTCCGCCTTTTACCCCCCTAGCTACGTACTTTGTACATAATGCAGGAAGCTTTACGCCCTCCGCCTGAATGAAGTGAAAAAGACAAGAGCTGATTCAAGCTGCGATGTCACAACAAATTGTCTGTGATCAATTTTTTTTAAAGACGCACGCAGCGCAGCCTTAGAAGAATTACACCTTTTGTCGGCTGAAATTTGCGCGAAACTGCGGACATTTGACGCCGGTAGGCTCTCCGATTCTAGAAGCAACGGTCAACGCGCGCCGAGCCGCCGGAGCTAAACATTTAATCGCCAGTGAGGATTCGCTTGACCTGCAGCTTGGCTGGTGCTAATGCCACGAAAATAGACCAAAACACGGCGACGTACCTGCAAGCTCTTGAGAGCGCTCTATAGACAAAAAACAACAACTACTGAGCCTTCTTGACTGCCAGTGCTCTGATCGTCCTGTGGTTGACCATCCCCTGGCCATCTAATCCTTCTAATCACACTACGTCGCGCTCCATCCTCCGGTATTTAAGAGTCATCATTGCCCATTCTCATTCCAGATAGACCCGCTTTCCTTCCGTAAGTCGCTTACCACGATCGATGCTCCAAAATATAAAAACTTTTGCGTTTGTGGGCGTCTCAATCACGAAAGCATGTTTCAAGCATCCGGCATCCCGTGCGCCATCTGTAATTCATGAGCTGGAAAACGAAAGATGGCAGCACGTATATAAAAAAGCTGAAAGATAACAGGGACAATGCTGGTTTGCGATGCGAGACCTCCAATACTGTCGAAGCTATTCGAAACATAAAAGACTTCTCGTGGGCCCCATCCATAAAGCCGATCAGTTCACTGTCAAGCGGCTGCAAACTGATGTCGGCGATTTAGTGTTGAACTGTGCATTCCGGCAAATGACATCAAACACCATGGCGCCCCTTATGCATCATTGGGCGACTGTTTGCATGACAGATAATCGGACGATAGATGATGGATCCGATACTACCAGCAATTGCGGCTGAAGGCATCACGCTTGCGGCTGTGGACAAGGCTATAGAACGGGGTGGAACAGCCCGCTCCGAAGAAATAAGCTCAGGTAGCTATAAATAAAAGCGTCGTTATCGCATGCAAGGATTAGACCAGGCAGCCGTGCTGCGGTACCGGACGTGTGCAGCCGCACACGGACAGATGGAGCCAAAACATTCAGGCTGCGAACATGTATTTGTTCGGCACAAAAGGCTATTCCAGGGATTGCTCCCCAACAACACTCACAGTTAGAATTATTCGTGCATGAGATCATGCACGCAGTCTGTGCTAACGTAAACAGGAACATGCCCAGCAGCATTTCAAATCAGGCGCTTGCGTACCAAACGTCTTTAAAAGGCAGACTGCGTCCATCACCAGCTTGGGGCATGCATTCGGCATCATGTTACCATGGCCAAGGCCAGAATGTGAGATGCGTGAATGAAAGAAATCGGTGTGCCTCCATTGCAACGCGTGGAAATGTCTGCCGGTTTTGGCACTACGGCGTGTGATCAGTTGTGTTTTTCTCGGTGGGTTAGGTGCGTCCAAAATAACTTGATTCCTGTCTTTGTCGGACTCGTCACACCCCGTGGGCGCTGTCTGCTGTTTCGCATGTTGTTGCCCTGTTGTTTCGTCAGTCTCCTTTTTTCCTCAATCATGTTAAATTTGAAGCTTTATGGGACGTTCTTTGTTATTTCCATCGACAATCAGCATCTGTATTTTCCGTTCTGCTCCCACTTGGTCTCCGGTCTCTCATGAATACCCGCTCTTTCCAGGGATTTGTGTTGACGTGAGCGTGAGGATCGTATATGCACTCTCTCTCAGCCATCACACCCTACTCCAGTGAATGCCAGCGGTCTCACGGTGAAGTGTGCTTGGCATGATAAGCTGATGTCTGCAGCCTTACGGCTAACAAAAAGTCCTACACCACCCCATGACTTCGTACATCAGCTTTCTCCATCTTCCAATTATTTTTGAAGCAAACTTTTCAATGTCCATTTCACTGCTGCCAAGTTTACGGGTAAGAAACGCATTTCCGAAGCCAACAGCACTCTTGCCAGGGCAGTTTGCAATTTTGCCCGGTAGGCCAGGGGAGGGGTGGCGATCTGCTTACCACTGGACAAAAGGACGGACATCCCGCCTTCGTCATGACCTTTGGCATCTTCTCCGTATTTCTCAGTCACGTGTCACCTCCTTGCGACCGCGCCCTGAACGCAGCCCATCACACCATGTAGGTCGTCGGCACAACCCAGGCATCATCGACTGCGAACAAGATCGGCAGGCTCATTCACAACCCTTGGGAAGATCGGCAGGCTCATTCATAAACCCCGGGAAGATTGGCACGCTTATTCGTAACCCCGGGAAAATCGGCAGGCTCATTCATAACCCCTGGGAAGATCGACAGGCTCATTCATAACCTCCGGGAGATCGGCAGGCTCATTTATAACCCCCGGGAAGATGGGCAGGCTCATTCATAACCCCCAGGAAGATCGGCAGGCTCATTCATAACCCCCGGGAAGATCGGCAGGCTCATTCATAACCCCGGGAACGCTGGAACTCGCGATACTTCTCTCAACTCAAAGGACTCGCGGCGCGTCTCGCTGGCAGCCGCGACGGCAGCCCTTATGCTTGGTAAATGGAGAGCTGCAAAGGAGAGGTCTGGGACTGGAGTGTCCTGCCGGCTCTTATCCCTTCGTTGATGGAAGACATATTTCGATGTATATTGTTGACGAACTCGGTTCAGTCCATATCGTGAAAATCGCGTCTTTCCCACTACACTATTCAGGTTCCTAAATCCAAATAAATGAAAGCAGTTGCGTTCTTTACGTGATACAGAAACTTGGTGTGTCTCATACTACCCATTCTGAATCGGACGAATGATCGTAAGGGGATTCGGTGCTTGGTTTACCCATATTACTGAGCTGCGCGGAACATCAAAAAAGCCAAAATCGTACGTGCCACGTTAGCATACGAGTTATTAACTTAATGGTGTTCGAGTTACTGATATGCAAGTTATGAAATGCTGATAAACAAGTGACGACTTTTGAAAGTCATGCAATTATCATTTTGAGCATCCCAGATATAACGTACAAAGTAAGCGCATGCATTGCGAGAAATTTGCAGGTTTCTCTTACTGTTCAAATTTAGTTGTGTTCAGTCGACCTGAATGTCCTAAGCCAAAACAAGTATTCAAGCTTCGTGAATTAGGGCTTAATTTACAACGATGCATATCTTACTGCGAACAAGACCCAACTTTGTCACACATATCGGTGTCACTTTCTCAAAGTGGTTGGGGGAGGCTGGACCGGCTGCTCATGGCCAAATCTTTTCGCGAAAGCCGGTCAACCACCCCAATATGTCTTTCACCCTTGAACACACTGCACAAAATGCGCTAAGTGCGAATGGCTAACACCATTTTTGCGGCACATTCATGTGAAAGGTACACCAATGAGCTGTACTTTAAATGGTGGCGTCCTGCAGTGTGCTTAAGTACAACCGAATAGCTCAGCTGGTTAGATCACCTGCCTTCGGATTCACGTACCTGCGACGTTGGGGTTCGAGTCGCTTCAGGCGTTCGCTATTTGTTTCCTACAGTCTCCACCCGCGGCCGGTGGCAGCAGCCGCCCAAATGGCCAGGCAACGTCGTAGGGTTTGAGGGACCGTGCCGAGCAGTGCGGCGCGTTAAGCTTTTGTTGCAAAGCTCTGCCATTCACTCGGAATTACACGATTGGGTCGGGACTTAGCAAACAGGCACTGCTTAGCGTGGGCGCCCACCCCGGAATAACGGCCAATCAAAAGGCTCGGAAAAACCTTTAAAAAATAATAGCCGTCTTCACGCTGGATTACAACTCCGTGCACCCCCCGGCTACTAAGGAACCAGTCCATCGTTAAGCTTATTTTTTCGTGCTGCGTGACGAACTGCTAGCGAATTAATTACCAAAGACACCACCGACCAACGGAATTCGCGTTCAAGACCATGGGTAGATTAAAAGCGGTTATCAGACACTGGGTTCCTCATCTTTACACCATTTGAAGGCTATGCCAGTGTTGGTGCCCATACCTAGCTAGACCTACATTTTTCCGGGTTACGCAAGGTCAGGTCACGATAGGTCACAGGACGTGTACGTTAAGTCCTTCACTTTCGAAATTGTCAGTGGTAAGCATTGACTGCAACGGGCTTCTGTCGGCTTCGCAGTTTTGCGTCCTACTCCGAATAAGGCCGCGTGTCACGTGTAGGGCGATCACGAGCAACGTTTTCTCTCGCATTTAGTAGAAAATGACCGTAACATTTGTCGTCTTATGACGACCAGCAAACAGGAAAATCACGTTGCACGCTTATCCAGGCTAAACGAAGCCTTCTCTGTTAATGCATACATGGCGAGACGTGAGTGAGAGGTGCTTACTGTGACACAAAGTCAGGGTACACAGAAACGCAAGTACCCTGGCTAGTCAGTTTGACATTCCATGCTCTCGTTTTGGACAGCCACATCGACCTTGATGGTCCTCTGCCTCTGTGATCGGCGTATGAAGATATGCACCCGTGATGGCAACATATTCTGACCTGGATTGATCGCGCTCTGTCTCTGTGATCGGCTTATGGAGGCAGGTATGCTCGTGTCATGCCAATATATTCTGACCTGTATTGATCGCGCTCTGTGTCTGTGATCGGCGTATGGAAGCAGGTATGCTCGCGTCATGCCAATATATTCTGACCTGCATTGATCGCGCTCTGTCTCTGTGATTGGCGTATGAAGGCAGGTATGCTCGCGTCATGCAAATATATTCTGACCTGCATTGATCGCGCTCTGTCTCTGTGATTGGCGTATGAAGGCAGGTATGCTCGCGTCATGCAAATATATTCTGACCTGCATTGATCGCGCTCTGTCTCTGTGATCGGCGTATGGAGGCAGGTATGCTTGCGTCATGGCAATGCATCCTGACCTGCATTGATCGCACTCTGCCTCTGTGATCGGCATGTAGAGGCAGGTATGCTCGCGTCATGCAAATATATTCTGACCTGCATTGATCGCACTCTGCCTCTGTGATCGGCGTATGGAGGCAGGTATGTTCGCGTCATGCCAATATATTCTGACCTGCATTGATCGCGCTCTGCCCCTGTGATCGGCATGTAGAGGAAAGCATGCTTGCGTCATGCCAATATATCCTGACCTGCATTGATCGCACTCTGCCTCTGTGATCGGCGTATGGAGGCAGGTATGCTCGCGTCATGCAAATATATTCTGACCTGCATTGATCGCACTCTGCCTCTGTGATCGGAGTATGGAGGCAGGTATGCTCACGTCGTGCCAATATATCCCGACCTGCATTGATCGCACTCTGCCTCTGTGATCGGAGTATGGAGGCAGGTATGCTCACGTCGTGCCAATATATCCTGATCTGCACTGGCCGCACCGCACGTTGGACCGGAGCGGCTTTGGGGCACACTCACAGTCGATGTTCTTCGTCGTTTTTAACCCATGAGCCGCGCGGTTTGGTGTTCCCCTGCATATGGTTACGGATGGTGGCGCTCAGATCGAAGGTGATCTCTTCCCGTGTCTCCTCCGTGATCAGATTACGTCGTTGACGTACTACGCCTTACCACCACTCACAGCTAACTCACTCGAAACCGCCATCGTGGCCAGGAAGAAGGATTAACTGAAGGCTTTGCGTGATGCACTTCTGCGGTTGCGTGCGATGCTGGGCAGCGCCGGCTTCAGCACATTGTCTGCTCCGACTGGCCCCGTGCTTTTTACGTCGATTTAAGGCTGACGATTCACCAGAATGCTGTCTCATTTGCTGGACGACCCGCTGTGAGGCAGTTGTTCGCGACTTGGCCACTGTAATGCGTGAAATGGACTTATTCGCCCTTTCTCAAGATCGTTACCACTGTATGTAGTGGCACGTATACGCACCCAAGGGACTTCAGTGGTGCGAATATGTAATGCCAAAAGCAGGTTGTGTCCGCAGGAACCTGGTAGGCCGCAAACTGGGCCTCACCGCGTGGTCAGCATAGGTGGCAAGCATTTCAGCCTGGAGCTTCCGCGTGTCACACACTGAAATGTCACGCAGCCATGATGGTATCAACACACGTGTCTCCGTTCGTATGCACGTATGTTCGTGATTTCTTTTACGAGTCCATCTCGGAGTCTCTTCCAAAACCCAGCCGTGCCACGGAAACAAGATTCCGCTACGGCGCCGGAACCAGTGACGACGCAGGCTACTGCTGGCGACTCATACGCGTCGAACGAATCTGACAGCCGTCGACGCCTCCAGAAGTCTTCATTGCCGGCCTTGATTGCCGGTGACCTTCATAGACAAAATCCGAACGCAAGTTTTGTGTCCTGCAGATCTCATTTATGATTCGAAAGACTCTTTACAGCCAATTTTCATCAATATCCGGTGTCTCACCATCGAGCAAGTCCCAGGGATATGAACGGACATTTACACATGGGGTGGGGGGCGTAATCAGCGCTAGACAAACCAATGCTACGCATTTGTTAAAGGAAGCTTGCCGTATTTTTGTACTTTTCATCTATTGTTAGACCAGACGCATGCGATTTCTGAATAGCAACGTCAGTTTTCTCGGAATGCTTCTGAATAGCTCAGAATTTGCATTAGAAGAAGCCGCTCCTGCGGGAGAAATCTTATTGAACTCTCAGTGCACAGCTAGGAGAGCAACATGTTCCATCTGCCTTGATGTTGCAACGTGTGTGTTCTGTAATGTTTGCAACACACTGATTTGTAGAAATGATTATGTAAGGAATGCTGGGAAAGATTGGAACACTATTGAAACAAAAAGATATGCGAACGTGAAGCTATTATCCCTCGAATTCAATGAGTAGTTACACTTACGCAAGCTGTTAGGCGCATTTGCGAGGAATGTCAGGCATAGGGACAGCGTAGTAATAGCCTTGTTCTCTCAGAGAAAACAAAAACAGGAGAATGGAGAGATAGATGCGTTTATATTTCGGCAACATGCCTTTATCGAAATGACTAACGGGAGTGACTACTGTTATTCGTTTCGATAAGGACATGCTGCCGAAATATCGACGCATCTATCTCCCCATTCTCCTGTTCTTTCTACGATGAATCAGACCATTGCTACTGTCTTACCTATAACAGTTATGCTTTGGCTTTGAATTCTCCCTTAGAAGTCAAGGATATGCCATCATTGACCCTACACTTAAAACACACGGTGTAGCGACGATGGCACACCCTGTAATCCCCATGGCGTTTACCACAGTGCCTCTTTTCGAGGCGCACCTTGGCGTTGGGAGCAGGAGCATCACGTAGTTCATAGTGACGCAGGGCAATACAACACCGGGTACTCCAAAGTGTTTTGACTAGTAGGTGTCGACACATACTATACGTATACCAGAATCGGGATTAACACCAGATTTAGGATGTTGTACCAACAATTGGCAGTGCTATGCTAGCGGCATCTTTGGTTTGTTTGTGGCGATTAAGTGTACTCACATTTCTCAGTCGCAAAACCGTTAGAAAATCGTTAGATGGCTTTGCGCAAAACACTTGAATTGTGGTGCGGTATTGGGGATGGTTGTCGGGGGATCAGGTTGTGTTCAAGTAATTTCAGATGCTTCTGGGCTAATCAGATGCATGTTGTTCTTTGCCACGTCACACCATGTCTCAGTTTACATATAATGGCTTATTTAAATATTCTGGAGCAAAGCTGATAATGTAATGATTCATTACAGCACGACTTGCCAGTTATGAATGTTGTGGCCTAGGCTACCGGCTGTTGAATGCTTGTGGAATACTGCATGCGAGGTGATTGGCCAAGGCGTGCTCAGGTATATTTATGTTGGAGCTGAGGGTCTTGTTATTTTTAAATACATGAATATTGAGACTGTTGTCTGATTGGCATTTTAATATTCCACATAAGCATTGATAGCCTTTGTCCACAGTGACAATGCCACCCATGAAATGGGCCAACCAGTAATTATGTCAGTTCAGCACAGCTGTGTGATTGCGTTAGATGTGTTTATTGAGACATGAAAGGCACTGCAATGTCACAGAAGTGTTTGGTATGATGCGATGTTGTGCACATACCTGATATGACATTTCACCAAAGGAGTTATCTGCCTGCACTGTTCAGAAAAGGACAGCATGTTGTATTTATATAAAAATGTGCATAACTGGGGTATAGTTTTGGGGTCTATTGATTTTATTTCATCTATTTAATCTAAGGTCCATTGATAGTTTGTATTGCCTTGAGCAAAGGCTGCATATGTTTCAGATACTGATGAACCTTTTAAATCTGCCTAAGCTGCCCATTTCACTTCAGCTGCTTAGGTGTACCTTTCCTACTCTGAGATCAATGGATGAAAGTTAAAGTTATAAATTACAAGGCTTGCTGAGGAATAACAAAATTATGTCATATTGAAGCTCCAAATATTTATTTTGCAGGTTTTGTGATGTGAGAGCAAGATTTTTCAGGTCAATTTATTGAGTGGAGCCAATGATAAAATGTTTGTATTCACCTCATGCCAAAAAACCCTTTGTGCAAATGGTTTTAGGGAGCATGGTTACTTCGGCCATAGGTCTGTCAGGTGTTTAAGCTCTTCAAGATCAATCAAAGAAGTTTTCAAATTTTGTCATATCAGGGCCTTTGTGCAGTACAGCTCGCCATTATGGCACTTACCGTTATAATGCTTGCCATCCCACTTTTAAGCACAACTGCTTTCCAATCAGCGGTGCTTGCAATGTTGCTATGCTATCGTTGCTGCACTGGTCCTGAGGCGGCATTGCCGGCCCTGCACAGGAGTGGCCGCCAGCATCACAACTTAAGAACCTAACACAGTGCCTGGTCCTACCTCTGGGCGCGTTGGACGGCCAGCTTTGGACCGCTACCGTCGCGATAGGTTCCATACGTCAGGCACAATAATGTTATGCGCCCCAGCCATAGGCTGTTGCACGTAGCCCGACGGCTGCATAACGCCTGCCAGGTATATTTGATAGACACAAAAATATCTTATGTGTATTCCTTGTAATAGCTCGCAGCACATTTCACAGCACAGCAGATGCATTTTCAGGCTATACATAATATGCATACATATGGATACCATATATATATATATATATATATATATATATATATATATATATATATATATATATATATATGGTCTGAAGAATGTCATTTTAACATGGGAAACCCATGGATAGTCGTGAAATGTGCGCCGTTGCTGCCATATTTTGTACTAGACTTTAGACCCCTCCCCCCATAGTAACGCATTGGTTAAAACTTAAACCAATGCGCTCCCCGATAACAAACCCTTGCTGCTCGCTGGGCCAATCACAAATGTTCTTTTATTCTCACCACTGGAGGCGCCACCGCGGCTGCCATGACGAGGACAATAACAACAACCGCAGGGAGGAAGCGTAGTGCTGTGACAAAGCGTTGACAGTGTAATTTGACTCCAAAATCATTAAAACTGATGTCCTTGTCATGCGCTGAGGGTGATGCAATGGCACTTACCAGCGCTATTAAAGTACGCAAGGTCCTGATCCTGAGATTTCACTGGAGTATGTTTTTTTAATATGCGCAAGAGGTGAAACACTCCATTTTAGGAACGTGGCCACTTCCTCGCAGGGAGCCATAGCTAACTTACCAGCTTGTGTTAGATGACAGTAAGTGTCGCGCGTGTGTTTAGACGGCAGCGCAAGAAAGCACTCTGGAGGGCTAGATGAGTTCGATGTAAAGCACTGGGCGATAAGATAAAATACACTTTTTGCGATCATTTGAAAGCATCCAGAGAAGTTTTAGACCTTGACAAAATGATCGGAAAAATGCTAGTTATAAAATTTGAGCAACTTAAGCACTCTGTAATGGATGTTACGTGGAACGAAGCAGCTGAAAATCGGAAATATCCCAGCTTTTTATCTCTGAAGCAATTCACGTTTACTAACACTTGTAGTATAGCTTGTATCACTTTGTGAGTTGTAACGCTTCATGCTCGATTGTTGGCCAATTTGTGCAGCGTTCAGACCTTATCCGCCTCGCACTTGGGTGTGGGACAGGTTCCAATGGGAAGCTTATCACCATGAAAGAAACAAAACATGATGTCGGATATAACAGTCAAAATCTTGCCTAGTTGTACACACTCTGAATCTGAATCCGTCTGGCAAGCTACACTCTGCACAAAGGCGTGCCATTATTGACCGTACACTTAAAACACACGGTGTAGTGATAGTGGCGCACCCTGTAATGCACAGTTCCTGTACGTAAATAAAGTCCCAGGGTAGCATGGGAAGCCATATTGTCATCGAACTTCCGTGTGGTCCTTTGAAAGCGCCACTCAATCACTGTATCTATATTGTAAATGCTGTCTTACCCAATTCTGCTCTTGTTACACCAAACACGGAGGTGCAGAAAGAATATCATCCACCTTAAATGCATCATCGAAGACGTGTTGAAACATTTTTGTGCATATGTGGTCGTTTATTTGCACAAAATTGTGGGACATTACAGACGTACAAATATGTGGCCACGCAGCTCCGATGGCTTACAGAAGTGCCTGCTTGGCGTGTTTAAAACCAGTATAAAGCAGCCCCGGCCTGTACCTGTCTGAAGCCAGCCCCATATTGGCGACAGTGTTACATCGCACCACCGCTACATCTAACCCACGCCTTACATCCGTCAAGTCCGGAAAAGGCGGAAGATGTGCCATCCGGGCAAACAGAGACCTCGATCGGCCAGGTGTGACTTAAGGCGGCAGGGACTGATATTGGCGGGGCAAAGATAAGCTCTCGCGGATGACTAAGGTCCCGGGCAGCTAACAGAGCGCTTACAGGTACTCAAACGTCTCCTGGCTGGGCAATAAGGGCAATTCATTCGCACTCACGCGTGTTCTCTTGCCATTCTCGTGCCTGGCGCAGACCAACTGCTGGCAGCAGCCGGGGAACGCCTTGCGCCTGTCTCCGACCGCGATCCGGCAGAACAGGTGACGCGCGTGCATGTCCTTGAAGTCCACCAATTTGCGGACGTCGTTACATCTGTGGACAACAGTCGGTGAATCAAGCTCATGAGCTGCTGCTTATTCTCAGTTAGCTTCTCTACCAGCGCTTTTGCTGATATCCCAGGCTTTCACCGAAATTACGGTTTCCCATATCACAGCCAATATGGGCTATCTTATAAAGGCTCTTATAGGACGGGGGAGATTTATCTTAACGTCTCGCTTTGTCAGCTTGGAAAATATGCCACAAGGCACTTGGCCATGACATTTTGTGAGGTCAAAAGAAAGGAATCATGCCATCTATTCATTCATTTTGCAATTTTACATGAGCAGAAATCGGTAGCACATACTCAGCCACAACGAAAAATACACGATGGTTATGTCTACAGGTTTTAAGCAATCATTGACAATTTCAGAGCTGTGAACTTAAGCAGAAAAGCAAGAAGTGGCGAAGGACTGTAGCATGATCCGTTATCCCCTTTGAAGGGGCTCGCTCTGCACAGGGACCACACGTCGGTGTAGGTATCGGTGCTCTGGCGGGATGAGCTCACAACCAGCCCAGGTAGTCGCGAGGCGATCACCCCAGGTAGTCGTGAGGCGATCACCCCAGGTAGTCACGAGGCGACCACCCCAGGTAGTCGAGAGGCGACCACCCCAGGTAGTCGTGAGGCGACCACCCCAGGTAGTCGAGAGGCGACCACCCCAGGTAGTCGTGAGGCGATCACCCCAGGTAGTCGTGAGGCGATCACCCCAGGTAGTCGTGAGGCGACCACCCCAGGTAGTCGTGAGGCGACCACCCCAGGTAGTCGAGAGGCGACCACCCCAGGTAGTCGAGAGGCGACCACCCCAGGTAGTCGTGAGGCGACCACCCCAGGTAGTCGAGAGGCGACCACCCCAGGTAGTCGTGAGGCGACCACCCCAGGTAGTCGTGAGGCGATCACCCCAGGTAGTCGTGAGGCGACCACCCCAGGTAGTCGTGAGGCGACCACCCCAGGTAGTCGAGAGGCGACCACCCCAGGTAGTCGTGAGGCGATCACCCCAGGTAGTCGAGAGGCGACCACCTCAGGTAGTCGAGAGGCGACCACCCCAGGTAGTCGTGAGGCGACCACCCCAGGTAGTCGAGAGGCGACCACCCCAGGTAGTCGTGAGGCGATCACCCCAGGTAGTCGAGAGGCGACCACCCCAGGTAGTCGTGAGGCGACCACCCCAGGTAGTCGAGAGGCGACCACCCCAGGTAGTCGTGAGGCGATCACCCCAGGTAGTCGTGAGGCGATCACCCCAGGTAGTCGTGGGGCGATCACCCCAGGTAGTCGTGGGGCGATCACCCCAGGTAGTCGTGAGGCGACCACCTCAGGTAGTCGAGAGGCGACCACCCCAGGTAGTCGTGAGTCGATCACCTCAGGTAGTCGTGGGGCGATCACCCCAGGTAGTCGTGAGGCGACCACCCCAGGTAGTCGTGAGGCGACCACCCCAGGTAGTCGAGAGGCGACCACCCCAGGTAGTCGTGAGGCGATCACCCCAGGTAGTCGTGAGGCGATCACCCCAGGTAGTCGTGAGGCGACCACCCCAGGTAGTCGAGAGGCGACCACCCCAGGTAGTCGAGAGGCGACCACCCCAGGTAGTCGTGAGGCGACCACCCCAGGTAGTCGTGAGGCGATCACCCCAGGTAGTCGAGAGGCGACCACCCCAGGTAGTCGTGAGGCGATCACCCCAGGTAGTCGTGGGGCGATCACCCCAGGTAGTCGTGAGGCGACCACCTCAGGTAGTCGAGCGGCGACCACCCCAGGTAGTCGTGAGTCGATCACCTCAGGTAGTCGTGAGGCGACCACCTCAGGTAGTCGAGAGGCGACCACCCCAGGTGGTCGCGAGGCGACAACCCCAGGTAGTCGTGAGGCGATCACCCCAGGTGGTCGAGAGGCGACCACCCCAGGTAGTCGCGAGGTGATTCAGGGTTGCCAGCTACAGCACCCAAGAAGCCTTCGCGGGTATTATTTCCTGTGCTCAGTCGGCCCCCCTACCCATGGTGCTGTGCCCATAGTCACCCACTAAGCATTTTCAATGAGTTGTACTCACCTATTGTTGCTTGTATTTTCCAGCACTTTAGCTCTATATTATGGAGAACTCTGTAAAAGCTTACATCGAAGCTTCTCTTTTGCGTAAGTATTGCGATTAAGCAGCCTGAGGGATGCCAGTTGTGACATAGTAGACAGATGGAGACTGTAGCACTGGAATTTCTTGAAGTCTCTACCCCACGGTTCGTGAGCGTCTTACCGCTCCCTCGTATCAGCCATATCCACCGCCATCGCCCATACTGATACCATGCAGATACCATCTGGATACCATCCAGAACCACAGTCAACAGTTTTACAAACTAGGAGGATATGGACAACCATGCTCTCCAACCGATGCAATCCCGACTTCCTCTAGGCAATCCCCAATTCCCCTAAACATTTGCAGCCCAGTCCCCTGCTTACGCGATGCGGTCTATGAAGAGGGTGCCCTTCTCCTTGACACACTTGCTCATTTTGCAGTTTGCGTTTTTGGGACCCCATTCCTCGCCGATGTTGTAAAAATTGTCCACCGCTGGATCGTAGCACTCGTTCTTGTGCTCTGTGGACAAACCGGAGTTGTAAGGTTCGAACTCGACCTGGCTTATGACACTTGTGTTGGCGGACGGACACAGGTTTGTGTGAACATATATATATATATATATATATATATATATATATATATATATATATGCCAACATCAGTTGCTGTTTGCTGGTTTTCCGATCGCCGGCTGGCGAACCCGGCTTCCGCGACTGGCCGGCTGGGCGACTTTGTCTCCAGCTGATCAGCTGGTCAGCGGCAGTTAGCTGGTTAGCTAGAAATTGTTAATGGCTTGTGCAAGGTCCCAGAATTGGCTTGACCGTTGGATGTGAAATGAAAAAAACAACATTCTCCATCTTTGCAAGGGTGAGAACACAATTTCAACTTTATCCAGGAATCGAAAACAAAGCCGATTCCCCAAGATCCCAGTACACAGCTCGGAATATACTTATGACCAAAAAAAGTGTCCAACTTCATCACGAAAAACACACCAAACGACGCAAACAATTAGAATACGCCATCGCAATCTATGAACTCCAATGCCTGAATGCAGATTGTAGGCTGTGTGATATTATCCGCATTGGCACAACAACAACCCTGGCAATGCTGCATTTGCAGGTCGGTACTCCTAAACATCACTTCCAGAAAGCATACCAACAAAGCCTTACGCGACAAATGCCCACACTTAACACCAGAATGCTGCTTCTTGTAATGAAGTACGCCGGCTCTCCGTATTACAGGTATCCTATATAAGAGGAAACAATTCAAACATGAGCAGAGTTGAAATCTTGTATAAATCTTGCTGTCTCGTATGGGACGGCAAGCTGACATGTGGGAACTGGTCCCCAGTCCCTAATATGCCTACTGACTGTCATATTTTGGCATGCTTTTCATATATTTTCGGATGGCGGTTTTTGCATGCGAAGCAATATTGTGCGGTTTTTCAAATTTGTGCGAACCTGATTATTTAAAAGCTTCGAAATATGCTTCGCCAGACGATAGATAGCGCACCTCTAAAACTTTGTGCCGGAGGTAAATGCGTATGCTTGTCATAATTGCAATATGTATGTCAATTCTCGAAAATAGCAGCTATGAGTTACTCATAAGACTTATAGATATTCCTCGATATCTTGACATTTCCAGACCTTATCTCATTGTTGGAAAACACAACTGGCACGAGTGATCAAGTCTTGAATTTCGTTCGGACGAGCGTCATGCACCTCTGTCTTTATAGCACGTTTGGGCGCTGACACTACAAATATTGTTATGGTTACTGGGAGATATCCAAAATACATCATGATGAAAACAAAAATGCTAAAAGTCACGTAGGATAATCAATCAGTATCATCGAATTTTGTCACTTCCTATGCATTTTATACACATTCAAGCAACCATAGAAATATTTTGTCTTCTCCGTACCAAAAACGCTAAAAATATAGAATTCAGAACTGTCATAATTACGTTATTGAGGGCTAAACTGAACCTTGACACAGGGTTGTCTGACAGTTTTGTATTGTGTTTAAAGCCCCGTTTCCTAAAATCGTTAGTCAGCTATACAGATTAGACCCGGTCAAGATATGAGCCGGTCAAGAAAGAATCGGATGGGCGGTTTGCTTAGGATGAAAGCTGATTCATTTATCAAGCGGGACCAACTCGAGGTTCCACCCACGCCCGCAATCACTCACCTGTGGGATTATTAGCCCTCAACTTACAAGTGGAGGCAAGCTTCCATCAGCTTGCACGCATACTTTATTCAAAAACAAATTCCCGTCTCAGGTATGTAATCTGTATGCTTTCCGTAGGTGGCGTCACATTATGTTACTGACTTTTATCACCGGAAACAACTACGTTGAAGCGTTTGTCGACTTGCAGAGAACAAAAATTACGGCACGTGTCTCACCTGGCGCAACTGGGATGCGAATATATCTGTGCACTTGCTGGCCGAGCGTCAGCTGGACGGTCAGCGCAGTCACGATCAGGTAGGTCCACATGGTGCCGGCCGTGCTGGAGCGATGCTGCTGTGAGTCAGCGGCGCCGGCCGGGCCGCTCTTTATAGCACGCGCCGCTGGGCCGCCTCCGCGCGCTCGGTGACGCGCTCTAATGCCCATTGGATCGGAGCGAGGGGGCCGGGCTTAACTTGAGCCGACTTAACGTGCCGTTGGAGCTACGTCACACGGACTGATCCCGAGCGGTTTGTCACGCAGGTGATTTGCTACCGAGGACTGGCATCGGGAAAGGTCACGCCGAGGAGCAAAAAAAAAAACAGGATGTGTCAGGAATCGATCCTGCTGCTGTCTGAAGGCTGTTGGACGCATGCGCTTGTCGTAAGACTGTTTATGTGCCGCTATGTCGGTGTCCTGCTACCGCATTCTACAGGTTCCCTAATGCCCAGATTTGTTCAGAAAAGATCTTAGGTTTCTAGAAAATGTCTGGATTCCATGGAAGACGAAACCGGCCTTTGAGTAAATGGAATTCTCCGGTTAAAAAAATTGGCATATGATCGAGCGATAACATAATCAAGACCACGATCAACAAAGACACTTGGCTAGAAGAGTTTACCATATAACTTAGGTGATTGATCACAGCATCAGTCGGCATGAGCTGACGCCTGACAGCAGCAAAGATTTAGCGCCTTATCGGTACAGGTCGTGCGCCGGTTACAGGTCTGACCGGTGAGTTTAATTTAGTACCAGTGCGCAGACAATGATGTCATGGTTGCTGCTGCGTATGCGGCCAGACAGTAGCCGGCGCAGTCCGGTGACTCGGCTGTCGGCCGGTGACGTGGGAATGCCTCTGGGGGGCACGGCCCAGCGCCCCGGACGCTCAGCACCTCACTATCAGCATCCCCGGACGCTTAGCACCTCACTGTCAGCATCCCCGGACGCTCAGAACCTCACTTTCATCATCCCCGGACGCTCAGCATCTCACTGTCATCATCCCCGGACGATCAGCACCTCACTGTCATCATCCCTGGACGCTCAGCACCTCACTTGCATCATCCCCGGACGATCAGCACCTCACTGGCATCATCCCCGGACGCTTAGCACCTCACTGTCAGCATCCCTGTTTCGGGCCCGGGATCGACAGGCAGCCAGCGAATACCAGGGGTGCTTCTAATTCCAGACAGGCTTCTTGCTTTCTTGATGTGTGTTGACGAATGTGACCTGCAGTGCTTGGCCTTGTGGAGTGATAGTCTGGTGCGCTTTCTGCGAAGATAGCTTTGCAAGAGATGACCTGCGTCCTTCTGGGTTGGCTATTTGACAAACTACTCAAGCAATTTCGCATCAGGCATACTTGCTCCCCCCCCCCACCCCATTTTTCTCCTTTGCCTTCCCTTCCCACTTAACAGCCAGATGCTTTTCGTGTATCTGGGAGATACAAGTTGTGCAAGCGTCAAACAATCAAAGACCTGCCGGAAAGCTCGAGCAATGAATATGTGTGTGTGTGTGTGTGTGTGTGTGTGTGTGTGTGTGTGTGTGTGTGTGTGGTGTGTTCATAACCATATATATATATATATATATATATATACATATATATATATATATATATATATATATATATATACATATATATTATATATATACATATATACATATATATGCATACATATATATACATATATATATATATATATATATATATATATATATATATATACCATAACCCACCATCAATCGTATGAGTAATGCTATGTCCGTTCAATAGCTCAGCCGGTTAGAGCAGTTGCCTTTTGCTTGCGGGGTGAAAAAAGTTTCTGTTTTACCAGATATGGTAGGTGACAGAAACTGAGGCGCTCAACAGACAATAACAACTTGCAACAGAATATCCCGGCTAGCTGAAACTCAAATCTTGATATTGGTCTGTACTCGCTAACGCTTGCAACGTGAGCGTGTGCAGTGCACATGTCGAAACGTTAATGTTTCGCTATACGAGCAAGTTGAGCCATAAGCTGCCTCCATGCATAGTAGTTTTAACCCGGATAGTTTTTAGCAGGTGCCAGAAACATGCCACAAATTATACTTAATCAGTGCTGACGTCACAGGTCAGTGGTAGCACAGTGCTTTTCAAATGCCCTCACATCAGTGCTTTTCGCAGGTTTTTCAACCAAGATTCACCTTAATCCTGGTGATCTAGGAGGATTGTTGTTTGTGGATACCTGAGCTGTAGCTGTAGAGGTGAAAGGAAGATGTTGGAGCGACATGCGTCAAGGATTCATCCGTGGCTTCCTGCTGCTGACAGGAACAGTGGCGTTGAGGCAAGAGGCCGAGTATCGCTGGCGTAGGCCTCTTTCATTGCCCGCCGCACCTCAGAGCCGGGACACTGATCGCTGGATAGGCGTGAGACAAACACTTGTGATTTTAATCGTATTGCATATAAAACTATATCAAAGTGCTGGAGGTGTTTAAAAATGTTGCATGCATTTGTTGATACCAATGTTGCATGGGTTTTGCTCTAAATAGTTGGGATCATGTTAGGAAGGGCGAGTTCTGCACCCGTAACGATTATGCAAGATGGTGAAGGTCGCCCAGCTTTCCAAACGATTGTACGATGACGTCACAAAACCAAAAGGGACATTGTCTCCAGGTGCTTGTCGAACCATTTTACCGGTAAGTGGAGGGCTACAGGAATGCGGTTGTTCAAAATACATAGGCGTGAGGAAGGAATGGGGAGGAGGGTGCAGAGGAAAAAATGGCTGAGCCTGCCTCCGAAATTCACTCCAACTAGTTTTACCCCCATATTTGGCGCGGTTTCTTTTACAGTTGGGAACAGTGGTGTGGTCTCTCAAAATTACGTTTGGCGGGCTGAGCCCCCAAAATTATGAATAATGGAAAAAACGGGAAAAATGATAACTAAAAATGGGAAACTTCATCCCTGGTTAGGTGGCACGGTACCCTCAACCCTTAACTGAAAAGTAAATTTCACGCCTCTGGGTTGGTTATGTGAAGCATGCCTTTATCTGATGTTTTTATTAGTTTATTCTCAATCATCATGCAGTGTTCGATGGCCAGTAAGTGACATTTTCGCGCAAATGAGCTCCCGAAGCAAAAATGCTTGATGGCTATGCCGGATTTTATTTCATTTGTCTTTGTTTTCGTGGTTTATTTCATTTAGAGTAGTAATGCAACGGTTTCTAAAAGAATTGGCTCCAGGTGACAAGTTATACGTTGCCAAATTTCGCCGCTGACAAAAAAGACACTTTTTCACCCCTGTCTTTTCGACCTATGCGTGCCGATGTGGGATTGGCTTGCTGTAGTTCCCCGCTTTTGCCCCTGACTAGGATGGCCTGCGGCCGGTGGCAGCTAGCGCGCTGAAGGCCACGCGACTCCAGCTGCAGTCGGATGGCGGGGCCGGCGCTTATGCGACAAGCGCTGCTTAACGTCCACTCTCATCCTAGAAATGTACTCAATGCAAAGGTTTTTTATTACAACCGGCCGCCAGGCTCATTACAGATAATCAAATGATGGTGGGATTCCCTCATTGCTTTTCTACCATCGTTTTTCGTGTTTTTTTTTAGAGATGCTTCATTTTAACTCTTCCCTTCATGGTATCCTTGTGTGTTTGAGTTTATCACCACGCACTGTTGAGCACCATACATAAACAGGCCAATTCCACCGCTTACCGTGTTGATCGTCAAAGATTGCCTTAGCCGGAGGCTTAAGATGTGGCTAGCGATAGCTGGTGATGAGTCCCTGGAGGCTCTATGGCAATTACCGCCATTGTAAATTTTAGCGTTGCCTAGCTCACTGAGGCAGCTAGGATTTTTGCGAGGGCCGTAGAGATTAATGCTTCCAACATTTTCTGCGCCACTGATCGGCCCCCATCCCACAAACATTTGTCTATCTGCCTTTGGTTTTAGAAACGTAAAGACGACGTTTTTACGCTTCTAGCTCAATCTAACGATGTTTCGTCTAGCTGTATTTTTCGTGCTGGGAACGCAGCCAAGGCACGCACACATAAAGAAGCCCAATTCCAGTGCTAAGTGAAAAATCTGCGCATTTTTAACACCAGTCGCTTACTTTCAGTATAACAAGTGCGAAAATGGAATTTCTGAGTTAAAAGTCGTCAAAAGGGGAAACATGTATCGGATCAGTGTCTCTAAGACTGAAGCCAACCGAGAAAAACGAATATTTTTCGATTTTCCCATTCGTAAAGGGCGTGCGCACAAGACCCTTAGGCGCGCACTAGGCGCACACTGCTACCTATGTGAATCTGAATCTGAATTGTGTTGCGTGGAATGACGTTTGCCATGTATTCCCTGGATATTTTTTAGCCAAGACCGCTGTTGCGTATGCTGGTGTCGGTGCGCGTAAAAGCCCTTCCAAAACGGCGGCGGCCGGCTATCACATTGTGGAACGCGCCGTAATGTCTTTTTAGAATGCCATCCAAGACGACGGGGGATGAATTATGATTGGATCGTTTCGAGGAGAAAAAAGTACAGTTAAACTGCATTAAGTTGGCGTAAAATTTTGCAACAATAAGCAAAAGACCAGACGAATAAAAGCTCAGGCTTTACAGTATATCAATATCAAACGGCATTTCCAACAAACCGCGCACCGCGCAATGCCGGCCTTCCACTGAGTGTTACGAATAAGATGAGGTGTAACACGTGCGATTGAAAACGCTGTCCCACAATGGCGCTTTGCCTGCGCCCCGCGCCTTAATGCTGTGATGGAGATTGCAAGTGAGCTTCGGTGGCTTTTCTAATGCGTCAAAGCCAGTTGGGCTCTGCAGCTAAAGCGTTGGCTGTTGACGGATCGAGGGTTTTCGGCACAGAATACAATGCGCCACCAGTGGCGAGGCCTCCCCTCGATCATGTTTCATTGCAGCGACATGTTCTTCCAGTCTGGCGTATTCTGTCCAACCGTAAGCTACACAACCAATTGATGCCACCACTACAACTAATATAGCTTTACTGCTAGTTGAAGATCATTGCCTACGACTATGAAGTGAGGATCTAATAGATGAAGCTATTTGCTCATCATGCCAGGATAGCAGGATTGTCTACTTTTATTTTGTTCAAGGCGGGCTCAGCTCAAAACAATTATTTTTGGAAGGAATATTACAAAAAGCCAAAAAGTTAGACATCACACAAAGCATTCAATGGATGGGTCTTGTTTGATGTCGTGACTGTTATGATTCTCAAACAAAGGACGATTTCATCAATGTTCAGTTTATGAAAATGCCGGTAGTGTAGTGGTTAACGCGTCTGCGTTAACCACTGCGCGTCTGGGAAACCAGAGGTACGGGGTTCGATTCCCCGCGGTGCCCGCCCTTCCTGCCAGGGTGAGGGGCAGGCGGCGCCATATAGCCTCAGCAGCTGAGTGCGTCGTAAAGCCCCAATGACACACACATCTAAATAGACCTTTAGCGCAGTACTACCAGCCAGCATCCATCACATTCCTCTTCTTCTTTTCATAGTCATTATCACTATGTATGCCTAGCCGCCTACGTTGTCTTCGATGTCCATCTGTTTTGCTGGTGCAACGACTAAAGCAGGCGATTTTCACCCAACGCCCACAGAAGTATAAACGCCAAAGGCCTGTGCAGTGGTTGTCGCAGCTGTAGCGTGCCACGATGCATGCCTTGTTTTCAGCGGTGCGGCTGCATGTGGCACATGTTATATAACCATGGTATATAAGACATGCAGGTTTTGTGAGTGGTACCCTTACATTGGGTACTAGAATACAACAACCAAAATATATGCATGTGTAGATGATTTTCATTATTCGTGATCATCTTTGAACTTTAATTAGCAATCTGACCTTGCATTTTACCCCCTACGTGAAAAATGGCTGCATAAATCGACTCCCTGCCATAGAAAACTCCTCTAACACGGTGTTACGCAACCATCCAAACCATTGAGAAAAAACCTTGAAGTTTGACCAAAATTCAAGAATGTGGCAGCCACCATCTTGGATTCTGAGAAATGTTCAAAATTGCACGAGTGGCAACAAAGCTAACTTGGACCTCCTAGCTACACAACTCGACTACCGTACACATAAGAATGAACAGGGTTCCCAAATAAGGCATGTTTTGTTCCCAGTGTACTGAAACCGCATATTGAACGCCTGCCTGGAATGAGCGAAACGATTTGGCTAAAACTGTTGCGCTAGTAGGTAACGAGTGGGCTGTGCTTGTATGAAAATTTCTAGGTCTGTGCTAATAGCTTGTCTATTCTGATGCATTAAGATGGACCAAGCAATTGCATTAAGGTCACGGCTTGCAATGCCCCGAAAGATTTTCTGGCATCTGGTAAAAAACACAGCTAAAGTTTTAATTATTTGAGTCTCCCTAAAACACTGACAGAGTTGCAGCCCAAAGTCACCTTTTCTATTTGCCGTCTGGCATGGACACGGTAACTGGGGGAGCCAGGAGGGGCAAGGAGATGCTTCTAAAACTTTGTAAAACTAAATTTCCCAACTTTCTAAAACCTCAACCTTGACCTCATGACCCTAAAATGACCGAAATGGCTATATAAAGCACAAATGACTGCCAGATGGTTAAATGGCGCAATGGCGACGGACGGATGGACAGCCGTGGCCATCAATTCACAAAAGCCGACGACTCAGATCGTGGTCAGCCTAAATAGCAGCGGTGAAGATTTGGGCACGGAGACATGACGAGCCCGTGGCTCAGACGCAGACCAAACCTTAACTAAAGCGAAACCAAAGCTAAGTTTAGAGGATCATAAAACAAAGGCGTGGGCGATCTTAAAGCGATGTGGCATACACCGCAAGCGCTGTGTATTTGCAAGCACCACAAACGTTGTGCTCTAAGCAATAAGCATGATTTTTCTGCACGATATGCTGGTTCAATGTGGATAGCGTGCCGCTTGCCGCAGTACAAAGTTCTGATCCTATTTAGATTTGCATGCCTTTTGGTATCCCCTACCAGGACCAGCCTGAGCCTCAAACAAGCCATATGATGATGGACAGCGGTCGGCCTTACCGGAACCCGTGCATCGGCCGGTACCAGCGCCACCACCTGATGTCGTGACTTCACCAGAGCCAGCGCCGCCACCGGCCTCGTGAGATGCGGCGCTGCTGCGGGTGTCGCAAGCGTCAGCAAGCAAGCGACACCCGGTCCCAACACTCACCAGCCCTGGTCACCCAGTCCCAACACTCACCAGCCCTGGTCACCCAGTCCCAACACTCGCCAGCCCTGGTCACCCTGTCCCAACACTCGCCAGCCCTGGTCACCCAGTCCCAACACTCGCCAGCCCTGATCACCCAGTCCCAACACTCACCAGCCCTGGTCACCCAGTCCCAACACTCGCCAGCCCTGGTCACCCAGTCCCAACACTCGCCAGCCCTGATCACCCAGTCCCAACACTCACCAGCCCTGATCACCCAGTCCCAACACTCACCAGCCCTGATCATCCAGTCCCTACACTCACCAGCCCTGATCACCCCGGTCCCACACTCGCCAGCCCTGGTCAACCCGGTCCCAACACTCACCAGCCCTGATCACTCAGGCCCAACACTCACCAGCCCTGATCACCCAGGCCCAACACTCACCAGCCCTGATCACCCAGTCCCAACACTCACCAGCCCTGATCACCCAGTCCCAACACTCGCCAGCCCTGGTCACCCAGTCCCAACACTCACCAGCCCTGGTCCTAACTTGCACTAGGGAAAATAACGCAAGATTCGTGTCAATGGTGCCGCTCTCCTCAACGGATGTGATCCGCCGTCCGCAAAGAGAAGTAAGAGACATTGGAAAACATATTCCAGTGAAGGAAAATGTGTGTAGCTCACAGCTGGTAATCAGTCACACCAGCCCTTTTTGTCGTAAGCGTTACTAGACAAGGGTCTGATTTGGTATCAAATGTGAAATGCTAAACAAATTTGGAAAGGTAGGGACAGGACCATGGTTTGCGGTCACGGCTAAAATTGTCGCAAATTCTTACTTCGTGTACGTTTGTGTTGCATTATCTATATGCGAGGTTCAGGCTGAGAAGGTTAAAAAATGTTCACTGTTTTGCCCCCGCCCCAGCTCACTTCGAGAGGATACACCCCTGCTGCAGAGAAGTCCATATCGCTGGAGAAAGCGGTCTGAGATGCTTGCTCTTAGTTGGCATCTTGCACCTAGCCACAAGACCCCAGAAGAACACTCCACCAACCAAACCGCACAGGGCAGCCAAGTAAGAGAATTAGTCCGTAGGCAAAAGCCTTTCAACCAACCGCGGCTTCAAGGTATCACACGCATGCCAACACACCACAATTTGAAGTGACACCTGTGACGAATGTAACTAACTCCCTCAGCAGAATCCGTCGGGGCTAAAATAGTATTGCGCAGCAAGAAGAAAAAAACTGTTAGATATCAATATCTGCATATGCTTGCATGCTTTGCATTGAGAATTGGACGATCAGCAGAACAATTTGCAACTAATATTTTGCGCATCGGAGCGTCATGCCTCAAAAATGAAATTGATGAGAAGGCATAACAAGCATTAGCGTACGATGTCATTGCTGTTGGCTGCCGACGGATGCAGGGGCTGCGGGTGAACAATATAAGTATGTGTTTAATGTCACATATCAATCCATAGCATGACACCTTCGATGACGTTACAGATAATGCAATGGCAGGTGGCAAGCAGCATCGGTTGAACTACGAATGCATCACCACGCAGACATGGCTCTATCTTGGGGCATTCCTTTCCTAATGTTCAATTGCCTGTAGTTCCTCCGGTTTACGGCCGTTTACAACTGATGTCGCTCTGGTGCCTGCCCACAGGTGTATTATCAGGGTACACCTGATGAGCATGATAGTCAAGCATGACAAAATGACGTCATCATAAGCAGTTTAGCAGGGGTGTTGCCAGTCTCGTGGTGCTAGTGCGTGTGCCATATACCATCACGCCTGATGGAGTCTGGCGTTTTCTCTGCGGTAGTTTTGCATGGTTTTGGTATAAACATGTGCGTTATGGGAAGCATATATCGCAGGGGGGTGCTTCCATTGCAACAGACTCTTGGTCCATACCGTTCCGGCTAAGGGTGAAATACAAGAGCGATTATGTTCGGTTGCTGTGACAATTGTTGGGGTTAACGAACCGCTCTTTGGGATCACAATTTTTGGTTCTTCTGAGGGTCTCCTGCTCTGCCTGTTCGCCTGTTCCCCAGCGCTTTGAGCACCAGGAGCAAAAGCGAGGAGCAGGTGGTCATGTCACTCTCCTAAAGCTGTAAGCCCCTAACAGTAAAGTGAGGCATCCAGAGTCCTGACGTCAGCGGCAGCCAACGGAAAGGGCCCGCATTCTCGAGCGCGTATCACAGCAATCCGATGCCGCTCAGTGCACAGACGTGTCGTAAGGCACGCGAGGGGACCGGGTGCTGGCCGCCTAGGGTTGCACCGGTGCACGCGTGGCTGCACAGCAGCTTGGCTTTGATGCGCTGCTGCAGGCAACCGCGGTGCTGAGCGCCGTCATGCAGCCGTCTCGCCCCCCCCCCCCCCTCCGTCGCGCAGTCATCCCCCCCTCCCCTGTCACGCAGCAATCCGCGTACCACCCGAGCGCCGTACACCGGCTCCTGACGTGGCTGCCGTGGTCACAACGAAGGCCCGCCGGTCTGAGCCGGTTCAGGCGATCGCTGTTCCGCTAACCAGCGCCCACAGACGGCTCAGCTGACACGCCAGGCTGGGCTGAAGACGGCCTTCAGTGATCGGACCGACGCCGCGCGTGGTACTCGCGTCGGACTCAGTGACGTCAGAGGCATGTGGGAAGTCCAGCTAAAGGTCACACGTGGAGAGTTCGGCAAATCGGTGATCAGACGGGTTAGCGCCTCGTTTTTCGCAGCCCAATGCCGCCCGCTGAGATAAAAAGTATGTGGCGTCGCAGTTAAGTGCGACACACGTGGCTTATGAAGGATGCGGTTAACCCCAAATATGTGCGAAAAGTGGTATCAGCGAATTCAGCCCATGGAGCCATATGCCAGCACAGGAATGGCGCCTTCGGATAGTCTTACCTGGAATAATTATTGGCAAGTGACGTAGTCAAAAGCATCCTCAGAAATTGTACTATCCATACGCGGTAGTGAGCTCCCACTTGCCCGGCATACAAGACCGTCAACACGCGTCGGCCCTTGCTAGGCGTCGCTGCGTAAACAGTCACGACTGACCGCACTTGCTCCGAGTCTCAGCCAAGTACGGAATGGGCTTCCGCACTGACGTCACAGGTCAGTCAGGTGGCCATCGGTTGAAAGGGCTTACCTAAAGAAGTGAATGGGTTTCCAATGGTCAATGAAGAATGGGGCCTTGGCGTCAGGCAGAAGAAGGTCAGGAAGTCCGCGGTCAGAGAGGTCAGGGGTCAGGCAGCGCGAATACTGAAATTTCTGAGTTCAGGTAGGTCGGACGACGGACCGGCAGGTAGTAAGACGACTCCAAGCAGACCAGAGGTCAGACAGGTTCCGTGTATGACAGATGCGGATCATGAACGCTGGAGATAGGCGGCACGGGCGTCAGGCAGGTTCACGGCCAGATGGTTCGTAGGTCACGGAAGCCGGAGGTCAGGCCACCCAGGAATCAGGCAGGGCGGGGGTCAGGCCACCCAGAGGTCAGGCAGGGCGGAGGGCAGACTGCCCAGAGGTCGGACAAGACAGAGATCAGGCATGTTGGCGGTTCGAAACAGGTCGGAGGTGCGACCGTTCGGAGGTCAGGCAGGTCAGATCGGAGGTGAGACAGCATGAAGGTTGGGCGTATCGGACGTTAGGGAGATCGGTGGTCGTGCGAACCGGAGACCGGACAGCGATGCTCGGCCTCTTAAGGTATCATGTACAAGGTTTAAGTATTCTCTCATAGAAATACCTGTTGAAATATAAGGACGTTGAGATTTTGACATGACCGTATGGCTGCATGTTGACCACACGTGGAATGTGTGCTCAGAAACTCCCGAGTATTGGTTACGATAAGAATGAGTGGAGATCCTTAATGCCATGTAACTGGTGTTATACAAGTGCTTGCGAACTCGCTTCGCTGAGCGAGGTAGCTGAACCGTTGAAAAGGTCGATGAAGACCTGTGGCGTTCTATGCACGCGTTGCCTTTGCATTGCTTCCGCGCGCATTTAATGTTTTTCAAAGGATTTCCTGACAAATCTCAAATCCCTCTGACGGCCGGGATGCCGACGGAAACTGGGTATGATACGCTGACTACCAACAACGCATTTGGGTCACGGGGAGCAAAGTTCGCCTGCAAGCCGGTTCTTCGTGCAGCATCATTGAGAGAATCGCTTACAACCTTACATGGAAACCGGTCGGTGACCGCTCACCCTTCCCCCAGCCCTCTATATGTATGTTTGCGTGTTGGGAGATGGTTGTTAAAAATGCCTGAACAACACGATTTTATCTGTTTCAAGGAACACCGCAAGCCCATGAAAACAGCGTTAATAAGAACATGAGCTAAACGCTGCTATGGTGATCACTGATCCCACGTCATATGGTCATGCTTTGAAGCTCATGAAACGCATAAAACAGTGAAGTAAATAATCCGGAAGCATCATTGCAGGTGTGCTTATGTAATTAGCCGGCCATCTATCCACTGAGACAAATTTAGCAGCCGTCCAGCTTTCAGCTCTTGTTCTCCAAATTTCCACTGCAGGTGGAATGTTGTGATGCGCTTAAAAGCTTTAAGAAAGCCGTGATTGCTACCACTACGAAAATCAGATCTCCGTAGCTTCGCCACTGCCACCTGCCAACTCTGCTGAATGCTTCTATGTCATCACACTCTGTTGCGGCTTCAACACCCCAACCCTGCGATGCCATCAGGTGCTGTTTTGCGGGTAACAGCGGGCGTCACTTTATTATAGTAGCTGCATTCCTGAGTCCTTTGCGTCGAATGTTTCGCAAATTATTCTTGGCTCAATACACGTAGTTTTTCTGACAGTTTTCAGCGCAAGAGATCCAAGCAACGCAAGAGATCGTCGCTGTGGCTCTCTTTTTCACCATAACGGAGGAACGAACAGCCGACGGCTGCGGGACGCCGGCGACATATGGCGCGTGCGCCGTTCGTCAATCTTCTTTAAAAATCGCCGGCGGTGACTAAGCGCCCGAATCAATGCTACAGCCGAACTTCGGAGAGCAAGATTTTAAACCTGGCCGTTTGGTGACTTTGTTGTGGGGAGCAGATTCTAGCCCATTTGTATCAGAATTTCTCAAATGGCGCTTCCGGTTCATATATTTTACTACTTTGGTATACTTTGTTAGCTTCGGTGCGTGGCTAAATAGCGAGAAATCTTCAAGCTAATAGCAACGCTTAGCTCGGGTTCTTATTACCACTACTCCAAACAAGAGCGGACCCAGAAGGGTGGGAGGCACGAGGCCATACCCTCCACCCCCCCCCCCCTCATCCCCTTGGACCCCGTGGGGCTCATAGTCGGCCGAACTTATGCAGCTTTTTAACATAGAATCGAACAAATTAGACGTATTTCGGCTTCCAATCGACCTAGAACAGTGTCAAGCGAAAAAGGAGGGCCCGCAAGTAAACAACAATTATTCACTTATAGAAAGGGTTGTGATTTCAAGATCTTAAGGCTAATTGCGCTGTCCAGGGTTTCTATGCTAGACCCCGGGTTTCCGGGGTCTGCATATATCCACTTGCAGGGTCAATCCGATCGCTAAGGAGCCTTCCAAAGTGCCTTGACTTCTTCGCATTTACCCGGAGGGCCCTGCGCTGTTGCTGGGCTCTTTGTGCTGGGGTGCCGGGGCAGTCTTGTCTATCAGGGCCCTCTATGGATTCTTCCCATTCACCCAAAAGGCTCTTAATGCTGTAGCCGAGAGCCTCATGTTTTAACTTGCCTTGGTATTCTCATTTGTTCAATGGCACTTCACGTTAGTCTCGGTTAACCTGCCGACACATTCGCGATATGCTCATGGGCCCTCTATATTGGTCTAGGGCCCATCCAATTCTTTGTCACTTGCTTAAGGCCTTGCGCCCTTGTCGGGGACCCCATCTGTTAACCCGTTTGCGCATACTCGGTCGTTTCGGGATGCTTCGCATCAAGTCTTGGCTACGTCCTATTTGCATAAAAGGCCCAACGGACTTGTCAGGGGCCTATCTGTTCACATTCCCGGACCCACCGGATTGTTCGGGCCCTTTACACTGGGCCTTGGTATTTGACTGTTTGGCCTTATGCTCCTATCGGAGACCATCTGACAACCTGCTCGAGCACATTCCATTTTTCGGGGCCCTCCACGCTGGGTCTTGTGCACTCCTTATATGAATACAGGGCCCTGCGCTCTTGTCGGGGCTCCTTCTGATAGTCTGCTCGGGCGCACTCGATCATTCAGGGGCCCTTCTTACTGTGTCTTTGGTACTTCTTACATGGATGGATGGCTCTTGTTGGGGTCCCATATATTGGGCTGCTTGGACCAGTGGCGGATGCAGAAAGGGGAGGCATATGACCATGCCCCCTCCCCCCATGTGCCCCGAGAGAAAACCCATGGGCTCCGGAAAGGCCCATTACCTGCCGAACGGACGCAGTTTTCTAACACAAAACGCAACAAAATTAGACATCCGTAGGCTTCCAGACAACCAAGAACAGTCGCAAGCGGAAGTGAAGAGTCCGTGACGAGACAACGTCGACTCTTCGGTGATTGAGAGGATACTGATTGAAGTAAATTTCGAGGCTCATTAGCCTGTCTGGAGGCCTTGTGCTGTTGCCGGAGCCCTATGCTTTCGCTTGCCGGATCAATTTGATCGCTAAAGAGCCTTTCACGTTGCCCGCGATCTTTTGCATTTTCTCGTACGCCCTTGCGCTGCTGTTGGGGCACTATCTGCTAATATGCCTTGGTACTTTTGATCGATCAGGACCCCCACAGATTCTTCCAATTGGCCCAACGTGCTCATGTGAATGTGAGAAGTGTGGGTGGAAGCTGGCTGCATACCTTGGTGGAGGCAGCGAATAAGATACCCAGCTGGATAAGGTGCCCGACATACGTGTCTGTCCAACAATATGTGTGGGATGTTTGCCTGTGAATGGGGCATGGGACTGAACATTTCTAGATCCTGAACTTTTGCTCTTTCCTCGTGTGAAGATATTTATTTTCCTACAATTCGCACCTAACAGTAGAATTCCAACACGATACCTCAGTATGGGGACAGCAAAAGTACGAAATTAATTTATTTTATGTTTGGAAGGCGCTAGCAATAGACCAGACTTGACAATATTTTGTCAGGAAAGCACCCGAGCAAAATTTTATTTAAGGATTGGTATATGTGACTTTTGGGGGTGAGCTCAGCATACCAATGTGAACCGCTTGATGTCCAGCAAGATTTCCAATTTTAGAATGCACTCCCTTGACAAACAGTACCACAAATGAAGCAAGAGCGTGCTGCTTTCGGAGCCAGATTCAGGCTAGCTGATACATTCAATTGCGCTTTTATCATGTTTGGCCAATAAGGAAAAGGTGGTATCAGGAACGTCCAGCTGTTTAAAATCATGGTGTCCTTTAATGCCTGATACTTTCAAGTGCGTATATTTGAAGATGCCCTTGAAAAAATGCCCTGATAGGTGAGCTGAGGATGCTAGTTTCGGCAAAGGTTTTAGGTTCAAGCTTTGGGAAAAGTTTTGTGTGTCCAAGTTGCGTAAATTTGCTGATGGATCAAATGTTGGAGCATGCTGGGTAAAGCAAAGCCATACATTGGGCAAATGACCTACTCCATTGGATGCAAAATTTAGGATGCCGTCAGGCTTAACACTTAACTAACATTTTTGCCGTACCTTGAAGACTGGCTGATTGCTTCATGAAGTAATTTCTACGAGGTAGATTGAGTTGGTGTCCAATGAAAAACAAGCCCCATCATGAGTGGCTACATGGTGTCTTGATTCATACAAGTAATGCATTATTTGGTACTTTTTGTACAATTATTGGCAAACCATTTGGCTAGTTGGCGAGCGGTTATATTTCGATGAGCTTCTTAAGATTCCCATTGGAACATTAATTTCAGTCATTTCCGTTAGACATTGAATTTTTGACGCCTAATATATTCGTGCATCAAGTTCTTAACGCATTTTGAACGCAAAGATATGTTGTACTTCTTCATGGCAGACAAGGCAGAAACACTGCGTTAGCCATCGGCCTTTAGCTGATCATATGACCACCCGGCTGGTCGTAACTGAGCTAGGAATCGAGCTCGTACTTAATTTTTATGGTATTTGGCAGCTAACTTTAATTCCTTGGTACCGTTTTTCTGAACAAACTTCGCCTAAAAATACCAGGATTTACAACAGTCTGGAGGAAATTATTAAGCTCCACGTCTGTGCATACGTGGCGCGTCCGGTCTCCTAGGGCTGCGCGCAGTAAGATACGTTCCCATTCAAGAATAGCATGATTAATAGTAAATCCTTAACCGGTATTGACGCTGACGCAGTGAGTACGGGTGAAATTAGCCTATTGCATACCGCAAACAATATCGAATAGTACATTGAACGACACGGGCTGTAATCTAAAATTGATCGACAACACTCGCGGTAAAATATCGGGCGATGTCGTCAACAATACGTGCACGCCCTCCGCCGCTCTCAGACGCGCGTTTGAACAGCAGTGCTCCAACTGGGAAGATAGTGGGAATGAATTCTCTCGCGAAGCACGCGCCGTGGTCTCCCCGCACCGCCGCGCCGCACCGCCGCTCCACCTGGTGGTGGCCAACGCGGCTTCCCGCACGCATCAATGTATGCCGGTGTACGTGCAGTGCGTACGTTTCGCCAGGGACCATAAGCATAAGCGCGCCGGCGATGGAAACCCTCCGCGTCGGACAAGGGAAAACTATAGAGGAGTTGCATACATGCTCATGGTGCCTCATTCAGAATTGTCGAAGAGTGGCATAGATGCTCATGGCGCTCCACTCAGAATTCAACAGAGTTGTTGATCGCTTCGTCGTTAATGCGAGAGAACTTTTGTTTTCAACAAAAGACCCGCGACAATTTATGTTGCTGAGCTGACGTAGCAGAGTTGGTGTAAGACCATGGCCATAAGGAATCAAAATTATTGTATATCACATCAATTTGTGTAACGCACACGGCAGTCGGTTGGGTGCTGGGTGTTGGGTGCATGTTTGTGTCCGAAAACAGCAAATTGTTCGCGTTCAATAGTCATACGTATTCAGACACGGTCTCATCTGCGGTCATGGTCAGACTGGCATGGTCGATACCTTGTACGGACCGTGATAGGCAGCACCATGTTAAACACATTCGTTTGACAATGCAGCATAGGTCAGCTATAGGAAGTAAGCGCGAGTGTTAGAAGTGAAGGTGGGGTAAACGTGGCAATCTGCTCCCGTTGTCTCAACCCTGACCTTCGCCCTCCCTCTCCCCCTCTCCTCGGAAAACCACAGTCACGTTTGCTGAGTGGGTGCGGTAAGAGTGGTCAGCTGCATCCCTATCCACGAAATATAACAAGCATTATTACGTTGCATGGAAAGAGCTGAGGGACAAATCGCATTTGCCTCGAAAACCTCTCACCGAAGATTCGCCGCCAACGGAAGCAGCTTGAAACAAGGCTGATGGATCCCAGGGCAATAGAATAGATCCCTCGTGCAACTGGATGTCATTTACGTGATGCGAAGCTCACGTTTCAAATGCGGCGTCTCGCTCTCCTCCGGCTTTCTTTTCTATTTTATTTAAGATCAGCTGCCTCACCTTAAAAGTCTTGGCTCCGTACGGAATTAATGTATCCACCGTGACTCCGATCTCTGCCCAAACCGCTGTTAAGACCTTGTCGGGCGGGAGCGGCCGGCAAATCAAAGTTTCAGGGTGAAGAAGGGCATTTCGCGGCTTACCTGAGGGGGATTTGACAGCTACTGATAGGATCATCTTTTCAGTACATATGTTAAAATTGGTCGAGCAGCAGCGTGTACGAGCGCTGGCAATGAGTCCAATCACCAGCAGCCGCAGCAGGTGTACTCCACGCCGAGTCGGGTGTGGATGGCAAGCAGCGGCGATCGAGCAAGTAGCCGGTGGAAGCTTGTCTTTGTCGTCGATCGGAAATGACGGCTTCACAATAGATAGCGGCTTAACCGTCGGGCAGCTCGTGTTAGTAGCTTGAGGCACGGACAAACGCGGGAGCGAAATGAACAACAATCTCCCGCACTGTTCATTTGCTCTTTGGCTCACTAGTCCTGTTCGTTCTCTCGTTGGTTTACTCGTCCAAGGAATAACTAAGACACCAGGGGCACAGTCAAGGAGGAGGGCCGAGCCCCCTACGCATTGATTTTTCACTTCTGACAACCCTGACAGAACGTCGAAAATCGTCGTGATGTGAGGATGCGTGGGAGATTTTACGGATTTACTTTTATCAATTTTTTCGATGAGGGGAGCTTTATCCCCCCCCCCCCCCCTCCTCCGTAAGAAATGTGGCTGCGGCCCCATTGGACACACAAACACGCGCACAGTGTGGTCCAATTATCTTCGACTATTATGGCAAAGACAAAATTTAGGGAAAGATTAAGGCGGAGACCCGTACGATCTGTCCGGTCGGCACCACACGTGCCTGTCAGCTGCGCGCGCGCTACCTGGTGGGCATCACCGAACTGGTGGCGCAAACATTTGGCCACAGATGGCGCTGGCTGCGGTAAATGTGATTGCTGTGCGCTGGCCGTGGGCGTCCAGCGGCAAAGCCAAGGGAGGAGGGGGAGAGGGGAGGGGCAATAATTTGATACTTGTCCCCTTTCTTCGACGAAAATTTCGGCTGAGAGCCTGTAGACGTTTATTCTAGCTGCTAGTTGTACCCAGTTGAGTGCCCATTATTTCGATGTGGCAGCTTTGAATTTTCCCCGGCCGCACATGTTTTGCAGTTCAAGTCTATGGATGGTGCAGTGCAAGTGACAAACATAGACAGACGGACACACACGCACTCAACAGAGCCTTTAAACGCTCAAAATCCCGAACTGACTAAAGAGCCTCCCACATCAGGCAAATTTGCACACCAACTATGAACGCGATCGACCACGCGCACGGTCGCGGAGGCTTCGGTGAATATCGTACTTGGACGTTTTCCACGCACCAGGATCGTTCACGTAGACTTTAATTATAGGGCGCTTCCGACCCTGGGATTTCACCAGAATATATGTCTTAACACACCCCACAGGTGGCACACTACCTTTGAATAATGCACGCTTAAATTGCACGAAAGTGACCCCTTGTTCATACGCATAATTTGATTATGTAACATAAAGACGCATCACTTGTCTAATAAAACATAACATTCATAGCTTTTCATCTGCCGGAACCTCAACCTGGTCTATGCTTTCGCAGGAATTTTCCGAGATCCCGAAGAGTGCCTTCGTTATATGCGATGAATGAAT
This sequence comes from Pollicipes pollicipes, assembly GCF_011947565.3. NCBI lineage: Eukaryota > Metazoa > Arthropoda > Thecostraca > Pollicipedomorpha > Pollicipedidae > Pollicipes > Pollicipes pollicipes. Next base: position 11,204,538 of record NW_023596297.1, on the reverse strand, counting down.
ATTTTGACAAAAATGAAATGCAACAGTACCAAATGATACCCTTACGCGGTTTCAGCGTGTCTAAAACCTCTGTTTATTTCAGCAGGTGTCTGGCCGTCTGATCTTTGGGCAATCTTGTAGGAAAGATGGACGAAATTCTATTAGAAAAGGGCGAGAGGCAGCAGAAACCTTCGGGCCCATCGGCCCATCTGAAGTACCTTCGCCCACCTCCCCCTCAGTGAAAATTCTGGTTACGTTTCTGGTGAAGCGCGAGAACACGCATCTCCAAAATACACTGTCCATGCAAAATTCACCCTGGCATGCAAAATTCACCCGCGCATCTACTGGGCATACTGCTAACACAGTGTTGTACCCCTCGTGCGACACGTTGCCAGGCTCCCCGCAGGTCATAGATCGACATTGACGTTCCCCGAAGGTCACGAGATTGGCATCTACGCTCCCCTAAAGCCATGATGTCGGTTTCATGTACCGGTTTGTGGAACATTATAAGCAGAGACGTAGTTGCGTAAAATGCGCGCAAAACGCAACGGTTTGGAGTGGGGGCTGGAGCCCAAGTTGGGGGAGCGGCCCAAGTTGAATAGGGGCTGAACACCCCGCCCCCTCAACTGAATAGAAACACATGCTCATCCTGACCATTTTACGCCGCCCTTAAACTGAGTTACAAGAAGACGAGCTTTTTAAGCATCCAGACTGGTTCTGGACCATGATATCCGGCCGCTGCCGGTGTGGGCATAACAGCTACATAGAAAAGTTCGGAAGTATTTGCTTAATCGGAAGAATTCACCAGTTGACCCACTCAGGTTACCTTGCTAGAACTCGAGCAAGGCCGCAGCCATGCTTTCCTGAGAACAATGTCCTGACAACTGTTCGGCAGGACCACACTGCGCAACTCATCAAAACGGCACTATGTTGTGAGCCGTCAACTCCGAAGCCCTTCTCTCCTCCGTTCTCCGCGGTCCCCTAAGGGGAGATCCGCAGCTGCTGGTCCAGCGGCACCCTTCACCCCCTCGCAGTGGCCCCCAGCACAGCTGGCCCTGGTCTGCTGGCCCGACCGGGCTGACAGCGGCGAGATGGCCTCATTTCCTCCGCGCGACGCCCGGGGCCGCGCGCGCGGCCAAACGGTGCCGCTCCACTGAGATGACCGTGGCCTTGTGACCGTCGGTGCCCCGGGGCGGACGGCCGTTCAACCCGCCCGCTCTAATGGCCGCCTCTGCGGACGACGGCCCGGTCATTAGCGGTCGGCCGTCTGACAGAACCATTTCCGAATGGGTTAATTCCGGACGGGTGCGATGGCTGGCCGCCGGTGCGGCACCGGGTCAGAGCCGACCGCGGCCGGAGTGCACCGGGCCGGAGCGGCACGGGGCCAGAGCGGCACGGGGCTGGAGTGGACCGGGGCTGGAGTGGACCGGGGCTGGAGTGGACCGGGGCTGGAGTGGACCGCGGCCGGAGTGCACCGGGCCGGAGCGGCACGGGACCAGAGCGGCACGGGGCTGGAGTGGACCGGGGCTGGAGTGGACCGGGGCTGGAGTGGACCGCGGCTGGAGTGGACCGGGCTGGAACAGCACGGAGTTGGAATTGAACCGGGCTGGAGTAGCACGGGGCTGGAGAGGACCGGGCCAGGGGCAGCACGGGGCTGGAGTGGACCGGGGCTGGAGCGGCACGGGCTGGAGTGGACTGGGGCAGGGGCGGCACGGGGCTGGAGTAGACCGGGCCAGGGGCAGCACGAGGCTGGAGTGGATTGGGGCCGGAGCGACACAGAGCTGGAGCGCACCATCGGCGGCCCCCTGTCGGGGCCGACATTCGAGCCAGATCCTCTCCACAGACACAGACACCGAATTTTGCTGAGAAATCCTCAATTGATGTGTGGCTGTTGCAATCTCTCGTCGAGCGATAAAACATAGGCAACGTGAGTATGAGTAATAAGAGTCAGTACAGTACAGGCGGCACAGTTCCATACGGCACACAATACAAACACGCAGGCGAGTGATACAAACCATAATGCAACCTTTCGAGGGCTGGGGACAGCGTGCACTTCGGTCTGGTGTGGGCCGTACATCGGCCAAACGTCGCCTCAGGCGATTGCCGGTCAGCGGCGCAGCAGACTGCATCGGCTCAGGCGGCGGCGCGCTATGTAGCGTCCAACCTCGACGGCAAAATCGTCTCCTACCCATCTCGGGGCGGAGCAGGGTGGCATAGACGCGGTGGTGGTGACGGGGAGTCTGGTAGCGGGTCTCCTCCACGGAAGCGAGACGTGCAGCTAGTTCCCGAGCTCGCTCCGACCGTGTGTGTACCTCGTGTGCGAGACACAATGTGGGGTACGCAGAGTCATCTTACAGAGTCATCAGAGTTATTCCACTAAATGCTCGGTGCGAAGTCATTCCAGCCTACTCTGCGCATCGGCTGGCCACATTGCTGTCTTTGTTTGCGGTCGAAATTTATCGTGGCGGAGTAATTGGTGCCGTGTATCAATAATGTGATGCGAGAAAGGCTCTCTTTATTGCCACTGCGAAACTCCGACACGCAATACCGGATCTGAGCCGGGCATTGACTAGCACATTATTAATGGCGGATTCTGGCTGGCCCCTAAGATGTGACTGGCGCGATACCCCAAAGCAGCACTGAGATATCATTCATCCGTGCAGATCCCAACTAAATGAGTGATCGAGGTCGGCCAAATTTCTGTCTGCTGATATGAGGAACAAATGATGGCTGTGGGGCCTTGTTTTAACGCCGGCGATGATGCGCACATGTTGTAGACTGCCTGACAGCATCCCATTTTGGGATTTGATTATTGATATTCATCGTCAGTCCATTTACTCAGACCTAAGCATCGAGGAAAACTGCGACTTTTCCCTGTGGGTGACGACGCTTAGAGCCTGAGGTTTCTTGCCGCGCAGTGAAGAAGAGGTCTGATACGTGATGATCCTTGAAAGCGGCGATGCTACTTCCCAGTGGGAGGACTGTTTGTGACGTCACCCAGGCAATCAGTGAACCTCATACTAAGTGTGATTTCGACGTTTTACAGAAAAGCAGGATGCATCGATCCCATGAACTCTGAATATTCAAGGGAACTTTGATTGATCTGCCACATAGAAACATTTGCACAAATCCGACAGGCAGAGAATGGCCACCCCCGCCATGGTTGAATGCCAATGGGACATGGTCGCCATGGTCGAATGCCAATAGGACGTGGTGCGACATGGAGGTTTCCGGTGTGTGGCAGGGGCGGAAGCCGTGCTGATTAGCAGAAAGGAAATGGGTTCGGACAATCATTTTGGAGCTCCTGATGGACAGCGCTCTCTGCAATTTCGGCGACGACTGGGGCAATGAAGATGGGACGGGACTTAAAAGCGTCAGGAGGATCAACGAATTTGATGATAGGGTGGACGTGGGAGTGCTTGTAGCATTCAGGAATATGAGACAGTCAGATGCCGGAGTGAATTAAATGCAGGAGCACACAACCAACCGAAACAAAGCTTGCCCAAAGGATGCGGAGGCTGATGCCGTAGCCACCGCAGGCTGATGAATCGATCGCACCAAGCATGATAGCTCGCAGCTTCGACAGTGGTAACAGCGTCCGTCCCGGCTGGCCGGGTCGAGTCTGGTGGCGAGCCTCCTCCACGGCAGCGAGACGTGCAGCCAGCTCCCCGAGCTCGTCCTGAACGTGTGTGTATGCAGCTGGTCCCGGCTGGCCGGGTCGAGTCTGGTGGCGAGCCTCCTCCACGGCAGCGAGACGTGCAGCCAGCTCCCCGAGCTCGTCCTGAACGTGTATGTATGCAGCTGGTCCCGGCTGCTCGGATCAGACCGGGACGACAGTGATACTGGTGCGATGCTGCCACTGAATGGTAGTTAGGATGTCTGCACACAAATCGACCCAGAGGCGTATGTGTGTGTCATTGCAATGCGTGTCGGAGACATGTATATTTCAGATGCTGGCGGCCACCGCTACTGACGTGTGCACTCCTAGGAGCTTCTCCGTCTACAAGTATACACGCACCCTAAAGCTTACCTCTCCACATTGTGCAGTGCACGAAGCATTCAAATCGAACCGTTTGCCTCGGCTGCATGACTGTGACGCGTGTTTCCCGTCTCGGAAGAGCCAGCGCGTACTGAGACGGCTCTCAAGCGGCGTCGGCCATCATCGGCCCGGTTCATCGTTACCGTCAGGGACAGAGATCCGCCAGCACCGGTGTATGTCGCACACCGTTAGTACCAGCCAATAGTCTTTCGTGATAGATGCGACCGAAATTAGTAAGCTAATGAAGCCCGTCACCTTTGTGAACTCGAGCGTGTAGGGGTGATATAGGCGTCGGAATATCATCCTTTTACTGAAAGTGACAGTTTATTTACAGGAAATGGGATGCCAGATACGTCCGTCATTCCCTGCTCATACCACAGATATGTTTCGCCCCGGTCATACCGTTAAAGAATCACATGATGATGTAGGGGTTTTTATTACCGTGCCCACGACGTCTTGCACGACTCGCTAAAAACCGTTATTGAGATAAAGGTGCGCAGGGTTGAGGAATACTCGCTTAATTTGTGGGTATATCTTACTTGTTGGGGGTTCTCTCATGACACTGTAATAATTGTCCAGTGTTAGATGTATCACAGTCTCATGGGAGGTGGGTACCACAAAGTGGTGCTGTCATGCTCGCGTTCTAGGTCATAGCGTTACGGTCGAATGCAGCGTGCAAAAGTTCCGGCATTTCGGGTGCTGGGATCTGCGTTTTTAGCGCAGATTCATCCTTTTCATCTATGAAATTAGTTTTTCATATGCTCAATCCATTAAAAAGACATACAAAACAATTTTGTAAAATATACTTTCTCTGCAGCAAGGCGAAAACTGCTATCAGAAGGCAGCTTTTTTATCCCAGCTATTGGTGAACAGCGATGGCATTGTCACCTTCGCACCTCTTCTTTGGTCGATGGGCCCTCGCTTAGGCTGTGTGGCCAGCCCAGATGCCTCATTCTCACGCAGAAAAAAACAGTGAGCCCTGGGAGTGCGGGCACTGCACCGGGTCGTATTTACCCGGCCCCAATGTGCCAGATCTGTCGGCGCGGGCTTTCGTCGCGGCCGGCGCTGCTGACCTCAATACACGCACGGCGGGCCGCTCTTTTGTCCGGCCGCCACGCACACGCACAGTGGCGCAACCGGGCCGGCCATGTGCGCCAGCCGGGCCAGGGCCGCCGCTGGACCGCGAGGCAACCGGAGCCGACCCGCCGCCGTGTCGAAACGCCACCCGTCCCGCGGCCGCCGAGTGATGACACGCACACGCACAGGGCAAGGACGCGCCGGCGCCGGCCCGCGGCCGGTGCGGGCACTTCGGCGGTGGTTTGGCTTGGCTAGATGCGTTTGGGAACTCCTGAAGCTGTTGCGGACTCGGATAACTGTGGACAGTGCCAGCATGGATTCCGTTACGAGTTTCATGACTCTTTCCGAATCACCCTATCCCTTTGGGTTTTTTGGCTCAAAATTATCAGCACTTCGGTATTTTGCCCAAAGTCCTTAACGCATCAGCCAGCTGAACAGCAAATGTGCGCTGACATTTGGAGTGCATCGGTCATTAAACCTGCATCATGCTTTGATGTTAACTTATTTGGCGACTTGCAAATTGTCATACTTTACGCTATTTGTGGTTTGCCACGCACAATGCTAGTTAAATCATCATTTTAGGAAATAACTGAGCAATAATTGTAATCTGATATTCGGTTGAAGGCCAGACGCACGCGCCCACACCCCCCCCCCCCCCCCCACACACACACACACACACATATATATATATATATATATATATATATATATATATATATGCGTGTGTCTGTGTGTCAATAAGTTGACAGAATAGAAGCAATTATGTATTTATGGCACCCCAGTCATACAACCACTATTTGTGAATTGTACAAGTAATAACTTATCGTCACGATCACCACAGCACAATTGTCATGGTATTTGTCCTACGTAACGGAGCTGTGAACAGGCACGTAGCCAGAATTTCCTAAGGGAATAGCGAGCAGACGTTTTGTCAGAAGGGCCCCGCCATTTGTCGCTTGCAATCCCTCCAGATTACCATCGCAACGGATTGAGGGCGCGTTCGGCCGGCAAATTATCTTGCAGAATTATCCAAAGGTTAGAAAATGTTCCCAAATAGTTTCCGCGGTGCCAAAACGGAAAATTATCGCTGATAACTATCCGTGCCAAGGGACACTGGCGGGCAGTTTTTAGAGCGCTGTCAAGGTTAATTTTTTTACATGAATTGCTTTGACGGTTGGCTATGCATGGCGCATATGAGATGAAACTGAGGGATCATTTTCGGACCTGCTGAACGCAACTGGAGAATCCCTGTGAGCCATTATCGGACAAATGATTGTTGGCTGAATAATTTTCCCTCCCGAACGAGCCCCATCTCGCTCTTTTTCATACCGGGTTCATATTTCAGATAAGCAATGCCACTTTGCCGATCCACAGGCCCTAGGGGTAAATAGTTGCGCATAAATACGCATAAGTTATGCCATGCATTTTTAGCCATCATTTTCCGTTTGACCCTAATTCAGTCAGCAGTGCGAAACAAAGACGAAGGTGTTGCTTGTTATAAGGGAAAGGCAACAGTGACCGGATTTGGGGTTTAAAACATAAAAAACACCTAAGTATGACTTGCAGCAACATCTCAGCGTAAGGTTATGCCGTCGTCACGCCTTCGATCCCGCCCTCGCCCACCTTGTTGCGCTTCGGTTACGGCTCATGACCTCGCCCCCCTCCCCACCCCACACATGCACACCTCTCCTTTCCATGTGTAATGTAACATGTGGACGATCTCCAGATACTTTTCGAAGCCGTATAAGATGTCCGTCCAATATTTCCACACTTTTATTTAAGAGAAGTTTAAACATGTGGGATGACCATGAAGGCGTTCTTCGGTTGCCTGGAAGAGACCTAGCTTCTCATGAAGTTCTTGAACCCCTTCCCCGCCTTGGATGCGTCCATCACTATGAATCCTGGCGGACGCAGGATCGCACAATGGAGGGGAGGGGTATGCTCAAAAACGTTCTTGGAAAACCGCGTTTTAAAAACCGAGCGCGCGTCATAGGCGTGTGTATTCTATTGCGTGTCTTGAAACAGCGTTGCGAGCTATCGATCTTCTTAATTTGCGTGTCTATCTGGAATTTTGAACTGTCAGTGTTCAGTCAGTTGCATACCAACAGGCACAAAACGTACATTTATTTAGGGAAGGGGAGAGGGGGACACGTACGTATTCCAGGTGGTTAATGTGTGGGTACGCCGCTGTTGTAATTCATTTTCGAAAAAACTGTTTTTTTGCTTTTTTCATTATTTACCTTTACGTCATCAATTTTAAACTATGTCGCAGCAAAAAAGGGAAATCGGGATTCATCAGCTTTTCAATTAAGGCGCAGACGAATGTCAGCATTGTTCGTGACCATGGACCACACCTTCGCCTGTAAATGCCTTTCGCGCCATCGGCACATCTTTGACCCTGTCGTCTGATTCAGTTCGCCTGCCGAGGGACATCGCTGGAGCACCAGTCGTCACTATCTAACGCCAGCCGGGGGCGCTTCCCGACAAACGACACCAGCTCCGTGAGAACTGCGCCGCGCACCGGCGTGTCGGGTGCGTCGCTGGGGGCTGCCGCCGGGCGCCAGCATGTTCGGCGTCTGGATGCGCGCGGGGACGACGTAAACAACTTTCACCAGTAAGCCTTGAGTGGCGGCGGCGGCGGGCGGGGTGCGGGTGCGGACCCCCGCCGCCGGCTGGTCATCGGCCGACGGTGAAAGTGAGGACGTCACCCCGCCCGCACTTCCTGCGTGCAGAACGCAGGGAGCACCGCCAGCCGGGAGACGCTGAGGCGGTGAGGATGAGGCCGCGCGTCGGTGGGGTCAGCGCACTCATGCGTCAGGATTCTCTGAATACGTTGAACTGATGTGCGGGTGTACCGAGCTTTCAGTCATAACGAGACTAAATGCTCTCGTTTTTGGCATACAGGACAAGAACAAAATTGAACTTATTATCACGGGTTCAAGGCTTAAATTAATGCAAAGCAGCACTGAAGCGGCGCCCTTGCAACAGGAGCGTCGGCCCACTGCTCCACAGGCAGCTGCTGCTGCGCCGCCGGTAGTGTTGTCACCGCAGACGGGATACAGGCCACCGTAGGTTAGGTATTGAGGCGAAAGCCGGTCGGGTATAATTAAGTTAAGCTCAGTATAATGTCTACGCGAATGTGCTCAGGGTAACCACATCGCTAAGTACAGGTTGTGGCGAAGATCCCGGTCCCACCATCCAAGTGACTAATTCATGCTTAACGGATTTTGTTTAACCTTGACAATTCCCCAAAATTCCCCACTTTGTTGAATTTCCTATGTTTAAATCAAGCGACGTTTAGTAACAGAAGAGGTACTGGTTGAACAAAGATATCCAGCCATCAATGCGAAATACGATAACACCCGTGATACGTCCCGATGATTCCCTGATGTTTTAGCAGCTTTACAGCGGCGCTTTGTTGACCGTTTTTTGTACCTCTGCCTTTGACAAGTTCTCCAAAGGGCTTTGCTGGCAGCTTTTTGGTAGTTTTGCTCTTTGGTAGCTTTTCAAGTTTGGCAGCTTTGCTGGCGTTTGTGGTGTTCAGTAGCACGCGACATTTCATTGGCATGAATGTGGTTAACTTTATAGGCATAACTTAACCATGTTTCCACTTCGCCGTCAGGACATGAGCTGTGGCCCAGCTCGACTCGCCGGGTCCGGGCGTCGAGGTCCCACCGCCAGGCTACTTCTTCCGCCGGGGCTCTCGGCGCAACAATCAAATGCCGCAGCGCGGGGGGAAGGCCCCAGTTGGTGCCATTGGCCATTTGCTGCGGGGAGCCTCGCCGGCTGAGGGTCGGCCTCTCCACACACATCGTGATAGGCTGAACATTGAGACATCCGTTTAAGTTCACGAACTGTTGCATTATTAATCAATTATTTTTATGTCCGTTGTTATTGCTTAATTAGGTTAAAATACGCGCTTCCGACTTCCGAGTTTTGAGCTGTCAGCTATCAGTGCCAGATGTGGTGACGCTATAACGAAGGATCGCGTAGTAGACGGGTGCAGAATGCACGCCTGAGGATGACCAATGAAAGTGGATTCGTGTTCAAAAATTTATTATTTTTTGATGCACCTTTATCCACTCGAATTTATTGCGCACAAAGCGCAATAAATTCGGGCTTTCGATAAATGCGAACGAAAGTCTCATAAGGAAAAATAGAAGCGGGCCGTCATAATCAAATGGGTCAAATCTGACGAGCATTCCGATTTTGAGGAGCAAATGGCTGATTCCTGGGATAGCTGGGCCAATGGAATTAAACCCTGTCATTGAGAATTTCGGGATGCACCCTTGCTTCGCAGCACCACATCATCGGTCGGAGAGCGATGCGTGCCCGCCCGTTGGAACGAAGTTTGTGAAGTGCTGAAGTCTGACCCCACTTCCGCAGTCCTGAGTTACACTCGCCTGAACCTGAATGAGATCACCGTCTCGGCCGCCGCCGACTCGGCTCCTGCGCGGCAACGCCTGCCCCATAATGCCCCCCCCCCCCCCTCCCATCGGTAGCCCCTTCAGCCCGCTCTTCCCCTCCCCTCGCTCGCCCTGCCGGAGAGCGGGGCCCGGCCGCGGCAGACCGCTGCGACAGGGGGGCGGGGCACGGGAAGGGTTGAGGGCTCGACCAACATGGCGGCAGCGTCCGGGGCTCAATGGCCGCAGCCCGCAGGGAGTCACTTGGTCCCGTGGAGTGTTAGCGGTGCCAGCCTGATTACACATTGCTGATTGGTCCCCTCTCTCATTGCGTCACCTCTTACCGTTGCGAAGGTGTTTTAGCTCTATAATTGTAAAACAGGTTCAGGCGGCTGCACTTCTAGCTCCGTTACTTTGGTTCAAGAATTGCACACGTTTTTGAACGCGGCTAATCGTGACATAACTTAGCACAAGTAATTAACAGTGACGCTACCATTATTCAAGCATCCGAGAAACATGTATTGAAGATCCAGGCCATGCAAATATCAATAACGAAAACTTTGTAGCGTAACATGTGTCCTTGCGATCTAAGCTTTTCCCGACTTTTTATGCGCCACCATGGGTTTTCGCATGCCGGATGGCCTGTGATCGCAACACTCCAGCCGCGGGCACTACAGTCACTGAAACCTGAGCTGGTGGACCCCGGGGTACAGCACACCCTAACGAGTCTCAGTCTCAGTCTCAGCCCCTCATTCTCGGATTTAACCACGTTTTAGGGATAAATAGCGATTATGCTGACCGTACTCGATACTTAAGCAGCATTTCTTACCCGATACTGAATATGCGCAATATTAGTGCTTTTCAATACTTGACCACAAGTGCTCAATATTTGCGAAACTCAACATTTGATTGCATTGGATGTTACTGCTTTCAGTTGAATATTCTATGGATTACATTGTATTGATAAGCCAATGTTTTATCAATACCAAATGGTTTTATTTTTATTGGTTGTATTTGAATATTTATATATTTCAATTTTTTTTTTTTTTCCATCAATATTGAACATCACTCTCAGATTCTCAGTGATAAGTTTCGTGCCGTTTATGACCCAGCAGCGCGCCGACTTGGTTGTAACGTCTGCGTGTCACCGCATATGCATGAACGACACTGCCGCATGCATGAACGACACCGCTGGCTGATGAGGACGTGAAGGAGCGACGGTTGAGAGGGTGGATGTGCTTTCTGTCCCTGCTTACCATTGTGCACCATAGACATTGTTTTGTAAGAGTTTCAATGCTATTGAAGGACAAGTTAAAATCGCATGCTTTGAAAACTGTTGGAGGACGCGTCTCCCTCGCCGCCGCCCCCCCCCCCCCCCCACCCCCCTCCACCCCGCCCCCCACCCCCCCGGGCTCACACCAGCGGCGCCAGCCAGGGGAGCCAATTCCTGTAAATTATTGGGGGGGGGGGCGAATCAAAGGCCCGAAGACCTACCCCCCCCCCGATTTTCTCTCTCGGATCTAGCCCACTTTATTTTGATTAAACGCAATATACGTTTTTAATCTTTGTATAATTATAAAAGTCTTTGATTTAAGCACTACATAACATGCAGGGCTGGATCCAAGGAACAGGCACTAGACGCACGGGTCCCCTGATCGGCACGTGAAGGCGCCCCTTTAGAGGCCACCTCAGGGCGCCGGTGGCGCTCTTCTATGATGATCGTGGAGGCGGCACGCATTTTGGTCGTGGAGGACGGGATGGGGTTAGCCGAAGGACTTGGCCACCCCCATATTCCTGAGCTTTTCACTTTAACCTTACAAACCACGGCGTATCTTATGACGCTAGGTATGTGAAGTTTATTATATTGTTTATATCCGCTTAGCTGTAATAATTTCTGTCTCGTGGTGAGAGCAGCCATGACTTTTGTTACGTGAGAAGTATAAGACGCCATTGCGTAAAAAAATAAAGAAGGTAGTCTCTGTGTTATGATCATCTTTTACTCACCCTCTTTTGTAGTATTCCGGCCAAAAGCATTGGGGGCGGGGGGAAAGCCAACATTGGGGGGAGGGGGACAACGCAGCACTGGGGGGCCAGGGCAGTCACAAAAGAATGCAAAGCGACACCCGTGGCGCCATCCTCGGTGATGTTGTTATAGCAAGCGCGCTGATGCTTTGGCACCGATTCGGTGGTACGCACTGCTAACTCTACGTCTGCAGCGTTCGTGCGGCAGCCAGGATGACAGCAGCTGCGACAATGTCATGGACAAGTCGTTATTAGTTGGTGGCAGAGCCGTATGCACATACTGACCGCCCCCGTCCCCCAGGGCCAGTGCACGTTTACAGCGCCCTGGCCT
>NW_023596297.1:11128779-11192587 GCF_011947565.3 Pollicipes pollicipes | reverse complement strand
CAGCGGCCGGAGCGGCGGCCGGCCGGGTCGGCGCGATCCGCGTCACCCAGCAGCGGCGCCGCGCCGTCCGCAGACGCAGCTGGCGCCGCGGCCGGCCACCGCGAACCGGCCAAAGAAGCGCGCCGCGAGCCGCCGCGCGGCGAAAAGAACGGCGCGGGAGCGGCCGGCCCGGGCACGCGGTGGCGGCCATCGGCCTCACGGAGCATGCTGCCGGTAGCCGGGCCACGCCGCCGCCCGCCCGCGCCCGCCGTGGCGCCCGAAGTCCTAGGTGACGACGGCGGCGCACCGGGATGGTGCCAACACATGGCCGTGGGCGTCGGCCCCCCGGGCCCGTGCCGGAGCGCCGCGCCATGGAGTCGGTGACCACGGGTGGACCCGGTCCGTCGCCCGACCGGCCCTCGCTCCACACTTGGCCGGGAATTTATTCATGCGCGGCGAACGAGGCGGCCGCCGCGCTCGGCCAGGACGGAAGATTAATTTCGCCGATCCGGGCCGGCGGGAGGAGAGCCGACTCAGGAATCCCGGCTAATACGCACCCCTCGCTGCGCGCTTGTTTCCGCTGAGATTGCATACGGCCAGGCCATTAATCACACATTTTAAGAATGGATCGTCGGGCGACGGCCACCGGCCGACGGCCGCTGCTCTCCACTCGTCACGGCTGCCCGGCGAGGCGCGAGACCATTAAGATGAGAGCCGACCCGGCCGCTTTACAGCGCAGCTGTCGCGTCCCGCGGCCGCCGTTTGTCCGGCGACGCTCTCGGGTTGCGCGGTCGTCTCTCAAACGCTCTGGTGACGCTGGGCCTGACGAGGCAATTGCCGCGGCGGCCGCGCCGGGACGGCCGCCGCGGGCCAGAGCCGAGGTGATGGCGACTCGCGTCCGGGGCTAGTGTTCAGCCCGGAATAGGCGTCGTCTCACAGCCGGCTCAGGAAGACCAAACGACGTCGCCGGCAGCAGCTGGCGTCGTAAAGTTCTTCGGAGACCTTCCAGGAACACTAAACTCCTTTACAGCCATCCTACAAGCAATTAAGCTGTAAATTGGACGATCGCGTCTATTGTGCAACTGAAAAAGTTTTTTTGTCCGCGCCATTTAATGTTCGCCTTCTAAAACCGCGCCGCGCCGGCCGGCCGTGAGCGGCGCGGCGACGTCTCCATCACGGCCGCGTCGCCGCCGGTGCCGTCCTCTGGCGCGCCGCCCGCCGTCCCGGGCCGGGCTTGAGTGGCGCCGATTGGCCCCAGCGTGTATCACCGCTCCACTTCTGGGACACGTAGGCGGGGGCGAGGCGATGGGAACGACCGCCGGGAACTGTGTCAGCCGCCATCGTCCACACGCACCGGCGCTAAGTGGGCGGCGCCGCCGGCCACGCCCGCGGCCGAGATGTCTCCCGCGGCCGGGGGCGCGATGTCTCTGTCGCGATGGAGCATTACGCTCCCCTGGATGGCAGTAGATGCGTCGAGGCCGTACTACATTATGTCCCGGTGATTGGTGACCCAATGTTTCGCGGTCGGGGACGCACTGCCTTGTAGCTGGCGACATCCTGTCTCGAAGTTCGAGATGCACCGACGCATGAGTGGGGTTGGGCTGCGCTCCTGACTAGGACCAGGCCCGTGTCGCTGCTAGCCAGCGCCAGGAGCGGAGATTCCTCAGCCGTGGAGACAGGTGTTTGGGGTCCGGCGCCAATGCGGTGCACCGATGAACAGTGGGTCGCTCAGACCCCATATGAAGCTAGAGAGTAACGGGGTCATATTCTCCAATAGGCCACACCGGGCAGGTTTGTGTAAAATATGTAGTCCAGCGGGCAATGCCCACTGTGCAAACACACGCACAGGCGTATTGTCTACCGCGAATAATACTGGGGAGATGAAAACAGTGAAATAAATGTAGCTTTGAAGCATTGAGGAGACGACATGAAAAAATGAACTGCGCGTCTTTGATGCGGAAGTTCAAACAATGCGATTTCAGAGAGCCCATTGAGTAAGATGATGCCCAGTCATGGTCCCGATTTCACACCGATCACGCCAAAATAAGATGACGTATCGCACTCCCTGAAACACTTACATCTCAGCACCCAAGCATCTAAGCACATAAACATCACCCACAAACATCATCATTATCATAAGCAAGCCGTTTGATTTTCATGATTTCGACGCCATCCCCGCACGAGGGCGATGCATCTGATCCAGATCACTTACGAGTACTCGTCTTTGACAGGTGTCGGCCACGGACCCGGACTGCGGGGTCAACGCCCAGGTCAACTACAGCATCGGCCACGGCTTCAAGAAGCTGGGGTCGTTCAGCATCCAGCCGGAAACGGGCGACATCTGCATCTTGTCGCCGCTCGACCATGAAAATCGGGCCATCTACGAGTTCCCCGTGGTCGCCATGGATCGAGGTGAGAAAGCTGTTCTCCGTGGTCGCCGCGGCCGGTGAGGGGTCTCATTTTCCTGCGGTCTGGCCGGAAGTCGTCTTCAGTCCCCTGAAGGCATGGCTCATGATGTGAGTGGTGCTAAATTTCCAGCTGCCGGCATTGTTAACGACAGGCACGAGCTTCCTGTGACAGCCGCAGACATGATGTGCCTATGACTTTCCCGTTGTCACGGTTACGGCGAATCCGAGTTTCCTATGGTCGTTATGGTTACCGAGAGGTCTGGGTTTCCAATGGTCGTTACGGTTACCGGGAGGCCTGCGTCGCCTGCGGTCGCCATGGCCGTACGTGGTCAGGATTTGGTTCCGAGCGCCACGGACTGGCCGGCCGGCCTTCCTCCGTTGAACCCCATTAAAAGGCGATTAGGTGAGAGGAACAGTCTAATAGGGCCTAATGACTATCAGGGCGCGGGACTATCGCGACCGGTGCGGCAGACGCTGGTCCGAACGACGCGCAGCATCCGCGGGAGGGTGACTGATGGCCGTCACAGCGCACGCCCCCGCTCCGGTCGGTGCGAGGGGACACCGGGCACCCTCGGGTCATCCGCGGGAGGGTGACTGATGGCCGTCACAGCGCACGCCCCCGCTCCAGTCGGTGCGATGGGGACACCGGGCACCCTCTGTTCAATCCGTGGGAGGATGGACTGACGGCCAATCACCGCTCCAACGTCCACCGCCCCAGTTCGGTTGGGGGATAAGAGGGATACCGGGCATCCTCGGGTCATTTTGCCTGCTTAACTTCGCGCAGTAAATCGAAGAAAAGATGTTCAGGAACTGGACCATAAGACTTCCCCGGATTTTCGAGGCTCCTTTGACGTACTTTGCACCACGTTGCCCGCTGTAATTCTGCCTATGGAGCACAGTCCAGGTCGGCACGCCGCTGGCCGTGCCGGAACGACGCCATTGTCACGAACCCAGCAAATCGGGCGGAGGGGAGACTGGAGAGAGAGCCGTTTGCGTCCCGGTCCCTAATCCTGGCCCTCTATGAACTGGTTATAATTCATGACGGCCGCGCGCGTGCGCGTAGGCCAGGCAGGTGTGTATATCTGTCACTTTTTCAACCGTCCGGGCCAGTTGAAAGTAAAATAGATGCGTTGTTTTTAACGTGGTAGGCGGTCCTCGGGCCGCAGCATAACTCGCACTCTCTCTCGGCACGGCGGATCAAGTGCGCTGCGCTGCCCCCGGCCGGCCAGGCCCGGGGTTAAATCCCGCCTCGGAAAACAAATCGTCCGCGCTAGAGTTGCATCACCACGGAACAGCGCACGAAATGGTCCACATCGCGGCTCATGGGTCTCGCTCCGGCGGGCCGCCGTGCTCGAAAGGGGGGGGGGAGGGGGCAGGCGCTGGTCAGCCGCGGGCGCTGCCTCCGCGCAGCCGGCCGGCCAGCGCTGGGCGACGGTCTCATCTGGGGCTAGCGCCGGACTCATCGCTCAAAGTTAGCGCTGTCATCCGGAGCCCGTCCATCAGCTCCGCCCTCGCGCCGCGGGGTGGTCCCCAGCGCTTGGCGGCGACGCTCAGGGCCGGCCCGCCCCGGCCGTCGGCGAGTCCTCCGGCGGTCCCACGCCGGGACGGGCGGACCCGCAGCCGACGGCGGGTCCTCCGCCGGTCCCACGCCGGGACGGGCGGACCCGTGGCCGGCGGTGGATCCTCGGCCGGGCCCACGCCGGGACGGGCGGACCTGCAGCCGGCGATGGGTTCTCAGCCGGGCCCACGCCGGGACGGCGGACCCGCAGCCGACGGCGGACCGGGCGGCACGACCGCAGCCGTCCCGTTCCGTCGTCGCGCCGCGCGCCCGAACGTCAGATCGGTCCACCGCAGAAGCCGTCAGATCGGTGAAACTCGTCTCGTTAGCCGCTCGCCGATGGATTCGCCCCAGTTCGGCCGGCGTGTCTGTCGCCGGCGCAGGACGGCGGCGTCGGCCGCTGTCGGCGCCGCCTCCCACAGGGTCAACGGGTCAACAATTAATGACGGAATCAGCGCGCTAGCCCTCCTCCTGCGCGTCGCGACCGCGTCGGCCGACCGGCGCGAACAAAGGCCGGTGCCGGCTCTGGCCCCCGGATGTTTACGGAACCGCCGACAAACCGGCGACGACCCGGCGCCCGGTCACGTGGGCGCCGGTGCCCGGCGTGCGTGACGTCACGTGACCGGCGGCGCGGGCCGCCGGCGACATCGGCGAGCCCGCCCAGCTAATGGCCGGCCCCGGCAGAGGCGGCGGCAGCGCCGCTCGGCGACGGGGCGACTGCGAGGGCACGGGGCGGCCGCCGGCGGGGTCACGGCCGGGCTCGGCGGCAGACCCAGACCCAGAATCCGGCCTGTCGTAGGGGGCGGTCGAATCGCACGGTGCGGGAGGCCGGGTCTGGTGGGCAGTTTCCGAATGCTGGGTGTAACGGTCACAGTTTGTCTGCTTCTTTGCTGGAACTTGAGATTCACAGTTGTGCGTCTAGTCGCCGGATGGGTCCGGTCAGAACCTCACCGTCCGGCTGTCCGGCGGGATGTCGGATCTCGCGGTTTCATCGAATGACGTGGCGCGGCACCTCCCGAACACCCCGCGCCACGATGTCTAGTCTCACGGTCACGCGGCGTGACGTTCGTGTAGCCAATGCCTGACTGCTGGTCTGTATGTGTCTGTGCGAGTAAGTGTATGTGTGTATGTCTGTGTGCCCCTGTGTCTCTGTATTCTACCCTTTTTCTGTGCGTTTGTGCGGGCTATGACATTAAGCGTCGCATCTTGGCCTGTGTTGCGCGTGCATGTGAGTCTGCTCACTCCTGCGCTTATCTGCCTGCGTTTGTATCTTTGTTCCCTGTCACGGGCACCTTTTGCCCGTGCCCCACCGCGCCACTGCCTGACACCGCCTCTGTCCGCCGCACTGCGCCGCCGACTGGCGCCGCCTCTGGCCGTGTGGATGGACGCCCGCCCGATCACGCCCCCCGAGGACATAAATAAGATGGCGGCCGGCCGGGCGGCGCGCGCCGGGCCGGGAGGGAACCTGCTGGGCCCGCCTCTGACGGCTCGCGGGGAGCGGTCCGGTCCGCGCCGATCTGGACCGGTGTCCACCCGGTCCCTGGCGGACGTGGGCAACGTCCAGGCCCTTCCAGTGAGCTGGAACGGTATTCCGGAGCCTGGGGCGAGGCGCTGACGCGCCGCGCCAGGTGCCGAAGACGGCGGACGTCCTGCGAGGGCTGGCCCGGTGAGGCTCCAGCTCGCGCTCCGATCTACCGAGGCCGCCGTCCTGCGTGGTGAGGCCGTCACCGGGCTCGCGACGAGCGCCGGATGCCGTGACGCGTGACAGCAGCCGGTGGGAGGTGGCAGCCGAAGCAGCTCGGCCGTCGCCCGGCGGCGCGGCCGACATTCCGGTGTTCTGCGCCCGCCGGCCGCCGACCGCGCCAAACACGCACGCGCAGAGGCACGTACGCCGTCCGAAATAGCAGCCAACACGTTACGCTGAGTCGACCGAAGTGCTCGTTTGGGGTTGCCCATTACGCAAATGGTCGGCGAGCTGGGCTAAACGCTCGCAGACTGCCGTCTCGCCGGCCGTTTTCTGCAAGGTTCGCCGAACGCATGGCGCCACCGCTGCTTCGAGGCTGTGGCCGGACAATGGCGCTTCGTGCCGGACAGCGCAGACTCGGGCGGGTCGGACATCTGCGCCATCAGAACTATGCGCGCTGTGTTGGGTATGACACTGTCTACGGAGTCCGCTGCCCTTCACACATTTTCCTCCAAGCCCCGGATGACTGACGGCCGCCACATGACCGATTCAGCCGAGACTGGTCCAGCCCGACCCAACCCGACCCGACCCGACCCGACCCGACCCGACCCGGTAAGACCCGACCCGGTCCGGTGCGGCGACACCCGGTCCACGGCCGGCGCGGCGCCGGGCGCGCCGTGCCGGCGAAATGGGCAGCCGGCCGAGGTGGGGACCGGCCATTCTCCTCGGCCGTTTTTGTGCCGGCCGGCGACCGTTTTTCGGCTCCTCTCCCACCTCGCCGCGCACGCAAGCGGCGACAGAGAGAAATGGGCCAAACCAGAAGTATTTATAGAGCCGGACGGTCGCCGGCGTACACGTGATATTGATCTCTGTGGCCTGCGCTGCGACAGTCTTTTTGCTGCACGCCTGATTGATGCCGTACATTACACTGCACTCTCCAAAAATGGTGCGCACTTGTGCAGCGCTGACGGACGGGGCTGGAGTGGCGGCCGTCCGCCCGCGCGGCTCAGCCGGGGGTTGGCACCTCGCTCGTCGCCCCGCCTCCTCGTCGGCTCGCTCCGGCCAGTGGTCGCCGTCCGCCGGCGCCTCTGTGACATCAGCGGCGCTCGTCGCGGGCGCCTGTGTCGGCTGGCCGCTGGTCGGCGCGGCGGCACCGGCCCCGTGTGCCGCCGCTCCGCAGCGGCGTCAGGGTGTGCCCGTCCTGCCGCGGTCCGAGAGCGGCGTCGGCGCCAGCAGCCGCCCTACATCCGCCCCTGCTCGAACGGCTTACAGGCGGACGCCGGGATTACCTGAAACGCAAGGGAGGAATTGAATGGTCGAGTATCCGGACAAAAGGACTGAAAGGAAATCCACCATTATCCGGCCGGGCTGGCGCGGCCAATTATGTTCGCATCCTACCCTGCTCGTCGGCCATGTTGTGCCACAAAAAGCGACAAATAGCGACAGGTGATCATTAACCTGGACGGCGCGGCTGTATAGGCAAGCAACGGGGTGATATTGTTCATATTTTTGTCGCGGTTTCTTCTAGTGGCCACGTCGCGAGCGCATCATGCCCGGTGAATAATAAACACGTGGCGAGGCTTTCACAATGGACTGATGGGCGGACTGCGGTGGCGGACGCGGCTTTTTCGTCGTCGCGTTGCCTACATTGTGCTCTCGTCTGGCGGCGCCGCTGTAAAACAAGGTGACGCACCTGACCCGGCCCGGCCGCCGGACGCATGCCGGCCGTGTTCTCGGGTGTGTAAGCGCCCCCCGTCGGGTGGCCCGGATGTGGCGCGCCGGCGTCGCCATGGCAACGGAGCGGCGCCACTCTGCAGCCATCGGCTCGGCGAGCCGACAGGCGACGGCCTCCTGCTTGACTTGCAGATGGGACGGGCATTGGCATGAAACGAATTCGGTTTCGTCGCGCTTAGATTTTTGCACCCACTTATGGTGAGCGACACGAGGCTTCTTTTACAGCTGAGCCATGCAACGGTCGCGCCGCAGCGGCGAGGGCACACCGTGTGGCGCCGCACGGAGCTGCATAGGTGTTTCCTACATGCATTTGAGCTTGTGGTTTTCTGGTCCTTCGCTGGAATTAGCAGCGCCCCTACGTGGTCAGCCGTCCTTCGATGTTGTAAAAGAGTTTGATGATGGTGCCGAGCGCACACGACGGATACCCGAATGCACACGATTTCCAGTTATGTATGTGAGTGGAAAGGCATATGGCTCGAGAGAGGGTAGGCTGCCGTTTGCATGACGGATGTTCCGAAAGGGGCAGATTGGAAAGGCAAGGACAGAAGACCGAAGATACGTCACCGCCTTACATAACCGAGCTTTTGACGATGACAAATGCTTGATCCTCGACGGCTTATGACAGACGAAGAGGCATGACTGGTGCTCCAGCCTGAGCGGCCAAAGAATACAAACATGCCGGTGTATACTGGTAGGCGTGTACGCATGGCTCAAGTAAATGCACCGTTCTTGTCATCACAATCACGGCGGATGTTCGGGACTGCATAGCATTCGCTCGACTAGTCTCCACCTTTCCGCCTCCAAGGTGTCTGACCCGTTAACGGAGTTCCTTGAACGCGCCGGCGCCTGTACCTGCGACAGCCTTCTATGCGCGGCGTACACCCATGGTGATGCACGCATGCTGGGAAAGAACTCACCAATCGCAGGCACGAGCCAACATGGTCTTCCCACCCCATGCTGTAGTGTTTCCCTCGTGCACGCCCAAACGGTGTTCTTGACGGCCGCTGACGCCCCTCGCTCCGTGCCCGCAGGCGGTCTGAGCACGACAGCTATGGTCAAGGTGCAGGTGGGCGACGTGAACGACAACCGACCCACCTTCTACCCGCGCCAGTACAACGTCAGCCTGCGCGAGGACCAGGCGCGCACGGCGCCCGTCGTCGTCGTCGTCGCCACCGACCCCGACTCGGCGCTCAACGGCCGCATCCGCTACGGCATCGTGCGCGGCAACGGCGAGGGCCTGTTCAGGATCGACGCCGAGTCCGGGGAGGTGAGAGCGTCCGGTCCTGGCTGTACTGAGAGGGACGCCTACAGTGTCTGGTCTCGCCTGCTCTGAGAGGGACGCCTCCAGCGTCCGGTCCTGTCTGCTCTGAGAGGGACGCCTCCAGCATCCGGTCACGCCTGCTCTGAGAGGGACGCCTCCAGCGTCCGGTCCTGTCTGCTCTGAGAGGGACGCCTCCAGCATCCGGTCCCGCCTGCTCTGAGAGGGTTGCCTCCAGCATCCGGCGGCGATAGGGAGGGGGGGGGGGGGTATTGCCGGCTGTTGATTTCGGTCTTCAGAAAACGGAAATGACTGGAGAATCGTGATAGAGTCAGGAATGCTCCGCGCCTTTGTTTGCGTGCACGCTTTGTTCCGCCGCAAGCCCCACATACTGGCGAACTCTTCCTGCCACAGGCCTCACCCAAACCCATCCGCTGCACGAGATCCTCTCGGCGCAGGCTCTTCCGCCACGAGCCCCATGCCAAAGCCAGAGCCCCGCCTGCCGCGAGACCTTGCCCTCCCATCGACGGGGTGCGCTGGCTGACCGGCCCGCGTCGCCCCGACAGGTGTTTGTGACGCGCCCGCCGGCAAAGTCACGGACCATGCACCACCTGATGGTGGAGGCCACCGACGGCGGCGGCCTGAAGTCGCTGGTGAACGCCGAGGTGGCGCTCAGCGTCATCGACACGCGCCAGCAGCCGCCCATCTTCGAGCGCGCCCGCTACCTCTACGCGGTGCGCGAGGACGCGCCGCCGGGCTCGCTGGTCGGCGCCGTGCGCGCCACCTCGCGGCAGAAAGGTCAGTTGTGCCGCTCTGCTGCTGGGCGCGGGTTCGGCGTGTTCCAGCCGCAGCGGCCTTGTTTGGCTCACTTTTGATTGTTGTGGCTCGTTGAAATTCGAGCGATGCCATCGCGTACAAAAAGCCGCTGTGTTTTAAGCGTTTAGTGATTATTAGACGCTAGAACAATAGCTATTGTCGTCATGGTCCGCCCAACATTTCGCTTTCTGTTGTGCCACGCGAATTCCGAGCAGCGCCGGTCCGGCTCCCGGTCTCATTAACAACACTTTGACGACTTTAATGGGTTTGGGATCGAAAAATTAAATCGTTCCGATCTGCAAATGCCCGGTCCGTGTTCATGTCCGTTTTTATGGCGATGTTATGGCGGTGTGGCCCCGCGTGCTGGTGCATCACGTCGTCATGCTGAGTCGAGCCGCTTTTGGCGGCAACTGCCAAGTCTGCACCCTGACGATCAGAAACGATATGCGCACTGGCCTCTGGGTTGAGCTGCTCCGAGTATTCATGGGCCTCTGAGGAAAACGGTGACTCCACGACCGGAATGGAGGTCCACGGCACAGCCATGTTGAGCGACTCCATCACCAGCCAACAGTGCACCAAACAATCGCATCCTGTTCCCGGACAATGGGCAAAAAGGGCGTCCCTATTGGACCTACCAGCACACTTTATCACGCGGTGCGGTGTTTAGCGGCTTGCGGCCGGCGGGGAGCCACGCTCTCTTGATTGCGATGTCCGTAAAGGCCGGGCGTCTCTCCACGCCCAGTACAGTGCTGCGACAGAGTGCCATCGGGCCTTCTATGTACGGAAATGACCAGCTGACACTGACACTGCAAGCTAGCCGCACTGCCGCATCACTGAATGCTGAACCGCGCTCCGAAGGGCGAGCACAGAACTGCACCCTGGGATTATTTGGCAACGTATAGACGCTTTGCATATCTGGCAAATCGCCGACAGGTGAGTGGTAGGCGAAGCGTATCTCATCACAGTGCTGACGCCGGTATGGCGGGCGGGCCGCAAGACTGATGGCCGGCGAGCGACCACGCCGCGAGAGGGGAGAAAGGCGGGCAGAGGCGCCGACAAGGCTGCTGCCCACTGCGCGCCCGGCTGCACTGACCTGAGCCCGGTGACGTTGATTGGCCCCGTCTGGCGTGACGTCACGGGAGCTCTCGCGGCCGTCAGCGGCCTGAGCGCTGATGGTGGCCTGCGACCTCAGCCCCCGCCGCCGGCGTTTCAGGCGGTGCGGTGCGGTACAGCATCTACTCGGGCGACCCCGACGGCGCCTTCTCGATCGACGCGCAGACGGGCGCCATCACGACGGCGGCGCAGCTGGACCACGAGCAGCACACGTTTGTCCTGCTGAACGTGCAGGCCATGTCGGGCCAGCCGCCCACCTTCGGCCACAGTCAGGTCAGTCTCCGGCAGTCCGGCAGTCAGGCGCGTCAGTCAGGTCAGTCTCCGGCAGGACGGGGTCTCTGGTCAAGTCAGGTCAGTCTCCGGCAGTGCCGGGTCTCTGGTCAAGTCAAGCCAGTCTCCGGCAGGCTGAGTCCCTGGTCAAGTCAGGCCAGTCTCCGGCAGTGCAGGGTCCCTGTTCAAGTCAGGTTAGTCTCCGACAGGGCAGGGTCTCAGGTAAGTCAGGTCAGTCTCCGGCAGAACGGGCTCTTTGGTCAAGTCAGGCCAGTCTCCGGCAGGGCAGGGTGTCTGGTCAAGTCAGGTCAGTCTCCGGCAGGACGGGGTCCCTGGTCAAGTCAGATCAGTCTCCGGCAGGGCAGGGTCTCTGGTCAAGTCAAGCCAGTCTCCGACAGGCTCAAGTCTCTGGTAAACTCAAGTCAAGTCAGTCTCCGACAGTCCGGCTCGTCAGGCGGTGCGGCAGCAGTTTGTCACGCTGTGGCGTTGTTGGTATGCAGGGATCGCCGGTGTTTCTCGTATTGGCGTTGGTGGGGTCAACGGATTAAATACACGGGCCGTTGTCAGTTTGTTGATGGACATTGCCTGGTTTGACCTCGATGGGCTGCCGACCAACTCGTTCTGGTCATATCTGTTAAAACGTCGACTTAATGTGTGGCCTGTCGTTTTACAAGTCGCCATCTACCGACAAGTGCATTCCTGAGGTTTCCCTTTCATAGCCTTATCGTATTCCTATGTTCTTCCCCACATTCATAACAAAATTCTTGCATGAATAGCAGACGCTCGTCGAGGGCGCCGTTTTGTTTCACCCCCTGCGAACACCCCCGGACGGCCGGCCACTGTCCGCCGGACGTCCTGCCCCCCCCCCCCCCTCCCTCTTCCTCCCTTCTCCGTGGCGGCGGACTGCCAACCCTTTCGCGCCGCCTGCCGACGCGCTGTTGTTTCGAAACCGATTGTCTCGCTCATCCGTGGGCCACCGCTGACGAGGTGATTAATTAAGATTACCGCTGCACCTTGCAGGCAATGGCACTGCCGGCGCTTTGTCTCTGCGGTCGGACCGGCTGGGCCAGCCACGGCCGCGGGCCAGCTCGTCAGCTCGAGCGCGATCAGCGAGCGCAGCCCGCGCCAGTTCGAGTCTGACCCCGTCCCTTCCCCGGCAGGTGAACGTGACCATCGGCGACGTGAATGACTTCGCGCCCGAGTTCGACGCGCTCGAGGCGACGCTCTCGCTGCCGGAGAATGCCGAGCTGCGCACGGCCATCTACGCCGCGCACGCGCGCGACTTCGACTCGGGCGAGAACGGGCGCGTGCGCTACCGGCTGCTGCGCAACCCGGACGGCATGTTCGCGGTGAGCGCGCGCGACGGCACGCTCTCGCTGGCCAAGCCCGTCGACTACGAGAAGCGGCGCACGTACGAGCTGGTGATCGCCGCCACGGACATGGGCTCGCCGCCGCTCTCGGCCAACCTCACGCTGCGCATCGACGTGCAGGACTTCAACGACAACACGCCGGAGTTCGAGCGCGATGAGTATGAGGTGGCCGTGCGCGAGGACCTCGAGGTGAACGCGCAGGTGCTGCAGGTGACGGCCACGGACGCCGACACAGGCAACAACGCCCGCCTCACGTACCGGCTGGTCGAATCCCCCGGCAAGCTGTTCGGCATCTTCCCCAACAGCGGCTGGGTGTACCTGCGCGGCCAGCTGGACCGCGAGGCGGCCGACGAGTACCGGCTCACCGTGCAGGTCACCGACAACGGCACGCCAGCGCGCAGCGCCCGCTCGCGCGCCCTCGTACGCGTGCTCGACGTCAACGACCACGCGCCCGAGTTCAGCAGCGAGGCGTACGAGTTCGCCGTGTCGGAGAACCTGCGCGCGGGCACGCCGGTCGGCTCGCTGGCGGCCACCGACCGCGACCTGGGCGCCAACGCCTCGCTCCGCTACAGCCTGAACCCCACCAACGGCAGCTTCCAGGTGGACCCGCGCACCGGTGAGTACGCGCGCGTCTGGCGGCGCAGCAGGAGGCGAGGCGGCGTGTGGCCAAGCGATGTGATTCAGCACCGTCACGCTCGTTGTTGTGTGAGATGACAAGAACCAGCGGCTGCTCTCGTCCTAGTATGGAGCCGCCGGCACTTATTCCCCATCATGCACACTCGTTGAATTACCACCTGCATTACACCAAATTACCTTTGATCAGTGTCGTGCGCACTACATTAAAAGCTTCCCGCTCTTTGCGATCGCCGGCCGTCCAGCGGCGACAGCTCACAAACCGGCCGCGCGTTGCCGTGAACCGCCAGCTACAGCCGACAGGCGTCCGCTGACGAGCCTAAGCCAGCGCTGTCAGCGCCGTGGCGTGCGGGTCGTGCGGCGCGGCGACGGCGGGGTGTGAGGCTAGCGACACGGCGGGCCGTCAGCAGCTGGGCGTGAGCCGGCCGCCGGACTGGTCCGCGGAGCCCGGCTGCCGCGGCGCCGCCCGGTCCCGCGCCAAACGGCCTTACACAGAGCTGTGACTCAGCCGCGTGGACGTCCGGCGCCGCCTCTGCCGTCCCTTCTCAAGCCCCGATCGGGGTCGGGCCATTCGTCACGGGGCTTCATAAGGGACCGCGCGTCCCTACACCAAGCCCTGGCGGGACCATGCCAAGCTGGTCCGAGTCAAAACTGACCCTTGCGGGCCGCACCAGATCCTGGCTGCGGGCTCGTGCCGGCGTGCCGCGGGCCCCAGCGCGGGCACTGCCGGTCTCACCAAGCTCCGCACGCGGCGAACGGGGGCTTAGCTGGGGTGCTGCCGCTCAGCTCCAGGCTCAGCTCCAGGCCCAGCCAGGACTGCGCCGTGCCGCTTCTCGGCGCTGGGCGGCGTCACCAGAGCGGCGAGACGCACTCGAACGCGCCCGGCCGGCCGGCACCTTTTTGCCGGCGCGAGTGATGCTGCTATCGTGTCAACGGCCCTCCATCGCTTTATCTGATGTGAATTCATTACGGTCCAGCGCCTTTGGCCGCCACAAAAATGCCGTCCAAAAACTGGTCGTGCAGAAAGCCGGGGTCCGCCGCTCGCGTAGCGCCGGCGCCGACGCTGGCTAGCCCCCTTTCCCGCCGGAAGTGGAGCACCCAGCCAAGTCCTCGCCGGGCACGTGCAGAGGCACCCGTTACCCCCTGGCCACGTGCAAGAGCGGCTCCTGTCAGGACCGGCTGTGACGACGGCCGTCGCCGGCCGACAAAAACAGGCCGGGCCCGGGCTGGGCTCGCTCGGCCCGGCCGGGGTCCACACGCCGTGGCCCTGCGTCAGTGGCCAGTCTAGAGGTGCTGAGGATGCGGATCCACGCGGTGGACGATGCGGCGGCTGTTGCTACTCGTGCACACGTTGCTGCAGACGCACGTGGTGACCCGAGTGCGGTCCGAAGCGAGCTTGTGCCCCGGCACGGTTGAAGGTGCCTCAGCGGGGTCCCAACATGACATTGTTCTCGATAGTGTTGAGGGCGAGATCTCCCGCGTCGCGGGAAGCTGGTGTCCTCGCTAATGCTTCCGATGCTGTTTTCAGGGGTGATCAGTACGGCGGTGGAACTGGACAGAGAACTGATCAAGTTCTACGAGTTCACAGCTGACGTTTCTGACCAGGGCTCGCCGCCAAGACGCTCCTCCACCGTCGTGAAGGTAATGCCGAGGGCACTGAGGCCCTTTAAGTGTTTTTTTCTTGGTTTTAGGTGACGTGTATAGGTGTTGTAACTGGGTGAGGACTTCGTTTTGTAAAAACTGTTTTAACGGTAGTAATCGTTGCTCTGCTGGACCTTATCCCAAGCAAACATATCGCGTGATGGTTTTGACCTCATTGAGCTAACCGTCTTATCGTCTTTGTGGTTTGGGCTTTTCGTTGTCTTATTCCAGGCGACCAGCTCTTCTTGGATTAAGTATCAACCATTTTTACCAAAACGGCCATGCACTAGAAGTCGAACACTACCGGACAAAGAAAATGGTGCAGGCTCAGTCACGAATGTCGTCAGCGCCGAGCGGGCAGCAACAGTCCCAGCGCGTTATGCCACAACTTGTTAGCCGGCTCCGGATGTGGCCAAGGCTTGCGTTACGCAAACCGGTTTCGAATGCAAGCCGCTTATCAACGCTGTCAATCCGGAGCAGAGCGCTATTGAACAGTGAACATTTTAATTAGCGTCGGCCTCCGCGCCGGCCGGCTCGTTCGGTGCAGGGATGCCGCGGCGCCGGCTGAATGGAGGCGCCGGCAGCGGCAGACAGGCGGCCGGCCTGCTGGCAGTTTGTTCACCCGAGCAGCGGCCGCCTTCCGCGTGCCGGGGCCGGCCAAGGGCGTGCTGCCGCTTTGTGCTGTCGCCGCGGCTTGGTGTCCACGGGAACGGCGGCCTCGTTCCATTGAGCTGCCGCGCCGTCGGCGGGGGTCGTGTTTCCCGTCTGTCTCCGAGAGGCGCCTGGCCCAAATGTGCGAGCACGTCCTCGCTGGCTTAGGTCTGGTGCGCTCTCCCAGCGCGTGGCCAGCCACCCGCAAATCAGACCGCTCCGATGCATTCCTGTCCTGCCGACTACGTTCCCCGAGTGTAGGTAGATGTTTCTATCCTGTGCGCACCTCAGGCCCGTTCGACCACATGACATGACATGGCATGACGTCATCACGTGACATGCGGCGGGGTTACTGGGAGAAGCAATCCTTTCGCTTTGGAGTCCGGGGCTGGGGAATATCATATTCCAGAGGTGGAGTGGAAAACGATGCAGCATGACATTTATAAAACCACTGACAGCTATGAAACAACATTTCGGACGTTTCAAGTGAAAGATAGACCACAGTTGTCACGCCAAACAACGCATCTATTCTCCAATTAACATCAAGTGCAGACCACAGGAGGATGGGAGTAGAACTAGCACAAGCGAATGGGGAGTACTTCTATGGCCATACCAGCCGGAGAGCCACCGCACCGGCCACGCTGGCGGCAGAGTCTGACGCGGCACCGGCCCGGCAGATTCGCGTGCTGGACGACAACGACTCGGAGCCGCAGTTCCTGGAGCCGCTGGACGGCGTCATCAGCGTGCGCGAGGAGCAGCAGGCCGGCTTCGAGGTGGTCCAGGTGCACGCCACCGACGCCGACGACGGAGAGAACGCCACCATCACCTACAGCTTCAGCAGAGGTGGGTGCCGCGCCGGGCAGCGGCCGCGCCGTCACGCGCTGGGGTTCAGCCCCAGCTCGGCCGGGCGCTGAGGGGCTCCAGTTTCAGCCCCGGGCCAGCTCCAGGAGGTCTGAGCTGCTGCCTGCGTCGATGGGTGAAGGCGGGGCTGAACATCTCCGTCGCAGGTGGACGGGAGACGCCTGGGCCGTGGAAGCCGTTAGCACGTGCGCCGCCGACCGTGCGTGCGACAGTGGGCCATTTTTACCGGTCGCCCGACGGTTTTCCTTGATGCGATCATGACAGTGCTCCAAGTGGGCCAGGCGGGTTCGAGTTCTCGGAATCCAGCCTCGCAGAACTCGTTCTGACTGCATGCATTCTGGAGCGGAGGCCGCTGCCGGGATGGCAGCTTTTCCTTTGCTTTACGCTCAAACAATGGACTGTGTCATCACCGTGGAGTTGTTCGAGCGAGCGAAACGACAAAAAATTCACGGGAGTCCTTCGCGACGCAGCTCACAGCGCCCAATCCCTCGAAGTATTCCGATGGCGGCTCGGCTGTTCACCGGCCGGCGCTCCTCCGGTGTCCTGGAGCGTGTAAACGGCGCGTCTCGAATAGTCGCTTTTGTCTCGCGCGTGGCCACGAGGCGAGCGTCCAAGGCCGCGCCGGCAGCCGGCGGCCGGCGGCGTCTCCGGCGGCCGGCGCCCCCGCCGCCGCCTGTGGTGACGGCCGCCGTCGATGGCTATCGGCGCTGCAGCGCGCATTCAGCGCCGACAGCAGATTAGTGTCGGGTGGGCGGCCGGCCGCGTGTCGGCGGCCGCTCCGACTTTTCACGGGCCGGACGCGCTGACAGCCGGCCAAGGCCGCCGTCGCTCGGCCGCCCGGCCCGCTGCAGCCAGCTCGGCACCGACCGCCGCTCTGCCCCAAGGCGGCGGCGGCGGTGGCGGCGGTGGCAACGGCTTGCTACGCACCGCGACGCGGCGCCGACCGCAGGGCGCTCGGCAGGCGCCAGCTGGCGGCGCGACCGACCGGCCCGGATATTTGTCCGGCGCACACCGAGCCGCTCCGCGGCCGGCTTCATCATGGGCCGGAGCGTCCGCTTGTTTGACTTCCTGTCGCCGCGTGCAAGGCCGCCGGTCGGGCTCGCGCTGCAGCGCCGAGCGCCACTGATTCAGCGCCCCCCGCTCGGCGATTTGCATGCCACGTGCGCGATCAAAGATACCCGAAAGTCGAGCCGGCTGATTGCGGTGCCGTCTGAGCGGTGCTGATCCGGAGCTGGCGGAGCGGCGAGGGCGCGCCGCCGCCGCCACCGCCGCCGCCTCTAGCAGGAAAACCCAGCGCGCAGCCCGCACAGGTCGGCAGGGGACGCCTTTTCCGGCGACCGACCGCTCACCCTTTGCGTGTCGGGGGGCAGGCCGACGTGTCGAAGGCGTCGCCGCCAGGCGGAGGCGCTGGCGGCCATCCGGGTCCTGCAAGCCCCTACCGGGGCGACTGGGGGGTGGGAGGCCCGCACCGGTCACGTCTGAGCGTGGCAATATCGTGATCACACGTGCCTGGGGGGGGGGGGGGGGGGGGGGGCGTGTAGCGGTCATGGTTCACCTGGAAACATGCAGAGCTCAGAGGGTAGACATGGAGCAGACATGGAGCGGACATGTGGCTGGTTCCCGAGGTGAATCCAGGATCCCTTAGGGATCCGTGTTTATAGAATCCTAGGATCGCACCATGGGAATTATCTGTCTCCAGTCACATACGTGACTGAGTCACATGTGAGATGGAGACTTGCGGGGTCACAGCGAATGGAGCGCATGCGAAAGTCGTACTTAACCTAGATAGTGCGCAAGGTCACATTCGACCTCAGCGCGTGCACAACTCTCACCCTGCCCTGGAGACCTGCAGTATTCTTGCGTCCCGAGCTTTTTTTCTGGGTTTCCA
Source organism: Pollicipes pollicipes (assembly GCF_011947565.3). Classification (NCBI taxonomy): domain Eukaryota; kingdom Metazoa; phylum Arthropoda; class Thecostraca; order Pollicipedomorpha; family Pollicipedidae; genus Pollicipes; species Pollicipes pollicipes. The sequence goes on along the minus strand of NW_023596297.1, from coordinate 11,174,723 downwards.
TTGGTCGCGTGGGTGTGCAAAGTTAAAATGCATCCTGTAGGCCTGCGGAGATCACTGGCGTCCTCGAGTGGCATGTGGTGGTCACGCGTACCTTGGGGACCCGCTGGGATCACGTGATACCTACAGACGTACAACGGCCAACGGCGACCTGGACGGACGGACGTGCACGATCCGCACGTGACACATACGCGTGATACATACACCGTGCAAACGTACGCCGGCTGATACGATTGCCGCGTTACAGGAGCCGAGGATGACGCCGCCGGCGCCTTCACAATCGACCCCAAGAGCGGCACAATATCAACGACGCGGGTCCTCGACCATGAGGTACGTCCAGCCGCGACAGCAGCGAAACCCCGCGTGTTTGTCTTCGTGCGGTGTCGAATGCCGTGGCTGCTGTGTGTGTGTTGTGAGTGGCCCGCTATGGTGCTTGAGCGTCGTGTTGAGTGCTGATGGCGTGTGCATGAGAGGGTGGCGTGCGCGCCACCTGCAGACGGACAGTCGCATTGAGTCTCATGCTTACTCCAGCTGTCGAGCTGCTCTACATCCGCCGCATGCTGTTTCTATGGCATAACTGCTAGGCCCGGAAATCCGCGGTTGACGCATGGCTTCACCCGCGCAGTGATGAGCCCGGCCACAAAAATCCGCTTGTCAGTGACCGCCAAAGCTTATTGCAGTCTGGTATTTGTTCACTAATCGTTGTTATCACACACCTGTCATGTTTCTGGCTTTGCAATATCTTTGTCACGGACCATGTAACCAGTGTTTGGGGATTAGCTCGAGTGGTGGCCGGAGAGATGTATTTGTTTAGTTATTTAAGGATCCGATGAGCTCCAAATTCGTCGCGGCCACGTGACGTCACCTGCGGATCCTCTTCTCAGGAGAAGGCAGTGTACCGGCTGCTGGTGGTGGCTCAGGACGGCGGCGTGAAGCCGAACCAGGCCACTCACCCGCTGACCATCAAGGTGCTCGACCTCAACGACAACTCGCCCACCTTCACCACGTCCAGCCTAGCCTTCTCCATGAAGGAGAACGCACCGATCGGGTTTCAGGTGAGCGCGCCGTCAGCTGGTCCCACCAGCGCTGGCCGGCGCGGTGCCGCTGGCCGCTGGTGCGCGATCCTCTGGCATCCAGCGGCGCCATCCGATCCGGCGATTGGCCGGCGAGCGCGGCGCGAAAAATCCGCCGGCTGACCTGACCGCAGACGTCAGCGCCGTGTCGCCGGCGCCGAGTGCCTGCCGCGCCGTCATGTCGCCGGCATTCTGATCCCGGCTAAGCCCACGGAAGCCTGGCATCTGGCATGTCATCGCCGTCCGGGGACGGGGCGGCGACACGGCGCGCTCGGCCGCGCCCCCCACGCTGACTGACGCTGCACGTCGCCTGCAGGTGGGCACCGTGGTGGCGATCGACCGCGACGCCGGCGAGAACGGCCGCGTCTCCTACACCATCCTCAGCGGCAACCTCAACGACACGTTCGACATCAACCGGTCGACGGGCGCGCTGTTCACCACCAGAGAGGTGAGAGGCCGGTTTCGGGGTTTTGTGGTTCCGGGGGGGAAGGGGGGGGGGGTTCAGGATTGGCGGGTTATGCGCCGCTCAAGTAAAGACGGATGGGGCAGTCGTGACCCTCATCCTACCAGCGGGACTGGACTATTGCATGCACATGTCACAGGGCTGGAGCGAATGACCAGTCATTTGTCCACGTGCAGATGGCATCGCAGCTGCCATTAAAAGACGGGGTGTAGTTTACATGTGGCTCGGACGAGGTGCAACACCATCGGTTTTTAAATGAGCCTCATTCGTCAATTGTCATCATGCATCGAACTTCTCACACACCGGCTGCACCCCCGAAATAAATGGCCGTCTGGAAAGGCCACAGAGTTTGCGGTTGCCATTGCCGTGCCCGGCCGGCAGGCCGCCGGCTGACAGCAGCATCGGTCAGGGTTTTTTTTCGCGCCGGCCGCCACTGTTCGGCGGTGTGGAGAGCGTCGCCGGCAGCTGCGCTCCAGCTGCTCGGACCGCGGCCTGGGAGGCCATGCGTCGGTCTGTTCCCACGGCTGCTGACCGGCCTTTGCTGCCCGCCAGGTGGACTTCGAGATGGCCACCGAGTACCTGCTGCAGATCGAGGCAGTCGACGCCAGCGCCACCAACCCGCAGAACAGCAAGATCACCGTTAAAATCGCCGTGGAGGACCTAAACGATAACGCGCCCACGTTCAGCGAGGACCCGATCCTGTTCTCGGTGGGCGAGGACACGGCGCCGGGCACGGCTGTCTGGAACTTCTCGGCCACCGACAAGGACAGCGGCCCGGCCGGCACGGTCAGGTAAGAGACGCTCGTCCCACCCGGTGCTCGACACGGCGACGGTGGCCGGCGCCCGCGCTGTGTGCGATCGGATGCCGTCACTCCGCGGCGACGGCTTCCGACGCCATCGGTCTCGGGGGCCCGCGACTGCAGATGCCGCCCGAAGGCTGTCGCCAGTCTGGGGCCCGCTTACAGGTGTGCAAAGACGTTCTCCGGGAAGCCACACACGCGAAAACGCCCAGCACGCGCCGCACACGCCCAGAACACGTGAGCACGCCGGCTCGTGGATGCACAACAGCAGGTTCCTCGGCGCGTGCGGAGAAGACCTGACGGGCCCCGGAACCTGCACCACAATCTCATCGACTTTGCATTGAATCGGCTGCCTCCACGCCGCGGAGACGCCCCAAGACGAGAGAACAAAGGCCGGCTGCCTTGTTGACAGGACGCAGCGGCGCCGGCTGGCTCCCGGCGCCTGGGCCGCTGGTGTATGACACGCGGACGCGGCTGGCCACGGCGGCCGCGCCTGTTGGTCGTCTTGCGAGGCCAATCGAATTCGAAGTCGAGGACCGTCGCCCCCTGATCAACCCCCACGGAATGCGAGCGTCGTGAAGGCCAAGCTATTTAGACATTGCAGCCTGACGGACGGTTTTTGCATAATTCGTTGGAAGGCCTATTACAAGTCAATTTGCTTTAAGATCATATCAACGCCCTGCTATTTTCATGGACGTCGCTGTTGTACTTTGTTGCCATGTCGCGACAACATGTTCGTCAAACAATTTCATATACGTCTGCTTTAGATGCGCATGCGCGATCCCAGAATTCATCTGGTCTTTTTGGTTTCACACGTTCTGAGCAGTGAAGAGTTTTCAGCACACCAAATACTTTACCCAGGAGTCGTGCTACATGTGTCTGCCATGCAACGGTTCTGACGCCAGCTGATTTGCGTGGGCCGATGACCATACAAATGCCGGCTTTGGCAACCCACCGGGGCGGTTACATAGCCGTCTTACCACGTACTTGGCCGTGCTTACAGCGATGTTCGTGCAGCACAGATAACTCCCGGCCAGATTTTTGCGCACAGGCTTCAAAAAGCCAGGCCGCTTCCGTTTTGCATGCATGTAAAGATCGCTGAGATTCAGCTTCGCCGGCAGACGTGCCAAGATCGCATTGCGCAATAATAGCGGTCACAGTGGCGTCAGTGTTGAGCGCCAGTGGGCCCACTCTAGTGAGTTACTCACGGCCAGCACGGACAGTCAGCCGGGCATGATACTGGGCTGCGCCTCTCTGTCCGGACCGACGGCAGCATCAGCCGCGCGCCGCCCGGTGCTGTTCACGGAGTGACGCTGAAGGCTCTGCGTGAATAACGCTTTGTGCAATCCGTTGCTGCATTCTTGCGCATCTGAAGCGGCGCAGCGAGCAGAGAGAACCGGTGGATGTTTAGTTAGCTTCTCAGTCAACGAAAATTGTCGCTTTTGACGTCCACAATGCGGTGTACGCGTCATTCTTTCTCCCTCCAGGCACCACGGATATCAATGTCTCGTCTTGCCCTTCTCTTTAGTTACCCCGATGTCGACGTTTGGCTGCTGACCTTAGTGTTTGCCTCCGACGCTGGTATGTTATTCCTGATCTTAATACTTCACCTCTTAACTCAGCAGCAGACTTGTGGCTATAGCTCCTGACCTCCGTTTCTGACCACTGATCTCAGCATCCTGAGCCTAATTCAAATTCTGACCCTGACCTCAGCTTCTGATCTTGACCTAAGCTTCTGACCCCTGGCGCTATCGCGTGAACCTGACCCTAGCATCTGACCCCAGACGTTACCGTCTGACCCGTGACCACGGAGTCTGACCATTGACCTCAGCCCGACCTCAGGCCTCAGACCCCGACCACGGCGTCTGATCTTTGACCTTAATGCCCAACGACGGAACTAAAATCCCGAGCTCAAAGCCTGATCCTTGACCTTAGTTCCTGACTCATAATCCTGACTCATAGTCGCCTCCTGACCTCAGCGCCGGACCTTCCCTCCAGTCTTGCGTCAGCCTACGACGCCTCCTCCTTTTTCCTCTCGGCTCCGGTTCCCAAATCTAAACGCCACGCGCCTTCTCTGCCGTCCACAGGTACAGCATCACTCAGCAGTCTCCGGAGCCGGTGTTCGCCATCGACCAGTACACGGGCTCGCTGACGCTGCGGGACGCCATCGACTACGAGCAGCACGCCGAGTACACCATCATCGTCACGGCCACGGACCAGAGCGAGGACGAGCCGTCGCGCCTCAGCACCTCGGTCACCTCGCAGATCATCGTCGAGGACGTCAACGACCACGCGCCGGCGTTCGTGCGCGCCGGCGGCACGCGCATCACGGTGCGCGAGGACGAGCGCGTCGGCTATCCGGTGCTGCACGTGATCGCCGTCGACAAGGACTCGCGCGACAACGGCCGCGTCACGTACCGCGTCACCGGCGGCGACCCGGACTCGGTGTTCAGTCTGCACCTGGAGACTGGTGAGTGCAGGCTGGCCGGAGGCAGCGCCCGGCGGGGTGAGGTGCCTCCGCAAACTGCTTGGTGTGTGCGTGAGTTCTGGGACCGCACATCCGTGTTTATCGCCCGGACGCGAAGAGCACTTTTGGTGAAGTCGAGTCGTCGAGTCAGTTTGCATGTTCTGTCGCGTAGCCTAAAATGACCCAAGGTGAGTAGTCAGCACTGCAAGCGACGTCGCGCCCAACCCTTCCGCCTCACTTTCCTCGTGACGCAGCTCTCACCTCCACCCGAGTGTCGCCCGGTCAGCCCACGCCGCCTCGCCGCGTGCCACTGACCCCCCGCCGTCCTCGCCGCGCGCCACTGACCCGCCGCCGTCCTCGCCGCGCGCCACTGACCCGCCGCCCCCGCCGCCGGCAGGCCTGCTCTCGATCGGCCGACCGCTGGACCGCGAGTCGCGCAAGCAGTACGCGCTCAACATCACGGCCTCGGACCACGGCCAGCCGCCGCTGACTGCCTCCGTCATGGTGTCGATCGCCGTCGAGGACGTCAACGACAACCAGCCCGTCTTCAGCCGGACCATGTACCGCGCCAACGTCAGCGAACGCTCGCCGATCGGCGCCTTCGTCACCCGCGTCTCAGCGGCCGACCAGGACGAGGGTGAGCGGCTGGCGACACGCGCAGTCGGCCGGTGTCGCTGACGAGTGATGGGGCACGCTGGTGGGACACGCTGGTGGAACGTCGTTGTGTTTTGTGACGCCCCGCATGACCGCCGCTTTGAGGGTGGCGCGGGGAGTCGCTAGCCCCGGAGATAAGGGGAACGATGTGGCGTATTGCTGACCTATGGCGGGACACAGCCCGAGTCTCGGGCTGCACGAGGCGTCGTTAGTCGGGCCATGAGTCAGTGCTGTGTGGCGGAGCCGGTGCGGCTGCCAGCAGCGGCACGCGGCGCGGGCGCGGTGCACTGTTGACCGGCTTCAGACTGACGTCGTTCCCTCGGACCGCGGACCCCACCACCGCCGCTGCCGCTGGGAAAGGCCGCAGCCGGCCAGCCTGCACCTGCCTAGACAGGCGGGCGCCGGGTCCGCCGGCCGTGTCTCGCGTGCTCTGCTCCGAGCGACAGATACGCCTCTTCGTTCCGAGCAGCCCGCTCGGACAATGGCTGTCGGTGGGGGCGTTGGGTCGAGCGCCTCCCACCTGCGGACTCGCCCCTCCCGCTGCGGAGTCCGCGCGGACTCACAGGGGCGTTCCACCACGCCGTCGGAATCTGACTGATTTCGCCTCCGTCGCAGGCACCAACGGCAACCCGACCTACTACATCCCCAAGGGTATCGCTGACAACCTGTTCAAGATTGACTCGCGCTCGGGGGAGATCACCACGGCCGGCCGGCTGGACCGCGAGACGGTCTCGCACTACAACGTGACCGTGTACACCAGCGACGGCTCGTCGCCGCCTCAGGTGGACGCCACCACCGTCCTGGTGGAGGTGCTCGACGAGAACGACCACTCGCCCGAGTTCAAGTGGGTTTCGTCGCTGGGTGACGCTTTTTTGCACATGCGTGGTGAACGTGCGGTAGAGATATATTCACGTTGTGTTCTTTTCTGCGACAATGATTGCTGTCTAAACATAGCAAGCGATTGACACGTAACCTTGCTTGGATGTGAGAAGATCGAAGCCAGTCATAAAACACATGAAACTTGAGTAAGTTTCTTTGAAGCTAATCCGTCCTCAAAAACATGCTGAATGAATAGACTTAAAACATCGATGAAAAATCAGCGAAAACAAGCAGCTGATCATTCTGTACTTCTTTCTGCGTCGTGCTAACCATCGACGGTGTTTTGCACTGCAGCGGCTCCTGCTACCCGCTCCGAATCCCCGAGAACAGCGACCTGGCCGTGGTGCACGCCGTGGTGGCCTCCGATGCCGACACCGGCATCAACGGCGAGATCACCTACAGCATCACAGGTCAGCGCCTGGCGACCCTCCACCCGCCGCGTCACACAGCGCAGCACCCCCGCGGCATGACTGACGTGGGGTAACTTAACATTGCCGGCCTGAAGATACGGCCAAAGTGTACCGAATACCAGACGACAGTGAAAGTAGCGCGTGTTCTGATCCGGTGAACAAACCCGCGCGTCAGCGCTGCCGACCGACGGTCGCGCATCGCGGATGCCTGGACGTGACCCTTGCCTGCCGTCCACACGGCACCGACTTGTTGTGGTAACCGGCGCTCCTCGCCCACAGACGGCAACGTCGGTAACAAGTTCTCCATCGACGTGCACACGGGCGCGCTGTCGGTGCGGCCTCTGGACCGCGAGGCGCGCGACGCCTACCAGCTGGAGGTGACGGCACAAGATCGCGGCTCGCCCGCGCGCCGCGCCACCTGCGCCCTGCACGTGCGCGTCCAGGACCAGAACGACAACGATCCCAAGTTCCAGCAGCGTCAGTACGAGGTGCGTGTCGCCCCTAAACCCCTATTCCCATTTGGGGGTGATGCGGTGCGTCAATGTAGCGACGCAATTTGCAAGGCCGCGGGTTGAAATGGACGTTCCACGCCTGCATCACTTAATATATCTTCGATATGTTTACACCCTTTTTGGCACATGTGCCAACAATTTTGAACGTAATGATACAATTCCACCTGCATTCATTAATACTTCATCTATGTGTAAACGAATCCTAATTTTCCCAGGAAGTCACCGCGTCTTAAAACCTCCCAGAGCACTTACCATGTCATGTAAAGGCATCTATTTCGATAGACTTTACACGTCTTCCCGCACTTTGGCGTACGCCCCGCGTGATTGCTGCGTGCCGTACCGTTGGCACGCCCTCACCTTTTCGCCGCACACCGCTCGTCTCGGGTTGGGGTGGCTCTCCGCGGCGCCGTCTTACCAGCCACCTTCCGCTCCGTTCCTGCAGGCGCACGTGGCGGAGGACGCGCCCCTGGGCACGGACGTGCTGACCGTGCGCGCCGTGGACGACGACCACGGCGTCAACGGCCGCATCACCTACAGCCTCAACAACGAGACCCAGTGGCGCTTCCGCATCGACAACGACAGCGGCAAGATCACCACCGCCGGGTACGCGTGAACGATTTCTCGGTTTCCGCTCCCATGGCTTGGCTTACTTTTCCCAGTTAGCATGCGCGGCACATCCCACGCCGTCAGATAACGTTACTTCTTATACATTTAGAGCTGTGTCGATCCCAGTCCACCACGCGCCCTCTGAGTGCCCACTGAGCCGACCGCCACGCCTCCAACGACCGCTTCCACTGACCCTCTCACTACTTCTCAGAACCTTCAACCGGGAGAGCAAGGCGACGTACACGTTCGAGGTGCAGGCGACGGACGGCGGCCGGTACGACGCCCGCTCCACGCGCGCCGTCGTCACCGTCACCATCGACGACGCCAACGATCACGCGCCCGTGCTGACACGCTATCCGTTCACGGCGCACGTGCCGGCGCACACACCCGCCGGCGCCGCCCTGCTCACCGTCACGGCCGAGGACGAGGACCTGGGCGCGAATGGACAGGTCACCTACAGGTCAGCGCACTAGGATCGCGGGGACGGGCGGCGCTGCCGGGGAGAGAGGGGAGAGGGTGACAAGCGGGCTGAGCTCGGTGTGTTGGCTTAAGTTGGAGGTGGAGGTGGGTCTGCTAGGTGGTGTGAAGCTGATTTTGTAGCGTTCGGGCTGATGCAGAAACGTCGGAGTTTGAGCTTCTTGCCAGCCAAATTACTGAGTTCTGATCAGAATTCTAACGGGCAGTTGTCGCTGCTCACTGCATTTATTGCATCAGCTTGTTCAATTCGCTGCCACAGGCATTGATTTACATTGTGCCGATGCACGTAGCGATGCGCTCCGTAACGCCTGCACGTACACCGGCGTCAACCACCGCAAACGCTTGTCACACTCGGAGCCGACACAACGCGACGTGACTGCCGCCGATCAGTCCGGCCGCTCCCGCACCGTCTTGGTGCGACGCCAACGATCGCCCGTGGACTAGTCCTCTGTAACCTTGTCGTGCGCTCCTCGCAGCTTCGCCAACCAGCCGGCCGACAGCCCGTTCCGGATCGACCCCATCACGGGCGTGGTGAAGGCAGCCGGCTCGCTGGGCGCCGAGTCGGGACGGCTCTTCCACCTGGAGGTACGCGCGCGGCTGACACGGCCCGTTAGTTGCATGTTCCTCACAGATGGCGCTACGGAACAAGGGCGGGAAAGTGGACCTTATTGCAAATGCTGATGTAACTTATAATAAGCTATGTGTGAAATTCAAGCTCTTTTTCCGATAAAGGTGAAACGCACGTGCCGTCTCATTCGCCTGCTCCCTTCTGATCTCCAAATGCTTCCGCGTAATATGGCGGCGCCCAGCGTGTAGCGCGGATGAGCGCGTTGTGTGACGGGTCGGCTCGGTCCCAGGTGGTGGCCACAGACCGCGGCACACCGGCGCCCAGCGTGTAGCGCGGATGAGCGCGTTGTGTGACGAGTCGGCTCGGTCCCAGGTGGTGGCCACAGACCGCGGCACACCGGCGCCCAGCGTGTACCGCGGATGAGCGCGTTGTGTGACGAGTCGGCTCGGTCCCAGGTGGTGGCCAGCAGACCGCGGCACACCGGCGCCCAGCGTGTAGCGCGGATGAGCGCGTTGTGTGACGAGTCGGCTCGGTCCCAGGTGGTGGCCACAGACCGCGGCACACCGGCGCCCAGCGTGTACCGCGGATGAGCGCGTTGTGTGACGAGTCGGCTCGGTCCCAGGTGGTGGCCACAGACCGCGGCACACCGGCGCCCAGCGTGTACCGCGGATGAGCGCGTTGTGTGACGAGTCGGCTCGGTCCCAGGTGGTGGCCACAGACCGCGGCACACCGGCGCAGTCGGCCGCCGGCCTCGTGGAGATCTACGTGGGCGAGAAGCGGGACCAGACCACCCTGCGCTTCCAGAACAACACGTACCGCGTCGGCGTCCCCGAGAACGAGCCGACCGGCAGTGACGTCATCCAGGTGAGCTCCACAGACGGGTCAGGTGACGTCATCAAAGTGCGCTTTGCATATGGATCAGATGACGTCATCAAAGTGCGCTCCGCTTACGGGTCAAGCGTTAACTAGGTGAGTTACCGAGACTAGTCAAGTGGCGTCTCCCAGGCTAACTCCAGGACCGAGTCAAATGGTGTCAGCTGGCACAGCATCAGTGAAGAGCTCCATATCGTGTTTCAAAACGTGATAGCAGTCTCGCGTTATCATGTAAGTCTTTGGCAGTGGCAACACGGAAATGCTTTTTTGCCCCTCCCCACCCCCGAGACCAAATGTAACCGGCCTTCGTCCGACGCAGGTAACGGCGGTGCGCAGTGACGGCCGCCGCCAGCGCATCACCTACAGCTTCGGCTCCGGCAACGAGGACAACACGTTCGAGATCAACGCCAACAACGGGCTGATCCGCGTGCGCGACCCGCAGCGGCTGGACTTCGAGGCGGCGCGGCAGCTGCGGCTGGTGGTCGTGGCGCAGGCCGAGGGCACCACTCCACTCTACGGGTGAGCCGCGCGCGTTGGCCGGGCTCCCACGCGGGTGGTGCAGCTCCGCTCGCTGGTCTCGCCGAATGATATTTCGGTAACGCGGATGGAAGCCTTCTCGGCCGTGTCTCCGAGACGGCTCCGCCAAGGCTGTGTCAATAGGAGAGCTGGCTGAGCGCAGGGCTTCTGCAGGGCTGAGCTTTGCTGTTGTTCTGGCATCGTTCAGCCGCTTTCAGCGACTGTCTGTATTTGGTGCAGTGTTGCAACCGAGCTAGCGAATGCCTGCCTGATGGCAACAATTGACCGAAACGCCGATTTCTGATGGTAGCCCGCTGCATGCCAACACCAATTTACCACGACGGCCGCCGCTGGGTCGCCGTGCCGCGCATTACCAACAGTCAGCCCGCGTTCCTTTTGTTGACAATCGTTCTCATGGTCGGCAGGTACGCGGTCGTGTTCGTGGAGCTGGTGGACCAGAACGACAACAAGCCGCGCTTCACGCAGGACGAGTACATCAGCGCCGTCTGGGAGGGCAACAGCAAGGGCACCTTCGTCGTCCAGGTGAGCTGGCGCGCGCGGCCAGACGCGTCCTGTCGCCACTGGCGGCCGTCGCTGGCTGCTCTGCCGGCACAGGGACGCCAGGCGTCCGGGCTTCAAAGTTGGAAATTGCGCGGCGTTGGCAGAGTTCTCGGAGACTTATGCCGTGCTCTGACGTCATCGCGACGCGGTTCCAGGTGTCTGCCACGGACGCCGACACGGGCGCCAACGCCAACGTTGTCTACAGCATTGTGGAGGGCAACCTTGACAACGCGTTCGTCATCGAGGCGCCCTTCTCGGGCATCGTCAAGACCAACATCGTGCTGGACCGAGAGATCCGCGACGCCTACGAGTTGACGATCGTCGCCACGGACCAGGGCGAGCGAACGCTGGTCGGCTCGTGCTCGCTGCGCATCAAGGTGGTCGACATCAACGACAACCGGCCGACGTTCCCACCCCACTCGGTCACGAACGTGAGCGAGGGCGCGCAGGTGGGCGCTGTGGTGACGGCCGTCACAGCCAACGACGTGGACACGCACCCGGCGCTGACGTACAGCTTCGCCGGCGGGGCGGCGCGTCAGGACGCCTTCGCCATCGACCGCTTCACCGGCCAGATCACGCTTGTGAAGCCGCTTGACCGCGAGGTGAGCAGGCCGGTAGGGAGAGAGGCGGGTGTCTGCTGCGGTGAGGGGCCGGATCAGGGGTCGTAGCGGGCGCAACGATCAGTCGAGCCGGGCCAAGGAGCTCCGTAGGCGTTATTCGCACTCCTGTCGCCTTACTGCGGCTGTCTGGCCGGGCCGAGTCTGTGAACTATGTGACCATGATGATGACAGATGCTGTGATGACGCTGTGATGACAATGACGAGTGAGCTGCGTGGCGCGTGAGCACTCCTGACCGCGTTCGCCCGGGTCCGCAGACCAAGCAGCATTACGTGCTGACGGTGGTCGCCTCGGACACGGCGCATCAGGCCGAGACGAGCGTGCGCATCAACGTCATGGACGAGAACGACCAGCGGCCCGTGTTCACCCAGAGCTCATACAGCGGTAGTCTGCTGGAGCTCACCGGCGCCGGCATGGAGGTGCGTGGAGCTTCACCGCGGCGGCGGAGACCGCTCCTTATCTCTGTGGTGTCGTGTGCGAGGCGTTGTGACGTCACCACGGTACGACCATGTCTGCCGCAGATCCCTGTCGCTTGCTGAGCGGCAGAATCGGGGCGCATACAAGATATCAGGGTATTCAGGGTGATCCGGGTGTGTCGCCGCCGCCGCCACCGCCTCGCCTCACCCGTCTTCCGTGCCCAGGTGCTGCGCGTGACGGCAACGGACGCCGACCTGGGCGAGAACGCCCGCATCACGTACGCCCTGATCACGCCCACCGACGACTTTTACGTGGCGCCGGACACGGGCGTGCTGTACACGAACGCGACGGTGCGGTTCGACGCCGGGGAGCCGGTGCGGCAGCTGGTGGTGGCGGCCCGCGACGGCGGCCGACCTTCGCTCGGCGCCGCCGCCGCCGTCCGCCTGCGGCTCGAGGACATCAACAACCACGCGCCCGAGTTCAGCCGCTCCGTCTACAAGTGAGTGGGCGGTCACGTGCGCGTGCGCCGCCCGGGCCACGGCCGCCGGCTGGACTTTGTCTGCCGTCGGGGATGGGCTGGGCTGGACCGGTTTGGACCGGCGGAGTCTGGTTATAGCTGGTCAGGGGTAGGGCAGCTGGTGGTGGCTACAGTGATTAGGTCTGTTACGATTAAAGAGGACCTCGCGTAGATGTTTCTATCTCGCGTACACCCATCGCTGTAAATGTGCCACGGGGCTCCTGTGTAGGTCTCAGGTTTAAGATCGAGTGGTTCGCAACGATAAGAGCCTGATTCACCACGCTCCGAGCCCTGAGTGTCTGGGGACAGATCGTGTCCTGAGCCCTTTCTCTCTCCCCCCCCCCCCCCCCCGGTGATGTGGTCCGAGCGTGTCTGACCTGACGGCCCGTCTGACCCAGGGCCAGCATCGGCGAGGACGCCGTGCCGGGCGAGGTCGTGCTGAGAGTGTCGGCTGACGACGTGGACGAGTCGCGCCACAACCGAAACATCGACTTCTCGTTCGCCCGCGGCAACGAGGACGGCGTCTTCCAAATAGCCAGGTGAGCCGCCGTCTCTGATAAAAATTTATGGCTCTCCATAGGCCTAGTTTTAGCAAACAGATAAATGGCTGCAAACGTCAGCCACAACTCAATAACTGTAGCTAACTTTTCGTCACTCAGCGTGCATGTACATGGTAACTCAGCCCGCACGTGCATGGTAGCATGGCCGCCGCTCACGGCGGCGGCCGATCCGCGCGCTGACGCCGCCTGCTCCGCCCGGCAGCAACACGGGCGAGGTGATCCTGCTGCGGCCGGTGGACCGCGAACGGCGCGCCCAGTACGTGCTGGAGGCCGTGGCCAGCGACCGCGGCACGCCCGCCAGGAACAGCACCGCCCAGCTGGTCATCGATATCACCGACGTCAATGACCACGAGCCCAAGTTCAACCAGTCGCAATACGAGGCTAGCGTCAGCGAGCTGCTTCAGGTGAGCACGGCGGCGGGGAAGGGCAAGGATCGGAGGCAGGTCTCTTCGGGGAAGGGGGGGGGGGAGAGGGGATTCCGGCGGCGCTCGCGGCCAGGTGTTTTCGTTGCCAGGCCAGTTTCGAAGAGAAGTGGCTGACGGACCCGTGTAAGGCGGGCGCCGGGCAGCTTTGATGTGGATTGAGTGGCGGCCGCAGTCCACCACCGCCCGAATCCACCCTTACGTCTTGTGCGAGAGGATCGGTTTCACCGCGTTGCGGTTTTCTTTCACCTGCAATCAAGAGCAAGCGGTGGCAGCTGCAGAATGAAATAATTTTCTCACGGTACAACCCAAGCATTTACAGCGCACTGCTTATTCGTGGCAGCCCCTCACCCCGTTTTGAACTCTGCGCCATTGCTCGCCTCTGACGCCACGCGCCTCCGGCCGCAGGTGGGCTCGTCAGTGCTGCGTGTGCACGCCACGGACCGCGACGCCGGCCAGAACTCGGCCATCGTGTACGACATCACGTCCGGCAACGACCACGAGGTGTTCCAGCTGGACCGCGACACGGGCCTGGTCCGGCTGCGCAAGGGGCTCGACTTCGACCGGCTGGCCGAATACCGGTTCATAGTGCGCGCCACCGACCGCGACCCCGAGCGGCCGCTCTCGGCGCTCGCCACCGTGCGCGTGCGCGTGCTGGACGAGAACGACAACGCGCCCAGCTTCCCGCAGCCCGTGTACTACGAGTTCGCGACGGAGAACGAGCCGGCCGGCCGGCCCGTGTTCACAGCGCACGCCAACGACGCCGACCGCGGCCGCTACGGCCGGCTCAACTACACGCTGACGGACGGCGGCGGCTGGTTCCGCGTCGACCCGGGCTCAGGCGAAGTCACCACGGCCGCCGTGTTCGATTACGAGGCAAAGGAGGTGTTCGCCTTCGTCATCAGCGCCACGGACCTCGGCGGGAAGACGGCCACGGCGCAGGTGCGCGTCAACATCCGCGGCGTCGACGAGTTTGCGCCCGTGTTCGTCGAGTCGACATACCGGTTCCGCGCGCCGGCCGACGGCCCGCCGGGCTACGTGGTGGGCCGCGTGGCGGCCACTGACCGCGACCGCGGCGCCGATGGCGTCGTGCTCTTCCACCTGCGCACACCGCACGAGTTCTTCCGCGTGAACAAGACGAGCGGTGAGATTGTGGTGCGCCGGAGTCTGGGCCAGCGGCGGCGGCGGACGCGGCGGGACCTGGCCAGCGAGCGTCTGGAGGTGGTGGCATCTAGCGGCCGCCCGGGCAGCTTGAGTGCGCTGACCAGTGTCGAGGTGGTGCTGGACCCTTCGCTGAACGGCACCGGGCTAGCGGCGCCGGCTGGCGGCGGTGGCTTGGCGGACTGGGGTGTTGGCCTCCTGGTGGCCATCCTGCTCATCGTGATGGCATTCGGCGCCGCGTTCGTGTTCCTGCACATGCGCAACCGGCGCATGAGCAAGCCGACGATGGCCGACCACTTCGACTCGTCGTTCGATACGGACATCCGCACAGGGCCGGCGGCCGACCTCAACTACCCGCCGCGCTACAGCGAGATCCACCCGTACGACACGGCCGACCGGCCGACCGGGCGCAACACGACGTCCGAGCTGTCGGAGCAGTCGCACCGCTCCGCCTCGAGCGGGCGCGGCTCGGCCGAGGACGGCGACGAGGACGAGGAGATCCGCATGATCAACGAGGGCCCGCTGATGCAGCAGAAGCTGCGCCAGCTGGCCGTGCCCGACTCGCGGCTGCACGACAGCGACAGCGTGTCGGAGGCGAGCGCGCAGAACACGCAGGAGTACCTGGCGCGGCTGGGGATCGACACGACGCGCGCCGACTCGCACAAGGGCTCGCAGAGCCTGCGCGCCGACAGCATCCACCTGTTCGACGACGAGGGCGGCGCGGAGGACGGCGCCGTCGACCTGGGCAACCTGATCTCGACCAAGCTGACGGCGGTGGGCGCCGAGGAGGACGAGGCTATCATGGACGGCACGCGCGCCTTCGGCCTGGATGAGACGCAGCCGTCGATGACGGGCTCGCTCAGCTCGATCGTGCACAGCGAGGAGGAGCTGACCGGCAGCTATAACTGGGACTACCTGCTCAACTGGGGGCCGCAGTACCAGCCGCTGGCGCATGTGTTCTCCGAGATCGCGCGGCTCAAGGACGACAGCGCGCCCAGCCCGTACGCGGTGAGCGCGGCCAAGCGGCCGCCGCCGCTGCTGACGAACGTGGCGCCGCGCTCGGTGGCGGCGCCGCTGCCGCCCCGTTCTAGTCTCGGCCTCGTGTCGATGCCGTCGCTGCCGCGCTCGCCCATCTCGCAGGAGGCGTTCGCGGCGCAGGCCATGTCGCCGTCGTTCTCGCCGGCGCTCTCGCCGCTGGCCACGCGCTCGCCGTCCATGTCGCCGCACGTGCCGCGCGGCCTGGCGTCGGCGGCGGCGGCGGCGCACCACCGCTCCCACCTGCTGGCCGGCGCCTCGTCCAGCTCCGAGAGTGAGATGCGGATATAGCCCTGGTGTCCGCCATACCCCTCAGGCGCCCTGTGCCACGCTCCACAACAGTATTCCCTTATGCATGCCATTATGTGTCGCCGCGCCTTCATAATGTGATATAGTGTTATTGAACAGAGGAGTGGGGCGGGGCGACGGCCCCGTGCCTCCTATGCCAAATGGAACGAGCCCCGCTGTCAACACACTTGTTTTTGTTGAATGTCACTATCATTTGAGTTTGCGAAATCAAAACTCGGTGTCGTGTAGAGAGCATGCTAGCATTTTGTGTATGTGAGTGTACATTTCGCGAGAACTGTTGCGTTGAAGTGTCAAATACACGATGTCACCAGCGAGCTGTTTGTTTGGGCACTGTGCCAGGCGCGCCGCAGCCGGTCGCAGAGTGCTCGCTGTCCTCATCGTGTCTTGTTGTCTTCTCTGAAAAATGAACCTCGAACCCAAATCTTAACAAGCGCGCGGCAATGGCGACATTTTCCGTTATTCCTTGCATCAGACCTACCGATGGGCAAAAACGTGACTTGCAGGCAAAGTGCGAACTCAAACTGCGCATTGGCCAGTATTTTGTATTGTTCAACTGATCGGGTGGTTTGCAAGCTGTTCAAGCCGTCTGAACAAGAAACTTCACAGCCACAGGTAGTTGGGAAGTGTCACATGACCAGTTAACCATGCTGGTTTTATTCTGTCATGGTCTTATTCGGCCATGTCCATAACATTTCTTGGGGTACATACATGAAGGTAGTCAATAAATACTGAAATGGATTGACTGATCGAAGCGAATCACCAAGACGAGCATGCCCGCTTGCTGCAGAGCGCCTCTTTTCGGTAATGCGCGGTTCGTCACTAGTTCTCATGTGCCGGGCATTACAGCCCAATATCCTACTGTAATTTGGTAAGCGGCTCAGGAACACAAGTGCACCACTTGATGGAACGCCAGCGATGGCAGTGACCATTTCAGTGGTCGTGACGTAAACAGGATTCGAACCCGGGACCTCCACGTTGGAGGCGAATGTTCTCACCACTCAGTCATCACAAATTCAGAATCAAGTGCATGCAACATTCGAGGGCGATGAGGTGCCATTTTGGCAGAAAAATCGCTTGAGTTTCTTTGCCACAAACAGCCATACTCAGCCCGCTTCAGATCAAAGCAAACGACAAAGTAAATGAGTGCATCATATCGCGTTAGCGCGCAAAAACCTCGCGCCACCCGGTCAGCGGCGGTGCTGTCGGCTGCCGTGACAGCAGTCCAGGAACTGGTGGCACGACCGCCTGTAAACACGTGCGGGAGACCTGACCGTCCCCTGGCCGGTCCGGGCGGCTGGCTGTCGTCAGGCGGCCGCCGCCGAGGTGGGACGGCCGGCGCGAGGGGACGCTCGCCGTTGCCATGCTGACCGGAGCGGCGAGGATAAAGCAGAACAACGGTCGGCACGTTCCCTTTTTGCATCGCCAGACCGCTCGCGAGCAGGGGGTGTCCAGGCATTGACTGGTATCTGGGGTGCAGGGCCGGCGCGGCGCCCAGCCCCGCCGGACGCGATCACGCTCCCTGTCGGCGCCGGGCCTGACAGCGATGGCCGAGCGCAGCGAGTCCTTGACCGACATTGAGCTTAGAAGACACTCATAAGCCAGTGGTCGTCCACACGCATACGCATACGGAGGCTGGTCGTCGGCTCACGACAGGCGGAATTCGGACGGTACACTTTGGTGCATCCATTGAGTTGTGTTTGCCCTGTAGTCTCCATTGCCGTTGCGGTGTGACTGGTGATGCATGGACAAGGTGATCAGGCGTAATCAATGAGATGCACAATCTTGCAAAGGCAAATCAAACCGTGGTACATGGAGAAAGGCTGAGCGGTTCGCTGTACCTGTTTCAGCCGTGTGGTGGACACGATTTTTATTACATTACGCGCCACTAAACGACGCAGGACAGTTATTGGTGGCGCAAATATCCCTGTCAGCGCCTTTGCATATTTATCTGTCACCTCCCTACATGAGCCCAAGCTTACGGCCAAATCCCTTTGAAGCGTACTACACCTTGCTCACCCTTTAAAAACCACCAAATTCACTTACCCGTCTATCAACGATCGAAACACGGGTGCTTTTTGGATGGACTAGATGCACTCAGGTGAAAAATGTAATTATCTTAAGAAGCGCTGGCTGCGCGGGTCTTTGGATGTCGAGCGTCGGCGAGCGTTCTTAGCACCGACGAACAGCGGCCTCTGCGTTTATTTTCCGCTGGCTGCTGACTTTATCGTGAGACAGGTCCGGTCATGGCACGCACCCCAAAGACGGAGGAGCCCCAAGGCTTGACTGATGCATGTGTGGCTACTTTTCTATTTGCGACCACCACAGACGCAAACAAGATTGCAGAACATTATCAACTAGAATCACGGGTGCTTCGAATGCATCAGACACGCAGGACAGAGCCATACGCATTGCGTGCATTTTTTTCATGGCAGAAGCCTTTTCAGAGCATGACTTAGATAGAAAGAGACTTTCTGCTAGCCTTGTACAGTTACAATTGTAATTAAACAGCTAGGTAGATGTGTGAGCTGTTTCACATCTTGACACTTAGCATGTTATGCAAGGGTAGTGGACTATATCTGAGCTTCATTGCTCTTGGGACGTTGACAAAGGCCGTTCTAGGCCAAGGTTATCTTAATGGGAGTGTTCTACACTTCTATAGGGGTTCGAAATGGAATAGCCATCTTGAACATTACTGGGTGCAGTTCACAGCCCTGTCCCTCTTAAGACCTAAACCCCTTTACTTGCTGAGGTAAACGTCCGCGAAGATGAAAGGGCTTTTTCGGGGGAGTATTTCAAGGTCATCTTGACATTCATGATGGTCACAACAGCGTCATTTAAATTCTTCCATTTCTAAGCCATGCGGCGATGATAGCTAAGTAAAATATAATCGTATACAATCTATTTGTTCCGATGAGGACGTATTGCCAAAATATCAACGCATCTATCTCTACATTCTCCTGGTTTTTCTACGAGGAATAAGGCTATCACTTCTCTCCTCTCTGTATCTGATACTTGCTTCAATATCTTCAAATGTGAAACACTCCAAAACAAAACAAGACCAATCAAAATCCGTACCTCACAGTTCCAAATCCTGAAAACGGCACAAAGCATTGTTGGGATAAGGCATCTAACTATGCACAACATTAAAATCGTCCACACAAATATCCAAAATTTGCCTTCATCCAAGGGCAATACTACAATAAAAAATACATAGGACGACCGCATGTTGCCTTATCTCGCCTCTTGGAGTTAAAGATCCATGCTTTAGCTTTCACTAGCTTTAAAATTTAGACGCATGAAAAGCTTTGTGGAATTTACAGGAACGGGATTTGGCCACGCTTGAGCCAGCCTGACAGTTGTTAACCATTAAATATGATTTTAAAGGATCCTGCTGACAGTGGCAGAAGACGCAAGTGAGGCGAGGGGCCAGTTACTTAATATTTGTCGGCATATCAGCAAGGACGCAGCGATCGCCACCTGTCCCTCCGCAGCGTCCAAGGCTGCCGTTAGACATAAAGGCATGCATACACCAGATCAATAAAGAGCAACAAGGGCCCATCGAGGTTGCCTTTGCCCAGGTTCGGTTCCTATCCTTGGCAATAACCTCACCACTTGACCTGCCTGAATTTAGCAACAAATGAGATGTTAAGACCGATAGAACTTGTTCAAACGATTTTAAGTATTGATGGAAAGGGGCTTTCCTCAGCGTCGTATGGCGGTCCATCCCAATAATTCACTACTCTTTGAGTAACTTATATCTGCCTCTCCACAGTTCAGTTCCTGCCTTTTGCTAATTGAAAGTGGTTTCCCCTAAGTTTTGGCAGAATCTCCAGTGTTCCTTGTAGATCTACCTTGTCTATCCATTTTATAATCGTAGATGGGGCACGTGAGTCATTCAAAGTCTGAGTGGAGTTTTGTTGCTTAGGAACACAAATCTATGGGGTATCTTCTGGCATGCAGCGTGCACATCATTTTACGAAAACAAACGTTTGTTTTCAAGTACTCGATGTTGTCTAAACACAGAGTACAAAATCGCACTCAGCGATTTGCCGTGACCTTTTTGATTCAGTACCTTGATTCGAATCTGCTCGCATTACGAACCTTGATTAGTCCCGGCGTTTCTTACAAAATTTGCGCAAACTCAAGTATGATAAGCCACACTTGCCCCGAATACAAAAGAAGGTAGCTTGATGTAAAAAATTCGGTTATGCCAAAATTGTTCCGAGTTATACGAGCGTATAACACCTATCGAGTCAAATAAACTTGCGTGCACGTTCGGCCACTAATTGGAAACCTCACCTCCCCCACGTTGCCGGATTTTACAATGAAAGGTCAGGGGGACTGGTGTCGGCGACTTGGGCCATTTTGCGAGAAAGGGTAGGAAAAATAGGATCTGAAACCGTGAAGCCGTCAGGGAAAACAACGAGGGACTTTTTATCTGCAACATTATTTGAGCGTGGGGGTGCGATCTGAACGAGTTGAGAGCGCCCGCTCCGCCTCTCTGGTTTACAGACGTCACCCAGCAACGCTTGTTTTGCGCCGTCACCCAGCAACATTCGTCTTGCTTCGTCAACCAGCAATGGGCGTTTTGCTTCGTCCACCTTTGTTCGTTTATACAAGCTATCTGCATGTGTGAGTCATTAGGGCCTTACGACAGCTCAGGAGCTGAGGTCAGGTGGCGTCGCCGGTCTCTCACCTTGTGAGGAAGAGTGGGCACCACTGGGAATCGAACCCCGAACCTCTGGTTTCTCCGACGTTTTCCCACTGTATTACCGCCACCCCAACCTGCGTGCATGAACATTCCTCTTGATCCACGTCCATGCGCTCCTTATTAACACCTTGAGACATATTGTTTCCTCTTGGGCGATAGACCATAACAAACACGCGTGCATTGCGGACGACTGTCTTGTCTTATCCGTCGATTGCGGCACACGGCTTGTCACCCAATAACGTCGGTGAAATAAGCGGAGTCCGGACAACCTGCACTCGAAACCTTCCAACGCGGTATCTGCACGCCGCCCACTACGTCACCGTTTCACCGACAAAGGCGAACCGAGCGGCTACAGACATCAAGATCCGTTTGGGAGCAGCCGGGATATCCATCTCGCTATCAGACGACGATAGTGGGAAGGTCAACGACCGAGCGATGTCTGACACTCCGGACACACCCGCTGACACAGTCTCTCGAGACGCACCCGTTCGTGCACGGCCGTTGTGGCAGCGAGCCGACTGTCGAGCATGTCCGTGGGCCGCGTCAGGGTCGGCAGGGCGCAATCCCCAGGCGACTCCGCTGCCGAGGCAGTCAGGTGCTTCCCATGACAGCTACCACTTGACTGGTACCTGCTGGGGTTTGGATTTTTTAACCTATTTCTAGCTACGGCTGTAAAACGAAGCCGGTGACGTCATAGCTGCCGAACGCGAGCGTTCTCCGTTTAAGCCAATGAGAGCGTTATCTGAGCGTGTGAAGGTAGAAGCGTGTGAAGCGTGCGAAGCGTGCGATGCGTGCACACGTGCGTGTTGAACATGCGGAAAAGACATACGCAGACTTACGATGCATGCCATACACGCTGGAACGTGTTTATTCTTCAAAGTGGATATAATTTACCTTAGCGCATGCTTTAAATCCCGATACGATCCAGACACCAGCGGTACACCATCATGTTCCCCAGCTTCTGTCGTTGCGATTGACGTGAGCAGTGGCAACGCCGGCGGTCATGTAGCACTTTCCTGTAGCTTACAAAAGCCAAGCGTTCAGTGTACTCACTGCGAGCTGAAATTGTGGCTCTAAATGGTGCGCGTAATCGTTCCTGACAAATAAGTTTGGAGATGAACGATGCGGGTTTGCGCGTAAATTGCAATGTCTTGAGGATGTCACAGTTTGCGACCTCTTGAAAAAGCTATCAAGTTCTCTTTTTATCCAGCTATTCACGTCAATACACAAACCCATGCACGAGCGCAGCACGCACACGGCTTAGTGAACGCACACGGGCTAAGCACACACATACACGCACCACATCCATCAGTTGTGACAAACAATCGACCTATATAAGACAGTAGCAGTTGCCTTATTTCTCGGAGAAAAAAACAGGAGAATGGAGACATAGTTGGGTCGATATTTCGGTGACATGCCTCTATCGAAACAATAGCAAAACTTCTGGCATTGTTTTGATAAAGGCATGTTGCCAAAATATCAACCCAAATATATCTCTATTCTCCTGGTTTTTCTTCGAAGAATAAGGCTATTGCTACTGTCTTATCTGTGTGAATAATATTCCTCACTAATGCACTGAACAACTTACAAATAATCGACCACCGAATGTGCAAACGTAAACAGCCCGCCTTGTAAAATGAGATTGCACCATTCGTCATCAGCTAGCAGATCAGCAAATGCCCGATTTTGTGCATAGAAACAATGGAATAAAATCGGAGACACATCGTGAAGGGTTGCGAAATATTTGAAATAATACGAACATCCAACCCATGGCCAATGGACTTATGTCATCATCACGAGACAGCCGGCCTCCAGACGGGCATGCGCTCCTCAGCAGCTCGATAGTAACAACCGTAAATCAAGCCTATTTGCGCTCCCCAACTTAGCTGATAAACACCGCTGCCCGCCACCTCCTTCCCGCCACGGCTCACGCCGCTGGCTTCCTCTTACCAGGGTCGCCACGCCTTCGGGAGCGGACAGTCATGAAGGAGTCATGGGAAGTCATGAGGCCCTGGGTGCATTACGTCATCAGCGCTGCAGCTCGGACGCGCGGCCCGCCCGCCGACCGGCCCGCGCAGCGTGACGGGGCGGCGCGGCATGGGTGCTCGGAACCGGGAGTTCCCGGCACTTGGCGGCGCCGGGGCCGGCTCGGCGCGCTGACGAGGCCGGCGGTTCGCGGCAGCGCGGCGGGATGTCCGAGCTCGTACGGCGCAGACGGGGGCTCCCCGGAGCACCGGCATTCGGCGGGCGCACCGGCCGCACGCGTACTACCGGCGGTTGTGCCGCTGCTGTTGCGTCACAGAGCCGCCGTCTTGCGAACGGTCGCGTCGCATCGCAGGAATTGTGTTACCGAATCAGCGCATGCAGGCGGCGGTACTGCGACGCTGGGGTTGCGGCTGAGTTTCAGGAAACGGCATGCAGATGCTATCGGTGCGCCGTTTCGCCATCGCAGGGAAGTGCTAACACGCTCCTGTGCGAGGCATCGTATCGCTGTGAGTATTATGTCATCCCAGGGGATGACTTTGGCATTATGACGTCCAGGAAATGGCAGCCTCTCTGAGGATCGGATAGCCGGCCTCATGAATTTACAAAAAAGTGAGGTGCTTGGCCGTGGCACACGGCTCGTGATCACGATTACGCATACCGCCGCAATATCCTCCGGTGAGAGCACGGAGAGCTGTACCTTGAGTACGGACAGCTGCGTCGATTACAAGTTACGCTAAGCACGCAAGATCCATACCGCACCACCCAAGCAAAGCTAGCCGGCACTCAGTGTGCATCAATGGCATCCATATCCGCAGTAAACAGTGCTAATCCGGCTCCGGGATGGCGGATCGGTGTTTGTTCATGTGACTCAAGCTTTTCGATAGCCGCAAATCATTTTTATGGGTGTCGTGACCTCTACAGGTGTAACGTTGGCCAGTGCGAGTGTTTTGTTTGCTTCGGATGTCTGCAGTAAGTTATCATTGCAGGTAAAGCGATACCCGTTATCTGCAGGAAGACCAGACTTGAAGCATCATTAAAGGAGCTGTCAAACGAATGCCATAAAGGCGGTCGAAGTATCGCTCACCCTACGTTGCACTCTGACGTTGTCAGCGAGCTCAGAGGCCACGAGCCGACCCGAGGCTAAATGGGAATAGAGGCAAGGATCCTGAAATTATGGCAACACGGAATACGTTGGGCATGACACGAGCAGAATGCTGTATAGCGGGCACAGGGTGCATCGATAAACTAATAGTTACCATGCCGTAGAGCGCTGTGCAAGGATCAGAATGAAGCCCGGTTTGAACAGAGTGGAATCCTAGTTTTGATCACCAATATGTAAAACGAATAGCGATATGGCGATATCTTGGCCCCACACTATACTTTCCGTTACTGCGCACCTGAATCGGCCACACTCCATAACCAATGTAACATCTACGGAAACATTTTAGCTATTTGCTTTCTTGGAAGTCACATAATCAAGTCACGTGGTCACATAATCAGACTATGTATGAGAACGTCAAAACAGAAAACAGAGTCCCATAGTGCGTAATATACCAGACATATAGGTCACCACGCACCACGAAAGCATGTACCCTGTGCGTAAATCGGAGTCCACGTGTCACAACACTTCACGAAATATTTAACTTTGAATGTGTCGTAAGAAGAAACGTAAAAACAAGAGAAACTTTGTGTTATGCCATGCGAGAATGTTTAAGTTCTGCAGTTCCGGTGTCTCACCTCCAGCTCACTGGTACACACGGTACGTCCAAAGTCACTTCTGTATTGAACACTCGTCACAGGCCCTCGTCACAGTCCGTCCCGCCGACACGTCCGTTCCCGCGCCGGCGGCTCTCAGTTTTCTCCTTGTTACTGCCTCCTCTCCTGGCCCCCACGGCCGCGTCACTCGCACGGGACGCCTGGGCAGGAGGAGGGGAACGCGAGCGCCTCTTAGCGGCGCTTACCAAACTACGCAAGGATTCACCGGCTAGCACATAGGTGATCTCTGACACCTTACAGCTATTCTCTTTGCTGAGCCAGTAGGACTTCCAAATTTTAGGGTGCACAAGGATGCGAAGGAGCGTCTCGAAAAGCAGCGTTGGAAATCATTTCTGAGGCAATTTTCCCATGCATCATCCCATTCGTATGGCTAATGCTAATCTTGTGTGGGGAGCGGATGAGCCACAGTTCACCCGGTCACCCATTCCCGTGTTCCTTTGTCTATGCAGATGTCCATTCCTTCCTAAAAATATATGGTAGGGTTTACAGCTGCATTTTAGAAGCCGCGAACATTAACATACGCGAGCTTTCCGGTGTTCTGGTGAAACCCGAAAGCAGCGAGAGGGACCCATTCAAATTAACCTATCACACGAACGTCATGTGTGTAAATTTCTTGGCATGCATGAATTGTTGGTGCTATGCCATACCCAGGCAGTGAAAGGTTATGCTGCGAGATGGCGATGCAACATTAAGTTTTGACGAAAAAGCCGCTAACCTTGTTGTTCATTTAAGGGAAAGTAAAAAAAGCGATTAGATAACTCACGGGTAGGCATCTACACGCGTTAAGATTATAGAAGCATACAGCTACAGCACAAAAACGACTGATTGACAGAAGGCATCAATTTTGGAGCTAAATGGGCAGAAGTCCACGCTTAACCATTAAAGTAGCGTCATCGACGAAATAACAAACATAGCAATATAGAATCATGTATAGACATTACCCAAAAAGGAGGCACCTGGTTTCCAGACGCGCAGTTACAGATCATTTCAGTAACCAATGTGGTGAAGTGTATGCACTTGGTCATCACTTTGTTGCTTGTCATGATGCTAAGATATTTTGCGATATGTTATTTATTGGAGTGAATGGTACTGCCAGATGCGTACTAAGTAGTAGCAACGGAAGCCAATATATTGTTTGTAATGTTACGCAAAAAACAAGTGCGATCTTGGTTGTGATGTACCCAATCAGTTCAAGGCCATTCAAATATTTAGAGAAAGATGAGATTACATGTGAGCTATTTGATATGTACATAGACAAGAGGTTGCAAATCGGAAAGCGAAAGGCTTTTTAAAATAGATTATGGAAACATTGAGGCAGGTGCGGGGTCCGTTCATGTCAGAGGATCTGTTGTTCGAAATTTGATGCACTATGTGATGCATGATAAGGACTGCTCCGATTGTGGGGCCCATTAATCGCGATGTAAAGTGCTGCCGACTGTATTGGGCCATCATAAACGTTATCAAGCATCCCACTGAAGTGCGGTTGAAACGACACGAGCTGGGATGTGTTAACTGCGCGAGCGGTGTGCGGCGTCGGCCGTATTGCTGATCGCTGCATGCGTGTCTGCGTATGGTCGTGTGTATGTGCGACGAGCTGTTGCGCAAAAGACCCGGAAAAAATCACACGAACATTTACGCGAGAGCAAAGTCGGCTGCGCGGCCCCTGCTGATGTGAAGTAATTCGTGTGGACGGCTGGCACGTGTCGTAAGGGTCCACGCGACTGACGACGTTGTTCCGTAAAGTAAGCATGCTGCGATGCCTTTGAGACGCATACATGCTACCAAAATCAGAAGCCCAGTGTCGCAAAATCAGTAAGTGGTGGTCAGCCCAGCTTCGGAAAACCACCGGAAAGCCCCAGATACTGATGTCTCTCCGGATCTGTGCTTTTTGCTTCGTCTTCGGAGAAGCTTAAAAACTCAATTCATGCATTTTGTCGTTCATTTAAAAGCTAAACGAGGAATTACGCTGAGAGAGCGCTCGCTGAGTGAGAGAGCTCACCTGCAGGGTGGAGGGTTCAGTTATCAGTTGTGAACCCAGCTGTGCAGGTTGATGTCTTAAGTTGGGAGCGCTCCCTGAGTAGGAGAGCTCAGCTGTGCAGGTGGAGAGGGCTCGATCCCCCACCTGAAAGCAATCTCGCATCTCTGCGCACAATACTTGCGTCACTCTCTTGCGCGCAGTGACGGGCTACTCATGGCTCGGGGCTCATAAACATGGCTCGTAAATATCGTTGCGACGTACTTACATAGACTCGTAGGACGTACGGACCACCCGTCATGTGAGCTAGCCATCTGGTTTGCTTGTGTCGCAATACTGGACTGGATCGTAGTTTCCTGGCACAACGCTCCAACTGACTACACAAAACTTGATCCTGATCTGCAAGCGACCTTTTCAGCATGCAGCCGCTGGATTTCATCAAAACCAACTTGCACAGATCCGAGCTGTCTCTGCTGCCTCTCCCCCCCCCCCCCCAGCCCGCCCGCACTTGCCAAACTCCGGTCAACCGTGGCCTACCCCCCCCCCCCCCCCCCAGGCACGAGCTTTCTGTGGATGCGCCACGGCGCTGCGAACATGCTTCAGTGGAGCGGGTTTGTTGCTGACATTACGCCACCGGAACGATAATGAGGCTGGTGCACAACGCTCCTCCTCGGACCTTTGCCATCTATCCGGCCGTGAATGTCCTGACAAGACTTCAGGAAACTTCCAGAAGAGCGGACGACAAACATTGAATCGATCGCGCCTGAATAGAGAGACGGTTGTTTACAGTTTGTTGGGGTTGAGTGGGGGGGGGGGGGGGGGACTCTCTTCCGGCCATGATGGGTGGCTGGAATAACCTCTACAGAGTTTCTTTGCTTTCCTTCAGTTTTTTTCAGCAGTGACCAGACAGCAAATTTCAGACTCATCTGGAATGATTCTCTTAGATCAACCGTTCGAGATAACGCATATGTCAAAATGACATGCACACCGTGCCGACACTCAGTGGAAAAAAATATCTTCTAATTTAGCGATACCTACCTGCTGGGTCGCGGTATCAAACGGTACGCGGTATTCCGGTATTCCGATGTTGTTCACACGCAGCCACGGTGTTAATTCAGGAGACTGATATAGAAAGGTTGCATCCTATCCACCGTTAGCTGTCAAAAGTTGGGCTGCATCTAGCATCATCCATTCGTTCACGCCGAGAATGTTAAATCAAGAACGTTGAGATCCAAGAAAATACTTGCTGCGATCAGTGTAAGTAATCTTAAATCATTTCAGTTCAACTGCGTGCTTCTTTTAACATCACATTGTCCGGTCATTTGTGGCGATAAGATGCGGCACGAACGCTTCTATATCAGATGTTGCACGAGATCAGCACGAAGTTCTCTCCCTCTATGCCCCACGACATCTTTTTTGATGCAGTCATCCCAAATCATCTGTTCGGCCCACCTCCGAATCGAACTGGACAAGAAGTTAATTCCGGTTCTTTTACAGCAGGCGGGTATATGCCACCGTATATCCTCCACGTGGTTCGTGATATGACAAACCCGTAGCCTAGGTACAGTGTGTATTCGAGCGTGCCAAGGATGTTGCATTCTATTTGACGTCACATATAATTTCTGCTGGACGTGCGCGCTGCGCTACACTCCTTACCTACCGCTTACATCTTTCTCACTTTCCTGACAGCAGCTGCACACGTGCAACAATAGCATTTATGTTCGCACCCACTATGCGTGCTCCTAACAGCAAACCACAAACTACACTGTATAATACATCTTGCCTTCACCTGACGTCGGTCCTGGGCGCGCGTCGTCCTTTTTTTTCGCTGAACCCGCTCGGCGCGTCCGGCGACGATTCTACGTGATGTTACGCATAATCTTTGCCATCCGAGTCGCTACGAACACGAAAAGGTGAAGCAGAATGTGGGGTATGACGCCATGAATGATGTCAACGGCATAGCTTCTTCCCTCTTCCAGGTCGCTACGAATGTACCCACAACCTGTCGCTGCAAAATTACCTGAACCGAAATATAACTCAAACGCGCATAACTTTGTCGTTTTATACCTTTTACGCATGTAAACATTTACATTTATTATATCTTTAATAGATTAGATAATATAGATGAATACTTGTTATTGTATACATACATATATATATATATATATATATATATATATATATATATATATATATATATATGTATACATATATTGTTCTGCATTATACTAACCGATATGCATGTTCAACAAAGTCACCCCAGTATATGGTTACATATATCAATCAAAGTCGCAAGTCCCGCTCCATTTACCTTCACCCCCTATTGCCTTTCATCCCGTTCTCCTATACTCGACGGAACAATGCGTTCCAATTCACACGCAGCAAAATATACGAAGACCGCCTTCCTTGAGATTAACACAATCCACGGCCATCCCGCTTCTGACTGTCATGGCCAGCAGAGCAGTTTGTGCTGTATGTATGGATGGCTGGGCGGTGAGCAAAGTCACGTGCTCCTGCCGTAAGAGCGTACAAAGTTCAGCCGCAACTGTCCCGCTGGATGGACGCGCCGTCAAGGTCTCCAGTAGTCTCTTGAGGAAGCGTGAAGTCATTCGGGTTTATGCCTTGCGCAACGCGTTCAGTCGGTTTAGTTCTGTTGGTTGCAGGGTCACTGGGTGTAGCTTCTAGGGCTTGTGGCGTTGCCGCGGCGTGTTCAGTCGGTTTAGTTCCGTTGATTGCAGGGTCGCTGGGTATAGCCCTAGGGATAAAGCCCGGTGGGCGTGGGTGCCTGGTCCATGACGGTCAGCGCCCGAGCGGCCTCGGTCCGAGGTCACCGCTGTTTTGAAGGCGAAAGGCAGGGTTCGCGCACGTGGCACCCGCCGCCGAGAAACTGGACACCGCAAACGATTCCTAGGCGGTCAAAGTTCATCAGACGCAAACTGATTCCATTCACTCCTACACAAGCTTTTCGCTTTTCGACCAAGAGGAACGTGGTCCCGCCACTTTTAACTTTGATAGGTGTAAGTACGTGAAAGGGCACATATGTTTCCAGATCGCCTGCGCTCGCGGTTAAAGTAAGATTTTTTTCGCCCGGCAAATGCGTAATAGATCGTAGGACAGCAGTTCGTACAGCAGAAGTTCGTACGATGAAAGCTCGTTGGACTAACCTCACTCTCTTGTGTCCGTGGTGAACCGCACAAACTAGTCTCTGGTGTCGCATTGTACAATGAAGCCGGGTGGCAACAGCAGACGTTAGCACCGACTGAGACGCCGGCGACAACATTATGCAGGCCGGAAAGTAACCGCTTTTCTTGGAAGGATCCGACATCTAACATACCTTCTTTTAGTTCAGTACACGCTGTAGCGACGTGGTTGATTTTTTAAAAACATTGGTTATTCTAAGATGTCAAATTTCTTTATGGATAGGCCTGATCGCCAAACAAATGTAAGCACTGGTGGGTATATATCCTGTTAATCGTGTCCCATAGAATGCAGCGGATCGTCACGCAGTTTACGAACCTGCTTCCGATCTCCGCGAAGTGCTTGTTCGCTTTTTTGTCATTGTCTGTTGTATTCTTCCGTTCGCCCTTCCTTTCTCGCTGGCAATGTCGAAGCACACGCGTCAGGATGTGAGGCATCGGCCGGCTTCAGTCCCGTGCTGCCAAAGGCCATCACGCGTGCCGTACAGTAGAGGCGGAGCGAGCGTGCCGGATCCGCCCCTGTGCTGCATGCGCTCTCACTGCCGTACAGCGAGGCGCGCCTGTCGGCCTTGACGAATCATGTGCCAGCGGGGACTGACGATCCAGGGACGACGGTCCAGGCTGTGCACTTGCCTGTTTCGGACTGGTCCGCTAAGCGCGACCAGCACCTGGTTCATGAGAGCATGGCTTTGTCGGTGCATAATCTCGACTGCGAGCGCAGGTGGGGGAGGGGAAGTAGCACTGGCTAGCCGCCGAACCCGGCCCAGACTTCTTAAATGTCAATGCAGTTGCAGTGACGGGTTGGTACCGCGTAGCGTTGGGCCGGCAATGGCGCCGTAACATCTGCTGGAGCGCACCGGCCTGCGGTTCGACGTTTGCGAGATGACTGGCCTAAACAAGCGTCGCGTCAACATCGAAAGCCAGACGTTATCGGCTTCCTGGACGTTCAAACGGTGTTTGGTAGCGCAAGTTTATTGGCCCTCAGATATACCGGTTGGGAGCGTCGACGCGAACACGGTGCCAAGTCCCTTCGATAATTAAGCGTCAAAGCCTCCGTGTCTGCATCCACTTCAGTGATTTTCATAATCTGTCATAGTCAACGCAGTCTTGCGTTCGGCTCTGCGTCATCGGAATCGATTCTGATTGTAGCCACAACGTATAAGACGGATAACGAGTACGGCGCGAACACTTCAGAATATTTTGAGTCGACTCCGATTCCGAGTCAATGAACACCACTCAATTACGGCATTGATTCCGACAGAGTCACCTCTTTTTGACATCAAAGCTTTGCTGCATACATGCTTATTTTATTTGCCTGACTGACGCTTCAGTTGCTGTATATACAACGTGCGTTTATATGTATATATGAATATATGCATAGATATGTGGTTTTAGGGTATGCTACCTACCTCGGTTTTTTGCGTCGGCAGTTGGGTTAATTTAACTCGACACCGACTTATCGTGTGAACGGAATCGATACCATCCCGACTCAAAAAAATACGCCACGGAAGTGCAGAACGATAAATAAGACCAGAGGCGTACATTTTCTCTGGGGCTCTTAAAACCACCCTACTGGCATCACTTCTCACTACACAAAGTCAGCTCGCTCACGTCACAGCATCACATGATGCCATGCCAATCTAGAGGTTTAAAATTACGGTCATGAGCAGCTTTGGGCTGGGGGGGGGGGGGGGGGCAGCAACACCATCACTCAGTATTCTAATTTATGGTCACCTGTCGAGTTCGTCGCGTCATGTTTTACAGCAGTAATTCGCCAACAATTTCTGCCCCAACCTTCGAGGCAAGTTGTTACGAAGCGACGCAATAACCATCGGCCTTGAAAAAACAGCGGCGAAACGAGCATGCTCACGCCTGGACCTCTCACGGCCAGTGCGGTCCCGCGGCAGGCCGTTCACACCGCCGGACCAACCGGGCACCACGCACGGGCCGCGTGCTCCCGCCGTGGACCGGGATCAGACGCGGGTTATGCGGCGGTGGCCCGGCCCGTGTGCCTGGCGCGCGTTTGACGCCGCTCGCGCTCACATTACGTCAGCCGATGCGGCCGCTCTCGGCTGGGCTCCAGGCCGAGCATTCCTGCAGCCAAGGCCGGAGACGCTCTGTACTCTGGCCGGTCCGCCTTGGATGACGCCGCTGCGCCAGGAGCGGCGCCAGGCCGGCGCTGACGTGGGTCCGGAACAGTCCAGAGCATTCGGGCGGGTGTTCCGGCCCTAACGAGCGATCTCACTTTTTCGGCACTGCTACATCGGCAACAGTGAGCTGCACCATGGACACGCGACGAACCTTGTGCGTCTGAAGGACCGACAGCCCACAGGATCTCCACGCGGATGGAGAGCTTTCGCCGCCCCTCCAGAACAGCCGCGACGCCCGCTTGCCCGGAGCGCGCCCACGCCAGCGACGTCACGGTTGCGCCATCGACCGCAGGACCGGCCCCCGCCATCGACCAATCGGAGCGCCACGTTTGGAGGAGTGACGGCTACGTCACGCCGCCAGGCCGCAGCACCGCCGCCGTCGGGCGGTGTTAAAGCAAGGCCAAGCCCCCCCATTGCCATCTGCCGTTAGGCGCCAGCTGGGGCGGTCCGGCTGCCTGGGTATAAAAGCCGCGCGGCGCGGCGAACGCTTTTTCAGTCGCCTCGGCTCTGGCTGCGCAGGCGGCCGCCAGCGGCGAACGTCGCACCTCGAGCCGACCCGTCGCCATCCTGGCCACCGTTCAACAGACCCCAGCCCGGCCCTGCTCCACCCTGCCCGTCGCCGCTCCGCCGCTGCTGGTCTGCGAGTCACCCGTCGCCTCGCTGCCGGCGCCGCTGCTGCCGCCCGAGCTGACTCTGGCCGTGAGGGCCGAACCGGCCGCCATGTCCACGCCGGGCACCCTACGGCGGCCGCTGCCGCTGCAGCACCTGGCCGGCGGCGTGGCCGGCGGCGTCACCTCCACGTTGCTGCTGCACCCGCTCGATCTCATCAAGATCCGCTTCGCCGTGGACGGCGGCGCCATGCGCGCGCGCCCCCAGTACACGAGCGTGGCGAGCGCGCTCACCACGATCGTCGGCTCGGAAGGCGTGCGCGGCCTCTACCGCGGCGTCACGCCCAACCTGTGCGGCGCCGGCGCCTCCTGGGGCCTCTACTTCATGTTGTAAGTATGGCTGACCCGGCAGGCACTTCGCCGTAATCCACGGCTGACGCGCGCGGGAAACCCGGCCGGACGTGCTTCTGAGTCCCCGGAACGGCTGCACCAGACTTGTCGCGATAAGACTTGCCGTTGCGACATCGTCCTACTTGGGTGCGAGCGGCGCGTGCACTGACCCGGTCGTCCACTCCAGCCTGCCGACGCTGGCTGGATGCTGACTCTGACCGCTCGTTTGCAGCTACAGCTCGCTCAAGTCGTGGATGCAGTCGGGCGACCCGTCACGAGACCTGGGCGCCGCCCGTCACATGCTCGTGGCCTCCGAGGCGGGCGTCCTGACGCTGGCGCTGACCAATCCCATCAGCGTGGTGCGCACTCGGTGAGTGACTCTTAGCGCCATCTACAGGCGACAGAATGAATGTCCGCTTAGGATGCTTCGGGACATCCAGGCACGATAAGGCAGCGACCTCTGTACGGTGTCTGCATAGACGAACAGCTGTTGCGCGCACTGCACTGAATACAGCATTTCCGTCCATGCCGAGGCTTAGCGTGTTGGAACGCGCCACTGCCTCGGTAATCAGCGGAACACGCGGCTAACGTCGCCCGCCTCTCCGCTCGGTAGGCTCTGCCTCCAGACGACGCTGGACGCCACGTTGCCGGAGAGCAAGCGCTACTCGGGCATGCTGGACGCGCTGCGCAAGACGTACCGTCAGGAGGGTACGCGCGGTCTCTACCGGGGCTTCGTGCCGGGCATCTGGGGCGTGTCACACGGCGCGCTCCAGTTCATGGCGTACGAAGAGCTCAAGAGCCTGTACAACCGGCGCCGTGGCCGACCGGTGCAGCATCGGCTCTCAACGCTCGAGTACCTGCAGTTCGCCGCGCTCTCCAAGCTGTTTGCCGCCTGCATCACGTACCCGTACCAGGTAGGAGAGCCCGAGATACCCGCGCCCAAGCACCTCGCCTCCAGTGGTGCCAAAACCCAACAAGTCGGCCACGCCGGCGCTCGTACAGTCGAGACATCACTGGGTACTCGGCGACCAGGCCGTGTTGTACGGCTATCCTCGCACCGGTCCAGTGACCGGCTTACGATGCTGCGTAACGAGCTCTTGAGAGGCGGTGTTGCCTGGCCGGTGCTAAGCTGCGGAGACGGGAGCGGGCCGCTTCCCGGGCCGACTCGGCCATAGCACCGCCGCGTCAACCCCGGCGCGTTCCCGCTGACACCGCGTTCCTGCTCTGCTGCAGGTGGTGCGGGCGCGGCTACAGGATCACCGGGCCAGCTACTCGGGCTCGGCGGACGTGATCCGGCGCATCCTGAGCCACGAGGGCCCGCGCGGTCTCTACCGCGGCCTGGCGCCCTATCTGCTGCACGTCACGCCCAACGTCTGCTGCGTGTTCATGGTGTACGAGCTTGTGACGGGCGGCGGCGGCGGCGGCCGGTGACGGTGCCGCGACGCCGCCCGTCACGCCGGCCGGTCACGACCGGCTTCGGCGGGAGGTGACCTCGCGTCCAGCAGGGGCGCCCGTCGCGGCATAGGTCCGCGTTATGTGGGCATTTGACTTGTTCTCTGTGCAATCGGCGGCATCAAATGGGCCATTTGACGCACTGCGTTTCGTATCATCGGCGGGAGCGAGTAGCCATCATTTGTCACATTCCGTGATCACGTTCACTACGCATTAGTCTAAGTCAAGTCAAGCACAGGGCGTGCTTAAATATGTATGTGGTGTGTACGCCCATCTTGTTACTCGCGTGTGACGGCAAGATGCCAGGAGCTGCGACGACGAAACGTGTGCGTGTGGTTTTACACACGTTTTGATTGCACTGCCAATGTTAAACCAAGTGAACGTGATATGTCTTATCTTTATTGTGCAACAACGTGAGAATTCTTCCTCATTTTGAGTCACCGAAGCCGGAGGTTCCCTAAGAACGCACGGACGATTGTGCTACTCGAGAAATCGATGGTTATCTCAGGCAAACGCATCATGTGCGTTGCGCAGCGAATGAAAATACAGCAAACTGGAGGTATTACGCACTAAAGGTTTGAACGGCGACAGCTATTTGCTATGAAATCATAGTCCACGTGATAAATTTCACGCCACAGAGACCCAAAAACAATGCAGAAAACGAACTGTTACAATGAACTTATCGAAAGACATCAGCGAAACTGCAGAGCTGGAACATCTACCACTGTGGTCAACACATTCCAACATGGCGATACGCAATATTCAATACGATCCTGACCATCAGCCACGATAGGTGGCACATCTGCACCATGACGGCATCAACAGT
Source organism: Pollicipes pollicipes (assembly GCF_011947565.3). Taxonomy (NCBI): domain Eukaryota; kingdom Metazoa; phylum Arthropoda; class Thecostraca; order Pollicipedomorpha; family Pollicipedidae; genus Pollicipes; species Pollicipes pollicipes. The sequence continues at coordinate 11,139,757 of NW_023596297.1, read as the reverse complement.
CTCCGTTACGACCAGAGGAGTCCGCTACATTACGGGCTGAGTAGCCATGTTTACGGAAGCAGACGAGATCAGAGCGTCCCCCTGTGCCCCTGCAGCGCAGGTTTCTCTTTTGTAACCTGGTCGCATGACACTCCCTCCATACCGGCCACCATTACGCTACGCGGCTTTGTCCTCTTCAACATGTGTCATGTGTCCTCTTCAACATGAGTCGTGAACGATTCTCCCATCTAAATCTCTCTTTTCTTGATTATTTCTTTGCTCGTTCACGCAACCAGGAGCCAGGCCAAATCTTTTTTTCACTGTAATTTATCCGCGGTCACCCGACCGATTCATCATCGACACGAACGGACAAAGAATGAAACAGGGGGATCCTGATAGCAGCCATACTTTTTAACATCCCACGCACAGGTACGCAACTCATACCAATGCAAAGAACACATATTATCATCACATTGGTATACCACGTGATCATGGTAATATGTCATATTACGAGTACTCCTAAGAGCACAAAACGGATCGGAAATAATATGCGAATATGCGGACGAACGCGAGGTAATCTAGAAACAAAACAGAAGAGCGTCGGGAATCTTAATAAACCGCCGAAAGGTCTGCGATTCCTCCGTCTGGCTCACATAGTTTAAGGACGGACGCAAGAACGACCAGCCCCGAGCGCTAGGCGGTTAATATGTGTCAATGTCCAATGTTGAGCGCCGAATGTTCCACGTCTGACGGAGTCTGCGTATGCAGGGAATGGTCGATCATTCGTTGTCCTGGCGTGTTGTCTAGAACAGGCGCACGGGCCAAACACAACCAAAAATACCGCAGTCGCGCAGTGGAGACGAACAAAAACACGTGACACCCGCGGATAGATGCACCACGCTCCCCGGCAGGTCTGAGGTGACTCCTCCCCAGCGATTCAATCACATGCTCTTGCGTGAATGAACCTGAAATGTGACAGCTTTCCACGCGACATTCACGCGTCCTCTTTATCAATGCTATTGCGTATTTCAACTTAACACTACATAATACCAATTAAAATACTATTACAAATCAAAAGTAAAGTTCATGAATGTCAATTACATAACTACCACACACAAGTGACCAACAACCGTAAGTACGAACCACCAACGCCAAAACAAGCCAACACACAATAATATACACATCCCTCTCATTGCCTCGCGGCGAAGCCACCATAAGTTCCGTCCCTCCCCTCACGTACAGCCACATCAACATTGGAACAGCACCTCCTCCATGCTGGCGAGCCTCAGGTCTGCCCGCCGGGGCCCCTCTCCGGCTCGCGCCTGGGCGTGCGGCGCTGGACCAGCACCTCCTCCACGCTGACGAGCCTCAGGTAGGCGAGACTGCCGGCCGGCTCCAGCCCGTCCGGCCAGAGCAGCCGCACCAGCAGCACGTCCTGTCCGAAAGGTGATCGGCCTGCGTCAGCGGGGGCGCGGCATGGCGCATGTTGTTAGCACGGCGACACACGTCATCAGCACAGCGGCGCACGTCGTCAGCAGAGCGACGCACGTCGTCAGCACGGCGGCGCACATCGTCAGCACGGCGGTGCACGTCGTCAGCAGAGCGACGCACGTCGTCAGCACGGCGGCGCACATCGTCAGCACGGCGGTGCACGTCGTCAGCACGGCGGCGCACGTCTTCGGTACGGCAGCGCACGTCTTCGGCACGACGGCGCACGTCGTCAGCACGGCGGCGCACACGTCAGCACGGCGGCGTACGTCGTCAGCACGACGACGCGCATCGTCAGCAAGGCGGCGTACGTCGTCAGCACGGCGGCGCACGTCGTCAGCACGGCGGCACATGTCGTCAGCACGGCGACGCGCATCGTCAGCACAGCGGCGCACGTCGTCAGCACGGCGGCGCACGTCGTCAGCACGCCACCCGAGACGCGTCACGGACACGGAGCCTTGGAACTTGCTCCAATAAGCTTAAAAGCCGCTTCAGGTGTGGGGTAACCCAGCTATTATCTAAACGCGCAAATAATTCGACCCCCTTAGGGATCAGAGGATTGCAATGTGTCTGCTCGCTGGACTGAACTCGGCAGCGAGAGCCGGGAGCCGAGGGTACCAGGGTCCAGCCAAGGTGGCGAAGCCATGAAACTGGAAGCCTGAGGGCAAAAGGGCCCGAATAGCAGGCGCGTGGTTACAATACCACAACATCGGGGAGAGGCAAGGACAGAGGAGGTTGTGGAGATGGCGACTGAGAAGCGGGTCCGTGGGGAACCCACTGTTTCAATTAGTGGCGATCCGTCCACGCACCTTGGCCGCCTGCTCGGCGGTGCGACAGAGGCCGGCCACGTACAGCCAGCTGCAGGAGCGCCAGTTGCGCTCGGCCACCGGCCGCCGCGTCTCGAGACTGAGCACCTGGACAGAGGCCACCACCGACGCGTGGTAGAAGGCCGGACCGCGCTTGTACACCACTGTCGGCGCAAACAAACGCGGCGGCTCAGCTTCCTGATCGGCAGAGCGCGAGTTTTGCCCGGCGTCCATACACAAAAATGCAACCGAAGGGTCATAACAGTGGCATGGTGCGGTGAGGAGGAAGTGAGCCAACACGTGCGTAAACATTCTGAGGGTACAGAATAAATCCGGAAAGCACAAGCACGGAAACTAACTCATACAGAAGACCTATCCGTGGGTGGCGTGAGGGCGTTCAATAACGAGCTCGCCCCGGATTCCGGCTCCCGCAATCCCTCTAGGGATTGCGGAATCCATCTAGGCACACGTGATGACCATACGTCACTGGCTCTGCATGCATCCCCTGCACTGTCCTGTATCAGAGCCCATCAGGGGCCAGCTCTCGAGCGTACGCAGGGCGGCGGCCAGACCGCGAATTTACTCACCGAAGTCGGCTCCGGACAGCAGGCCATCGCGCACCACCCAGCCCCGACCGCGCAGCGCCAGGTACGCCGCGTAGCGCGCCGCTAGGTGGCGGTCACCCGCCGCCAGGTGGCCAAACAGCGCGTCACTGGCCAGCACCTCGCCGCTCGCCGTCCGCACCCGCACGCAGCCGAGCGCGTGCGACAGGAACAGCACCTCCTCTGGCTGCAGCACCAGGCGGCGACGGAGTGGGGCCGCCGGCCGGGCATCGTCGCTGTCGTCGTCTGAGTCAATGCTGTTGCTGTCACCGCCACTGTCTGCACATGCAGCAGGCTCCTCAAGGTGTGCCATGCCTTGTAGCCTGTCTGCTGAGGGTGTGTCTGGCAAGCCAGTTGACATGAGTTCATCATGATCTGAAGCACTCCTGGGCATTGCCTGAACAGCCTCCGACAAGCCCACGTCTGTGGCTGCCTCTTTGTTCTCATGCCGATCCCTTCTGCGGGTGGCATCAAGGAGGAAGAACATGTCACTGTCAGAGACATCTTCTCCACTTAGCACCGCTTCCTGGATTTTTAGATATTTTTCTAAAATTTCTTCAGCTATTTTGGTGCCAAATGCTCCCTGAAAATAAAGTGTTGTCATTTAATGCCTTGCTCAAATCATGGTCTCAAGCTGAGGCACACTGTCATGCACAAATTATCTACATTACGTGATAAACCAGTCTTAAGCGGGGTAAAAGGCAGCATTTCAGGTGTGTTTTCAAAACACACTGAAAAGAAGACATTAAACAATATTACAAAATAACTGAGAAATATGAACATGCAAATACATTCAAAGTGACATAGAAAAGAAAAACGGAGCAGCTTTGAGGGGTGTTGACACCCTTGTGGTGGGAGTGTACAAAACTTACCTCAGCAAACAGGTCTAGCAAGCTGCCCTCAGACACAACACCACATGGCCCACTCAGCGTCACTTCACATGGCTCCTCACCATCATGCAATATTGGCAGTGTTCCTCTAAATTCTATGTTGCTGTGTTTCTCTTGTGGGAGACATTCAGTATCACTCTGGATGACTCTGTCATCCTTTTCTTAGTTCCATGGACCTTAAATGCAACATAGTGTTCTTTAGGTCAGGGTGTACTTTCCTACCTCATGTTACAAAAAAGCACTGTACATCAATCATTGTTTTTAAGGCAGAACATATAATAATTAATCGCAAAACATGTCATCTATACTCTTACCTTGGAACTTAACTAATTATGATACCGAACATCCAACCACCGCAAACACACAGCAGTCGCGACACTGGCGCCATTACTGCGCGCGGTCACAACATTACTGCGCATCAATCAGCATCAAGAACCATAAAAATGTATGGGGCCAAGGTAACAAGAATCCATGTTAGGTTAGGTTAGATTAGGTACAGTAAGGTAAGGTAAGGTAAGGTAAGGTTAGGTCAGGTTGGGTTAGGTTAGGTTAGGTTAGGCTAGTTTAGGCTATGTTCTGAATTATTCTGGCCTGTGCGTTTCATAAATGTACCTAAACGCAATAAGAAACGATTTTCATCGTATTATTATTGTTACCTTGGTCTCGTACATTTTTTACGGTTCTTCATAAGCAGCAATATTGTAATTACGCAACGACAACGCAGAAACGGCGCTGGGGAATCGAGGCGGTGCGGTGCGTGCAGCGCTCGGGAGCTCGCCGTGGTAGCTACTAAAATTTGAAGGTAGGCGCGTGATTCTACCTGTTTTGAGATTATTTACGATACGTTCCGCCTTAAACACGACAAATGGGATAAAATGATTTTTTCTAATGTTGGGTAGGAAAGTACACCTACACCCTTTCAACTTATGGGTATTGTTGACCTGGCCAACAATGCTATATGGAGGCAAGAGTACCATAAATAAAAAGCATTGATATAAATTATTGAATGCCCGATCAACGGCAAGACAGTATTGCCAACATAGGCCCTACACTTCTTGAACGGCCTGAACAGCCAAATCCGGCATGTGTCATGATAATTTGATATCAGTAGATGCACCATACATTTCTAAATACATTTCAACATCAATGCGTAGCAATGCACGGTGTTTGATCCAGCACCCGCCACCAGCCGTCGCATAATTGCGGTGCGCCGCCTTGGGTGGCGCCTAGACAGCCTTGGGTGCGCATGATGAGCGAAAATGTTGTCAGTCACAAATGGTTTCAGCTGATCGTGGGGGTGACGTCACGAAACCACGCTGCCTGCGGTGACTTCGTACGGGACAAAACACAACCCAACATGACGGGAACCAAACGAGATGGAATCAGACCAGTAGCGCATGCAGAGGGGAGGGTTACAGGTGGCACGTGCCCCTCAGGTTTCGAGAGCTTTTTGAGCCCCTCGGGACCTATGACTTAGGGCTCCGCCTTACGGGGCCTTTGGGCTCTTAAGCCCAAAGCCCCGTAAGGCCGGCAGGACGTCGGCCTGGTATCAGCGGCCCGACCCACAGGGTCTGGTATCGAGATGCCAGTCACAGGGCTCTGCGCGCTGATCGATAGTCGATTAAGACCTTAAGGGCCTATATGTCGGTCAAACATTACCAATAATGCACAGTCGGCCCCGTGGCGGCATGGGCATAAGAGCTCATTTCCCAGTAGACACAAAGCCGGAGCCAGCGATTACATTGGTCGGGGCCCCACAGCGCCTGACGGGGGCGCTGTGCTGGCAAGGGCCTCAATTCGGCCAGAGGCAGTGTTCGAGGAGGTGAAGAGTCTGGAAGGCCCACCACGTTCAACGATCAAGGGCCCGATTGGAGGGTCCAAGGACATGAAGGGCTGGTCGGGACTTATTCAGGGGCCCCAACCTGCGGGGACGGGTTCTCAGATGGCAGTCAGGGGGCTCTTTGTGCCGATCAGGAATCCCTGATTCGATAAAGGTCTATATGTCGGTCAGGCACCACCAGTAACGTACAGCCGGCTCCCTGTCGGTATGGACTGAGGGCTCACTTCCCAACCAGCTTCAAATCCGCGGCCAGCGATGCACTCTGGTCGGGGGCCCTGTATCTGTCAGCGGCCCACAGTGCCTAACAAAGGGTGCTGAGTCACAAGGGCCCCGAGCCAACCAATGGCAGTGTTTGATGATGCGCGAAGAGAAGCCCAGGCGGCCCAACGGAACCGACGATTAAGGGCCCGGTTGAAGGGCATAAGGGCCCGAAAGATTGGCTGCAGCTCACATAAAAAATCGCGGCCTGTAGGGCCTTAAATATCAACCAGAGGTCCTTTGGCACCGTTTGAGGACACCGCAAGACAATGCGGGTGTTTAAGTCGGCCGGGGACCACGAGCACGGAAACGTTGACTCCCTGTCAGCCTGGACCCCGGGGGCCAGTTCCCTAACAGGATCAAGACCGGGGACCACGATTCGCATTGGACCACGGCCGCGGCGGGCACACCGCCCCCGCCCGAGCCGGCCCTCGCGGGGGGTTCGGGACGTCTGAGTGAGCCGACCCCATGTCCAACCCCGGCTGGAGAGGCGCCGCCCGACGTCTTCACAGCGCCACCGCGACGGTCTGCACGGGCTACCCGGCGTCGCGAACGTCTAATTGAGACCATGTGAGGGAGTGAGCAGGCACACCGTGTGCGGTAGATTTAGTGTTCGACCCCGTATTTTCGCACTGTAGCCTCCGCGCTCCGCCGCCGTCTCCCTACCGGCCCGCGATCGCTTCCCCCGCCATGCTTGTCGTGTTCAATTGTCTAGTGTACACTATCACCTCTCGCGTATAAAAAAATTGTGTTCGTCATTCGATCGCGTCCCGCGGGCTGAATGAATGGTGGGGGATGTGCGAGTACCGAGTATAGCGCGCGAGTAGTAGTATCTAGACCGAACGGTAGGTGGCAGAGCGTCTCGCGGAGAACAGAAATAGTCTAGTTCCGACCGCCGACTCGTGTGGACCTTGTTGAAGACAGACTCGAACATCTAAACACGACAAAGTCGGTGAATCATTTATATTGCAAATTTGGTGTGTGCACGGATTATGCCGCCTTCAGCAAAGAGGCTGCCTCAGCATTGACGCAACACGGCTCCTGTGTTACGCGCCGCGCCCTCGGGACGCCCCGTGCAATTCAAACGTGACCGATGGTGCTAGCCGCCTGGCGGCGAGGTCGTCAAGTCAAGGGAGCCGCCGCACATGCGGAAGAGCAGCCGTCTTCGGGGCCGCTGAGGTTCTACTGCCTCAGCGCAGGACCGCACGTGGCCGGATATGTTCATCCGACAGGGTTTCAAATTCTTGCACTGACGCGGTGAAGCAGCCGATGACGTCATCCATGGACACGCCGCCAACGTGCCGGGACGACACTGTTTCAGCTCACACGCGGCCGACACTTCCCTGCACTTCTTTTCAGCACCTTTTGAAGTGCTGTGTATCGTAATACAAATATTTGCCGATTGTTCCTGGGCTGTGCTCAGTGCGCGTGCACTCCTGGCCACGTCCTGGATCGGAGGTCCTAATGTAATACCGGTTACTGATCCAACCCTGAGTTCCGGTCCTTGTCTCAGGCTTTGGGCTTACCCGGGACCTGGTCCTGTCGTAGGTTCTGGTGCTAACGTGGGCTTCGGTCCTATTGCTGCTCCTCGTTGTATTATGGGTGCGGGTTCTGTCCTTGATACGGGGCCGACGGGGTACCCTGCCACGCAGAAAGTGCAGGCCTGCACACGAATCCGAGGACCCAGCATCTGCCGGACACGGCTGCACCAGACGTTCTTGTCCGGACCACAGTTCTGGAAGGCTGTCACGGACGCTGGAAAACATTCCGGAGCTCCCTTTAAATTAACACCGCAAACTGTGTCGCTTGAACACCCTTTTCGAACGCAGTGACTGGTGATGTCAAAGCATTCCCCACAGAGAATCGGGAGGCTATTAAAGGCGACCACGCAAGCATTTTGTGTATGCTCCTGGCTGGCGCTTGCTGTTACGTGACGACGAGGCTGTGGACGGCGGGTCCAGTCGCGTTATTTGGAGGCACAGAATGTGCAGCCCTGCCCGAAGCCAGCGACGACAGAGTTCGCTGGGCAGGGCTGGGGACAATCTCATTTCCTCCCGAACCACAATTTTGCGCTCTCATACGCTGACTCCGGAAGGCACCCGTACTCCCCGTCCGGTCTTAAGACGCACTTTGTGCCAATCGGACAATTCAGACTGTCACACTCCACCGACACGTCCAAAGCACTCGCTTCTGACGCCGCCGCGGGCGTGGCAGACCCGTGACGCAAGCCCGCCGCGCGCTGGCTCCGGCCGCCTGGCTGCGGCCTCAAGCGTCAGAGCCGGCGGCGGAGCCGACGCGTTAGGTGCCGCGCCGGCCCGCGCAGAAACGTGCAGCCCTGTCCGAAGCCGAGCACGACGGTGTTGGCGGGACACGGCTGGGCCAGCCGCAGCGGCTCGGGCGCGCAGTTGCGGAGCCGGCCGGCGACGCCGGGCAGGCAGGTGAGGCGCAGGTCCGGGGCGAGCGCGCACAGCGTGTCGGCCGGGCAGCGGCGGCGCCGGCACGACTCGGAAATGTCCACACAACCTCGTTGCGAGCGGCGTCCCCGAGCCCTCTCACGTGCACACAGGCTCGCGTGGAGGAAGTGGCGCTGGCGGCATCTGCAGGGGAAGAGTCATTAGGACATGGGCCAGTCGTAAGCAGCTGGGCTGGCTCGTGTCAGTCTGGCGGTTGACGGCGCCGCGAAGGTTTTTCAAAGGACCTTGGCCATATTTGCTTTTGGTTTTGTCTTTGGGGGCTTAGCTTTACCGTAAGAGTCTTTGTTGAGCATAACGTGCTGTAAATATTCTTACCCACACCACCAGAGTAGAGTGATTGTAGTTGAACATGCAATTTTTACCGACCAACTGTAACGTAGAACGAGATGCACGACCCGTCGTAACCCAGGGATAACGCCGCCTACTCCTTCCAAGGACGGCAAGCAGATTAAGGGACATCTCTTGACAATCAGATCTGCGAACAGATTTCCCAAGAAGACCTTGGGTTTCCGATCCTATCCCCCATTATGGAGCCTTGTCTTTGTCCGGAGTTTTGCTCGCTTTTTCATAATAACCGCTTAGGTTAGTGTATGAAATTGAATAAAATTGCCTCCCTGGCTGGCGGAGTCTTCTGGTGTCCGGGCATCATGTTTGGCTGGCGGGCTTCCTATGTTTTTTCTATTCTATGTGCATCTGAACATCTGATAGGGAATCCTTATCATCCTCTGGGGGTTCTACTGACAACAGGGTGTGACGCTGGCCATCTGAAGCCTCTTACGGGGGCAAATATGTCACAATTTTGGTATGGGTGCCAGACTTGTCTCAACGCTGTATCCATATACAAACGTACCAAACTAACGGAAAACAGATATAGTCCGTGCGATTGTCCGAAAACCTGATTTAAGGTGCTGGTGTAGGACAACTCGCGCTGTCAAATGCCACGTAGCGATGACAAAATGGTACTCTATTTTAACTCAAAAGCCCCATATATCTCACAACGCGGAAAAGCGTGGACTCAAAAATAGCTTGAGAGTGGCCGGCCGGGGGTGACGAGCTGGCCAAAAAAACCAAAATGCATATGTGAATGCTATGATTTGTTCCTGAATGCCACAACCCACGACCCTGACAAGTGGTTGATTGCGTTTTCCTAACGTTTTTTTTATAGATCCCTTCTCCCGCATTGTCATTTAATCGAGCACCAATGTAGGCGCTGGAGCATCCTCACACGTTGATATACTCCAAAAGCGTGCTCCCGGCATTTACTTTTTCTGAGCAGCGACGTTTTTTATACACACTACACGGCGGATTGGGATGGCGACAGGTCAAGTGCGTATTGCATAGTACATGTTTGTGATAATACAGTAGTGCATTGTATATGTAAATGAATGTGTAGCGCAATATCATAAAGCTTAATTCACCATCCAACTGGCATTACGGTTGTTTCATTTTTATTTTTGCTGCTTTCTGCTGCGAATTATTTCGTCAGCTGGCGTTGGTTGCTACCATTTCGTCGCTTCGTTTTCGCCCTTCATTGCATTGGATTATTCAATGCGCAAGTTTCCGGTAGGATCCTTAGTTAGTCACTGAATACGTAAATGTCTGCTTATCCAGCTCAAGTTTATGTCTGCTTTATTTTAGTCTTTCAGGACATCCTTTCTTCATTCTCCTCAAATCTCTGTTCAATAACTTCGACCTCCAGGTTTCTTTCCTCCCTCCATTGTTTCGGTGCATCTGCCCCAGGGTCACTCGCCGCCGTCACCAAGCACTCATGCTGTGCTCCCCAACACAGGCACCGGCGCCTCTTCGGGAAGGTCCTGTCCACACAGATACCACAGTCATCACAATCGTGGACCGTCCACCGACCGCTGTAGCTGTCTGGGAGAACTATGCTGCACCGCCTGGCACGCCAAACACTGGACACGCCATTCCAAATGCAAATACATCGGGCCACTCCCAGCCATTCGCAAGCACCACCTATCCACACATTGCTTATCTAGGCCACAGTCACACGCACAACCACCTGCCACACCAAACTCACTCTCCAAGGACTGTTTTCAAATGAGTATTAAGCTAGATTAGGAATGCTCGCAGGCCTCCAAACGTTATTAGCAATCAGTGGCATCGAAACAAATGTAGGACTATCACCTTTACATCAACAGTAGAACTTCACTATTGCACACGTCAATATTGACAGCATCACGGCCGGAAACCAAAATTGACAAACTCAGAAAATTTGTGGGAACTAACGATGTGAAAAACCCTCGCACTTACAGAAACCAAATTAAGGGCGCCATTGCTGAGTCTTTACAAAATGAACGGTTTCCGCACACCGCTGGGCCCGACATAAAACGAGACACAGGGGTCGGAATCACCACTTACATGCACACATCGCTACCGTTCCAAAGACTGAACCAGCTAGAAATAGATGACGAGGAGGTGGATATCAGCAAAACTAAAACGCAGTTATACATTTTTAGTATGCTGCGCTTGCCTCCCACCGAATTTAACGGCGGATCGATTACGACTCTTCACTGAACACTTCACAACCAGCATGTCAAGCCTTAAGTCCATATTCCCCACATCCACGTTAATATTGGTCGACTTAAGCGCTGGAACACACTCTGATAAACGAATTTATTGC
>NW_023596297.1:11121279-11123779 GCF_011947565.3 Pollicipes pollicipes | reverse complement strand
TGTGGAAGGCTTCAAATGCGGGCGTGATCCACAAACAAAAACATTTCAGTAATTCGCGCCTTCGTGAACGTACAGGCATAGGGTTCGTTGATTGTTCTCAAAAGCGGCCGACGTGCCAAAAGTGCGGTTTTATGTAAAATGGCGAACCTTGGCGCGTATATGGTGATATCTAGGGAAGATTTTGGGAGTACACTGCCAGGCCCACGCAGACATGTGCCTGGAGCCAAGGATGACAGTAAACCGATTGCATTGTCTCATTAATATAGAACCCACTGGATTCTGGATGCATCCTTGGATCCAGGCGCATGTCTGCCACGATGGGACCTACACATAAAAGTAAGACGAATCCGCACGGCCTATTCAACAAGACGTCGATAGCTGGAATGACAGATCAGCTCCAATGGGTCTTCAGGAGCACCCTTCTTCAATGACAGCTGCTCTACAAAGTGGCGGGGCCAGTCGTTGACACGTGCTGGAAACTGATAAAAGCAGAGGAACTAGAACCTTGGTGTTTCGGGTGATGAGTTGGATGCTGAAGATAACTGAAGTCAGCAAACCAGAGGTGTTAGTTAAGCGACGTAAAAAAGTTGGTATGTTGTGAGACTCGACGCTTCTGAAGCTAGTGTTCATGGCCAGATTTCTTTCTTCGCAAAGGCCCATCAACACCATCCCTGTATTTCTGTTCATTCTGGACCACACCGTACCAAATTTCTGGTTTTATTCTTCGACACCCTTTTGTGGTACAACCAAATGCGAATTAACGCCATCAAATTACAACTCGGAAATATGCGCGTACGTGTGCGTGTGTGCGCGCGCGCGCGTGTGTGTGTATGTGCGTGTGTTACTCCGTTTATTATCCTAAAAGCTAATAGCAGAATGCGAGTGCCTTTTGGAGCGGACTCAAACCCTACAGGGTCGCGCAATGTTGACCGTCTCGTGGCTCAGGTTGGTTGCAGCGCCTGCCTTCCAATTAGCTCACATTCGTGACAGGGTGAGTTCGGGTTGCTTTAGGCGCTCGCTATTTTACCTTGACTTGACTTGAAAGTGACAGGCATGGTCAGCGGCCGAGATAAAGGTCAGACGTCAGACGGCAGGACGGACCGTGCCGAGCATTGCGCCACTTGAAGCTTTCGCCACCAAACTCTGCCGTTGATATGGAATTGCGCGATCGGGTGGTAGGGGTCAGGGTTAACAAAACACGTGCTGCTTAGTGTGAGCTCTGATTCCAGAAACCCATACTTTCGAGAGGTTTGAATTAAGTCTTTAAAAAGAATGTTGCATACCCCCTACCGTTGACGAAATCCTGGATCCGCTCCGCGTTGTGTCATGTCCAAGTAGTTCAGTACAGGAAATGGCGGTCTTAACAGGCGCCCGTGTGGCCGGCTAGATACCCTGCCCTCGGGTGGGGGGTCACTTGACCCACCTGAGATCTCGGGAACTAACAAGGTTACAAACAGCAAATTTACAGGGTATGTTGACCTGCACGTGAACTCACTTAGGTCAAAGTTTGAGGTTCCTAAGTCATGACCTTCAGGTCAAATAAGGTCACACAAGGTCAAATTCCAGGTTGGTTTCCAAAGTGCCCCAGCACCTAAACAACCGTTTCTAAGCGAAAGTTTACACGCTCACTAAAGGTCAGTGACCTCATTTGACCTTTTGTAGGTCATAGTGACCAAAATCATGCAAGACTGCTCTGATTCCTGCATTTGAATAAGCGAAAAACATTTCGCTCGGCAGTATATTCCTAAAACAAATGTCAGCCAGGGTCATCTTAAGTCAATGACCTATTCTGACCTCTAAGAAGTCAATGTAGGATGCATAGTGCGGTTCCTGCTATCAATAAATTCGAAATGAGCACCAGAAACTATTCCATACAGCAAGCCCCAGAGTAACAAGACAGGCTGGTTTTGACCTGGTGTGACCTTCATACCTGACATTGAGTCAACGTCATTTTCTCATTCAAGATTTGAATTGCCTAAGAAAGCATCTCAGAGATATATGGCTTCGTCAAACACTCCGTTGTTGCATCAGTTTGAACGATTCCCTAGAAATTGCCTTCGCTGAAACCATGGCCTGACTTTGACCTGCCATAGGTCAGCGACCTTACAAGGTTCACCTAAATCTTCTACATCAAACAATCCGCAATTCGCAATTGTCTACAAATATGCAAGCTTTGGCGCGGCTACGCCGCGCCGTTCGGAAACCACTCTCGAAAAACCTTCGGGGTTCAATTTAACCGCCAGCCCACCCGAGCGCGTGTTAAGTCACTCAGCTGACGCACAACAGGTCATTCTACCTTTCAGTGTGCCTCCGGCCCCGGCTCCGGCTCCGGCTCCGGGTCCGGCTCAGGCTCAGGCTCCGGCCTCCGTAAACTCATCCTGGAGTGAGCACGACAAGTCTGCTTTTAAATGTTGTTGGAAACTATACGGATTGGTGTAAATGTGGGTTTGAGGGCTTCAGTCAACTACAGCAATCTGAATGCTTTACTGAGTGTGGGGGG
>NW_023596297.1:11079375-11121179 GCF_011947565.3 Pollicipes pollicipes | reverse complement strand
GGCGGCTCCCGGGCGGCGGTCACGACGCGGCCGTGTCGCCTCCGGCGGCCGGCGGCTGGCGGCCCGGGTGGTGGGAGACGGTCGTCGGCGCCGGCCGGCCCCGGTTTATTTATGCAGTGTGAGCGCGGCGCCGCCGACCCGTGCCCTCCCCGTCGTGTGACCGGCGCCGCCCACTAATTGGCCGTCTGACGTCAGAGTCGGCCTGCTGTGGCGGCTGCGGTGAGCGGCCGGGGGCGGAGGGGGGGGGGGGGGGGGGTGCGTCTGGGCGCCCGCTCCTGTCCGGCCGGCCACGGGTCTCCGGCCGCGCCGGCCGAGTCGGCACTCGGGGTCGGACCCCGGCCGACGACAATGGCGTGGAGCGGCCCGTCCGCTGGCGCGTTTGTCAGCCGGGTGGCGGGAAGCACCAGCGTCCCTCGCGGTCCCGCCCCGGCGAGCACGTGCGTACTCCGCCGGCCGGCCTCGGTCTAGCGCGGACGGGGCCGCGACGCGTCACGACGTGCGTGACGGAACTCCGCGTCACGTGCACAGCGCGCGTGGCGTGACGGTCGGCAGGCGCGGTCCGAGGTGACGTGTCACGGAGGCACGGCGACCGGGGGCGGCAGCTTAGAATGAGGGTTGAGGTGAACGCCTCCACCACCTTTCATAGAACTGAATGTCAGCTCTCTGGCGTAGCATGGAACGAAGCGAAGTAAAAGGATGACTGTTCGTTCCTTCCTTTCAATTGCCCAAAGGCTTCGTCACTACTGATCACGACGTACAGAGGAGCGTGTGTGACGGCAGCGGCAGGACTGTGACATTGCAGCTGATATCCGCCGACGCGCTGTGCACAGTGACGTCACGTGTGACGGCAGCGGCGTGACTGTGACACTCCAGCTCCTGTCCACCGACGCGCTGTGCACGGTGACGTCACGTGTGACGGCAGCGGCGTGACTGTGGCACTGCAGCCCATGTCCGCCGACGCGCCGTGCAGTGACGTCACGTGTGACGGCAGCGGCGTGACTGTGACACTCTAGCTCCTGTCCGCCGACGTGCCGTGCTCAGTGACGTCACGTGTGACGGCAGCGGTGACTGTGACACTCCAGCTCCCGTCTACCGACGTGCCGTGCACAGTGACGTCACGTGTGACGGCAGCGGCGTGACCGGCACTCCTGCTCCTGTCCACCGACGCGCCGTGCACAGTGACGTCACGTGTGACGGCAGCGGCGTGACTGTGACACTCTAGCTCCTGTCCACCGACGTGCCGTGCACAGTGACGTCACGTGTGACGGCAGCGGCGTGACTGTGACACTCCAGCTCCTGTCCGCCGACGTGCCGTGCAGTGACATCACGCGTCTCGTCTCTTTCAGGATGACTACATGGACGACAAGAACTGTGACGGCAACGACGCCGAGGGCGTCTGGAGCCAGGATATCGAGCAGTCGTTCCACGAGGCGCTGGCTATCTACCCGCCATGCGGCCGCCGCAAGATCATCCTCAGCGATGAGGGCAAGATGTACGGTGAGTGCGGTCAGAGGCAGGTGCCGGAGCCGCCGTCACGGCCGAACTCCGCGGGGTGAGTGGGGCGGGCCGAGAGGGGGACCGAGAGATCGCGTGAACAGTGTGGCGGATGTCGGTGGTCTCTCGAGCCTGAGTTCGGTTCTCATCGTCATCGTCGCCGTCGGGGCTTTACGGCGCACTCAGCTGCTCAGGCTACGCGCCATCGCCTGCTTCTCACCCTGACGGGAAGGGTGGACACCGCGAGAAATCGAACCCCGTACCTCTGGTTTCCCACACGTGTAGCGGTTAACGCAGACGCGTTAACTACTGCGCGATCGGCACCGAGTTCGGTTCTCTGTTGACTGAGGCGCCCTCTGTCGCCGGACGTTGGCTGTGGTCGCCGCAGTCTGGCTGCCAGGATTGACCCCAGTCGTCCGCCGTCGGACCCTGCTGCGCCCCTGGCAGGTGCCCGTCGGCCTCGACGGGCCGCCGGTGTCCAAGGTCGCGGCGCGTCGGCGCTGACGGCCGTCCGGCGAGCGGCCGGCTGGCACGGCGGCCGGCGTCGGCTGCCAAGCGCGCCCGCCGTGCGGACTGGCGGGGCGAACGGCGCTCCTGGCCCGCGCGGCGCGGCGCGGCCGGGACGCACGCTCTGGACGGCGCCGGCTCGGGCTGTGGCGCCACCGAGCGCTGACATCATGTCAGCGCTGACGTCACCGGACCGGCGGCGGCCCTTTCCTCGTCGGCGGTCGCTGGCGGCGGGCGGTGCGGTCGGCCCGACTGACGGTCGGACCCGGACGCACCTGGGCCGTCGGCCGGCCGACCGGCCGAGCCGGGCGGGGCCAGAGCGCACGTGACGCCGCGGACCCGGCTGCCGGCTCGTGTTGCTGGCGCCGGATCAGGCTCGGTCTGCACGGCCGCCGCGGACCCAGGTCATACGACCCTGCCCCGCGGCGCGTTCCCAGGGCGGTGGTGGCGGACGTCCGGACGGAGCGCCGCCAGCGGAGAGCCGGGTCAGACGGGCGCATGGCGCGGGTGCGCGCGGCCGGCGCGCGCGGCACCGCTGCCGCGCTCGTCCCCCTCCGCCGCCGTGCGTCACTCCCCCGTCGGCCGGACGCCGCTGTCGGCCACGTGATGCACGGCCGCGGCCGGGCGGCGACAGCGGCGCGCCGGGCACGCGACGAATGTGCGGTACGCCGCCCGGCATGCTGAGCACGCTGCACCGGGCGGCGGCGCGGCGCGGCGCGCCAGCCTCTGCCGGTCGGCCGCCGGCCCTCTCTCCGTCGCTGCGTCACGCGCCACGTTCGCCGGCGCCGGCGCCAGGGGGGTGGGCAGACGGCCGCTCTTTGGGGCGCGCGCGGTGGGAGGGGAGGCGCTGCTCGCGTCGGTGTCGGTGTGTGTGTGTCGACCGACCGGCCGGCCCGCATCGAGCGTCGCTGAGGCACCCCGCCGGCGGTCCCCCAGCGCGGGGCGCGTTTTAATTAAGAGCGCCGGCCGGGGCGGCGGGCGGCCAGCTGCCGTCCGGGACCGGGAGATCAGAGGGGAGGCGGATGGCGGCCGTGACTGCGGGCTCACGCACGGACCGGTCCGGGCCGCCGCCGCCGGCGACCGCCCGCCCGGCCCTGGGAACCGGCCGCCGATCCGGCGACAGGCGGCCGTGACAGGGCGGACGTGATGACCACCTCGCTCTGTGAGCGGGCCGACGGTAATGCTTCGGACGGTCGGCGGCATGCCGCTGTCCCGGCGGGTATTTTTGGCATGCACGGTGTCCTCCCCCAAAGCGGTGGCCGTTGCCAAGCTGACGTCATCGTTAGCCTGCTGGGTTTACTGCGTCGTTGGTGTGGGAGGGGAGGGCTGGGGGAGGTGTGGAGGGAGGGCTGCACGCTGCGGTTTTCTCGGCTGTTTCGTCGCGTGCAACAGCAATGTCACGTTCGGTCCCGCTCTGGCTGCACTGGTAGTGAATTACCGCGGCTGCCGGAACGGATGGGTTCCGAGAGCGGGGGGGGGGGGGGGGGGGGGGCGTTGGTCCGCGGCTTGCCCGTGCGCTGGTCTGGAACCCTACGGCTGGAGAGCATTGTGCCCAGCACCTCGTCCCCAGGGGTGCTTCTGCCGCCATGCTGACTGAAGATGGCAGCCGTTGCCGCGTCAAGCAATGATGATCCTGTGGGGGCAGGCCGGTGTTGCTGATCATTTGCGGTCCCTTTCCCAGCTGTGTCAGTCCAATGGAAATTACAGCGTTGACCCTGTAATCGGCTGTCACTGACAACCGTTCGCATTCACTATCACCGTCAAATCAGGGCCATTACGTTGTTATTTCCACATGCGCTTCCTAAATATAGATCTGGCTTACACCAACCACCATTTACACCTTGTACCGAACTGCATCGCCTGGCGCCAGCGGCTGAGGTGGAACTTGAGTAAGGCCTCCCGCGAAACGTCCACGTGTCCACTCAAAACTTGCAGCGTCTCTCACGCGGCACCTCTCGGCGGCAGGGCGCAATGAGCTGATCGCGCGCTACATCAAGCTGCGCACGGGCAAGTGTCGCACGCGGAAACAGGTCAGCTCGCACATCCAGGTGCTGGCGCGACGGAAGCTGCGCGAGCTGCAGACCAAGATGAAGGTGAGCCGACGCACAGCCGGGGAGGGCGAGGGGTGAGGGCAGCGCCGCGCCGCGCGCGGCGGCCGGGCGGTCGGGCTGGAGTTCAATTGTTGGGCTTCAAGAGGAGGGTGCGCTCCGGCACCACTCCACCAGGCACAGGTTCTGCGTGGCGATGCCGCGCCCCTCCCAGGCAGGCGCCGGCGCCGGCGGTCGGCCCAGCAGCGACATGTCGACATGATTTGTACGGACATATATATATATATATATATATATATATATATATATATATATACATAATATGACAACTAAGGTTCCACTGTGTAAAGTTCACACTGAAGGCTCTGACCACTCTGTCCTCTAGCCGTAAGGTCGCCCATTATGTGTGCGCAGCGTGTGCACTTTGTGTTGCAAAGGGCATGGATGTCCTCTTTTCCCATGGAACCGCCGAGGAGCCTTCGCCTGCCGTTCTGTTGACCTATTCACTCGTCAGCTGCGCGTGTGGCGGCGCGGTGCCGCGGTGCTGCCCCGCGTCCCATGTGCTCGCCTGACGCGCCCGTCTCGCTCCCCAGCAAAACTCGTCGCCGCTGATGTCACTGCAGGAGCACCACGCCAAGGAGAAGGCGCTGCACTCGGTGGCGGCCATGACGTCGGCGCAGATCGTGTCCGCCTCCAACATGCAGCACAAGAGCCTGTCCAGCTTCGGCCTGCCGGCCTCCAACTACGCCGGTCCGGGCGGCGTCGGCGGCTTCTGGCAGGCGGGCCTGCAGGTCGGCATGTCGCAGGAGTGAGTGCCGCTGGGGAGAGGGAGCGGGGGTGGGGAGCGCTCCGGCGCCGGCGCGGCCGGTGACGCGGCGGGCCGCCGCTGCCAGCGGGGCGCTCGTGCTCGGCGGCCGGCCTCTGAGAAGCGGCTGGCGGTGCCGCAGAGGAGGCCGGCCGCACAGGAGCGCTTCGGTGAAGTCGCCGGGCGTCACGGACGGGCGGAAGTGGACTGAGCTGCGCGAGAGATTCGGTGAAACGGGACGGCCGCGGCCGCTGCCGCTGTCCGTCTCGTCCCATTGAAGTGGACGGGCCCCTCAGACCGGCGGCCCGGCGCGCCGCTCCCGTCCGTGGCCACATGCTCAGCTGGCTGGAATCACGCGAAATCGGGGCCGAGCGGCGGGGAGGGGTCGGCTTATTTTCCCGATCGCCGCGGCGTTGGCTTTGGCCCGCTGAATTGCGCCGTTCTTAGAAGGGCTTGGGCTTTATCCGACCGGTCGGGGGCCTTGATATCGATCAGCCTGCATGAGGGCAGCCAGCATACCTGGCTCATGCCGACCTGCCCTCACGCCATGCCCAGACCGCGGCGTGCCTGTCTCATACCGCGCCGTCCGCGTCACGCCACGCCCGGCGTGACCGGCACTCGTCTCACGCCACGCTGTGCCGCTCCCGCAGCGTGAAGCCGTTCGGCCAGCACCCGTACGGCATGCCGGCCAAGCCGGCGGCCAGCGCGGCCGACATGTCGCTGCTGGGCCAGCCGCCGGCGCCGGCGCCTGCCTGGGAGGGGCGCAGCATCGCCACGCAGAAGCTGCGCCTGGTGGAGTACTCGGCCTTCATGGAGGTGGCGCCGCAGACGCGGGAGCACCAGGCCGCCGCCGACGTGGTGAGTGGCCGTCTGTGTGGTGACCGGCCGGCGCCGCCGTCGCCGCCAGGCGTGAGTGCTGACCTGGCTATGAGCGGCACCAGTCGGCTCGCCGGCCGCTGCCCAGCGCCCCGGCGTGGGTGTGGCGGCCCGTTGGAAACCCGCGATGTCTTGTGACGTTACTGGATATGTCGGTTTTCCGGGAAGGGGGGGGGGGGACCGTCGGCTTGGCTTCCATCATCGAGGTGTCTCTCCATGCTGGCTTGGCCGTGCCTTCCCCTTCGTCTGCATGCTGGCCATGCTGACCTGTCCCGTCCTGGATTTTGTATGCATCCATCTGCAGAAGATTTTCGGGCAGTTGTCCTCGTCAGCGTTTTTTCCTCGCGCGCGGACGCTTCGACCACCTCTTCGGATCAAAATTGTCTGATATTCATATGCGTTGAACCCACAATATCGCCGCTGGTAGCCCTGAATTCCAACCACTTACCCACCGAGGAGGATCGACGAGGACAACAGACCGCGGTATGACGCCACCAGTACGGTCAAACGTCTGAGACGCTTCGGTAGGCTCACTTGCTCCTCGCCTATTCGTCTATACTTCCAAGCTGCTCCAGGCTGTCATACCCATACCCCTGTAGTGTGCGTGCCGACCTGCCCCCACCGCCGTCAGCGCACCCCAGCCCGGTTCGGCCCGAGGCGCGGGGGCGGGTCGCGCGCGGCCGGCAGGTTGCGTCAGCTGGGAGCGCGTGGCGCCGGCGTGTCATGGTGTCGCGGCGGCGGCGGCCCGGGCCCCGGCGCCGCCGTCGATAACTCAGCGAGCGCGTCCAGCGACCTCGCCGCCCTCGGCCGCCGGCCGGCCGGCAAGGCCGTGTTTATGTCCGGCGTGTGTGTGTGTTTTATCGGCGCTGCAGCGGCCGGCGCTGTGCCGCCGCGCCGGTCATTCATGGCGCCGCGGCGCCGGCCCGGCCCGCCTGGCGGCCGCCGGTGACGCCGGGGTCGCCGACGGATCGCCGGGGTCGGGACACCCCGGCCGCCGGGGAGGGGCTGCAGTGGTCGCGCCGAGGGCCCTGTGGGGTCTGGTCCCGGGTCGTGTTTTGAAACTGACGCTCCTTCAGTAAACAGCTTGATGGCGGTGACGCGGACGGAGCTCTGGTGTGTTGACAACCTCGGTCCATTTGCCAGTAAACACTGGCAAACCGTGCAAACGGAGGGCGTAACGCAAGGTGCCCGGCGCGTCATGAGGCCCGGCCGAGCAGGTTGCTTTGTTCGTCGTGGCAACACCATGTGGAGACGTTCCGTGTCTCTGTGCGAGGAGTCCCGTGCCCCTGTCCACCGCACGCACTAGCAGTGTGACGCTTGTCGCTGCTGTGTGCGGCGACGCCAAGCGTCCCTCTCGCAGCGCTGCACCCGTCGCTCGCGCACACGTGACGGCGCATCCCTGGTAATGTGCGTGCGCCTCTGCTCGCCAGTACAACAAGCATCTGTTCGTGCACATCGGCGGCCCGGGCTCGTACGATCCGCTGGAGGCCATAGGCATCACGCAGATCTACGATAAGTTCCCCGACAAGAAGGGCGGCCTGCGCGAGCTCTACGACAAGGGTCCGGCCAACGCCTTCTTCCTGGTCAAGTTCTGGGCTGACCTCAACACCAGTGTGCAGGTCAGGAGTGGGCGGGCGCGGCGAGGTGTCGCTCGCAGGGTCGAACGTAAGCAAACGTGTCATTCGATTACAGCGCAATGTGCTGCCTGGCAACAGAAGCTGAAGACTAGTGTGCTTTGAAACGGACGGTTGGGTTTGGGATCCATTTTGGTGGTGCATGTGGGTAACAACTAGATGGAGACATCCACCGTGATGAGCGCCGCGAGGGAATATAGCCCACGCTGTGAACTTCAGCGCTGTGAACTTAACCGCAGCGCCGAGGAGTTTGTTTTCCCTCACAACACCTCCAGGCGGCACGTAGGTTTATCCTTGCTGTCCGCTGACGTCAGCGAGATGAACCCACGGCTGGCTGCGCTTTAATCCGGCTGATCTCTGCGCTGGGGATGGCCGGTGCTGTGGTCTATGTGATGGGCATCGCTGGACGTCTCAGGCGGCCCACTGCGGCGCCGAACTGGGCTTTGGGTCTGGCTGTCCGGACTGGTCTGGGCCTGGGTTGTTGGCCGGCGGTCCAGCGTGTGAGCCCGGTCGCCGCGACTGGTCCGTTCAGTGGGAGCTGCTCGGTCCGGTCTGAGGCCGCCGTACAGACTGGTCTGTGGCTGAGCCTTCGCCCGGCCCGCGCGCTCCGCTGCCGCCGAACCGGCCAGGCCGGGCCCAAGGCCGGTCCGCTGCCGCCCGCGGCGCCGGCGGCGCCCTCACAGCGGTCCCGACCGCGGCCAGGCCGGTCACGTGCTCTGCTGCGGGCTGCGGCCAGAGTCGCGTCTCTGGACACCCCGCGCCGCCGTATCGGGCCGCCGGTCGGCGGAGAGGCCGTCTGGCAGATGACCCCCGTGGCCGAGCGAGGGGAAGGGCTTTGGCAGTGTGCGGGCGGCGCGCCCCGGCCGCGTATGGGGCCAGGACCAGGACCCGGCGTGCGGCGCGGTCTGAGGTGTGCTCGTGTGGTCGGCAGGACGCCAGCGGCGCCTTCTACGGTGTCACCAGCCAGTACGAGTCGCCCGAGAACATGACCATCACCTGCTCCACCAAGGTCTGCTCCTTCGGCAAGCAGGTGGTGGAGAAGGTGGAGACCGAGTACGCCAGGTGAGCGGATGGTGGGCGAGCCGGCCCTGGCGTGGAACGTGTGTTCGGCTGCTCCTTCATTGTGTGCCCAGTCTTTCTGGTGTTTGTATGGGTTCTGTTCGTGCCTCTGGCTTCATACTTGCTCGCTACTGTTTCGACGTCGTGAGGGCTGACGCAGGCGATTTTGTGAAATCCACCCAATGTGTGCTATTAATTAGCGTTTAACGCCGCGTATATTTTGAGATAGTGCTGGGACTTGACGTTGATTCCGGCGGCAGGTTCGAGAACGGTCGCTTCTTCTACCGCATCAACCGGTCGCCCATGTGCGAGTACATGGTCAACTTCATTCACAAGCTCAAGCACCTGCCCGAGAAGTACATGATGAACAGCGTGCTGGAGAACTTCACCATTCTGCAGGTGAGCTGCGCGGCTCGCTCGGGCCGGCCGGAGCGGGGCAGGGGCTGCTGATGTCAAGCATCGGGCATATCTCGATGGTGACTCACGGCCCCGTCCGGACCGGAGCGGGAAGACAACCTTGGAGGATTGCCAACCTATTGAAATCGCTGTCCACGTTTTGTCGGTGTCCTGTGAACCGAACCAGCCGTACTTGATGTCGCGTTCGGACTCGCAAAGTAGGCGCGGGTGGTAGTGGCTGTCGTTCATTGAGCGGATGGTGGTCGCTTGAAATGAGCATCCAGTCGAACCCGTTGTCCCATGGTGTTTATGGCTGCTATCGTCGAGCAAAATGTGGCAAAGCTCCGTTGCTGGCCCTCAGCCGGCTGTTATTGAAGTGTCAGTTCGAGAACCACACGACAGATGGTGCGGTATGATTTGCGGCCAATGTAAGTAAGGTCTTGAGCCGTCGCTGGCCAGGTCTGAACAACCCAGGGGACTGTTGGCGCGTCATACCGAAACCGCGAACTTGCTACAGTGTGTCGGCGCTGTCCTCCCGTGTCAGTGATGCGCAGATTTATCGGTGTGTTTGGTCCAGCTGTCCCCCCGATTGCTCTGCCGACGTCAGCAGCCAACGGCCGGTGTAACTCGCGCCCTCGCCGCCAGGTGGTGACGAATCGCGACACCCAGGAGACGCTGCTCTGCATCGCGTTCGTGTTCGAGGTGTCCACCTCCGAGCACGGCGCCCAGCACCACATATACCGCCTGGTGAAGGACTGATCAGCCACCGCATCCGCCATCGTCCATCGCCTGGGCACGAGCGGCGCCCAGCGCAGCATCTGTCCTCGCCTGTGATCCGGTCCGGCTCGCGCCCCGGCCCGGCCCGGTCCGCTGGAGCCGCGCGAGGCCGCCGGCGCCGGCGACGCCGCGGCGCGCGGCGCGCGGCCTGTACATAGGAGCCGTGATCTCCGGCCCGCCCGCCGCCCACCTGTACATAGCCCCAGTGCCTTGGCGGCGGCGGCCGCGGCGCCGCGCGGCCTCCGTCTTTCAGTGCAGTCGGCCGGTCGGCTGGTGCCAACGGGCGCCCGGGCCGCGCGGGCCTGTCCGCGCCGAGCGCCGCGCTGGCGCGCCTGCTGTCCCGGCCGTGACGGCTCCGCTGCGGACAGCTCAGCTCGGGCCGCCCACCGGGAGTGGCGCGCGGCACGCCGGGGCTCTGCGTTGCGTCGCACCCTTGCTGTCTGATTCGTGTGGTGGCTCGTTTTTAGAAGCGCGTCCGTAGTGGTTGATGATTACTGCAATATTTTTGCCGGCATTTTGCGATTGGCGCTTTGAGCGAGGCGGGGCTTGCGCCCGTTAAGTTGCTATACGACATTATTTTATTTGTTTAAGGTCGGCATTAGATACTGATTTCGTTTGCGCCGCTGGATGTGACGGGAGCCTGTTGGTGTTGGCGGCCGGCCACGGGTCGGCTGTGGCCGGAGGACTGTTGGCCGGCGCCTGTCGAAGCCTGCCCCGCGCCGCTGGGGCCGGGCCGAGCCGCTGGGAGTCCCGCCGTGCGATCTCACTGGGGGGCCGCCGGCCTCCGCCGAGTGCGGGCACGTGGCGGCGAGTGGGGAGGGGGCAGGGCGGCATCGTTGATCTCAGTTGCCCGCTGCGGCCCGGAGGCGGGGCGGGGGCGGCGGTGACATGACCTCGGGTGGCGGGCGGACGGGCCGCTGACCAGGCGGCGCCACCGGTTCGCCCAGAGCCTGACAAACGTGTTGTTATTGTGTGTGCCCCGCCAGACGTGATTGTGGTTCTGTAAGGTAGCTATTCGGTAGGCCGTGCCCTTTTTGTACAGATGTGCGTCCAGAGAGTAAATTATATTGAAACCCACTGGCGTGGCTTTTGGCGGCGTAGGGCGGCGTGCGCCCGCGTACGGAGGGCAGCGGGAAAATCTGCGGCAGTGCTGGGCTTTATTTCACTCAAGCAGAATCAATTTCAATCGCACTCAGCGCGTTGAAGGGACTTCAGGGTCGGTGCGAATGAGGCCCATACCGGGAGCAAGCGTTCTGAATATGAGTGCGTCTGGCGCAGACATGGGCTTGCATATGACACTGGATTACACTAGCACGCATCAGTGACGGAGTTGGAAACACCGTCGCTCAGGCTCCTAATACTGCGCTTGGGTCCGATTAATTTCCGGTAGCTCTGCCCTGTCACAGTAACACGTAGGCGCCCATGAGGCGAGGCCGGGACAACCGAGAAAAAGCTTGAAAGGTACTGGCAATGCTTGCCACCCAAGACGACTATACTGGTTTGGATGGAAAATGCCCGATTTCCGTAAATTTAAATATGTTGTGATATCTTAAAGATTACATGGTACACTTAGAAGAAAATGAACCGCCTAATTTCAGCGGTCCCCGTAAAACAAGGAATAAGCTAGTGCTGTCGCTTGCCGTGTTTACCCATAGCAACACTCAAGAAAAGTTGATGATATGCTATTATATGTGTCTAACAAGAAATACTCGGCAGCATAATGTTCAGCTGATCAACGCCTCGCAGCAGTCTGGCAGGCACCCCGCCGGTGTCCGGATCCAGCCCGCCGGTGTCCGGATCCAGCCAGGCGGGGCGCTCGTGACGGCGTTTGTGTCCAGGCTGGTGGCGATGCTTTTGGTAATTGCGCAACCGTAAATGGTATTGGGAGTAATATCAGCAGAATCCCTACCAGTATTCACGCTGGTGATGCGCGGTCTGAAAAGATGCCATTGCATGAACAATATTTTGATGCATCAATTGTGCCGACACCACTTCTCACGCATCCCTGCCAGCTTGACCTTCGTGCCATGGTATGTCATTATCAGACCCATCTCTGGTCATGCAAGCAGACGTCTCGTTAAACACAACTAGCCTTCTTATCAAGAAAGAATTTCTTGCAGCCATTTTAGGCGCCAATATCTAAGGTAGTTGACGCACCCTTAAAACCACAGCCATTGCAGGCAACAGCATCGTATTCTGCATGCCTGCAGCATACGTCATCTGGTCAGGTCCTGGACTACTGGCAGCCTCCCATTATACACCTCTAGCCTCCCTTGCATTGACCAAGCGCTCCGCGTCGGAAACACACAGATTGTGACGCACCTCCCCCCGGAGAACAATCGTCGGAGCTGGGGACAGCCACCCTTCTTATGGAGGGCGGACGGTGGAGCCTGAGACGGTACGTCCTCCTCCCGGAGTACAAACGTCGGAGCTGTGGGTGGCCACTCTTCTCCTGGAGTGCGGACGGTGGAGCCTGAGACGGTACGTCCTCCTCCCGGAGTGCAGACGGCAGAGCTGGGGACAGCCACCCTCCTCCTGGAGTACGGACGGTGGAGCCTGAGACGGTACGTCCTCCTCCCGGAGCGCAGACAGCGGAGCTGGGGACAGCCACTCTTCTTGAGTACGGACGGTGGAGCCTGAGACGGTACGTCCTCCTCCCGGAGTACAAACGTCGGAGCTGGGGGTAGCCACCCTTCTCCTAGAGTACGGACGGTGGAGCCTGAGACGGCACGTCCTTCTCCCGGAGCGCGGACGGCGGAACTGGGGACAGCCACTCTTCTCCAGGAGTACGGACGGTGGAGACTGATACGTCTGTAGTACAGACGGCGGAACCTGTGGCGGTCCTCTCTTCTTCTGGAATGCATACGGTGGAGCCTGGGACGGCTTATTCCAGCGATCTGCTCTTTTGTGCCTTTTTATTTGGTGCTTTAGCACTCGGCCTCCGTTTCTCCACAAATGCGATTCACATATGGACAATGAACTAGCCCCCACCCCCCACCCCCCTCCTCATGGACGGTAACCGCCATATGTTTGTGCGGATCCCTTCATGATGTAAACTTAGCAGGTCGTCTTCACGCTTCTTTCGTCGGGAAACTGGTAGAAGAAAAATATTTACTCTCGTTCAGGCGTATCTCCCACTCTCGGCTTTTTCTTCCTTCGTGTGCGCCGCGGGTGTCTGCAGCTGCAGCTTCTTCTACTAATGTTGCATTGTTGTTCCTGGTCTGCGTAGCAACTACTCTGGCAGCTGTGCTCTCCACAGTACGGGTGCTAGAGCGAGTCTCTAAGTTGGAAACGGTCACGAAGCATCGATAATCCCCTGGCACATAACACAGCTCTTCTTTTAACAAAAACAAAACCGTTCCAAATGTAACGGCATTACTTGTGTTGGCCGCCTCGTCCCCGGCCGCGCGGTGCGTCCGGTCGGCTCGCCGGTCGGAGGTCGCGGTGCCCGGCGCGCTGTGACCCGGGCGGTGATTGGTCCGCGGTATGTCGGCCGCCAGGCGGGCGATCTGTGGCCGGTCCCCCGTGCACCGGGAGAGTTAAGGACCGATATCAGCCCGGTGTGGGCGTGGAGGTGGGCAGTTACAGCTGGTGATGCAGGCCACAAAGTTGCCCACGTTTATCTAGCTGACACAAATATTAAGGTCTTGGCAGCCTCATTCGCCAAATCGCTTCCACTAAGACTGCATCACCATAGAAGACATCCCTGATGCTATAGCCTTGCCCTAGCAACAGACGTGCTGAAGCTAATTATTCCGTGGTCTGATTGCGATCCAGGATACCATTCTATGCTGTGTCGTGTCTTGGGCAACTGTAAGCGATCATTTGGGTATCCAGAGATCCGCCCAAACCCTGTTACTTCTAATGATACAGAACTTCTGTTTTCATTACATCTGTTTTTCAACCGGATGTATGATTTATTCGGCCCTCGATGTTGGCCGCTAACGTTGCCTGGATCCTTACCTCCCACGCCTTGTTTCACTTAGCCTCTGCATTTGCCACGAACGGCAAACAATATCAGTGCCGCCTCGTTAAGAGTTGCTATTCACTTCCAGCATTGGTCTTTCATCGATAAATGGATCAAATTGACGGCAGGATCACACTATGAACCACGCAATCGGACCACTTCGATGGATCACATCGGCCGACAGACTGCCGGTAGCTCAGAGCCTCGCCCAGGGGTGATGCAGGCACGCCATCCAGTATCAATAGCAGACATTTACACACCGCGCTCTAGAAAGAGTCGCTATGATGAAAGGTTCTTTTGTATAAGCACGGGGCCAGTGATCGTAGACGAACCGCACGCAGGTCACCGGCTGACCAGAACAGACTGGCAAGAGCCGAACCGTCTCTTTTGTCATGCCGATGATGGTGCGGCAAAGACTGTGCCGAAAAATGGTGTAAATATGACACTCATGAAATTTGATATGACGCTTCAACAAATAGCAGTTCTCCTGTAATGCTATCATGTCCCGCACGGGTTGTGACATTTTAGGCCTCTATGCGTTTCCAGAGCACGCGCCGAGCACCATGCGATTCTGAAAATGATGCCCTGGATAAGACGTCTGGAAATCCCATAATCATGAGAATGATAAGTGAGGACGCTCCGACCTCATGAAATCAAAGCGAGCTGTCATCTCGCCCTTGTCTCTCTGTAAATCGATCTCATTGCGTGCTCAGCTAGTTACTTTTTACAAGTTATCGGCCGATTTTATACTTGTAAGCATCAGAATACTTTTCTGATTTGCTAATTAAATCGCGGCTTCACGAATGATCTCGAGGTGAATTTCATCCGACGTAACATTCATATCTGCGGCTGGTACTCTCACGTACATTTCCAGTTGATGGCTAATGATTGATAGATGATATAAGATAAGCTACTTGACCTTGAAATTGAAGTATCGGTGGTGTGATAAGCAATCCTGTATTACATATCTATCGCTATAATTCAGACTACCTTATCATTGTCGTGATCGATAAAGTGATCACGAATGAACGTGAACATCGGAATCGCGGAGCTTGTGAAGAAAATAAAACTTAACAAGTGGCAACTAGGAAGTCCGCGAGAACAGACAACAGCGACCCGCATATTTGGTATCGGTCACCTACCCACCCCTGGTGTAACGACGGTCTATGAGCAATGTACACTGCCGGTGGATGGTGTCCTCACAGCGGCATTGTGTGAGCATGGTTGCACCCTACGCGCAAGAGGCAAACTATTTTTGATTAGACATCGCATCTTTGCAAAACTCCGCTGCGGCCGGCCCGACAAAATTGAGTGAGACGCTGTATGTGGGTCGACCAAACTAAATAGAAAACAGAATCCGACAAGTGTGTTGGACTAAAAAGTGGAAGCTGATAGACGAATGCCAGCGCTATTGAATACACAGAGGTGCACTCTTTGCACGCAATTATTATTTTCCCTGGGTTACGTGTACTTGACATCACGCTGCGGGCAGGCCCGCAGCAACCAGTAATGTCAAGTGAGGATATTGATTTGGACAAAGGAGACCGTATTGGCCGCTGACCGATTTACAATGTCGGCCGAGAGAGTTCACAGACATTATGTGCGGAGGGTTGCACCCGCTGAGCACGACCAAGGTAAGTGTAAACCAAGCGCCGTTGCCTTTATTTGCAAGTCGCCTGTGCGGACGGTACCGGCATTGAGTGAGATGCCGTCGGTGGGTCGACCGAATAAAATGAAAACCGAATCAGACAGATAAATTGTGCTGAGAGCTAATAGTACTTAACCAGCGATATGGATTTACAATATCAGTCATGTAGTGACGGTCACGCTTTTTGCGTAAGATTGTAAATATCTTTCTGGTCTACCGTATTCTAGCAATTACGCTATTGACAGTCTGGCCGCAGTTAGCAGTACGTATTCTTGTAGTGATTTGAATAAATAATGTCCTATAAAAAGGACCGTATGCATTCCATAGCGAAGGGCATAGGGGTATCAGTTTCCAGTGCAACACACTTGTCCGATTCCGGTCTCAAATGTATTCAGTTGACCTTAAGCCAGGATCTCACTCCATTCTGGTTGACTGGCCACGCCGGAGGCTTGCAAAGATACGGTGTGCAGCTGAAAATACTTTTATCCATACGCATCGGACGCAACTAAACGCCACCGATGTCATTGCCGGACCGCTGACGACCAACGATGTAAATCGCTCATCGGCGGACATGGCAGTTTTTGTTCAAATCCACCACTAACAACGCATTGTTAAAGGCGGCGGGCTTGCCCGTGGAGTGATGGCCTGAATACGGCGGCCCGGAAAATTTTCATTATCTCAAGAAGAGTGCTAATGTGCGCATTCGACATCGCTCGTATAGGACTATCGGCCGCCAGTACAGCGCACTCGTCGGATTCCGGTTTTCGTAGCATTCGGTGGACCGACCGGCAGCGTCACACTTGGTGATGTCAGGACGGCCGAGCCAGAGATTTGGAAAATTACAGCGTCGAATTTAAAAATAACGTGTCGTGTGCGGTGGATGTGGCTATGTGTGCGCCATGTCACTGCGATAATATGATTAGCCGGCAATATAAGCTGCTTCTCTGCAGACGTGACCAGCTGTGTTTACATTACCGCTTGATGGCGCAGTGGAAACGACGACCGGCCCGCCGCTGGCGTGATGGCCAGGGTACGGCAGCCCGAGAGAGATACTTGTAATCGCAGCGAAGGGTGCGACTGTCTGCTTTTGATAGCGCTGGTGTAGGGCTATCGGCGACCAGCTCAGCACACTTGTCGGATCATTTTTTCTTATTTGGGCGAGCCTCCGACAGCGTCTCACTCAATGCTGACGGTCGTCCGCGCAGGCGATCCGCAAATCAACGGGCCTAAGATAAAGTATGTCTGGTCGTGTGCGGCGGGCGCGACCAAGTGCACATGTCACGGTGGGTGCTCCATATGCCGACAGTGTAAATCGTTCTCGGCAAACATGACCTCCTTTGGCCAAATCACTCCTTGACGGTCCATTCCTAACTGAGGCCGGCCTACCCTGAGCAGGATGACCAGCATGTAGAGGCCCAGAAAAATGCTTATAATCGCGCTCGAAGAGTGCGGCAGTGTACATTCAATAGTCCTGGTACAGGGGTTCACGCTCTAATTAAAACACACACGTCAGATTTTGGTTTTCATTTTATTCCGCCAACCCCCGAGAGCGTCTCACTCAAATCTGGCTGACCGTACAACAAACTCTTTCTACGAGTGAATCTGTTTTATTCGGGCGACAGTCTCATAAACGTACCAACATTCACTTTTGCATAGCGCTGTTGTGATTCCAATAATACAGAAAACCTCTGTTTTATGAGTGGGCAAACGCCGCCCTACCGTATATTCATTTTGACTTAAACTGGTTATATCCATAGTATATCGGAAACATTTCATCTTTGAAGTCTCGCTCCAGGATGGAACCTATCACCGCATCACGAGCGGGTGGGGGCCGGGGGTCAGCCGCATCACGAGCGGGCGGGGGCCGTTGATCCGCTCCATCACGAGCGGGCGGGGACCGTGGGTCCGCCCTATCACGAACGGGCAGGGGCCGGGGGTCAGCCGCATCACGAGTGGGCAGGGGCCGTGGGTCCGCTCCATCACGAGCGGGCGGGGGCCGGGGGTCCGCCGCATCACGAGTCGTGCCGTGAGTCGCGGGCTGCGCCGCGCGCGCTCCGTTCGATGAGCCGTTGCTCGCAGGGCGCCAGTGCGCCCCGGGCACTGGCCGGCCATGGCCGACCGAGGCGAGCTGTGGCCGAGTCGGCCCGCCTCGGGCGACAGTCTCGTCGCGGAGGCGGCGCGGCGAGACGAGGCGCGCGGCCGCTGGAGGATGGGCCGCCGCATGGCAGCCGGCCGTTCGCCCGGCCGCCGCCCGGCCGGCGACGAGTCCGACGAGGAGCTGCAAGAGCAGGCCTCGCACCGGGTGCGCGTGCTGGCGCGCCGCGTGCTCGTCCAGTGCCAGCGCTCCGACTGGGTGGCCGTGGAGCAGAGCCTGAAGTCGCTGGAGCGGGCGGCGCAGGAGGGTCGGCTGACCGATCCGCTCCACAAGGTGCTGGACGAGGTGAGGCTGGGGGAGATGCGCTGTCTGACGATACCCCGGAAGGTTCAGATTGCCGAGCGGTGCTCGAAAGAGAGCTGCATATGTGTGAAACCTGATACCGGTTCCGCATGAACGCTACTCCAAGCGTCTGCAAAGGCACCCGTTTTGAGCAGGCAACGTTTGCGTGGTGCCGGCACTGACATCGGGTTTCAACGTGCACTTCGACGTCGCCGGTGCTCCTAGGAGATATCTAGGTGCCGACATGGTTAAGCACTGTATTACAGCCAAAGGTATAATCCAGACGGTGATGCCATAGGATGTTACTTCAGCTTGGGGAGGTGGATGCCTCTCCGGCGGAGGCCCGTCAAGAAGGTTGGTGGCGACATCTCTGTCTCCCTCAGCTCCCTCAGGGTGGCGAAATCGCCGTCAACGACTGCACTGGGTGGCCGTATGTGCATGTTCCGGATAGTCATGATGGCTATGTACATGCACCATGTGACATGCAGATAGTGGCTCACAGATACTGCAAGCATTACATGTCACTGCAGGTGAACCGTGCATCCAGGTCAAACGCCAAATGGCTTAACACAGCGCACATGTGTAGCTGACTCAGGAAGAAGGGCAGCAATCTTTTAAACAGGCTCACACATTTAGTTATCCAACACCGTAGGCGTGATGTTAATCTTCACAAAAGTTGTGCGGATAGGAGTCGTCATCTGCGTCCTTAGGAGCATGCCTTAGCTTTCTTCAATAAATGACTTCTGATTGACCCTCTTTCAAATGAGACAATCCACTCAACCTGACGCTAAGGTCGACAGTCTCGTCACGGAGGCAGGCAGGTCAACCTGACGCATCGCTTGGCAATCTGTACCTGACCTGACACAACTTTTGTCGGGTCACGTTTTTAAATTTAAGTAGACAAATATATAAAGAATATGTGAGGACGCAATGGATCATTTCAACATCAGCTGCGTATAGTTATTTACAATTATGATAGCTTTGTGTAACCACTAAACTGCAAAATGGCCAAGGCAGTCAAAGCATCCCCAAACCCAAACACCATCCTCATTCTTCGTTCTCACAGCAAGCTTTTGGAGAGGCATATCAGGCAGCAGCTTCTCATTCCGAATATGTTGCTACCCGTGGAGGTGTTTGCTGCTGTAGTCAGTCCATCAATTTACTGTAACAGATAAAAATCACCGAGCCCGTGCGATGCAAGTGGCATCTATCCCGCAAGTGTACAGGACGTGTGGTACGTGTGTCTGATATGGTAGAACCTTGTTGTTTTGTTGTTTCAGAGGGGCTTCACGCCTCTGATGTACGCCGTGAGGGACAACCGACCGATCGTCGTCGACAAACTGGTCGACCTCGGATGTGACGTCAACCACATCAACCAGGTATCAATTTCATACGTCTGCTGCCAGGACTGCACTTTGTCTTTTGGAGGTATTTGTAGAAGATTTTGGAAAAAGTACACGGATTTTAGAGTCTATAAAAAATATCTACCGGATGCATTGGAAGGGCGATCATTTGACTACTGCTGCATTTGAAGCCAAGTCACTTTTGCTTAGTTTATCCGTCATAGAGCGCTGTGGTTGTAATTTATAATGCAACTAGACTGTCTGACAGCCTTCATCATATGCCAATAATTGAAACCTTGATACATGGTCTGATAGCTGTACATATCAGAGGTTTATAACATGCTTCTATTTGAATCGACCGACATCCAACCCAGCACGTACCAACCATTACTGAATGCAATTCTGGCCCTTGCGTTCGGGTATTGATGGATACAGCGACCAAACTCAGCCGACAGATCCGCCAAATCGGATATATAAACAACGATCGCGGGGCCAGGTAACCATGCAACCTCACGGAACCACCGCAGTTGACGCGTCCTTAAAACCCAGTAACCAACTAACCAGCTAAGGCTTCACAGCCTCATGCTCAGTCAGTATGCGAGACAGTTGTTTTTGTTGACGGCGGAAGAACTACTGCAAGAGGTTTCGTTGTTCCGTTGTGCCCTGCTGGTTGCACCCCTGTACCCTTTGCAGCTGGGAGGGCCCCTCCGTACGGCCTGTGGGAGGTCAGACTGGGACGCCCCCGGGCGCAGGCAGTGGTATTTCAGAGGTGAAGCTGACCTGACGCAGAACATAACCAAACCCAGGGATACATGATGCGGCAGGGCCAGTGTGGCAGAGGCTACACTAAGTTACACTAGAAATAACCCAGTTTGGCATTAACCCGCTGAAGGCTGCTCGCTCCGACTGCTTTGTCACATCAGTTTTTGTTGACATTGTCTTTCCGTGACCAAGGCATGGTATATGTATAACACTGGTGAAGATGATGTGATGAATGAGAATGGTGGCGCGCTTAACACGGTTCATATGAGAACACCTGCGGAACTGTGAAGACGGTATCACAATAAGTGCGAGCAATGTCCCTTAAAACAGCACGTGTAAAACAGCACGTTTTATCTGTAGGCATGAGTCATACGTCTGTGAACATGCCACCTTTTATGTGAAGAAACACCGAGTAGTTTAAATGGGTGTCACGTGTACACCATGAGATATACCTCTGGACAGCGCTCGTATTCGTCAGGTTCTGAGTTAACTGAAGACGATATCTGTATTGGTTTTAGCAAGACGACAGTTAATAATGAGCACAAGGGTATTGTGGAGATCACTGAGGCCCAGCAGTCGCGAGGGAGAGTTAGCTTTCGAGCATGCTCAGAATAAGCTACACAAAACAGTGCTCCTGCTCACTTAGCGAAATGACAGTTTTCATGAATGTTCTGCCCTGGGCAGCGTTCATCGCGATTCCCAATAGAGCACCTGGTTGGAAGGCCTGCGAGTAGTTTGATGTCAAAAGACCCATGGTGCC
This sequence comes from Pollicipes pollicipes, assembly GCF_011947565.3. Lineage (NCBI taxonomy): Eukaryota > Metazoa > Arthropoda > Thecostraca > Pollicipedomorpha > Pollicipedidae > Pollicipes > Pollicipes pollicipes. Next base: position 11,100,666 of record NW_023596297.1, on the reverse strand, counting down.
GGCCGGCCTCGTTAAGCCGCCGTGTTTAACAAGGCTGAACAAAAACAGCTTTCCAGCTACTTTCTAAGCCGTTGTGGAGCAGGTACTGGACCTTGGGACTGGTTTGCACTGTTGTTAATCATAATTTATACACGTCATTCCTCTCTGTAAGCCAGGAGTCACAGTAAAACAGATCGCTGCTTCAAGGGAGCAAGAATCATTTTGGAAGAATCAGATTTATTCAATGAATACCTGATAGCACACGTGAATGATGTTCGGGTGATAGGCAGAAGGCGTACGAAACCAAACGCGGTATCATTTTAGCGAATATAATCACATGGCCTAACATAATTGTTAGAGGTGGTTGCATCTTGAAACGCCATGTGCCTTTCTGCATCTTAGATGTAGTTTTATGCTTATAATTCATTTATCTTCCTCCTAAAGCATCGAATTTTAGATATCCAGCTTTCAAAAAAACGATGTTTGTTTTAGCTTACCAAGCTGTATTTTTTTAAATTTTGATAACGAATCTCGTTCTCTTCTTCAGAATGTGTTAGTCTCCATCGCTGGGACGCTGGGTTGTCAAACTGTGCATTTAGTTTCAACCCGTATTGCTCAGCCTTTTCAATGTGCAAGTTTTACGTTATCCATACGTTCGGGTGCCCATCTCGATGGTAGATGGTAGATGAACGCTTCTCTGATGTTGGTGGGCGCTTCTGCGTGCGCCGCTCCTGGAAAGCAAAACTTGCACGGGGAGCCCATTGGTCGGTTCGCGAGTCACGTGATATTCGGCCTACGATGAGACATATGGTACTCTGGTGCAGCCGACATCAGAGGAGAGCTCATGCATGGGCGTGCAGGGGTCCCGACGCCGTCCACCACCACCGGCTCGGACAAGCCGAGCATGCTCACCAGGTACTCCCGAGTGTGTTACTACAGTAAAGGAGAGGAAATCGCGGTGCTATTATAGTGAGCAGAAAAACCGCCTGATAAAACGACTTGCATTGTCCAAAGACTCATGCAGCAGAGCTTTTCAGGCATTGCGTTTCCTGTGGTTGAAAATTGCTCGAACCTGTGGTCTTTAGTTGTAAACATCTTGGCGAATAAAAAGGGTGAAGGCCGGGCCAGGCCACTCAGATTGAAGGTTTGGTCACGGTGTATGCAAAGCTCACTCAGCCTGTGGCCTCGCACGTAGCAAAATGCTCATAAGAGCGTTCGAAATGAGTTAAGCGATGAAATATGTCGCGTTTGAAGAATGCATGTGCTTTGGCTGACATTACAGAGACAGCCTTATATCAGTGTCATAGCTTTATCCTAGAAGGTGCGCTGCACCGTTACCCATAAGTGCGTCCCCATTTCCTTGCGGGAGTCAGCAGAGGGTTCCAAAAAACATCTCCATGGGACGAAATATTGGCAGCTATTACATCCCTCCATTATCTAAGGTGAAAATCGTGTTACACGCTGTCTGGCGCGTTTTAGCGTCATCATATCTTTCAGTGCAGATGTCTCGGGAATTCGAAGTCGTGCCTTAATCATAACAGCATCTGCTCTGGTTACTGAGATCTGAAATCGATCCTTACGTACGCTGCAACCACAGTGTGCGATTTCGTAAGATAGGCATGACGAAAAAGGCGGTCGGTGCCGTCTTGGTTGCGCAATTAAAATAGCTCTCGTTTTAGCAGACTTTTAGCATACCTCCACAGTGCCTGTCGCGGAGAGGCACCGGCCTAAGCCGGCAGACAAATGCAACCATCGATCACTCGGTCTCGAGAATATCCGCTGGGCTGGCGCAGCGGGCCGTAAAGGTGTTACGCTCCGAGCACTGCGCATGACTTTCGACCTTGCCGCGGCCGGGCGGCTCGTGCCGGGTGCGTCTCTCGGCGTCATCGCCCCGCCCGGAGGCGTGTCGCCTGCCGAGGCGGCTGCTCGCGTGCGGGGTCAGGTCGCGGCAGGCTCGGTGGCAGGGCGCCAGGTGCCTAGCACCGTCGAGGGTTGACAGCGGAGAGACGCCCCGTGCCGTACCAGGGGGAAAAGTGCTGTGGGGAAGGGGAGGAACACTGATGGAGACAGTAAAGATGAAAATTTAAGTGTGAGTGGAAGGAGAGAGGCAGCGGGTAGAAAATTAAACGTTGGTTGTCAGCCCGCATCTGCGTGGCCAGAGGAACAATCGGGAACTCTCACCAGCGGTCATTGTAACCGTAGACGGTGTGATGCATCCTAAGTAGTTGAAAAATTTAGCGATTTTTGCTCTAGTGGCGATGAACTTTACAAGGATGGTACAACTAATCATACGTTTGGCTATAAGAGACTGCGATTTGCGTATTAATTCCTGCTGTTGTCATGGCGAATGACCATAATTATCCAAAAAATGGAGGAATCATGCACAAAATGCGGCATGATTGTGAGAAGCGTGAGAAAGAATAACACCTATTTGAAAGGAAAACTATGACACCAGAAAAATATTTTTATCACCATTTTATGCATTGCAACGCCCAACACCTACATCGTTTATGCAGCCAAGAGTCACAAAATGGACTGCCAGACCACACCGTTGCTTCCCCCACGTTGCTGCAGTGCATCTAACATGCGGATACGTGTGAGTAAATCGCGATTGGGACCGGATGGCCTTCTCTACAGATGTGCAGAAGTCATAATATCGACGCGCTTTGACAGCTTACCACAAAAATCCAGCAGCGCCATTAGGGGCCTTCATGACGCGTATTGTTTCCTATACCCAATTCAGTTGCTGCACACGGAACTCAGTCCAAATCTACCCGGCACCCATTGCTAGTCATTTGTACCCCTCTCCCCTCCTTCGCGTCACCCACTCGCCGTGTACATTTTCTCAGCACTTAAGTCATAAGTTGAAGACAAGTCTCGCGAAAAACCACACACAAACTCTTGATAATTCCAGGGCTGTGTGAATAGAGTCGATATCACTGAATCAAGGTCAAGCAGCAATATTTCATACCACTTCTTGAAGTATGTACTTGACATATGATGCACTGTTTTACCATATCCGTATTTTGCCCGGAATTTTAATGTATAACCAGCGCATCCCGTCATCCATTTCACGCGGTTACCCATTATTTTACCCAACCCTGGAAGTCCTCCAACTGCCATCATATAACACAGAGCAACATAAGGCCTAAAAGTAGCCTACATTCCCAGTCCGCACGGCCAGGTTCACAAATGTGGGTGATGAATTCATAAAGCTGGCTGTACATGTGTTAACTTCGACTTCGCTCGGTTTTACACTTATTATTTTATGCTAAAGAGGACCATAGTAATGCCACTTTTGTCAACGACATGCAATGCTCCTCATGTGAACCGTGCTCAAGGTCAGGTCATTGACTGATACATGACCCACATAATCTCTCACATGCTCAGGATAGCACCATTGTATTATTGGGTGTCAAGCTTTCAACTGATATCCACGTCGGTTTTGTTGCACGCCACACGCACCAACGATATCTAAAAGGCATGACATGATCTGAATCGGCGACAGAGTGACATCACAGGGTCGGAGCAGGGACGTAGTTTCGCAAAATGAATTTGGGGGAGCAAACAGTGAAAAGCAACGCAACTTAACCCCCAAATTGTTCGAACAATCGGGTTTAAATCGGGTTCCGGTTGGGAGAGGGGGCTGAAGTACCCAACTGAATAGGAAACCGTATCTCTCGGTCGGAATAACAAAGAAAGCTGTACGACATCACCCAGAACATGTGTAAGTCATTTTCCTCTCAGTGAAAACTAAAACTTTTCACACAGGCGAATACCAAACAGTTACGGTTACGGGAAAATATCACAAATTTACTGGATTAGAAATGAGGAAAGAACTCATCTGTATTTACAATACATGCGACAGATCATCTGCACTTATAGGAAATGTCGGGTTTATCAGATTTAAGCAGCCGTTTCACAGGTAGGAATTATTTTCTGGTCCAACTTTCAAGATGATCTGACAATTCAGTCAACTATATCTTGTGAGCGATATGAGAAAGAAAGCTAGAAAAAGGGTGGATGTAATACGGGATACAGACAAACGTACGTGTCAAATTTGACGGAAGTCGGAGGCGTGGTGAGCATGCACTAGTGATTTGTCGTGGGATCGCCCTACGGTGAGCCGAATGTCCTGGTAGGCTGCACCGCCAGACTGCGATGTGAAGCGGAACAGTATCTCGGTCCTAACGTGGCATACGTTCACGAGGGCGACAGATGATCCGAGGAGCTGAACGATTCCCTGGCCTGTCCGCTTAATCTGGCGTCCACGGCTGGCGTCATTAGAAACTTTAACATAAACGCACTCATAACAGACAAAAATGAAATATTGTAATGCGTATGATGATAATATAATATGTAATATGTATATGTAAACTCACTGTACTGCTCTCTCTGCTCGGGGAACGCGCCGGCTAACCCAACCGGCCGCTTGAGGAAAGTTGGGTAGGTTGCTCGAAACTTGGTGGGTGAAGCCCAACCAAAGTGTCTCACTCTCGGAGCTTATCCAAAACGTTACTGAACTGGCAAAATTGGGAAACGGCCAAGATATCCGGTCGGGATCAGACCGAGGGGGGGGGGGGTGGACCAGCTGGGTGGTTTCACACGATGCCCGAAGTGGATGGAGAACTATATTGGAGCAAGCAATATGCGAGAAAGCAATTCCCTTCACATTGTATTAAGTACAGTAAGATATGTTTACTCATGCTTTCATCCTCGTCATGTATTTAATGGGAGAGAAGTAGATCGAGTTACAATTCCACCGACTACCGACTCGTGTGAAACATTCCGTAAAATACAGATGGGTGGTGTCGAGTGTCGAATTTTTGAAGATTTCGTCCACATTTTTTGGATATATGGCTTTGTGGGTTACAGCATGCGCCAAATATTATTTGTCGTGTGATCCCTGGCGCTGCCATCCGATCGTGACACTTCAAATAAACGGCACGATTTGGTGGCGAATGTTTGGCGCATCACAATGCTCGACACGGTCCGTCCTGCCCTCTGACGTTACCTGATCTTTAGCGCGACCGCCGCCATCGGCTGTAGGCCATTACCATCGAGCGTAAGTGGTGGGTCCCTAAAGCTATTCGAACCCACTACGCCACGGATGGGTGGATCGGAGGCAGGTGGAAGGCAATGCTGGCGTCCTAACCAATTGAACTATCGAGGCGGACGATGCATAAAACCTCCCACAAGTGTAAGCAAACCTAGCTTTTTACCCATGTCATTTAGCTTGGCGTTCCTATCGGTCTCATTTCACGAAAATGGGCAGCGACGGAATAGAAGAAGACGGGCCTGCTGCCTTACAACTTTCAACAATCTAAAGTTAACCCTGCGCCTCTGTATGCGAGTAACGGGGTTTAAAACTGCCGTTGCCTGGCACTGTCAGGGTTCCTCTGCTAACAATAAAGAGGGAATGTGATGGCCACAAACCTGATCCTGAACGAACCTGAAACCGTGAAAGGTTAAAATGCGGTCCACGTCTTTGTGCACGGAAATGTTTTGTCGATGTTTTTATCTGCGCGGGTGTGAGCACCAGCCTTTTGTTCAAATAAAGTACGTTCTGTCTGTCTGTGCTGTCACAGACCCAATGTTTTTGTATCCAATCAGCATCTGGCATAGGTGGCATGTGTGGATTTCTTGCCAGCTTTTGTTTCTCTGCTTCAAACCAGGGGTGGACGCACCATCTGTTCCTGCGGGATCACAGTGTGCTTTGGAAGCCAGCCCCAAATTGTGTGTGAAACGCATTCAAATAAAACACAAATTACGAAACTTTGGTGTTTTACTTCGTCTTGAAATGGCCGTGGCCCACTTGATCCAACTTGGATCAACTGGGATCTTGGATCAAGATCCAAACATTATTCAGACTAGTGAGTACAGTAATGCCAACCGCGTTGCCCTGATGAACTGGCCGGTAGTCTTCGCTGCTCTTGTGAACGGACCGATCCCGATCCGCCAGTGTCGACGTCCCTAGCACGACATCAATAGAATTACGATCTGGGCCACACATCAGGCATTGCCATGGCGGGCTTCTCCACAGTTGCCGCACAAACGCTCTTCCCAGGTTTTAAACGGCTTACATGTAACCCACCCACAAATTGGCATGAAAGCAGCGAAAGCATGATTACTTCATCGATGCCGCTGTTCGCAGCGTGCTACAAAAAGCCTCTATACACGTGCAGCTGCGAGAATCATGGCTGATGAGCAGATGGCGACACGCGATGAGAAGAACACACGAAATATTTCGTGGGCGCCTGTTTCAGGAGGGGCTAACCGTTCTTCATATGGCGGTGCTGAACGGCAGAGAAGACATGGTGAAGACGCTTCTCAAAAGGGAGGCAGACATCAATGTCTTATCGGAGGTCAGTTAGTCTGAACTTAACGCATATCCCATTCCATCTGCATCACTTCGGTCTCCGTCTGAGGGCTGGAGTGATAGTTTCATAGCATGTACGAATCTCTGATATTAAGACCAGAATGAAACGTTCAATCAAACAGGGGACGCAATTTCACATTTACTGCGGCGAACAGTGGCGCAACAATTGCTCAGTCCCTCAGCCAAGTGATGTCCAACCACGCCAATGCCACTTTAATCTCCCTGGAGCTATCTGGTTCGTTGATTGGAAGAAAGTGAGTCTGAACGGCGTAACCAGATGCCGACGTCTGGAACCTATCTCGTTCTGCCGGCAGCCGAAGCGGATGAGCTGCGTACACCTGGCCTGCACGCGCAGCTCAGCTCCGGCCATTAGCGTGCTGCGGCTGCTGCTGCAGACACGCAGCAGCGCTGCCCGACTGGCCGAGGACGAGGTAAGGCCCTTGACGTTGTCGGGCTGGCTGAAGGAGAGTGAGTCCGACATTGTCCGACAAACCGAGAACGTTTCGCGGTCACTCACATCGGCCTATTCGTCGGGGACTTGGTGAGGTTCCCGGTGAAGGTGACTAAAGGCGCATGCTACCCCCCCCCCCTCCTCCCCCTCAGCCTCGTCTAGCTAACCAGTAACCAGTCGGCCGCGTTGCCTCTTCTGTGTCACCGGCTTGACCCCCGGTATGACCGCCACCAAACAACCGGGTCCGACCAACGTAGAGAACAAGTCTGACCAAGAGGTGTCAAATCCTGGTGATGATCCTCGTCCCTGAAATTATTGGCGGGCTGGCTGGGAACAAGGACTGGTTCCTGACACCGTCTGGCCGGTTGAGAACACAACGCAGTCCCTGAAATGACTGTCTGATTCTACCTTTGTGCGTCACCTCATTTTGTCATCCACGAATAGACAAAAGACATTGATGAGCCAAACCGGGTACAGATGGGCCTGTTTCCTTCAGGACGGAAACATCCCCCTGTTTTTGGCGGCCGACGCGGGATCGCTGCAGCTCTGCAAGGAACTGCTCAGCTACAACGCCGAGCTTCAGGTACGCGCTACCTTTGCACTGTGGGCTAGATATGCTTGCGACAACGACTCGGAACATCCTATTCGGTGCACGTATGTATGTGCAGTGCAGTAGTAGTTCTCGGCTTTCATGCGCCCTCTGTCTGCACCAGGAGGTAGAATGACTGCAGCCGGTTCACCTCTGCCACCTGCAATCCAAATCCTCCTCTTTGGGCCGAGTAACGCGTTGCAACGTCCGGAATCGTCTCCACTGTTTGCGGCTGCGTAATGCGCGCTGAGGACGACCCTGACCGCGGTGCCCCGGTGCGCGTGCCGCCGGGGCAGGTCCAGTGCCGCCGCAGGAGCGGTGACACGGTGCTGCATATGGCGGTGCGCCGCCGCGACCTAGAGCTGGCCAGGCTGTTCGTGGAGCACGGCGTGCCGGTGGACGCCCAAAACGTGAGTATCCCACTCTGCTGCATACATGCCTCTCTCTCTCTCTCTCTCTCTCTCTCTCTCTCTCTCTCTCTCTCTCTCTCTCTCTCTCTCTCTATCTCTCTCTCTCTCTCTCTCTCTCTCTCTCTCTCTCTCTCTCTCTCTCTCTCTCTCTCTCTCTCTCTCTCTCTCTCTCTCTCTCTGAAATAGGCGCAGACGATCTTCAGGCTATGGTGCGACTCTGTCTTCTCCATGCCGGCCACGTGACGGGTCACGTGACGTCCCGCCGGCAGGGAGAGGGCCAGACGGCGTTGCACGTGGCCGCCGCCGAGGGCGACGAGGCTGCTGTCAAGTACCTATACAGTCTGCAGGCCAACGCCAGTGTTCTCGACAGTCTCGGTGAGAACGGCTGCTGGACCGCACGTGGTCAAGCTGCTGCTGTCCTTTGTGGCTTTGAGCATCGTTGTGGAAGCTTTTGAGAAAGTGGGGGAGGGGACGGCGGCGGCTGTAGAATGGGACAGATCACGGTTTCACGCTCTAAGGCATACCAGGGTTTTTCCAGAGCTGCCGGGATGATCTTGGTCTAATTGCGTTCCATCCGGCAGTAGAGGATACTAACATGGCCTGACCTTTTGATTTGACCCGGCCACTTTGACCTTACCTGACTTCCTCTCACCAAAGCTCTGGCCTCATGGACGTGACCTTTCTAACCTGTCATGTCCTGCCAGGACCTGTTCGCGCTGTTGATACTCCTTCAACGACTTCCATGCTCCGTCCTTCTGATTGGTCGGTCCTGCTGTCGTCACTGGAGAAAACTTTGATGCTTCATCTTCCTGATCTGGGCCGCATCGTCTTAATCGGAGTCGTGACGATCGCAACTTTGCACAACACTTCTTTACATCCATGGCCAAATCAGCTGCACACACTGTAGAAGGAGTTGGTCCTGATTGATATGAAACACATCCTCCTAAGATCATCCACGTGTCGCGGTTTTTCATGCGGAGATGATTCTGCTGGCGCGGTCTAGATTCTACCTGGAGATATGACTGCCCAGCTGTGTTCGGCAGACCGCACGCCGCTGCACGTCGCGGCGGAGCACGGCTACACGCTGGTGGTCGAGGCCCTGGCGGATAAGTTCAAAGCGTCACTTCTGGACCGCACTAAAGACGGCAGCACTCTGCTGCACATCGCGGCCTGTAACGGCCACACGGGGGCTGCGTTGGCTGCTATCAGGAAGGGCGTACCTCTGCGCATGCCAAACAAGGTGAGCATGCTTACATATTCCAGTAACTAAAAGAGTGCATACAAGAGCAGGGTGAAGCTGGTCCAGGGCTCGAAAGCGTCCCAGAGGGGAAAGCACTCTGACGCCTCCCCTCTCGCACCGGTTGCCGCCCTATCTGTTGGTCTGTCGGTGAGCCGGGTCCGTTCGCAGGCGGGCCAGCACGCCCTCCACACCGCGGCTGTGGCCGGCCACTCCGGCGTCATCTCGGCGCTGATCCAGAGCGGCGAGACAGTCGACACGCCCACGGTGGTGAGATGTGACCTGACGCGGGTGATCTCTAACGGTGCCGAGTGTTTCGAGCCGCAGCCAGGCGTCTGCAATATGTGTGTTGGTTCTGGTATATCAGTAGGCTATCACGATGACGTCGCCCGCCGGCATATCTCCGACTATAAGGAATATATCATTCGTCGTACCTTTTGGTCTCTGACTTTTATCTCATCTTCAAATTTTGAGTGCCTTGAGAAGTTATTGGTAAGTTATTCAATGTTCAGAGTCGGGTATGGTGTGGATAGAAATAACGCTGAGAAAATGTGGCAAAATACGTATGGTAGTGCATGGAATAAGGAAGTCAGTGCAACTGTTTGTTATTTATTTTGTCCTTCACCTGACCCGGTGGAACCGTCTCACAAGGTTTTATCGGGATGTGATCTGTCTTTGTCCATAATCCACTACGGGTCACATCATCTACTGCATCTGCTCATCTACCGGGTGTCCTCTGACCTGAGCTGACCTTGCCTGTCCCATCCTGAATTGTCCTGACCTGCTAGCCCGGTCTTACCGAACTTTTTCTGATATCGGAATGACCTACTAGGACACATCGTTGCCAATCCGGTGGTGGGGATTCGTGGCTATGGCATTACTTGACCTGTATTGTCAGATGACTTCACCGTTCCGCACACAGTGGCAGAGGCTGATGACCGGATACGGCTTCTTCTGACCGGACATTACCTGATAGCTTAGCTTTGCTGATCTCTATTGGCAGTATATCTTTACCTGACGTGACCCACCGTGATGGTCCCACTGTATTTCACCTGACGTTAGAGGCGATCGCCCTGACCCGACCTGAGCTGAGCGTGCCTGACCTGACCTGGCGTACCAGGGCGGTCTGAGCGCGCTCCACCTGGCGGCGGCGGCAGGCAGGTCAGAGGCGGCGGAGACGCTGCTGGGCTGCGGCGCCCAGCTGGAGCGCAGAGGTGGGCGGCCTGCGCTGGTCCACTGTAGCACAGGGGAAGCTGACGCCACATGCGCAGAGGTTGCCGTTATAGTGAATCCCGTGCCTTGGCTGACAACTGCCCAATCCGGCGAATCGGTAATTGCAAGCCTAGAATTTTAACAGACTACTGGACCTGTTGTTTCGATTCCGAAGAATTTGCTGCGTCCTAAGCGCATTGTCGACGAGTTTTGACACATCGCTTTCATATCGTTTGTAATTCTCTTCCATTGTTATTAATAATTTATTTCCAAAGCCATGTCAGCTTTAAGGACACCTTCCCCAGCCAAAAGAAATACGTACGCTCAGCTGATAAACGCAAACTTGGGTAAACTGGTACCTTAAAGCATTGGTCATGGGACGCCAGGGAAGCCATGGACCAGTCTGCGGTGAAAGTCTCAGAGTGTGCTGGAGTCCTCCGCGCCATCAAAACTTCTGACCTTTGGCTTTAACGTTGGGCGCCCCTTGTGCCAGCATAATTGACCCCAAATCACAGATTACCCCCATCATGTTGAAAATCTAGCCTGAACCTTTACATTCACCGCTATTGCGTCAGAGAATCCCCAGAGATCTTCACAATGCAGCCCCATCGTGAGCTGGTACGGCCGGTGACGCAGTCAGGGGTAATGAAGCTTGTGGGGTTTCAGCCGCCCCTCCCCCCCCCCCCCCCTCTCCACCCGTCAGGCTCGACCGCAGCTTTTCGCTACGATTCTGCGGAATATGATTCCAGAATCTGATGATCAGGAGAACTATTTTGGTTCTAACCTTATTTTCATGAACACTACCATGGGAAGCGGTAGAAGAGCCCAACAGCCATAATTTAGCAACAAGACAAGTGGATAGCCAAGTGAACATGTACAATGCGTAGCTGAAACACTTATTTAATGTACCAAAGCGAACCAACGTCGATGACTTATTGATACGCCTGGCTACCGTTTGTGAGATCTGTTGGTCTGTTTACAGCGCGCAGGTACTGTCACTTGGGCTGGGACTCGCTCGTTAGCCCGTTCTCAAATCATGGCAGCCCCTCTATCACAGCTCCTGACAGCGCCCCTGGTCACACTGCCGCCCTCAGGCGGATACCGAGGGGAGACAGCTCTTCACCAGGCGGCGCGGTGCCCGACGGGCCACGGCTGCGTGACCGCGCTGCTTAAGTCTGGTGCAGCTGTACGCAGCGCCATGGACAACGGTAGGGCCGCCATCCTCCTGCACAGCGGGACGGCGGTGTCACGCTGCATGTCACGTGTCCCAAAACGAGCACATGCTCATCAATTTGTTCTTGGTGCTCGGTTGAATCTTTGGAAAGCGGCATCAGTTAAATAATGGTGGCTTTGTTGTTGGCTTTGAGAACTCAATAGCAAAAGGCCTCATATTTTGCGGGTAAACTTCACAAAAAAAACACAAACTGGCATCGTGGTATCAGCGTCAAAATGACACTCAGTCAGGAATAAGCCGGGCCTTTTGTTCGTCAATTTGTTTTTGGCGTGTGCCTTAGTCTGCGAAAAACGTCACCAGTGAAGTATTGACTGCTTCCTCGCTGATATTACAAACTTTCTGGAGGCTTGAAGCTATGATTGCACACAAGACATCAACGTCTGCGTTTGAAACAACGTATTGGACATATGGCAACGGGCCTGAACTCACTGAGCCAGTATGTATTCACTTAGGCGAGTCGATCGGTGACTTGGTCTTGATACCCTCCTCTAAGGATGCAGACCGGTGCGCGGTCACCGGCATACGCACACGCTCTGCTGCGGAGATGGTTCTCACTGCCTCCGTAATAGCTTTATTCAGTTCAGAGAAGCATTTCTTTGGTTAGCTCATTTTTTGGCATTTTGATGCAATACAAACTTAGGCGATGCAAAGGGACAGTGGCCTCCGAAAGTCCCAAATTACCTTGGGGTCTTCCAGTTATTTGTGTGGAGTGAACCGCTGCTTTGAGCCGTGTTTTGACTACAGGTCAGCAGTCGCTGCACGTGGCGGCAAGACGAGGTCACCTTGAGACGTGTCGGCTGCTGCTGGAGGACGGCGCTGATCCGGGGGCCCAGTGTCAGGTCAGAGCAGGTCGCCAGACAGCCGCACACTGACCCAGAGCATATTGCGCTGCTGTTCTTAGGAACCACGGCACTGTCATAGTGATGTGCTGATAATGGTCGAACCGAACGCCCGTGCGATGCAGCGCAGCTCGCAATAAAGCTCTGGCGCCCAGCAGCCGGCACTGGGTCCCAACAGCGGACCCACATTCCAGGATATCTCCCGACGGTGTACAAAATTGTTGGTAATCGGAATCTGAAGGCAGGCGCCGCACCCCATCCAGCTATCGGATGGATTATATTATATTCCGGGACGCGCACGGCTTAGACTATACTAACGACACTTCGCCGGTATGGCTACTTCCTAGTTTTACCACCAAAGAGTATCGAGGAATAAAATCATGGCATTTCTTGTGGTGCGCTCCAGAGCAAAAGAAATGTTGGGATGGTGTTGTTTTTTAACTTTTTAAAAACAAATCTGACCTTTAGTACAGTTTCCAACAGTTGGACTTTCTCGAAATAGCGAATAATTTATTAATTGCGCCGTTTATCCATAACCCCTAAGACTCAAGAACGGCATCTGTCGAGCGGGCTTAAACCAAATTGCCCTCATGCTACTTGGACGTAATGCAATTCACCCCTCCCCCTCCGCTATCGTTTGTGGGGTCTGTTTGTCTGATCGTAGAACGAAGGCACTGTCAGTGAAGCTAGTCTTTGCTCGTAAATAATCCCGCCCCCCCCCCCCCCCCCACCGCTTATCATAGTAGCGACGACCATTCAAGCCAACCATGTGCCATCACATGGGATCATTCAAGTCAGACGTGAGAAGTCACGTGAGAACGCCACCGGCAGATTAGCGACGTCAGATACTACAGCGGTGTGCTGACTTCAGATGCCATCAGCTCGGCGTGACGTGTGATGTCATCCATGACCGCCTCAGCTGTGACGTCACACTAGCGGCCATTCCAGGCCGGCAATACACCGCTTCACCTGGCCTGCGAGGCGGGCCGGCCGGCCGTGGTGGCCGCCATACTGCGGCACGTGGTCGACTGTGGCGGGGGCACCTCCAGCTTGGAGATCCTTCTCGACCGTCGGAACTGTCGCGGAGAGACTGTCATCCACTGCGCAGCCAGACAGCGACAGGCGCAGGGGCAAAATGGTGGCGACATTGTGACCCTGCTCTGCGCAAGCGGCGCGAGGCTGGATGTGATGACGTCACAGGTCATTGGGGCAGCTGTGCGTGGTTGGTGCCTGGACCACGCTCCCCATTGGTTAAGTACCTACCTGAGTCGCTACCCATGATGTCATAGGGGCCTAAGTCACACACAAGCGACTACACTTCAAGCATCGGCACTGTTGTGATGCGCTTGCCTGTGACGTCACAGGCTGCAGCTTGCAGGCGGGGTTTTCAATGAGCAACGCAGCCCAGATTTACACCTGGGACATCACAATTTACGGTGGTTTCGTGCAGGCGGCGCCAGACGGGGCCTGGTGGCGTCGAAAGTCAATGGGACAGCTGTGCGACAGCACCGCTGAGTTGGAACCTTATAACGTCATAGTTGTTAGCAGTCGCGGCTCTGCGCCACTGTCCGGCTGGAGTGGGTCTCATGGTATACGATCCGACCTGGTCCTGCCCTGCTCTACCTTGCCCCGCCCTGCCCTGCCCTACCCTGCCCTGCCATACCCTGCCCTGTTCTGTCCTGCCCTGTCCTATCCTGTGCTGTCCTGTGCTGTCCTGTCCTGTCCGGTCAGATACAAACCTCGACCGCTAGTACAGGGCGCCCCCCCCCCTCCCCTATCTTGCAAAAAACGGACCCGCGAAACTTTTTGTAATATTTCGTTTATTCATTCAGTTATCACTAGCCGCCCCATACACACTCATAGCCACCACCGAAAGCTTAAATTTATGCATTTCTTTCGAACGTCTTTCAGTGACCAGTCTCTGCACTCGTAACTGATCGCTCCGCATTGCATACAAATGGTTCTTTTTCAGGAAAACAGCACACCCTTCCATCTCGCCGCTCGTTGCGGAAACATCCAAATTCTGGAGCAGATGCTGCTGCACTTAAATGATCAGGTGGGGACTGTTCTACTGCTGCAGCCCCCACTGGTGACCTCTTGTGACTCCATGAACGCCGCACAGCAGTTCATCTTGTAACGCATCGCATGTGCCACAGCGCTGCGTGCACCCACGAGCTGCCTGGACTGACTGGAAGGTCGCGCCGCCGCAGGAGCCGAGCCTGCAGCAGGTGCTGAACGTGCAGACGGTCAGCGGCCACACTTGCCTCATGGAGGCCGCCCAGCAGGGCCACCAGCAGATAGTCAAGATGCTGCTGGACCAGGGCGCAAGGTACATGGCTGCACGCCGCCGCCGCTGGACCGTGCACCACTCCGCTCCCCAGCGCTGCTCCTCTCCGGTCAGGCCAACGCTCTCTGCCAGCCGCTTGCTTAGTGTAGGTCAACGGCTGGGTCTGGAAACAGCGCCACTCCCGGCACCACTCCTCTCCCCGGCACCACTTCTCTCCCCGGCATTACTTCTCTCCCCGGCACTACTTCTCTCCCCGGCACTACTTCTCTTCCCGGCACCACTCCTCTTTCGGTGCCGCTCCTCTCCCCGGCACCACTCCTCACCCCGGTACATCTTCTCTCCCCGGCACCACTCCTCTCCCCGGTACATCTTCTCTCCCCGGCACTACTTCTCTCACCGGCACTTCTTCTCTCCCCGGCACCACTCCTCTTTCGGTGCCACTCCTCTTCCCGGCACCACTCCTCTCCCCGGCACCACTCCTCTACCCGGCTCCACTCCTCCCCCGGGTCTACTCCTCCCCCGGCACCATTCCTCCACCCGGTTTCACGCCTCCACCCGGCTCCACTCCTCCCTCGGTTCCGCTCCTCTCCCGGGCACCACTCCTCTCCCGGCGCTGCTCCTCTCCCCGTCGCAGCTCCTCTCCGGCCAGGCCAGCGCCCTCTGCCAGCCGCCTGCTTAGTGTGGGTCAGCGGCTGGGTCTGGAAACAGCGCCTGCTCGACGTTTTGGCAGGCAGCTCGTGTTCACGCCGTCACAGGTGCAGACCCCGTAGGGGCTGACATTCCACACCTGACCGAACCCCCCCCCCCCCGACGGCCGCCTCTCACCCCCTACTCCTGCACACGCTTTCGTCGGCAGGGTGGACCTGCTGGACTCGGAGGGTCGGAGTGCCCTGCACCAGGCGGCGGCCGGCGGTCACCAGGCCGTCTGTGAGACGCTGCTGGAGCGGCCGGCGCCCGTCAACGCCCGCTGCCGGGCCGGCCGCACTCCGCTCCATCTGGCGGCCGAGGGTGGCTTCTCCCAGCTGGTGGAGGCCCTGTTGCAGCGGTACGGCGCCGCCGTCGGCATCGCCGCCCAGGTCAGTGGCGCCCGCCTGACCTTCGAACACGCCTAACTGGGACGGCTGATGTAGCCCGCGCCGCCTGTACGCCGAGCGGTGCGTAGTCCGTGAGCCCCGACTGACCGGCGGGACCGTCCGGCGGTAGGACGGGCTGACACCGCTGCACCTGGCGGCGGCGGCCGGGCACCTGGAGGCGTGCAGTGCGCTGGTGCAGGCGGGCGGCGACACGGGCGCCAGGGACGCCGCCGGCCAGACGGCCGTCGTGCTCGCCGCCCGACACAACCACGCCGGCGTGGTCAAGCTGCTGCTCAAGTACTGTCCCGAGCTGCCCGACTCGGCTGACCAGGTACTGCCCCGAGCTGCCCGACGCGGTCGATCAGGTACTGCCCCGAGCTGTCCCGACTCGGCCGACCAGGTACTGCCCCGAGCTGCCGACTCGGTCGATCAAGTACTGCCCGAGCTGCCCCAACACGGCCGATCAAGTACTGCCCAGAGCTGTCCCGACTCGGCCGACCAGGTACTGTCCAGGGCTGTCCTCAATGAGGCATTGGCCCGATCAAAGCTCGGAGAATAAGATGCTGGAATGTCTTTTGATGTCATAAAACGCGAATGAAACGCACACTTTAAAGGGGGGGGGGGTCCAGGTAAGAAAAGGACCGAGAAAAGAAATGACTTATCAGGATGATAAGGTAAGTACGGTAGACAAGGGTGACATAATTGTTGTATTTACGTCGAATTTCTTATCTAAACATCCATCATCACCACGAACTGGTCTAGCGATCGCCTCGAATTTCGTGTTATAATTTTAAATGTGTGAGCGAACCGTTAAGGTCCTAGACGGTTAAACCAGCAATTTTTACTTGGGCTCACAGATCAAGCTTAGATTAGCCTGAGGCCCAGGACAGGACGTAAGCGGCGGCTGGTTCGCACTTCTCGCAGGAGGGCAACACATGCGCGCACGTAGCCGCGCTGACGGGCTCTGTGGCCGTGATCAGGGAGCTGCTGACCTTCAGCGCCCAGATGGTGACCTCCTGCCGCAACGGCTCGCTCGGCTCGACGCCGCTGCACCTGGCGGCCGCGGCGGGAAGCACGGCGGCCGTGCGGGCGCTGGTGGAGGCCGGCGCCAGCGCCACGGACGAGGACTGGGTGAGCTGGTCCCCGACGCCGCCACCGGCCGCGCCTCGTCAGGGCTGTGGGGCGCGCTGGAGGGGCCGCCCGCTGTGCGGCGGATCACATGGGGTGGGAGGTGATGGGGTGGTCCGGACGGGCTTATCAGACATATCATACTTGACCTAGGATGACAGTTCAGGCGTGATGGGGACATAGAACATAGCTGGCACCCATCTACAGTCAGTGAGTGGCATCCGCGGTATCAGATGGGGTTTTCTCACGTCCAGCTGCCCCTTCCTCTCACACAGCTGGCGTCCTTCTGCAGCCAAACGGTGGAGTTCGCAATTTCAGATGGGGTTCACACCCGTCCACCGTCCCCCCCCCCTCTTCCTCGGGAAGGACACAGCTGGTGTCCTTCTGCAGTTAAACAGTGGTATCCGTGGTTTCAGATGGGGTTTACACCCGTCCACCTGGCCGCTCGGGAGGGACACAGCGGTGTGCTGGAGCAGCTGCGGGCGCTCAAGGTCTCAATGGTGGCCACCAGTCAGTTGACAGGCCTCGGCACCCTCCATATGGCGGCCCTCCACGGACAGACGGGTGGGTGCCGACCGCGGGCCGAGTCTGCTCGGTCCGGTTAGGTCCAGCTTGGTTCGGTCCTCTGCCCGAACCAGTCCGGCACAGGGGCGCAGCATGAAACGGCAATTCTGGAAATATGGGCTGTTGTGAGCAATGGAAACATTTCGCTTGGAATACCTCTGAAACTCCCGCCAAAGTATTATATTTTTACCGCGCTCCAGAACAGCGGAGCTGTCCGAGACAGTGCACGTAGGTGTGCAAGGCACGGTGGTTCACCGCAGTCTGCACGGCTGTCCCAAGCGTGCCCGGTGCCAGGTCGGGCGTCCCGGCGCCGGGGCCGGCCTCAGCACGCCTCTCTGTCCGGCAGACGTGGTGTGGGAGCTGCTGCGTCACGTGCCGGCCGGTCTGCCGTCGGAGCCGACGGCGGGCGGCGTGTCGCCGCTGCTGCCGCCGCTGGGCGCCGAGTCGGCGCTGACGGCCCTCCACCTGGCGGCGTACGCCGGCCGCGCCGACGTCCTCCGCCTGCTGCTGAACAGCGCCGGCCACGTGCGGCTCGACTCGCCCACCGCGCCCACCGTGAGTGCCGCCGCTGACGCCACATTCACTCGTGGGTGACGTCACATCCTGCCGTGACACGTGACCGGTCGCTGGCAGGGGTACACGCCTCTGCATCTGGCCTGTGTGAGCGGCCAGCGCGAGGTTGCTGCAGAGCTGCTCAGCCGGCGGCTGGACCAGGTGACGGCCGCTGACCAGCGCGGCCGCACTGCTCTCCACCTGGCCGCCCTGCACGGCCACGCGGCGCTGGCTGCGCTGCTCCTGGACCAGGGAGCCCATCCGACAGCCCCAGACAAGGTCAGGCGCCCGTCAGACGAGCTCCAGTGTCAGGCAGAGGTACGCACAGTGTGGCTGGGTAACCGAGTGGGAACTTGCCCGCGCTCTTGTCTGAAATCGACGGCATCCCCAGCCGCAGCGGACAATCGCCTGGAGCCATTTGCGAAGTGTCGGCGTGGTTCCCATGGATTGTTCGAGCGCGCGAAGTGAAGTTCCGTGCCGTTCGATTTTCTCTTTAAGCGTCCGGTGGCCGTGGCTCCGGCACGACCATCCCTTTCAGGATAGCCTGACGGCGCTGCACCACGCTAGCCAGGGCGGCCATCTACCGATGGTCCAGCTGTTGGTGGAGCGAGGTGCCACCTCTGACTGGGACAACGACGACGACACTGACGCCGTCATCAACCTCGCGGCGGCGGCAAAACACGCTAACGTCGTCCAGTACTTGATGCGCCAGGGATTTATCAAGCACGCGCTGTTATCTGACTCCAAGGCAAGCATGCATGGCTTGTAGGTACCCGCATTTATCGGCGGGTAAAAAAGCGCGCACATCAGCAGAATGTGCCTTGTCTCGTTTGTTTGTTTGTTTTTTTAATTCAACCCTGTCAATTTGATTGGATGGGTTTATGGGACCAGCACCCTCGATAAGTTGTGCTTGTTTCACGAGCCCTGCCTTCACTATTCGATTGCAAAATTCCAGTTCAACGGTAGAGTTTTGTGCCGAAAGTTTCACATGCCACGATGGTTGGCACGGTTCAACCCGCCCTCTCACCGTATCTGATTTTGAGCAGTCGCTGCCACCGATCTCAGGCCGCCCCGGCCAGGGTCCAATAGTGCGCGCCGAAGCGGCTCCAACCCCCACCCGCACCCCCACCCAACCGCGGCTCGGACGGGGGGCACGTGCTCTAACCGGCTGAGCTACCGACACCGGCAGACGATTCACAAGCCACTCACGTTGATAGGCGACCTAGTTCAGACATTAGCCGAGGGCTGACGGCCTCTGGTTTGTCGCGATTGCTCGAGGTGTGGTACCGTCGTGTGCATGCTGATACCCTGGTAAGATGGAGAATACCTGCTCATGCACGTGAGGCTCACATTCACTCCTGTGTGCTTGCAACCGATGCCAAGAGCGCGTGGTCGACAGAACATGATCTATAGTTTAGTACGTGGTATGACCGGGACTGGAGAGGTGCTGTCGATGCCAAGGGCGCGTGGTCGACAGAACATGATCTATAGTTTAGTACGTGGTATGACCGAGACTGGAGAGGTGCTGTCGATGCCAAGGGCGCGTGGTCGACGGAACATGATCTATAGTTCAGTACGTGGTATGACCGGGACTGGGGCGATGCTGTGAGCACCTTTTGATTTGATTGTCGCGCGCGGCTACAGTTCATCGGCGACCTAGCGCTGATGTCCGCGAGGGATGAGTACCGCCTTCTGCAGGACTTCATCCTCCTCTCGCCAGTGCCGGTCTACTCGGCGGTGAAGCTCGCTCACCGCCTCCAGCAGCTGTCCGAACAGGTGAGGGTGACGGACAGGCAACTACCCGAGCACCGGCGAACGGGGCCCGCTTGGCCTCCTCACCCGCGCTGCAGCACACTCCAGGCCGCACCGTGCACCAGGTACGCGTATGCCATATGCTGCATATGATGCTGCGGTCCTGACCGCAGCGCCATCTGGGCCGTACTGGCCACGACTGTGGCGCCCTCTGAGCCGTGCTAGCCACGACTGTAGCGTCAGCACGGCAGAGGTTCACGATGGCGTATCGTGAACCCCTCCACCCGGGTGGCGACGTCTGAGCGACGACGCCTGAGGCCCGGCCGCCCGCCAGCGGACCTGCAGTGTGTGTCTCCAGAGAGGGTGTTCGCGGCACCCCCTGACGAGCCGCGTCGGCAGGAGGGGCCGCACGCGTCGCAGCTGCGGACCGCCGGCAGGATCTGACGAGCTGTATCGGCAGGAGGGGCCGCACGCGCCAGAGCTGCGGGCCGCCGCGGCGCTGTGCCAGACGATGGCGGCCGAGCTGCTGGCGCTGGCGGCCAGCTCCAGCTCCACCTCCATCGGCCTCCTGCTGCAGGCTGTCGACCCGGACCAGACGGAGCTGCTCGACCTGCTGCTGCAGCTGCGGCAGAAGCAGGCAAGAAAGCTGCCCGCCATACTGACGAGAGACGCGCAGCTTAGTGCAGGCCCAGGCGACGTGCGACATGACCCACCGGGTGTCAATGTTAAAGTCACCATTCTTCACGCCCATTACGAGTGGCAATTGCAATGGATTGTCATAACAAATAATAAGCCGAGACTGACCTAATGCCACCCTCGGCAAACCATATGCCTGTGCCTTCTCAGAGCGCCTGGGAAGCGATGCCAGCACCTCCTCACTCACCGCGGGGGGGACGACGACCATGCACCACTTACAACATACTGGATTGGTCTCCTCACTCTTATCCAAGTGGCAGGATACAAGCCTTATTTGACATTTGGCTCTGATTCCGACGCGAAGAGATGTGTTTTGAATGAGTATAATCATCACGTTGTGAAGTTGCGCTTCGTCGACAGCCAGCTAAGATCTGAGGACGGCAAAAAGTCACATTCATATTCGTTTAAAACAAGGCAGCAAGACACTCGTATTCCATTAGTTGCAGGGGAGTAATTTTCACAAAAACGATTTAGGGTTTGAGGCGCTGAACGGTGAAAAAATGATCTGACCTACCCCCAAATATGCCAACGAACAGGTTTCTCGCAGATGTGCCCACTTCCTTCCCGAAGCTGGAGGGCTGGAGCCCAAATTTGGGGGGTGGGTAGTGTGGTGGGAGAGGGAGGTAAATCTCCCGCCAACTAAATAGAAAACTACATCCCAGATAGTCTGTGGCATATAGATATATATATATATATATATATATATATATGTAGATCATGCAGAGCATCAGATTATGAATGCTTTTCGAAAGATTCTATCCGAACCTCTTTGAGTGGACGGATTTCTGGGTTTAGGGTTGACGCTGAGCAGTGCCTGTTATGTGAGCTCTGACCCTTACACCCCATCGAGCTTTCAGGTCAGTGAGAATAAGTCAGTTAAAAATTTGGGGGGCAAGTTAACGTGCGTCA